>NC_065444.1:224318825-224940372 GCF_917563875.1 Diabrotica virgifera virgifera
ATACCGTGACCATGTACCGTGACTGTGCGAGTGCGAAATGTGTATTATGCACATTCCATATAGACCGCTGTCGCAGACACACAGATTGTCTGTTAAACTATTAATTACCCAATATGTGAGTTTTTTAATTAATAAATATGTTGTTTCCAATTTATCTCTCAAAATTATCCAATAATTTTTTGACAAAAATACGTTTATGTAATATAAATTTAATTTTTGTTCTTTCCCGAAAAGCTAGGGGGGGCCACGGCCCCCCTGCCCGTGTGTATGGTCGCCTATGAGTCCAAGTGTGGAAAGAATATATTAGTGTTTTTAGTAAATATATTTATTATAATTTTTGTGTCTTTGGATTTGTCTTCCTCGGGAGTAAGATAATAAGTATTATTAAAACATTTTTATATTTATACTTCACTTCGTCTATTTGTTACCGTGATTTGTCATTATGTCCGAGAAATCATGTAAATAGAGCGATTGTGGGTCATTGGTAGAGCATTCGACAGCAGATCGAGAGGTCCCGGGTTCAAATCTGGAAGATTCCTATTCTATTTCTTTAATTCTTTGGTATCGTTTTAATAAAATTTTTTTGAAAAGTGGTAAGTATTAAAATTAGTTTAATATTTAAATAAGTTAGGTAAAAATAAACTGTTTATAAACTAGTATATTTATTTCGTTGAAATCGTATAATAGAAGTATAACTTCTTACGTGCGTACAAAGTACACACACATTATTTTTTTTAACACAAGATAGTCTTTGAAATATTACTTACCAATGCATTCATGTAAGGAGCTAATATCGATCCAAATCGGGCAAAAGTTGACCCTGCACCAAGACCCGCGTTTCTGATTACTGTTGGAAATTGTTCAGTAGATAAAATATACACTGCACCATAACTGGCAGTGATGGTCAATTTCCCTATCATAGCTAAAGTTATCAGAAGCCACTGGTGTCCTTAAAACAATAAATGATTAAGATTGCAACTCTTTAATCAAGAAGGAATAATTTATGTGCCAATTTAGATTTAGACCCGGCGTTTATTGAACCCAGCCCAGGCCCAGCACACGCCGGCTTCACGGGCGATACATGCATGTGTTTCTCACGTTGTTTGTCAGCGCATATTAAACCCAGCCGTGGGCTGGCCAGTTGCCAAAATGACATCAATAGAGAAGCATTTGTTAATCAATTTACTGGACCCTGAATCCGAAGATAAGACGTTGTGATTATGTTCAATTTAATTCAAAATGAATTATATGAAATATATGAAAGTATATGAAAAGAAGAGAGAGCCATGTAGGGTTCAAGTTTTCTACGGAAGTTCCAGCCAACTAAAATATCCTAACACCCAAACAGTTAAAATATGTTAATTATATCTAACAATAAAACACTGAAAACGTTAGTTTTCTATACTTCCACAAAATTTATTACAACTAAGTGACTACAGCTGTTTCGGCAGAGTGCCTTTCTCAAGTGATATAGTTTACAATGTGTTTGCCTTTTTAAGTCTTTAACTGAAGAGGTTGAGGAGTGGGGAGCTGTTTGTCTCGAGTTGGTCATTCAGAATTATATCCGTATTTTTCAATTTATTAATTTCCATAGATTCTAAAAAAGATAGCTTAAGGCCTTTATTTTGAATATGCAGAATTTGAAACTCTTCATTGAAAAAATGTAGATCTAGAATCTAGAAGGTGAAGTGCGTATGTTGGTAGTGTCTGTTTTTCTATTGTTGAAAGCCCTTTTGTGTTCTGCTATCCGTTTGTCAAAGGTTCTGCCAGTTTGACCGATGTAAGTTTTCGGACAGTCACTACACGTTAGTTTGTACACACCACTCTGTAGTTGCTTTCTCTTTCGGCTTTTATTGTTCCTAATATATTTGCTTAAGTTGTTGTTAGTTCTGAAAGCTGATGTTATTCCTTTCTTTTTTATGTATCTGGCTATTTTTGTTGTTATCTTGCACGTATATGTGAGAATTGTTGTAAATATTATGTCATGTTTTATTGATTTATTTTTATACAAAAGCAGACAAAGGTAACACTACTATTGCTATCGATAAAAGAGACTATAATAACAAAACAATAGAATTTTTAAATAACCAAAATAGTATAACACTAAACAAAGACCCCACAGAAAAATACCGAAAACAAATTAAACTAGCCATTGAAAATTCAAAATCAATACTAAATCCCACAGAACAGAAATACCTTAATATTATGAACCCACAACCTCCTAAATTATACTCTTTTATTAAACTACACAAACCTGACCACCCAATAAGGCCTGTAGTTTCTTTTTATACAGCTCCTATTTTCACCTAAATTCACCGTAATAAATACACTAGAACTAGTTAATAAAATACAACATTTTCAATTGCCCAACAACTCCAGACTAATTTCATTTGACGTAAAAAATCTTTTTCCTAGTGTTCCTCCTACAGAAACTTTTGTTTTAGTTAAAAATCTTTTAGACCATAAGAGTACAAATCCGATCATTGCATCTGAAATTTTACACCTTCTTGAAATTTGCATAAATCAAGACTATTTTGAATTCAATAATCAAATATACACAAACAACAGAGCAGGACTTATTATGGGTAATCCTCTAAGCCCATTGCCATCAGATATATTTATGAACCAACTGGAAACAAAAATTTCTAAACATCCCGTATTTAAACAGTTTTTATATTGGGTGAGATACGTGGATGATATAAGCCGTGCTCGCGCTGCATGAGCATGCCCCGAGTATGCCCAGAGGGAGAACGCCTGCGCATTACAAAATTGGACGTTCAATAAGGTCGAATATTGCCCTCCGAAAACGTAATGCGCAGGCGTTCTCCCTCTGGGCATACTCGGGGCATGCAGCACGAACACGGCTATACTAGTATGCTTTACAGGAACTAAAGCCTGGGTTTCCTCGAAAACGGCACCGACAAACACCGACCGTAGCACTGCGATGAATTACGTCAGATTACGGTGAAAAATTCAAGGTTCTTCACTGGGGGGCAATGGAATGTGCAAGCTCAGCAAGCGGTGGCTTCCAACGCATCCTTGGAAACCAACGCTATTATTTTGCATGGTACAGTTCTTTATAGCACTTTTTTATAGCTTGAGCCCATTGCTTTTTAATTTAGCCATGGACAAAAGCATAGAAAACATTAAAGGTACTGGAAATGGATATAAGATGGCGGAAAAACAAATAAAAATCCTCTGTTATGCTGACGACGCAATCTTAATCTCCGATAACGAGGATAACCTACAATGAATGGCACAAACTTTCAATACAGTGGCGAAGAACTACAAAATGAAAATATCAACAGCCAAGACAAAATCCCTGGTAGTGTCAAGGGAACCCATAAGATGCAAATTAGTAATTAACAACGAACTAATTGAACAAGTCTCGAGATTCCAATATCTGGGAATCGAAATATGTAGTTATGGAGATGTTAAAAAGCGCGTCCAAAAGCAAGCAAATAAAGCCAATTACGTGTCAGGATGTCTGAGGGATGTCATCTGGAGAAACAAAGATATGAGGCTGGAAGGGAAAGTACGCATATACAAATCATGTGTAAGACCGATCATGACGTACGCGATAGAAACAAGATGTGACACAGCAGAAACCAAGAGGATACTGAGAACATCAGAAATGAGAACGCTGAGGTCAATAACTGGGAAAACACTGAGAGACAGAATACCGAACGACAGAATAAGAGATCTCTGTAACATACAAGATATAGTACGGTGGGAAAGACAGAGACGACGAGAGTGGAATCAGCATGTAACGAGAATGGACAGCGAGAGAATAGCCCGTAGAGCCAGGGATTCGAAGCCAACAGGCAAGCGACCAATAGGAAGGCCCTTTAAAAGGTGGCGAGATAGCTGGCAGTCAACATCACAGCTACGAATACAAGCGCAAAATCGCTAAGGAACAGGCCAAGAGGCCTATCATAAGAAGAAGAAGACAGTTTTTTATGATGTCATTTATCGCAGTGTTACGATCGGAGGTTGTCGGCACCGCTTTCGAGGAAACCAGCGCTTAACAGACAACTTGACCAATTTCTATCATACATTAATTCACTTCATAGTAATATTGAGTTTACAATAGAAACAGAACAGAATAATTCCATAAACTTTCTAGATGTAACGATTACCAGACTACACAACAAACATGAGTTCTCCCATACTGACACAACTATTAGATCTGGATCCCGCGTATGAAAAAAAGTTGATTAATAGCAAGCTGAAAATTTGTTAATAGCTTAAGGTTGTCTAGTCGGATAAACTTTGATATCTGCGAACACTGGAACAGGGGCAGTTTTAATTGTGGAACAGGTTAAAAATTTGGAACGGTCACACCACGAAAACGGCACATTTATTTTGTCCGACAGAACAGACTTAAACTCTCCGAACAGAGATTAAACTCTCATGCAAAAATCAGACTGCTATTTATCACTTGTCATAATTCCTGTCATTTGACATATTCTACATGTTCCACTCATTAAAACGCCCATTTGGTGAAAAATAGCAGTCTGATTTTTGCATGAAAGTTTAATCTTTGTTCGAAGAGTTTAAGTCTGTTCTGTCGGACAAAATACATGTGCCGTTTTCGTGGTCTGACCGTTCCAAATTTTTAACCTGTTCCACAATTAAAACTTCCCCTGTTCCAGTGTATAGTATGTTCCATATATCAAAGTTTGTCTGAGTAGACCCCCTTAAGCTATTAACAAATTTTCAGCTTGCTATTAATCAACTTTTTTTTCATACGCGGGATCCAGACCTATATACACAATTCATCATCCCATCCTACACAACACAAATTAGCAGACTACCATAGCATGATACATAGACTGACAGAAATTCCCATGGCAAAAAATAACTTCGAGATAGAACTAAACATCGTTAAACAAAAAGCAGTAAACAATGGCTATAGCAAACAAACAGTTAACAAAATTTTAAATCAAAAACTCCAGAAGAAAGCCCTGAAATTAGTGTATCCACCACCACAGAAAGAACCCAGTACCTTCTGCTCTCTCACATATACGGGCAAGATAACAACAAAAATAGCCAGATACATAAAAAAGAAAGGAATAACACCAGCTTTCAGAACTAACAACAACTTAAGCAAATATATTAAGAACAATAAAAGCCGAAAGAGAAAGCAACTACAGAGTGGTGTGTACAAACTAACATGTGGTGACTGTCCGAAAACTTACATCGGTCAAACTGGCAGAACCTTTGACAAACGGATAGCAGAACACAAAAGGGCTTTCAACAATAGAAAAACAGACACTTCTACATACGCACTTCACCTTCTAGATCATAATCATTCTTTCAATTAAGAGTTTCAAATTCTGCATATTCAAAATAAAGGCCTTAAGCTATCTTTTTTAGAATCTATGGAAATTAATAAATTGAAAAATACGGATATAATTCTGAATGACCAACTCGAGAAAAACAGCTCCCCACTCCTCAACCTCTTCAGTTAAAGACTTAAAAAGGCAAACACATTGTAAACTATATCACTTGAAAAAGGCACTCTGCCGAAACAGCCCTAGTCACTTAGTTGTAATAAAGTTTGTCTAAGTATAGAAAACAAAGGTTTTCAGTGTTTTATTGTTAGATAAAATGAACTTCCATCAAGTAACGGTCGAATCCATCAATGTTAATTAGATATTCAAGAAGAATAACTGCTACATAACTTGTCGATCAATAAGTACCGGGCCTAACTAGTAAAGCAACAATTTTTTGCAAAAATTATTCTTTATTGATCAAAATATAATATTTTAGCGGCGATACAATGATACCAACCCTCTCCTAATTTTTCGATGCCACCTTTGTAAAACGATTTATCTTTGCCTTCAATATAGGCTTCAGTTTCGGCGATTACTTGCTCATCGGAGCATCGAAACAGTTCCGTTGAGGTTTTCTTGCGAAATTTGAGAACAGCGTCACTTGTTATGGTCACGACCACGTCGCTCCCAGATACAAAGGGACTTCCTTCTTTTCGGACTGTCCTCTTCAACAATCCCTTCGGCCAATCCTCACTAATTACCCCTAGTATATCTTCCACATTCGCACTCGTGTCCTCGTTCATTCTCCTTTCAATCCCTGCCACTCGTTGTTATTCCGAAAACTCTTCGTCCAGGTTGGCCTGGATTCCGATATTACTAGTCGGGGCCATCGACGTAAACGTCTGTGTTCCCACAATTGTGGTACAGACGGAAGACCCCTTCGCTCTCTTCTTTTTATTTCCGCAGACCTCTGCTACCTCCCCTTCCATAAAAGTTCGCTCCAGTCTAATGAGCTGCATATCTAAGCCCGCCACCCCAGTCTTGATTTCAATTTTGGTGTTGGAATTGATCTTAGTCAACAGCAGCACCTCAGTGACCGTCTCCCTCAGCTCTTGCAGCTCTGCACTCATCTTTTTAACACTCTCGAATCCTGCTGGGGATTTCCCTGGCCCTATCCCCGCCTCCTGTCTCTTTCTCTTGCTGGTACTTACCGGCATATTATGAAATTTTGAAAAAAATTTGGAGCATAAATTTTAATGCTACCAACTTCTTCGGGAGCTCATTTGATAGATGTTTCTGAGTACATTAACAAATGTTTAATAAGTATACGTTATAAAATGCATCATTTTCCCGTTATTTAACCCGGGAACAGTCGCGCCGTTAAATAAAATCCTAACATTTTATCCTTTTCCGTGATAACTTGATGAACAATTTTGCAATATAACTTTCCAAAATTGTTAGAAATAAATATTTTTAAAATAATAAGTACATAAATAAAAATATAATGTCATCGCGCGTCATTGGTCAGCCGACCACGACACTCGGGATGTGCATTGGGATTCTCGGCCGTCCGCTTCTCCCGTTGGCCAAAATCTTGGAATTCCCGGTTATAACGTGCTGAACGCTTCTATAAAAACCGGTGGTTCCAAGTGCACTCTGGGAGTGTCGCTAGCTGGGGCTCTGCCTTTACCTTACCTAGACTCTGTGGTTGGGTCTTTTCGAACACCAAGAAGTTGTTTCATTCATTTGGCAGTAGTTCCTAGTTCCTGTTTTATTTTAGGTACATTTCGTAATGTTAAAAAATGTATATGTAGAATCAGCTAACTTTTATCAAAGCTAACATTTTTAATGTAAGAAATGACTGGTTCTTTTCAGAACCTTCTTCTTTAAGTGCCATCTCCACCACGAAGGTTGGCAATTATCATGGCTATTTTGATCTTCGAGGCAGCTGCTCTGAACAGTTGCCTTGAGCTGCAACCAAACCATTCTTTCAGAACCAGTCAATACTTATAGGTATTTTATTTTAGGTAAAAATTGTAATGTAAAAAATGGCACTCAGCTTTTGTCAAAGCTCAGTGCAAACCCCCTAGCATTAGTCTTTTTTAAGGCTGAGCTTAGCAGAGGACCTGCACTGTAAATGGATGAGGACCCAATACGCCGGGGGTGAACTGAGTAGCCTCTTGCATGGAATAAGTTAGGGACCTACAACTTGGGGAACTTACACCCTAACTTAATTCCGCTATTGTGGACATGGCACCTGACTCATGGGAGAACCCACCAATCCACCCTGAGATTAAGAGCCACACGAAGCCATGATAATGAGTTCAACTGGAGTTGGACTCACGAACACAGCAGGGGGAGGCCATGTTGCAAACCATGTTCTCAAATTCCGTAGCCATGATATTCTCCTACCGGGTCCTCGCTTACCTTTGTCATTACCTTGCAATATAGACTACAGCAGGTAGTATCGGTGCTGATTTCTCATAACGTGTCCCAGATACTGCAATTTTATGCGTTTGATGATAAACACAATCTTCGGTTCCTTCTTCATTCTTCCTAGAACTTCCTTGTTCGTGATCCTTGCTGTCCATGATATTCTCAGCATTCTTTTATAAAGCCACATCTCAAATTCTTTAAGTTTTTTAATAGTGGTGTCTGTAAGCGTCAATGCATCCGCTCCGTACAATAATACAGAGGTATGAATAGGTACGTATAGTGCCTACTGCGAGATATAAGATCTCGCAACTCGGTGACGCTCATTCATTGATCTTTACCAGATGGCGTTAAGGTATTAAAACTCTAGAAAACCGGAATACATAATATTAGGATGAAATCATTTATCTATATCAATATACAAAATACATCCGCATTACTTACCAGCCGGAACCAGCATAGTAAGAAGTAAACATGCACCTGTGATCATCATACAACTACACATTAAATTTCTTCTACCCCACTTGTTTAAAAAGATAAGTAATAATGAGTATCCAGGTATTTCCACAGCTCCCGATATCACAAAATTTAAATAAGGATCTCCTCCTAAATTATTCGTATTCCAGGACAAACCATAATATGTCAAGTTGTTCGCAAACCTAAAATTTATATTATTGTTAAAGAATTGTACCCACTAGAAATAAAAAATTAAATTATTAGTACAGATTAGACTATAATAGACAAGTGCCGTATTTTAAATATTGTCAGAGGAAAGGTGCAGCCCGGAGGGTTCGATGTGCAAAATGCATCGAGGCCATGGGTGAAAATGATACGTATAAATATCTCGAAGTAAAGCAAGCGCGGAAAATTCACCATAAGCAAATGAAAACTGAGATAACTACGGAGTTTATGCGAAGGGTAAACAGCTACTTCGTTCACACCTTAACAGTAGAGATTTGTATAAGGCACTAAACATCTACGCATGTTCCGCGCTTAGCTATTCATTTGACATTTACAAGTGAACAAAAACGGATATAGAAAATCTTCAGCGAATAGTACGAACACACCTCACAAAGACACAAAAACACCATCCTCGAAATGCAGTAGAAAGAACGACATTACCACGGAATTTAGGAGGAAGAGAACTTATGGATATAGGTGAGCAATTAGATAAACAGATTGCTAATTTAAAAACTTATTTTCAGATGCAGGGGCGACTTCCCAAAGGAGTCAGCTAAGACTCTGTAGACATACAGCGTCTAACTATTGGTTGACATCAGGAAAGATATTACCTGAAACGGAAGGTTCATTACTCGTCATTCAGGATCAGGTTATACTAACCAAAAATTATCTGAAATATATCATCAGAGACCCTCACGTCCAAAACGACAAATGCCGATATGGATATCAAGCCCAAGAAACCATTCAACATCTTGTTGGGGACTGTCAGGCATTTGCTGCAACTGAATATAAGAACGGCATGATTCAGTAGGAAAGATCCTTCATCAAAAGATAGGTATCAAACTGGGACTTCTCCAAACGGACCAACTCCCCATATGATCAATACGGTCCTGATAATATGCTTAAGAATAACAACTACAAGCTATGCTGGGACCGCACTGTGCTCACAGGCCAAACAGTGGCACATAATAGACCAGGTCTCGCATTAATAAATTAACGAGACAAACAACACTCATTGATATCTATGGTGCTAACAACAATAACCTGCGTGCTAAATACACTGAAAAGATCTCTAAATACAGAGATCTGGAAATTCAAATACGAAGACAATGGAGAATGCAAAATGCAAAGCACCCAGACAATACCTATTGATTTGGTGATAACAACAATAACTTGCGTGCTAAATACACTGAAAATATCGCTAAGTAAAGAGATCTGGAAATTTAAATACGAAGACAATGGAGAATGCAAAGCACCCAGATAATACCTACTATTCTCTCTACTACTGGTCATTCCGAAGAACCTCCTAAAAAACATTAAAAAGCTGGGTCTGAATGAACATCTCTATAAGACGATGCAGAAAGTTGTACTTCTCTCGTCGGCCAAATGTGTAGGGAAATTTTTGAGAGATACTCCTGCATACCAAGTCACCTAGGTCTCGATAACACGGAAAGAGTCGCACCAGAGCTCAATCCTTTTGATACCGTAGTGATGAGTGAATTCTTCCCTTAGAGGGAGTGAGGATCGTATGGCTGACTACAGACTTCATTGAAGCAGAAGATATCGCTTGTTTGGAGTGGCCGGCTTGCTCACCCGACGTTAAACCTATAGAGTATTTGTGGAATATGCTTAAAAGAAAAATTACAGTTCGCCGGAATACTCCACAAAACACAGCACGGCTAGTACATGCTGCTCTTGAAGAATGGAGCAACTTAATAATACAAAATGTTAACAATTTGATTAGGAGCGTGTCCACGCAAATCGAAGCTTGCATAAGGACTAGAGGTGGTAACACTGACTACCAAAAAAAAAACAATAAATAAATAAAAACAATTTAAACTTTATTCCTTTTACATTGAAATTTTTGTGATTAAATTGCTTTAAAATAAATATTGTTTTATTTCGTGAGTTCGTTTTTTTAAATTCGCACGAAATAATAAGAAATATCAGGTGATTCCATATAAGTTTGGGTGTGTGTATACTAATACTTACCAGTCAAAAAATATAATCAGAGATTTCTTTCTCATGTTGGGGTATTTAAATACGTCCAGTACAGACGTTTTGGTGCCTTTATTAGAATTATTAGTATCTTGAGATGTTACTAGAAGCTCATTGAGTGTTTCGTCGGAAATTTCTACTTTATTGTATTTAGCTGCTTCTTGAATAAGTTTTTTAGCTTCTTCTGTTCGGTTTTTCGTTAAAAGCCACCGAGCTGATTCTGGAATAAACCTAAAAATAATTTCAAATGGAATGTAAAAAACAGCATTTATGTCACTAAATAAATAAATAATGATTTTATTTCCAATAGGCTTACACCTAATCACAGAAAATATGCACTGAGCATCATTTGGAAAAAGGCCCACCCACAAAATGGATTATTTTTGATGTTTCGAATTTCCTAAACCTGTTATCCGATTTAAGTGATTTTTTTAATATGTTATAGCCTTATTCTTTAACAATATCGTTGTAATAATATTGTTGCTAGACAGGTAAATTGTTATTGTATACCGGGTGTACCAATCAAACTGTGTTTTTTTCTCCAAATTCACCACATCCTGTGGAATATTCTTACATTTATAAAATACTGAAATTAAAACTTAAATAGCCTCAGGTTTTCTTAACATTCTGTTTTTTTGATTCATTCGCTTATGTTGGAAAGTAAAAAAGTTAGGTACTTTAACAACTAGCCATGTTCTTCATCAATACAGGGTTTTTTCTAAATAGGTGCGACAAACTTTAATTTGTAATTCTGCATGAAAAAATAATGACCGTTTGCTTTATAAACATATATCCGCAAATGCTTTGTTTCCGAGATATGGGATGTTGAATTTTTTCTTACAAACTGACGATTTATTTATTGCTCTAAAACTGGTTGAGATATGCAAACGAAATTTGGTAGGTTTTAAGAGATAGTTATTGCGCATTTTTTGACATGCAATTAAGAATTTTATATTCTCCATTGGCGACCATACGGGTCATATTACCCCTATTATTATCATATTATTATTTTATTATGTCATAAAAATATCCCTAGCCTTTTTCGATGTGTGTATATTATAGTTTGACACAATGATGAATTGCAGCAAATTCAACGATATTTACCAGAGAACGGCAGTTCTCGTCAGTGGCGCACAACCCCAACAACAATACCCCTACAAGCGACACTATATATACACGAAATTTTCAATTTTCTAAATCTGACTGAATTGAAAATTGGACCAAATCCCATCTTAAAGTTTAGGAAAAGACTCACCCATCCATACGTCAACTCTCCATTTTGGTCCAAGGGTGTGGATTTTACGGCCCTTCCCATTTAGGGTCTGTTTTTCGTTCTCGGCCCCAAAACTCCCAAAAATTTGAAAATTTTAAGTCCGACCTTTACGGCTTCTGATAATACTGATCATTACCTTTCCAACGGATGTCTAATTTTGAAAATCGGTTATACCATTCAAAAATTACCGAGCTCAGAAGTATGACTCAATTTTTATTTAAAAAGGGGAAAATGTTTGTGGGTAATATGTTTGTATGTATGTATGTATGTATGTGTGTGGGAAAGTTACACCGATCTGAAATTTTTTTCTATGTTACAAGAGGGTGTGAGGGCCGATTCAGAACCGGTGTAATTTTTGACTTCTGACTACCCGTAAGCCAGCTAGAGGGCTAGGGAGATACAAAATAGCATATTTTTTGGGCGTATACATCTTAGGTTCAAGGAGAGACAAGAAAACCGCAAATACACCAAATCAATAGGGTTGAGTTAAACTTTCAAATGGTTCCTAAGCTATCAAGCTGAGACATATACACTGCTGACCATAGCCGAAAAACTGAAAAATTAAACTTTAAAAATTTTGGTTTTTCGACAATTACTCAAAATTTCAACCTACGAATTACGCCAATAACTGAGCGTTTGTAGGAGGTCTCTAGTCGCGTCTAATGGTGTATACCTCATATCTGGGAAAATTCGAATTTTTAAGTTATAGGCTTCATAAGTATGATCAAATCTATTTCTTATGGGAAAAACGGTTTTTCAAGCTCAATAATTCCTGTAATACGTTCAGTTATCATACTTGATCTTGGATGCGTCAGATACTGCTTGTCAATACGTTTCAAACTCATGTTTATTGATCAAAATCAGTTAAGCCGTTCAGAAGTTATAGAGCTCCAAAAGTATAATTAGTCCAGGAATTGAAACATTTCTCTTCGCAATTTTTACACAATTTTACAGATTTGCTTGAAAATTTGACAATACGTAGTGGATAGTCCAAGGATCAAAATCTATACGATGCCGAAAGACGCTTTTACCATGGGGTGACCCCAGGTGATTCCAGGTTATAATGGGAAAGGAGACGAGTAGACAGATGAAACTTAACAATGGTCTTCCACAGGGTTCTGTCCTTGCCCCTTTACTTTTCAGCCTCTATATTGCTGACATGCCTGAAACCGAATCTCGGAAGTTTGGATATGCTGACGACTGGACCCTTGCAACAAGCCACCAATCGTTAGAAACTACAGAAATCACTCTCACGAATGACTTATCCATCCTCAGCGAATACCTTAAGAAATGGAGACTACAGCCAAGTACTACAAAAACTGAAGTATCAGCTTTTCATCTAAACAACAAGTTGGCAAACAGAGAATTGCGAGTGTATTTTAATAACAAGCTGTTAAAACACAATAAATACCCGAAATACCTTGGGGTTACTCTAGACAGAACGCTCACATTCAGAGAACACCTGACGAAAACAGCAGCAAAATTGAAAACACGCAACAATATAATACAGAAACTCTGCGGCACTACATGGGGGTCCACAGCATCAACATTAAGATCCTCTGCTCTTGGCCTGATATATCCGGTGGCAGAATACTGTGCTCCAGTGTGGCTAAATAGCAGGCATACCCACCTGGTCGACACCCAACTAAACCGTACTATGCGTATGATAACAGGCACAATTAAGCCCACCCCTACAATGTGGCTACCTGCCCTTAGTAATATAGCACCACCCAACCTACGCCGCGAACATGCATTGGTTAAAGAATATAACAAAATAATGGACAGTCGCCACTCTACAATCTGCTCAAGCGCTGCAGCAATCCAACTTTGACTTAAATACCCGATGGAGAGAAGATTGGGAAAGTAGGACAGATCCGCATTACCATAGTCTACCGGACATCATAGGGAAACCTGGCGAATTTGAACGTTCCCGTAAGATTTGGGCAGCCCTTAATCGAATTCGAACAAACTGTGGAAGATGCGCCGACTCCCTCCACAGATGGGGTAAACTCCCCTCGCCTTCTGGTGACAGCGGCGCTGCAAGACAGACGACCAGTCACATTGTTCAGGACTGCCCACGCAGAGCATACACAGGCGACCCTATAGACTTTGTAATGGCAACCGAAGGGTCAATCGAATATATAAAAAAATTGGACATCTGTTTGTGATGCATTGTATAATGCATAAATCTAAATATATTCTGTGATATACTTAAGCCATACGCTAAATAAATAAAACCAAAAATTAATAGTTTTCGATTTATTGGTCATCGAAAGTGTTAGTTTTATATCGAAAAAATCAATGTTATTAATCAGTTTTCTGCTAATCACTCAAAAAGTTTTTGTTTTATCAAAACAACTTTACTTAACGAATATATACCTTTTAAAAAAGAAATAAAGTGTTTTTTTTTATTTTCTTTAAGACCAATAGTAATCGAGCTGTACTTTATTATATGTTAGCTTTTTTTCGTCAAATAATAAATATTATAGTTTCAAAGTCAAAAGACGGAAAAACTATGCATTTTTCGAGGACAACTTATAGAAACTAATTTTAAATATTTAAGAAGATCTATCTTCAAAAATAAAAATAAAGTCTGTAGCTTAAAAATTAAGTGACCTTATAATGAAAAGAATGTCAGTTCCTATTTTTTCAGTCAAAAAGTTATCGGAAACAACCCCCTAATTACCACCCTAATTAAAATTAGTCATCGACCTTATTCCGTATTTTTTATTTATGTATTTTTAATAGATTACAGAAGTTTGACCGGCTTAAAACAATTAGTTTTTAAAAAAACTGGAGTTAAAAGCGAATAACGAATTTTTGTAGATTGGTAAAACATGACCTTTTCTTCAGAATAGAAAGATTAGAATCAGAGATGCGAAAAAATGTTTACATATGAAAATATAGCTTGTTTAATTCTTAAGAACTTGGTTTACGAAAATTTTTTCTACGACAAAAATTGAGTGAGCTACAGACAATGGGAACTTGTAATAACATGCAAGAACCACCTTTACCAACCCTTTCAAAGTCACCTCTTTTTGCGACTGAGGATTTTAAAACGATTTAATATTAATAGTCTTATAGATCTTATAAAAACCTACAAAAAATTTGTTTAACAAACTTTCTGATATAAAAAATAAAAAAGTTATGGTTAAAAAACCAATAAATTTTGTTGAAAAAAAATGGAAAAATCCAATTGGAAGCATAATAACGTAAGTTAGCGGTGTTTTTTTGTATGGTGTACGTTAAAAACTTATTACCAGAGAACGGCAGTTCTCGCCAGTGGCGCATAATATCCCTACATGCGACACTATTTATAAAGCTTAACGTGTATTCGATAAACATTGCATTAAACTTCATACATTTAATTTATAAATAACTTTGAAAAACTCCTGATACAAGAGTAAAAAACCGCTATACGCCGTAAAAATGAGTGGCGCACACAATATTCCAGCTACAAAAGAGCTGATATGAATATTATGTGACGCGATAATGTATTTTCATTTTGATGGAAAATAAAATTCTAGTTTTATTTTAAAAGATGTTTCGCGCTAATAAAACGCGCCACAAAAGAGCTTCAAATGCAAATTGTGTCAAAGTTATCCTTTTGTGGCGCGTTTTACTTCAAATTTAGCAAATATTATGGAAAAATCTTTTAAAATAAAACTAGAATTTTATTTTCCATCAAAATGAAAATACATTATCGCGCCACGTAATATTCATATCAGCTCTTTTGTAGCTGGAATATTGTGTGCGCCACTCATTTTTACGGCGTATAGCGGTTTTTTACTCTTGTTTATACTTACCACCAATACCCAAGGAAAAGAACTCCAGGTATCGTCAAAGCAAATTGTAACCATCTCCAATTATCTATGTAATACGCGAACGCAGCTGTCAACATATATCCTAGTGAGAAGAACATTTGGCAAACCGTTCCAGCTATAGGTCTTTTAGACGGTCCTACCATTTCAAGGCCTATAACATAAGCCACTAGAAAGACTCCAGAAGTAGTCGCTCCGATGATAAGTCTGAGAAATGTAAAAGTCCATAATTCTGGTGCTACCGATGCCAATAAACCAGCTACCAACTGAAGGACAAGTGATACGAAGAAGGTTAATTTACGACCGTACCTAAAACAGATAGTGTTATAAATTATTATCATTAAAAAAAACTGTTCCTGTGGAATACCACAGGAATGGAGATCAAGCATCCTAATACCTTCTTCCAAAAGAGAGAAAAATCGGACCTGGAGAATTACAGAGGAGTTAATTTATTAAACACAACATTAAAATTAACGAGCAGAGTCGAACAAACAAACTGAATAAAATGATAACATTAGCAGAAGAATGACAAGGTTTTAGGTCGGGCCTAAAATAACACCGGATAATAAGTTTAATGAGTTATAGGTATACGCTCAAAATTTCTTTAAAAATTATACACCGGAGATTACACAACAAACTTGAGCAAGACATTAGTGACACACAATTTGAATATAGAAATGTAGTACATTCTTTCGCGGTTTTTGCTCTAAATTTTAAAGAACCGCTTGGATTGACATGAAATTTGGCATACGTATAGCTTACATGTCAAAGAAAAAAAGTGATATTATGCCGATGTGTGCTTTTGCCCTGAGGGGTGACTTTCACCCCCTCTTGGGGGTGAAAAAATTTATGTCCAAAATAAGTCCGGAAATGGGTAAACTGACTAATTTTAAGTAACTTTTGTTCTATAGAGCTTTTTTGCCAAGTCAACACTTTTCGAGTTATTTGCGAGTAAATATGTTCATTTTTCAACAAAATAACCACATTTTTAGACGGTTTTTCGCAAATAACTCAAAAAGTAAGTATTTTGTCAAAAAAAACTTTCTTAGCAAAAACATAGCTTATAAAAAAGTCAAAAAAATGGTGTATGCGTTAGGTCTCTGGATCTCATAGAACCAGAGTTATAGCCAATGAAAAATAGATTCATATTCACCAAATTTCAAATAGAATATTTCGACCTGAAATATCCACAAACTTAAGCACTTTTTGGGGAAAAGCCATTAAAACTTTTTTAAAGTGTTTAAAAAAAGCTTTATTTCTGTTTTTACAAAAAGTTTCTATCATTAAATTTAAGCAAGTTACGCTCAAAATAAAGTTGGTCCCTTTTGTTTTGGCAAAAAAAAATCGGGAAGACCACCCCCTAATTAGAAACTTAAATTAAATTAATCGTTACCGCTTCACAAATTATTTTACTTATGTTGTGTTTATAACATGATCTGTAAGTTTCATCGATTAAAAGTGCTTATTTTTTAAAAAAATTAGTTTTGAAAAATATGCCTTTTTTCAAAATAACTTAAAAATTGTTAGGGATACCAAAAATCTCGAAAAACAAAAAAAGTCAGCATTGCTTTCAATATCATATATTTTTTTGTTTTTCTGTTAGACCAAAAATTGATTAAGATTTGGTGTTTCTAAATTTGCGTACATTCATGATCAGTGACTCGTTCAACCCCTTTTAACTATAGCCTTTTCAATAATAAGGACTTTGAACCGATGAAATTTACAGATCATATAAACAATACATACACGAGTCAAGAAACTTGTGAAGTCGTAACGATTAAGTTCATTTAAGATACTAATTGGGGGGTGATTTTCTGGATTTTTTTACCAAAACAAAAAGGGATTTTATTTTAACAGAAATGATTTTTAATTAAAGGGATTAACAGAAATGAAGCTTTTTTTAAACACTTTAAATAAGTTGTAATGAGTTTTCCCCGAAATGTGCTTCATTTTTGGTTATTTCACGTTAAAGTATTCCATTTGGAATTTGACGAATATGAACCTATTTTTCATTAGCTATAACTCTGCTTCTACTAGGTATAGAGACGTGGAATGTTTTTTCGACAAAATACTTACTATTTGAGTTATTTGCGAAAAACCGTCTAAAAGCGTGGTTATTTTGTTGAAAAAATGAACATATTCACTGCCAAATAACTCGAAAAGTATTGACTTAGTGAAAAAACTCTATAGAACAAAAGTTACTTAAAATTAGCCAGTTTATCCATTTCCTGACTTACTTTTGACGAATATTTTTTCAACCCCAAGAGGGGGTGAAAACGACCCCCAGGGCAAAAGCACATATCGGCACAATATCACTTTTTTTCTTTGACTTGTTAGCGTGTATGCCAAATTTCAAGTCAATCCAAGCGGTTCTTTAAAATTTAGAGGTTTTGCAATATTTTACCGTTAAAGAACGGACTAATGCACTGGGAGCAAGGGAAGCCCCGTTCGCTGTAAATGTATGTACCTACTTGTGCAAAGGTGCATGGATGTTAATCAGCCAGTATATATGTGTTTCTTGGATTACAACAAAGCCTTCGATAAGGCCAGACATAACCGCCTTATCGAATTGCTTGAAAAGAAAATCTTAGAAATGAGACACATCAGGAACATTAGCACTATCTATTATAATCAGATCGCTGTGGTAAAAGAGAACAACGTCTTTCAATTGAAGTACAGATTGAGGGGGCATCAGGCAGGGCTGTGTCCTGTCTCCTACCTTGTTCAATTTGTATTCAGTATTCAGAGGAAATAATGCAAGAAGCACTAGAAGAACTAACTACGGGAATAAAAGTAAATGATCAACCAATCAATAATAAATATACGGTTTGCCGACGACAATATATTTTATTAGCGAAATGTCTTGAAGATTTGCAACAAATGGTTGACAGAGTGGTAGAAGTCAGCGAAGAAAACGGACTGTCCTTAAACACTAAAAAGACACAATTTATGGTAATCACAAAAGCCCAACAGCCCCAAGAAAGCATAATAGAAAAAAGTTGAAAAATATAAATATCGGGTAAAATAATTAATGAAAATAATGAATACTAATAGTCTGGGCAGATTATCGGAGAATAGGCCATTTTTGGGAAAAGTTATTTATCAGCCATTTTATTGCTGAAATCGAATCTTATGATTGTATATATTAATAATTTAGGTATGCAAAGTCCTCAGATAGTGTGCTACTTTTTTTATAAACAAAATGGCGCCCGAAAATCCTGTTTTTTTCAATTTTTGCTCAATAACTCCAAATATTTTAACTTTACACCAAAAACACCCAAGTAAAAATCTGGAATTATAATCTATACGAAAAGAGCTTTTATATTACCAAGTTATTTAATTACTGATAAACAATTACTTAGCTAAAATTTTTATTTGAAAATTAAAGATTTTGTTGGAAAAACCAGCATTTTCCGGGGAAAATTTTCGTCGGAGTAAATCGGGAAAAACATGTCTCTATGCAGAATTTAATTACGGTGAATTTTTATTTGGGTGTTTTTGGTGTAAAGTTAAAATCTTTGTAGTTATAGAGCAAAAATTAAAAAAAAAACACAATTTTGTTTATAAAAAAAGTAGCACACTATCTGCGGACTTTGCATACCTATATTATTAGTATATACAACCATAAGATTCGATTCCAGCAATAAAATTTCTGGTAAATAACTTTTCCTTGTATTTTGCTAATTAGCCCAGTGTATAAGGGATATTACAATTTCTTTAAAGATAAGACTTCTGAGATGCTATGTGTTGCCCGTATTATTTTATGGATTGGAGGCTTGGACATTAAAGAAAGATGTTTTGGACAGATTAGAAGCCTTCGAGTTATGGGCCTACAGAAGAATATTAAGAATAAGTTGGGTGGATCGAGTCACGAATGTCACGAAAGAGAGGTTTTAAATACAATTAAAATTGCAATATCTGGGACATATCATGAAGGGTGAGCGTTATATTTTGTTGCAGTTAATAATAGAAGGAATAATACGGGGTAGAAGGAGTCGTGGAAGAATACGCATCTCCTGGTTAAACAATTTGAAAGTTTGGTTTAACTACTTTAAAAATTTATAAAGCAATATAGACGAACGGAACAACCCCAAAAAAACGCTTATGTCTCGAGATACTGACCACGGAGAGGTGGATGGCTAACTTTAGTCATATTGTATGTTTTTGATGGTGCTGAAAACGAAAATGAGGTTTATTTTGAATTTGATGTGGGGGAACATTGTCAAAATCGCAATTTTACCCCAAAAACAAAAAAAATAAAATCACGTTTTTTTGCGTTTACCTCGTTACAACTCTGTTCCATTTTAATATTTTTTTCTGAAATTTTTACAGTATATACCTAGCTCTAACATTTCTGAAGACAACGGTACCTGTTTCATCTGATAAAGGTTATGAATTTTTTAAAGGAAAAGGTGCAGATTTGTGCATTGCAAAGTTTAATCGCAAAAGTTGTGTGACGAAGTTTAAAATTTATCTTCTTAATCACGTTTATGTTAAAATAGAGAGTACAAAGAAGTTTTCTGGTAAGCTTTAGATCAAAATGATTTATAAAAAAAAATAGTGCAACTTTTAATGTCGACATTAGAAATCCCCAATATAACGCTTATTTTTCGAGATACTGACCATGGGTGGTGAATGGCTAATTTTTGTCTTAGATTATGTTTTTGGCCGTGATGAAAACGAAAATGAAATTTATTTTAAATTTTAAATAGGGGAATATTGTCAAAATTGCAATTGTACCCTAAAAATAAAAAAAAATAAAATCACGTTTTTTTGGTTTAGCTCGCTACAACTCTAGTCCGTTTTAATATTTTTTTCTAAGTTTGTACACTATATATCGTTCACTGTTTTGAAGACAATGGTTTCTGATTTAATCTTTTAGTCTTATTCTAGTAAAAGTTATGAATAAAGTACAAGGTGCAGATTCGTGAATTGCAAAGTTTAATCGCAAAATTTGACTGACAAAATTTGAAATATAGATTTTAAATCAAATTCAGAAATAAAACATAAGTACAAAGAAGTTTTCTGAAAAGTTTTGGATCAAAATATTTTATAGAAAACAAATCGTGCAACTTTTAACATCTACATTATAAATACCCAAAATAACGCTAATTTTTCGAGATACTGATCATTGGTGGTGAATGGATAATTTTGGTCTTACTTTATGTTTTTGATAGTGCTGAAAACGAAAATAAAGTTTATTTTTAGTTTTAGGTGGGAGAACATCGTCAAAATCGCAATTTTTCCCTAAAAATAAAAAGAAATTAAACCACGTTTTTCTTAAAATTAAAAGTTGCACCATATTTTTTCTATAACACATCTAAACCCAAAACTCCTCGAAAAAAATTCTTTGAACTCTATGGTTTAACATAAACGTAATCAAATAGATAAATTTTAAATTTTGACACTTATTTTTTGCGATTTAACTTTGCAATTCACGAATCTGCACCTTTGATTTTTTTAAATCTATCTATCTATAAGCGAGGTTCCTACAGCCTCTGCCGCTTCTCGCATTTCGACCGCCATCGTTTTCTGTCCATCCATTCGTCTTCTTTGATGGCTCTATCTTTCATGATGTGCCGTACATTTTCTTCCCAGGCAACTGAAGGTCTTCCCCTTCTTCTTCTTTGGTGTGGTATGTAATTCAAAGCTTTCTTTGGCCATCTATCTTTATTCATTCGTTTACCATTCGTGACCATACCACACTAGTTGTCTAGTTTCAATTCTATCTAGACTGGAATATACAGTATATGTCCTCCTTCTAATATCTTCATTCCTGATGTGATCTTTTTTAGATATACCACACGCTCTCCTTAGATAATCCATTTCTACTACTTCTATTCTTTTTCTATCTTTTTTTGTCATCTGCCAAACTTCTGCCCCATAAGTCATAATACGCTCTACCAAGGTATGATAGATTGTCAATTTCGTTTTTTGTCTTATATTTAGACCACAATAGAGAGCTTAGAATGTTTACCGCTTTTTTGCCCTGCTGCGTTCTCTATTCGATGTCTCTTTTGGTAGTGCCTTCTTTAGATATTATAGATCCGTGATATTTATATTCATTACATCTTTTTGTGGTTCTAATTTCTAACCCTGGATCTTCTTCATCATCCCCTATTTTAAGATACTCTGTCTTTCTCAATATGAATATGTCAAAGACAGAGAGTATTTTTAAAAATTCATAACTTTTATGAAGAAAAGACTGAAAGACTACAATTGCTTTCATAGTCTTCACAAAGGTGAGAAATATATGTTGTAGACATTTTAGAAAAAAATATTAAAATGGAACAGAGTTAAAAAAACAAAATTCGTGAGTTAACTTTTTTTTCATTTTTAGGTTAAAATTGCGATTTTGACAATGTTCCCTGACATAAAATTCAAAATAAACCTCTTTTTAATTGTCAGCACCATCGAAAACATAAAATAAGACCAAAATTAGCCATTCACCGCCCATGATCAGTATCTCGAAAAATAAGTGATATTTTGGGGATGTATAAGGTCTATATTAAAAGTTGCGCCATTTTTTTTCTATTAAACATTTGTAACTAAAACTTTCCAGAAAACTTCTTTGTACTCTGTTTTAACAAAAACGTGATTAATAAGATAAATTTTAAATTTTGCCACTCAACTTTTGCGATTAAACTTTGCAATTCACGAATCTGAACCTTGTACTTTAATAAATTCATAACTTTTACTAGAATAAGACTAAAATCTTAAAACAGATACCGTTGTCTTCAAAAAAGTGAGCAACATATACTTAGTGTACAAACCTTAGAAAAAAATATTTAAATGGACCAGAGTTGTAGCGAGTTAAAAGCAAAAAAATGTGATTTGACTTTTTGTTATTTTCATGTAGTCCAGAAAGCCACTGCGCATCCGCTAGGAAAAATATTCTAATTCGGATTTTTTGCACAATCGTACTCAAAAAGGACTCCTTTTAACAAATCTGCATGTTGCCAGGACCAAAAGGTGGTCAAACATTGTTTAAACGTTTTTTTTTTGTTTTTTTCCTAAAATTATTTTTTTCGCATGGAAAAAAGTTTTTTTAGGTTTTTTGGATCATTCCAAACATAAAAGGTCTTTAGTGACTTTTCCCTAAAAATGATTATTTTTGAGCGAAATGAGCGAAATTTGCCATTTTTAACCCTCAAAAACCATGTGAAAAACTGAAAATTTTAATGTTGCCAAGGTAGGTAGATATTCTTTAAACATCTATTGATGAAATCCCGAAGAGTTTTTTGTAATACAATATTCAAAACTCCTTTGTTTTTCAATTGCTAATCAAGCGTGCGCGACACTATTTTCCACCGACAGTATGGTGCAAATGAAAGGAATAAATTCGTTATTTCGTAAACCGGCAAGATTAAGGAAAATCCCGAAATAGGTCGATTTTTATATTTAAGGTATGATATTGTGGCATATATGGTATACTAGTGACGTCATCCGTCTGGGCGTGATGACGTAATCGATGATTTTTTTAAATGAGAATAGGGGTCGTGTGGTAGCTCATTTGAAAGGCTCTTCAATTCTCTATTCAGTAATGTAAACATTTACATAATTATTTATACAGTGTGTCCTTCTACTTATGTTTTTGTCAAATAATTTAATTTAATAAAAATTTTTTGGACACCCTGTATAAATAATGATGTAAATGTTTATATTACTGAATAGATAATTGAAGAACCTTTCAAATGAGCTAGCACACGACCCCTATTCTCGTTAAAAAAAATCATCGATTACGTCATCACGTCCAGATGGATGACGTCACTAGTATACCATATATGCCACAATATCATAACTTAAAAATAAAAATCGACCTGTTTCGGGATTTTTCCTTAAAGTCGCCAGTTTATGAAATAACGAATTTATTCCTTTCATTTGCACCATACTGTCGGTGGAAAATAGTGCCGCGCACGCTTGAATAGCAATTAAAAAACAAAGGAGTTTTGAATCTTGTATTGCAAAAATCTCTTCGGGATTTCATCAATCGATGTTAAAAGAATATCTACCTACCTTGTTAACATTCAAATTTTCAGTTTTTCACATAGTTTTTGAGGGTTAAAAATGGCCGATTTCGCAATTTTTCAATTTTTAATCGCTTATATGTCAAAAACTATCATTTTTAGAGAAAAGTCGCTAATACCTTTTCTGTTTGGAATGATCCAAAAAACCTAAAAAAACTTTTTTCCATGCAAAAAAAATAATTTTAGAAAAAAAAAAACAAAAAAAAAAACGTTTAAAAAATTTTTGACCAACTTTTGGTCCTGGCAACATGCAAATTTGTTAAAAGGAGTCCTTTTTGAGTAAGATTGTGCAAAAAATCCGAATTAGAATATTTTTCCTAGCGGATGCGCAGTGGCTTTCTGGACTAATGGTAAAATTGCGACTTTGACAATATTCCACCACCTAAAATTTAAAATAAATTTCATTTTCGTTTTCAGCATCGTCAAAAACATAATCTAAGACCAAAATTAGCCATTCACCAACCATGGTCAGTATGTATCTCGAAAAATAACCGATATATTGGGGATTTCTAATGTCGATAATAAAAGTTGCACTATTTTTTTTTTCTATAAAACATTTTGATCTAAAATTTTCCAGAAAACTTTTTTGTACTCTCTATTTTAACATAAACGTGATTAAAAAGGCTAAATTTTAAATTTCGTCACTCAACTTTTGCGATTAAACTTTGCAATGCACAAATCCGCACCTTTTCCTTTGAAAAATTCATAACCTTTATCAGAATAAGAATTAAAGCTTGAAACAGGTACCGTTGTCTTCAGAAATTTTAGAGCTAGGTATATACTGTAAAAATTTTAGAAAAAAATATTAAAATGGAACAGAGTTGTAGCGAGGTAAACGCAAAAATAGATGATTTTATTTTTATTTATTTTTAGGGTAAAATTGCGGTTTTGACAATGTTCCCCACATGAAATTCAAAATAAATCTCATTTTCGTTTTCAGCACCGTCAAAAACAGTATGTCTAAAATTGGCCATTCATCTCTCCGTGGTCAGTACGTGGTCATATTGGGGGTGCCTGCCGCTAGCTTAATAAAAATGCAGGCAATAACGAAAATAAAACTAAATCAAATTTGGTTTATCAATATTTTGTACAAACCTGTCGGACATTTCTCCAAATAAAATTGATCCAAGCATTACACCTACCATAAAAAGGGCATTCGATGTTGCTATTAAATAGGCCGAGTTACACGTTAGCCCATACTGTAAAAGTTAAAGCTCTTTAATCATTGGTTATTCTGGTAGCATTATTAATAAGTTATTTGTAAGACAATACAAAAAATATCATTCAATTAATATTACATATACCCGATGTAACAAAAATGCAGGTCATAAATTAAGTCACATATTCTGGGGCCAAAAATAGTTTGATTTTTGATTTTTTGAAAGTCGATTTTTTCCAATATATCAAAAACTATTAGAGATTTTTTATTGAAAATGTGGTATTCTTGTGGCAGGAACATCTTAAAAAAATAATAGTCAAATTTGTGCATCCCATAAAAATTTTATGGGGATTTTCTTCCCTAAACCCCCCCCCCAAATATTTGTGAAGGTTCCAATTAAATTATTATTGTGGTACCATTAGTTAAATACATTGTTTTTAAAACTTTTTTGCCTCTTAGTATTTTTTCGATATGCCAGTTTTTATCCTTTTATTCTTATTTTGAACATTTTTTAAAATTCACCACAATTGTAAATGGTTAAGTAAGATTATGGAATATTATTTTTTGATACTATTATTACCACGTCTCTATAATCGTATTAAACCGTTTAGAATATAAACGATAATATGTGGTGGATTTTACAAATGTTCAAAATATCTCGATAAAAACTGGCTTATCGAAAAAGTACTAATATACTAAGCAAAAAAGTTTTTAAAAACATTGTGTTTAACTAATGGTACCACAATAATAATTTAAATGGAAGGTATACAAATTTAAGGAAACAAAAGCCCCACAAATTTTTTATGGGGTGCACAAAATCACTGTTATTTTTTTTAAGATGTTCCTGCCATAAGAATGCCACATGTCCATTTTCAATAAAAAATCTCTAATTGTTTGCGATATATATTTAACGAATTATTCGTTGATATACAGGGTGTAACAAAAATACAGGTCATAAATTGTACCACATATTCTGGGACCAAAAATAGTTTATTTGAACCTAACTTACCTTAGTACAAATGTGCACATAAAAAAAGTTACAGCTCTTTGAAGTTACAAAATGAAAATCGATTTTTTCCAATATATCGAAAACTATCGATATCGATAAATATAAAACTTCTTATGACAGGAAAATCTTTAAAAAAATTATAGTGAAATTTGTGCACCCCATAAAAAAATTATGGGAGTTTTGTTCTTTCAAGCCCCCCCAAACTTTTGCGTACGTTCCAATTAAATTAATATTGTGATACCATTAGTTAAACACAATGTTTTAAAAACTTTTTTACCTCTTAGTACTTTTTCGAAAAGCCAGTTTTTATCGAGATATTTTGAATATTTGTCAAATCCACCACATTTTTGTATATGGTTACGTATGACTATTATAGAGACCTGGCAATAACATGAAAATTTACATTTTTAGGGATGTTTTGAACCAATTAAAAAAGAAACCACATCTCGATAAAAGATGCCTTATCGAAAAAATAGTAGGAGGTAAAAAAAGTTTTAAAAACACTGTGTTTAACTAATGGTACCGCAATAATAGTTTAATTGGAATGTATACAAATATTTGGGGGGTTTAAAGGAACAAAACTCCCATAAAATTTTTATGTCAACATATTAAAAAATAAGCCGCATCTCGATAAAAACTAGATTATCGAAAAAATACTAAGAGGCAAAAAAGTTTTAAAAATATTGTGTTTAACTTATGCTACCACAATAATAATTTAATTGGAACGTACGCAAAAGTTTGGGGGGTTTAAGGTAACAAAACCCCCATCAAATTTTTATGGGGTGCACAAATTTCACTATATATTTTTTTAAGATTTTCCTGCCATAAGAATGCCACTTGTCCATTTTCAATAAAAGATCTCTAGGTAAAAAATAGATAAAAAATTAAAATAGATAAATTATAAAAAAATTATAAAAATAAAAGAGTTTTCGATATATGAAAAAAAAATGATTTTCATTTGGTAACTTCAAATGGCTGTACCTTTTTTACGTGCACATTTGTACTAAAGTAAGTTAAGTTCAATCGAACTAATTTTAGTCCCAAATATGTAATTTAATTAATGACCTGCCTTTTTGTTGTTGTTCTTCTTCTTATTGCGCCAACTAAAGCTTTGAAAACTGCTGCACGAAAAATGTCTGCGGATGAGCGGTCAAACCATCTTCTCAGGTCCATCAGTCAGGAGTTCTGGCGTCTTCCTGTACTCTGCCTTTTAATATGATTTGAAGTAGTTCATATTATTCTATATTTCCCCTCTCAACACATGGTCCAAGTATTATATTTTTCTTTCTATATTGTATTATTTTTTATTGCACTCTGTATATCAACAGATTTCACGCACCAATACAGCAGAAAAGTAAATGACGTATATGAATTATAAATTTAATTCTTGTAAGCAGTAAAAGAGGGTTGTATCTGTAGCGACAATCGCATTTTCTAACATGCAAAGGAGTTATAACAACAGTAAAGGATATCTTTGAGAGGTATTTAAAAGGCAGTTCAAAGGTAAAAAGAAGACGGATGACAGAACACATATTGGATTTGGTGGATATTAGCAGCTTATGAGTTTCTCGAGGCAACGCTGTCGAGTTATTTTAGTTTTAACGATTTTTGAGTTTTTGGTATACTCTGGTATCACAAAGAAATTTCTTGTAAGAAAGGGTGAAAATCAAAGGGTGAATATTAACGTAAAAACAAAAAATATCTCGACAGCGATACCTCACGAAATGTCTAAAGAAAATATATGCAAAAATTCAGGTGAATCGGTTAAGTAGTTTTTGAGTTACAATGTCCACCGCCATTGATAGTCGAGGAAATGAAGCTGAAAAAATGGCAAAACCTCGCAATTTTTTCGTCCAGCATCTATTTGTACAAAAATTTGGGATTAGGCTCATTACAGCCTCTAGTTCATTTTCTATATTGAGCCGTTGTACGCTTTTGGTTTTGTAAGGGTGAAAACTACCCCTAGTTGTAAAAAATTATAAAATAACATTTTAAACTTTAATATTGTCAACATTTGGTTCTTATCTGTTACATAATGAATGTTTTATGCTTTAAGCTATACTATCATAATATTTCAAGCCTTAAAACCGCCCTTGTTGGAGCTATATATAAAAAATTTACGTATCCTAAAAGAATAATTTCGGCTTGCATCGATTTACATAAAAATTTGGGATTAGGATCATCTCACCCTGTACTTCATATTCTATATCATGCTTAAGGGCGTTGATTATTTTTAGGGGTGTAAACAACCCCTTATTGTCAAAAATTATATAAAAACATTGTATACTTTAGTATGGGTAAAATTTGGTTTTGATTGGTTAAATAATGATTGTTTTATACTTTAGGATATAATATCATAATATTTCAACCCTTAAAAACCACCCTTAATAACATTACAGTTTTTATAAGTAGATATTTTAATAGGTCTATACAGAAAAAAAAGTAGAATTAAAGAATTACAAAAACATTTATTTACACAAAAATACGAATTTACAAATATGTACAAATACAAATTCAAATAGTTTTTTAGTCATCTTCCAGTATACGAACCGGTTCTGTGGTATTATACATACATTGAAAATTATCCGAAAGCGGACTATCCGAATTTTTCGAAAAAAAAAATTCGTTCTATAAACAGCTCCTTCATTTTTGGCGGTGAACAGATTTTTCAAAAATGACTTTGTAGGATTTTTGAAGAGTTATAAGACTCTGTAAACTAAGTTCCGTAAGATCCCTCAGTTTTTAATTAGGGTGGGTTTAAAGGGCTCGAATAAGGTGGTGTTTGCTCGTAAATAGAGGTTTTAAACAGCTATATCTCGCTAACTGTTCACTCTAATGAAAATCTATGCACAAGGGAATTTTAGTAATTAAAGAAGCTATAATTTGGTAATCTATCATTTTTTTCGTATCTCCAGTATTTTCGCAGATATTTTGAAGTAAAAGTGAAAAATGGGAAATTCCAAAATATTAATTTTTCTTTAAACTTCAATTTTTCTAAAATTAGGCCTTTTAAATAGGTCAAACTTCTTGGGTGTATTGATAATACAAATATAAAAGGAACTACAGAAAGTTGAAGACCTATTTTTAATCAGGAGGGTACTTAGGGGGTTGTTTTCACTGATTTTTTCATAGAGAAAAGCAGGTAGCGACCTTTTCTTGATCATAAGTCGCTTACTTTTCAGACTAGAAACTTTTTATTATTTTTTTTGAAAGGCCTAACTGTATACTTAAAAAAAGATTATTCAAGTTTTTCTCGAAAAATGCAAAATTTTTCCGTTATTTTACTTTGAATATTTCAAATTATGCATTTGACGAAAAAAGCTAACTTTTAACATGCCGTATCTCGGTTTGTGTTGGTCTTAGCGATATTACAGATAAATAATTTGGTTTTTGTTACTAAAAGATACAATTTTGATATTTACAGTTTTTTTGATTAAATGCACATTTTTCGAGGTATTCTCAAAAAACCCTCTAAAAAAGTCGATTTTTTCATCGAAAAACTGTTACTTTCAAGCGCGAATAACTCGAAAAATATTAGTTTTACGAAGAAAATGTAAAAAACATTTTTTTCTTACAATCACTTTGTGATCACGCTAATATATCGTGATGTTCCAACAATTTTTTTTTTATTTTGGACCCTGTTGTGGGGAATTTTCCCATTTCCCCCCCTTGTAGACCCGCCACTGGTTCTCTCGAAAAATTGTAGTAAATCGTAATTGCAACAATTTCAGTTCTTACACTTTTTGTCGAAAATTTGAAAATGGCGGAGATATTGAGAAAAAACAATTGCTACAAAATCAATCAGGTCTTACGCTCGCACCTTTACCGCATACGTACTACCTTAAATATTGATTTTATCAAAAAAAAGAGCAGCATCAAAATTGTACAAAATTTAATTCTCTTCATTTTTGTATAGGTAAATATTTGTTGTAAAACTAATAATAAACGAGATAATTCAATAATTCAATAATTATGCTACAACTGGCACTATTTTCCCCTCATAACTCGGAAAATATCGACCGCACGAAAAAAATTGTAATAAATGAGATTATAGAAAATCGCATTTTCAACAATTTCAGTTTCTACACTTTTTGTCAAAAAATTGAAAATGGCGGAGATATTGAGCAAAAACGGTTCTCGTTTAAAATCAAGATGGCGGCTAACGCAACGGTGGAATTCAGTCGAGATTTTAAATTTATACTAATATTGACCCTTCCTAAAGATTAGAAAAATAAAATTTGGGGCAGCTCCTAATGCAAGGTTAGGCCTGTTATTAACATGATTGATACGGCTTACAAATTCTTTTTTGGTAGAATTAGGCACATGCAAATTTATAAGAGAAAGTAACAACAGCATAAAGTAAGAAAGAGATAAAGAACCGATTGGACAGAAAAAATATGCAGCATAAGTGATACAATTCAAAAGCACTAGATAAACCAAAATGGGAAGGTCATATCTATCTGAACTGCAAGATAATAATACAGCTGCAGTATCGTTATTATAAGGAACAACACGCTATTTAGGTACTATCGACAACATGAAAATGTGGAAAACTTCATGTATTTTGGAAGTGTCATAACAGAAAACGGAGCCACAGAAGACGATATTCATGAGGATACGAAAAGCTCAATAAGCATTCAGCATGCTCAACCCTGTTTGGAGCTCTGGCGAATATACTAAAAGGACAAATATCCGAATATTCCAGTCAAATGCCATGTCTGTTCTACTCTATGGATATGAAACCTGGAAAGTGACAAAAACCCTTACAGACAAATTGTAGGTCTTTGTTAACAAATGTCTACGAAGAATTGTCCGTATTTTCTGGCCAAACATCATCAAAATGAAGATCTGCTACACCTGACCCAACAAAAGAGGGTAGAAAATGAAATATGAAGTCCAGAAAGTGGGGTTGGATCGGTCACACACTCCAAAAAGATAGTTCCAGCATTGCAAAGACTTCCCTATAGTGAAATCCCCAAGGAAAAAGAAAAAGAGGTAGCCCAGCACAAGCTTGGCGAACATAAGAGGTCAAGGAAAGTCTTGGAATGAGGTGAAGGCCTTAGCGCAAAATAGAACCCGATGGCGTGTTTTCACTGAAGCACTATGCTCCACTTAGAGGCTCAATAACATTATATATATCATTATATTGACTACCAGGATGGTTATATTTTTTATGTGTAATTTTTTAATAAAAAAGTTTATCTTAGACTTACCTCTATCACAGACGTATATCCATATATTTCATGATCAAAAATATAAGATTCACATGGTTTTGTTTTGTTATTTGTATCATAAATCTCGCAAGATGAGTATTTTTTGTGGAGAGTATCTCTCGGATAATACAGAGACAACGTCGTCTCATTTAAATGATAACTAGAATTATCTGTTTCATTTGGTAATTTACATCTGAAACAAAAACGCTAGTAAAAAATACGTAAGGTTATAGAATTAGGTACAGAAAAAAGATATACTGCTTTATATGATATGACATGAGCAATATTAAAAAAAATCCATAATTATAGGGGAGCAAATGCTAAATGTGCAGTCACTCGAGCGTTATGGGGACCTATTGGGTTGTGAAGAGTAGGTCCTAAAACAAAAAAAGTTACGTAAAGTTTTCCATTTTAGTAAGGACTTTCCATTTTTAATTTAATTTTCCATTTCCAACAATCGTTTTTTTAGATTATAGCGCCATCTATCCATAATTCGAAAAAATGTCTCGAATAAAAGTTACTTATTTTTACACAAGGAATCCAAATCTGCAATAAAACATGGGGCTCCCATTTAAGATTATAAAGTAACCCAACCCCCCCACCTCCGGGGAGGGGCGGTCGTGTTTGGTGCCATTCGATAGATTTTTCAAATATATTGAATAAGTGTATTTTTCAGTTTTTCGATCTGATGTTCATTTCGCGAAATATCGCGGGATTAGTATTTAAAATTTTAAATTTACCCCCCCCCCCCCCACACCTCTCTGTGGGAAGTCGTGTTTGGTATAATTCGATAGATTTTTGAAAGAAAAATATTGAGCACGTATTTTTTAGTTTTTTGATCTGTCATTCATTTCGCGAAATATTCGCTTTTTTCTTGTGAAACTTTGGGACTCACACATTTCCTTACGCCCCGCTCAAATCTTCAGATTTTTGAAATATACACTGTTTTGCATGTACATACTAACTTACCTTATCATAATCTGACAATTTCGAGTTTTTTTAAGGATAGATTTTTTTTCGCCCCCCCCCCCTTAACGAACTCCCCTGCATTAAGAGCCAATATATGGTAGAGGTCCATTTTCAGGGTACAAGGTTTCTCCCCATGTAATAATCTGACGCGCTCGAGTAACTGCAAAGATCCCCGCTTGGGCTCCCCTTCCATAAGGAAAAATAATTTCCTGTAGTCGGCTGTATACCATTAATCACAAAAAATTATTTTGTTTTGCTTAAGAACGTAGGCGCAAAATTTTGTTCCAATACTTTTTAAATGCATTCGATTTTTTGAATCCTGAGAAAACTAATAAGTATTTTTGGAAAATTTAAACGCAGAATGAAAGATTATATCATTATCGAGGGTAGAAAGTTTTAACTTTCTTATACTACATATATTACCTAAAAACTTATACATATAATGTTATTTATTTTATTAATTTACAGGGATGAAAAAAAAGAGAAAATTGAGTGTGATTTTTAATTTAAAATATCTCATTCAATAGATACTTTTTGTTTATTCTAAAGAACTTTCTACCCTCGGTAATGATGCAATCTTTCATTCTGGGTTTAAATTTTTCAGAAATATTTATTAGTTTTTCCAGGATTCGAAAAATATGAACACCATGTCCGTGGTGATATTTTCCAAATGGAACATTCGCTATATTTTCCATACAACGTACTCATTCGAACAGAACATGGTGACAAGACAGTGACCAACAAGGCTACTAAATATTTGACACGGCTTCAAGAATATTTTGAGTTGTTTATTAATAATATCTATTGATAGTGTATTTGCTAAAAAAAAATGTTATTTATTGTTTATTATTTATGGAAGATCCAAGCACAGAATACACCAGGGTATATTGTGTGATTAAAGTAGTTTGTTCTTAAAGATATTCAACATTTATCTAAGCGTTCCATAATAACAATATATTATTAAAATCACTTTATCACTTTTTCTCTTTTCTCGATTATTAGTTTCTATTGTATAGTAGGTATATAATTATTATAATCACTGAATACATAGTTAGTGAAAAAATAAACCAATTAATTAACTGAATTAATAATTTAAGCGATTATACAAGTAACGGTTTTCCAAGAACATTCAAAAACTGAACGAAATATGTTCTCTATGTTAATGCTGTCAATGCCACTGTCAACTAATGTTTACATCTCCATACGAGTGAGAATTTTACTACACATAATTTGTCGTGTACAGAAAGAAAAAGTAGGAATATATAGCCGTAAAATATACGCTCTTATAATGCCTCGACAACTAATGGCCATTGGCATGGTACAGTTGATTTTGCAATTAGATACCTAGTGTAATGTATAGTGTGTGTGTTGAGTAAATGTCTTGTTACTTAGCAAAGTCGACGTTATTGTGTTTGCAAAGAGACGCTAATTGTATCCGAACGTCTGCGGTCCCTCCGGTAATAACCTCACAGAGTATTTTCGAAATAAATATTTAATCATCAGTGCTACTTTACATACTTCAGCACCAAAATATATGGGCGAACACCCTTTAAATGTTATAAAGTTGTAGAAAAGTAAAATTTTCTTGGTTTATCATCCATTTTTGAACCTGGCAACATGTGCCGCCCAGTTCAATTTCAGCTTTGTAATTCTGTTAACTGCGTCCGTAATTCCAGTTTTTCCATTGCTCTCTGCCACTTGTAGTTTATTGATTACTTTTCTCAGGGTCAATGTTTCTGCTTAATACGTTAGAACTGGGAGTACACACTGATCAAAGACCTTCCTTTTCAAGCACATGGGAATATCTTATCTAAAGACTTCACTCAGTTTTCCGTAAGCTGCCCATATTAGTCCTATACTCCTTTTAACTCTGCTATTTGAATATCTCTTACTAATTTAATCTCGTAGCCAAGATAGGCATCCTCTTCTTAAAGTGCCGTCTCCCAATCGGATGTTGGATATCATCATCACTATCTTTACTCTATCTACCGCTGCTCTGGAGAGTTCCATAAAAATATATTTAAACCAGTCTCTTAAATTCTTCAACCAGCACACTCTCATTCTTCCTATACTCCTTCCTCCTATCTATTCCTGTATTATCAGTCTTAGCAGTTCATATCACTGTCCCCTCATTACGTGTCCCAGATATTGTAACTTTCTTATTTTTATTGTATTTATTATTTCGTATTTTTTGCCCATTTCCCGCAATAGTTCCCTGTTAGTTTTCTTCTGTGTCTATGCTATTCTAAGCACCCTCCTGTAACACCACTTTTCAAATGCCTGTAGCTTATTTATGTGTTCTTGCTTCAATGTCCAGCTCTCAAGTCCATATTGCAGTATCGAAAACACGTAGCATCTCAAAACTCGTACTATCATTTCTAATCTAAGGTCTTTGCTGCAGAGAATTGTTTTCATTTTTACAAATGCATTTTTTGCTATTTCTATCCTGGCCCTTATTTCTGTTGTTTGATCATTATTGTCTGAAATCCAGGTTTAAAATCCTAATAGGAGCTTTGTCGAGGTTTTTTCACAAAATTTTATTTTCTTACGATTTTCACTTAATAGATATTTTTAAATAATTCCGGGAGAGATTAAATGTCCAGCAAACGACGGCACTGTTGCCAGATTTACCTTTTTCCTTTTAGCGGGAATTTTAAAATTAGTCTAATGCCACTTCGGTTTTAAAAGAGAGTTCTGTATTCTTAAATTTATAACCTTACTTTTACAAGTATTATAATTAGGATTATTTTATTTACATGTAAATATTGAAACAAGTATTGTACTGTGTCATAGTTTAAAACTCATGTTGCAGTATTTTGAAAAAAAAATGAAGCTCAAAAGAAATATACTTATACAAACAGTACAAATTATTTTTTAATGGGAATGGAAATTTACGATTTCAAAGGTGAAAATGTGTTGGGATAGTATAGATGGACACTTGTATTTTAGTATTAAGTGGTTACATAATTATTCAGAATATTAATAAAATTACTAGTAATTTGAATTAGTTTTAATATGTATTATAATAGTATTAATTCTCATCATGTATCTGGCTAAATAGCTAAGCGCTAAAGCCGCAAAATAAAAAAAATTGAAAAAAACATTCTTAGTGGCCTAGCACCTTTACTTTGCCTGGGGGCGAGGCGAGTTAATAAATTCTATTTTCTTATTGCAGTCATTTTGTGACGGCTTAAGAAGTTACATAAATGATGTCTTTAGGCTGTGAAATTTTAACCATAGAAAGACAACTTTATGACTTGTATTTACATGATATAGGGCTTTTCACTCAGTCATTTGGTTCGAGCTTCTGTCATGTGTTGTCTAATATTAATGTATCTATGTCATACGTTATTGATATTGCCAATGATACAAACCAAAGACATATGACGTAGATATATTAATATTATGTGACACTTGACCGAAGCTCGAAGCAAATGACAATCGATGAAAAGCCCTATTCAATAGGGCATTTCATTCACAGTCATTTGTTTAGAGCTTCTGTCATGTGTCACATAATATTAATATATCTATGTCGTACGTTATTGGTATATACCAATGATACAAACCAAAGACGTATGACGTAGATACATTAATATTATGTGACTCATGACAGAAGCTCGAAACAAATGACAATCGATGAAAAGCCCTATTGGGGTCTGCATATCAGGATCCGGTAATAAAATATTATTTATCTATGATCAGGATATTGCTGGGTATACACAAGTAAACAACACTTTTTTGATTAAAAGGTTTATTTCATTAAATCAAAACTTACATGGATACAATTTAAATAAGATATTTTTTCTATTTAAGGCAATATAATATAAGATATATATTTTAGTATAACTCTCCTACATTAACAAGCTTTAACACATTCAGTGGCCATGACGTATTGGTAGCATCACGAAGGTTTTACGGAAGGTACTGACGACACATACGTTATGTGAGTACTACTGTGTAACTAAATAAATGATTTAAGTATGTGGTACCAGCCAAGTGGAGCTTGTTCGAGATGGGCACCAAACATGTTAATCTGGTCATGCACAGAGACTTATACTATAATATGTTATATCTTATATTGCTCACTATTGTAATGAGTGAGCCTGCATACACGAACTATAATATATTATTATGGTTCTGTGTATGCAGGCTCACTCATTACTACTGTAGTGAACAATATGAGATGTAATATTATGAGATTTTGAATGGTCATATTGGTATTAATTCCACAACCCCTTCCTATAACAATAGGCTCATTGTTGGATGTTATTGCAGTAGTTCTACTGGAAATACTTACTAAAATTGTATGTACCTGCATCACTTAGAATTCTACCTAAAAAGCTATTGATACTTTCTAAAACATCATTAATACATCTGTATACATAAGATTTTTTTCAGAATCAGATATTTTATTAAGATTTACTTGACATGCCCTATCTATGTGCCAGGCACTTAAAACAGTCTATTAGGAACAGAACCCGTTACATTTCAGCAGGCATTGTAAAAGGTGTCAGTTATGTCTGATATGAAAACACTCAACTGTACATATAACACCATCACACACATGTATTTAAAAAAAAACTTGGTAAATAAAAGTAGGTATCTTTTCTATTTGAAAATAAGAAAGCATTATGAAACCCATTCCTAAATTCATTTTTTACTAATACTGTCGTAAGTTCAAAGTCATAAGAAATGAGTTCATGAGTTCCATCTATTACGATAAAAGATTTACCAAACTTAATTAACATTTCATTTTGGCACAGCATTCATGAAAATAAGACAAAAATCATAAATGTTAAATTCAGGATGAATATCCATTAGTATGTCCTGTTGTTTGTAAAATAATATTGGACATGACATAGTCTGTAAGCATTTGACCCAAAAATGAACACTGGTTGCGTCATGTTTGTAGCTATATCCATCTTTCAAATCAATGCCACAAGGGTGTTTAATGTTTGTGATATCTTTTCTTGTAAGTAAATCAATTATTTTTAATTCACCTTTTATGCTATCCTGAACAGTCTGAAGTGCACTAAAAAAGTAAAATATAGGTACAGTCGGAAAAATGAAAGAATACCCATGAACGAACATATAAAACACGCTGTATTTTCCCTTCACCGTGTCACAAAGAAAATTGTCCAGTGCAAGTACATGTAACAATAATTATTACATGTACTTGCGCTGGCCAATTTTTTGTGTGACACGGTGACAGGAAAATACAGCGTGTTTTATATGTTCGTTCATGGGTATTCTTTCATTTTTCCTACTGTATATTAGGAGAATCAAAAACACTATGATAGTTTAAAATTTGTAAACTGTAAATATTCATGATTAATATTTAGAAAGTGGTTTAGTGGTAACAATTTTGTTTTAAAACATATTGTATATTAACTATTTAGATCGGAAATAAGCCACAATTAAATTGAAAAAAATAATTTTATTAACGTTTCGATGCCCAAATTGGGTGCAGTTGTCAAAATACAAAATATATTAATTAATTGTAAAAATGCCACAAGGAAATAGCTTCAGAACAACATATTGTATATGTGTAAATATTTAATATTTTACTTACATTTTTGAAAAAACTCTCAAAATAAACTTTGAAGAGATATTTATCTGATTTTGGTATATGTAAGTACTCTATATCATCCTCATGTCATAATGTGTTTTAAAATATGTTACTCCACAACAATCAGTTTCAATGTTTTTAGATACTATTATTCTTCGACTAGTACAGGAAATAAACATTTAGCAGGATCCTTGGGAGTTTAAAGCTCTTTCTCGATCTTGTTTTGTAGAAAAATTTTTTGAGGATCGCATACATTCATAATAAGATGTTTCATGTTCTTGTAAGTAGGTGCTTGTCTACTGTTGTTTTCTTCCTGTGCCATTAACACAGTAAAATCTACAAAAACAACATAACAGGTGATTACATGGGCAGTTATACTACTTATAGCTTACTTTGTATCTACTCTATTATCTAGTATTAGCAAATACTCAACATCAACCTTAATACTTAAAAAATAAATAATAATGTGGAAGTTACAGGTACCTACCTAAAAGTTTTTGATTTGCAATTTTATCAACTGGAAAAGACTGTAACATAATGAGTTTTAAATTATGAAACAGTACAATAGTTATTATTTGTTTCAATATTTACATGTAAATAAAATACATAATAATCCTAACACCACTTGTAAAAGTAAGGTTAAGATTTTTGAGTTGAGAAAACAGAACTGTCAAATTTAAAACCAAATTTTAAAATTCCCGCTAAAAGGAATCTGGCAACAGTGCCGTCGTTTGCTGGACATTTAATCTCTCCCATAATTCCCGATTAAATAAAAAAAATGTTCCAACATTATTTTTGACCAAATTTGACTGAGCTATATCAACCACTGTCACTGAATATAATTGCGGTCGAGACCATAAATTTTTGACAATTAACGAAAGGAAGACGAATTAATTACACCATATTTTGAATTTAGGTTTTGTTGACATTTGTTTGTATTTATGGTATTTTCTAAGCAATAAAACGATTCTTTCTAAGTTTAATTAATTTTGTTAGTTATGAGTTATTATATCGTAATTAGAGAAAAAAGAAATGAAGATACGCCTGCAATATCGGAGGTTGTCCGTAGCGGTTATTTGTCTACTGTTACAAATTCTTGGATAAATGCTTTATTTCAAGAGGTATTCTTTTTCTAAATACACATGTTACAATGTTTTTTAATAATTTCTCGAATGCTAAATTAAGAGCTCTAACAACTACACTCCTGGTCAAAAAATCAGGACACTTGCATTTTGTGTTTTATTAAATTTTGTTAATGTATATAGGCCTGAATCCCGCGTTGATTAATAGTAAGCTGAAAATTTGTTAATCATTTAACAGTGTCTAGTCGGACAAACTTTGATGTACAGGAACACTGGAAGTTTTAATGGTGGAACAATTTAAAAATTTGGACTGTTAGATTATGAAAATGCCCCATGTATTTTGTCTGAGAGAACTTCCAATTGATTTGTTACTGTTTCATTAAACTCCCATGCAAAAATCAGACTGCTATTTATCACCAATATAATTCCTGTCATTTGATATGTTCTTCGTGTTGGACTTATAAAATGCCCAGTTGGTCCAAATACATGGAACGTTTTCGTAGTCTGACATTCCAAATTTTTAACCTGTTCCATAATTAAAACTTCCCCTGTTCCAGTGTTCCCATACATCACAGTTTGTCCAACTAGACACTGTTAAACTATTAAAACAAATTTTCAGCTTGCTATTAATCAACTTTTTTTTGGTACGTGGGATCCAGGCCTAATAGTGGTTTTAATGGGGACGAAGTAAACATTAATAATGAAACACATTCATTCATAACAATAAAAACTGATTTTTTATGTTTCTAAATGATCGTATCACCATATAAACAAAATTTTGACATGTGGCAATACAATAAATTATAAAAAACAGTAAATCCTGTATAAAAGGTATATTTAAAAAACCCTCAAAAGAGCCACATCAAATTCACATAACTAGTTTTCGACTGGTTTACCAGTCATCATCAGTGCTTAAGTGCAATGTACATGCTAACCACCAAGATAGTATTATACAAAAATATGTGGGTCAAAGCCCAGTAAAAGTAGTCCGTCAAGGATACATTGGTATAAAATGCTACCTTAAGCCTGTATGTTTAAAATATTATCTAATTTGCCCTAGGTAACATCTGAGATCTAGATATGACTTGTTCACATGTTGGAAGTGAGACGGCAAGTGATTATACTTTATAAATTATACTTTATATTGTTTACCAGAAAAGCCTTTTTGCATTTATTATTGAATTTAGCCTTTAATACCTACACCCGAGAGGGTAGAAGGTCTAAAGATTATATATAATATATTGAATTTAGGATAAGTTTCAAAGCGCACAGAGACTGGACTGATCAGCAATGTAGTGTTGTAATGTTTTCTGAAGAGTCACTTTTTGCTTCTGATTTCAAGATACAGTAGAATCCCGCAAATCCGAACTAATTGGTGGGACAGCCTGTTCGGATTCCGAAAAGTTCGGATTATCCGAAAGTTAGCCTAAGAAGCTAACGAAGATGATTTTTAAAAGATTTGGACTGCCACCGATCCCTTTATGAAACTTTATCCGCACGTTTATGCCTCCAATATTCTAAAGCTGAAAAATATTTGGATTACTGAAATAATAAATCGCTAACACCAGTAGTTTTGTTTCGTCACAGGACATGGGAATTCGGCCATGTAAATGATTCATTTAATTTGTAATCTGGATATTGATTACACTATGTTTCTCATGTTTCTTATCTTTTTCAATGTTTTCCTTCATAGTATACCATGGGAAATGTGTATTATGCACATTCCTTTATTGATTGTGTTTAGTCTAACTCGAAACTCGACGCTTTTATTCACCCATTAGTGTTGCAGTGTTTAATACTGTAGCTAGCATCTTACGTAATTATTTTCTCACATAATAAACATGTTTTTAAATTTTTATTTTGAATTTTTAAATTTTTTTTTTCACTTTCCGTTGGTTCAGATTTGCGGGGTTCGGATTTGCCGAAAGTTCAGATTTGCGGGGTTCGGATTTGCGGGGTTCTACTGTAGATGCAAACGTGTATGGAGAGATCCTAGAATGATTTGCACCTTGCTGTATTTCACCCAGAACTCCGTTTGGTGGTAGACATGTTATGGTTTGGGTGGGTATTTCTTTCAATGGATGCACCAAATGAATTTTCATCAAACATGGAACTTTAACAGCAGACAGATATGTACGACAGTGTCTGGAGGACAGTGTTGTCCCCCTATGCCTATTTCTTGGAGATAGTTTCTTAATTGAATCAGTGAGAAGAGAAAGCTGACATCCATAAACAGGCATTTTTGACATTTTGATAGAAATCCATTATTAGTATGAAGATGCACCATTTTGTAGAGAAACCGGACATACCTTCGTACTAACAAATTGTTTCTCTTCTCACTGATTCAATTATGCAGGATAATGCATGTCCACATACTGTGTGACACATCACTGTGTCCACATCATGGACTTCTTCTTCTACGGTACTACAGCCCAAATTGAGCCTTGGCCTCCTTTATTTTTGCCTCCACCCTTGCTTGTCTGTGGCTGCTCTTCTCCATACACGGAATCATCATCATGGACTACCTAAATTTTATTGCTCTCAATCTCCTCTGTATGTAACTGCGAAAACAGTAGTTTCATTAGAGTTACTATAAGTATTTGTTGAAAATTTGTAATCTCACTCCTCTGCATGTTACTGTGAAGACAGTAGTTTTATTGGAGCTACCATATTTGTTGGTACACATTTCCAACGAATACTATAGTAACTCCAACAAAACTACTGTCTTCGCAGTAACATGCAGAGGAGATTAAGATACGATAAATTACAAAAAATGCACATTGTGTTGCCTACAGTAAGATTTGAGTTGTTTTAGTATTATGAAATATTTTTATGAATAATTAAAAAAAAATGAGTTACGACAGTTTTCGTTTGGAGAGTGGATATATTTTTTATATCAATTTTATTTAATTGCAAGTATACGTTTTTTAGTACTGAGTGATACAGTTGATTTTCACTAAAATATTTTTGTAATCACTGATCAGAACAACAGCAATTACTAATTAAAACCAAACAACTACATTTTGCTGTATAATTTTGTACAAATCACATGAAGTAAAGTAATTGTTTTCTACAAACTTTATTTAATTGCAATTTTAGATAACATTCCAATTAATGGTGCTATCAGCTGCCTTGCTTTATATATGTTTTGGAGTTCCACTGCAATATAGTTTGATGTCAATACCTCTTGTTTTATTAGGTACATATGTTGTTATATACTTATCTTTATTTATGAAATCTGCCCAAATTTTGTATGAAAAACCGACCTTAAACTGTTGGGTAGCTGAAGCATATGAACCTTATTTTTTTATGAAGAAACCAGAAACCTGTTGGTATAAAATTATCCAGGAAGATGATACTGAAATGAAGGTTATTAATAAGGAGGGGTACCATAGAAAAGTAAGTACATATGTCAACAAGTATGATTTTTTATAAGATTTTGTTGTGTATGGTGCTTCTCAGAGGATTTTTTCAGTGCACCACAAGTGACAGAATAAAAGGTACATCTGTGATTATACACATTTATAACATTTATTCTACTTGTTGATAGATGGCGCTATAATCGGAAAAAATGATTTACTTATTACATATCTATAATGACTACATTCTAAAGTTCTTCTCAGTCTTTCAGTGTGTCATTAATTTTGATGTCATATATATATATGTATATATATATATATATATATATATATATATATATATATATATATATATATATATATATATATATATATACAGTATGTCCCTGTAAGTTGTATCCATATGGAAAACTTTTTTATTATTAATTTTTCGAAAAAAAGTTATTCTTCATAAAAAGCTCTGCATGGTCCAAAACCTAAGATTCAACCATCAGATATAAAATTTTTTGAATGTTATACGAGGTATGTCAAAAAATTTGAATTTCACTCAAGAGTAAAGTAGCTTTATTTTTCACAATATTGAAAATTGCTATTATGAAAAGTTGTTTGGAATTAAAAACTATATTCTAATATGCAATTACATCCTTCTAATTGAAAAAAATTTTTTTTTTTCAAAATTAACAATATTTTCAGTTATTTCAATTCTGATAACTCTTTTATTATTAATTTTACGAAAAAAAGTGATCCTTAATAAAAAGTTCTGAATAGTCTAAAACCTAAAATACAACCATCTTATATCAAATTTTATCAATTTTATACGAGGTATATCAAAAAAGATAAATTTAGATCAAAAGTCAAGTACCTTTACAGTTCAGAATATTTCAATTAGAAGGATGTAATTACATACTGAAACATAGTTTTTAATTCTAAATAACTTTTCATAATAACAATTTTCGATATTGTGAAAAATAAACGTATTTTACTCTTGAGCGAAATTCATATTTTTTGACATACCTCGTATAAAATTGATAAAATTTGACATATGATGGTTGTATTTAAGGGTTTAGACCATGCAGAACTTTTTATTAAGAATCACTTTTTTTCGTAAAATTAATAATAAAAGAGTTATCTGAATTGAAATAACTGAAAATAATGTTGGTTATCCATAATTTTTCAAAAAAAAAAAATTCAATTAGAAGGATGTAATTGCACACTAGAACATAGTTTTTAATTCCCAACAACTTTTCATAATAGCAAATTTCAATATTGTGAGAAATAAAGCTACTTTACTCTTGAATGAAATTCGAACTTTTTGACATACCTCGTATAATATTCAAAAAATTTGATATTTGATAGTCAAATCTTAGGTTTTGGACCATGCAGAGCTTTTTATGAAGAATAACTTTTTTTCGTAAAATTAATAATAAAAAAGTTTTCCATATGGATACAACTTACAGGGACATACTGTATATGATTTTAAGAATGTAGAGAATCATTGCATGACATTTTAGTTAAATCTGACAGTTGTCAGAATCGTAATAAGCCAAATATGAAAAGGTTATTTAATCCTTTTATTTGCAATTTGGTATAAAAACAAATCAATCGTGTTTATTGCAATTATAAAAAGATATGTTCTTTGATTGGTATAGTTATATAAGTTGTACAGATTATAGTCGTGTAGATAATATGTAAATAATTTTATTTATTAGAGCGCCATCTACCAACAACTAGAATAAATCAAGGACATACCTTTTTTCTGTCACTTCCAACTTAATACGTTAGAAAGAAATCGAAAAACTGTGAAACACTGAAAGAAGCCTCTGAGAAAAAGTATAGTAAGCACACATTTACATTATCTGTAAGTAAATTAAAATGAAGATAAAGAAAATTGTCGTTTGATTGTGCATAAACAATAGAGCAATCTTAAAATCCAAAAATGTGTGTTTGAATAAAGTTATTTTAAAGCAGAGTAATAATACTATGAATTAATGTATTTTTTGTATGGAAAAACAATTATTTTGAATAGTTTCTTGACAGTAACATGACAGGGATTAAAGTCACATCTGAGAACGGACCTGATTAGCCCATAAGCATAGCAATTATGTACCTACCCATGTATCGAGTAGGGTGTCGCTTGCTGTAAGTATATTAGAAGTTGTGTTGTTTTGGTAATCCAGACATTAGTGACTCATGTTTGTAGTTGATACAGATAAGACATTTGGAACCAATTTGTCTACTGATTCAGCATGGAGTATTGCCATTATTTTTACTCATTATTTTTATTATTCGAATGCTCATTTGTTTGAAGGTGAACCATATGGTATACAGGTAAAGGCCTAGAATACCAGATGGACATCTAGCTAAAAGAGGGATGGGCAGAGAAAAGACTCAATCCAGGCTACAAATTGACATATGGTACACAGACCAGTTAAAACTATAGAAGAGTCAGCCGTGGGAATCTATGGTACTGGTGGAAATGTAAACATATTCTACTATACCATAATTTAGACATGATATTCAGTATACAAAGGATACCCCCCATACAAACTAAATGAGAATCTTCTTGACAACGTTGCCAATCTTCACTGCAATGGCTGTAATAGGTAGTATTAGGCAGGTACTTGTAGAGGATTATCGCTGTTAACTGCTGTGGAATACTGAACGAGGATTTATTTATGATAATTCACAGAATGGCAAACCCACTTGCAATATACAATGGTACTGATTTTGATGTTTGAAACGGAGAATAGGTGAATATACCTCTGTATTCCACACAGAGATATATGCAATAATGCAATGTTCAAAGGTACTTAATATTGATCCTGTGAAGTTGAAAAGCCCTAATATCGATCCTATATACATGGATGGTCAAGTGGCTCGTAAGATCCCTAAGGTACATACTAGCAAGTGAGGGAATGTCGAGAATAACTCGATATAATGTCACACTTATATTGATGCCAGGTCATTGGGAAATACATTGGCAATGAAACAGCTGATTAACTTAGCAGAAGATGATCAACTACAAAATACTTCAATTCAAAGCCGGTTGTAGTAGTGCTAAAAAGCACCATCCGAAAAAAAAGTGGATTTGTAAACCTAACTTTCGCCTGGTCACGCATATAGAAAAATTTATATTGGACGGACATGCAATAGAGTTGAAGTACAGCAGAAATCAGTATCGGTATTATAAATAAATGAAATATGTACAATAAACCACTTAATTTTAAATAGAATATAAACAATATCTAGATGTTTTTGATTATTATTTTTTATCTGTATATCTTTTCTTGTCTAGATTATAGGGACAGTAGCTGTGATGCAGCATTTACAAAAAGAAGACTGGGCTTGGTTGTTCAGATTAGTTGTTGACCAAAGGTAAGAAATATAAATAAACACTTTAAATTTGATTTTTTTTATTTATAATCATACACGATTAAATTGAAGATTTCAGATGTCAAATATAAAATTTTCATTTAAACAAACTTTTTTCTCAATAAAATAGAAAAAAATATGCTTCAATGACTTCCTTGGATTTTTCCCATGACTACGTTTATTTCACAGAGTTAAATTAAATAATAACGTTTTACAAGCTATAAGTAGGTAATTGAAAAAAAAACTATAACCGATACCAAAAAATTTATGTTTTTCAATTGAAAGTTTAAGATTGACACGGGAAAAATTTCACACGGTCCGATACAAGAAAATTAATAAATACTATTTTTCACCGTTTGAGCATTAAGGGCTTAGGCGCAAAATTTCGGACCAATGATTTTTAAATGCATTCATTTTTTTCGAATCCTGAGTAAACTAATAAGTATGTATTTTTGAAAAATTTTAAACGCAAAATGAAAGACTACATTATTACCGAAGACCGAAAATCCTTTAGAATAAACAAAAAGTTTCTTTTAAATGAGATATTTGAAATTAAAAATCACACTCAATTTTCTCTTTTTTTTTTCACCCCTGTCATATTAACATTATAGAAGTTTTCAGGCACTTTCGGCTCTCGGTAATAATGTAATCTGTCATTCTGCGTTTAAATTTTTCAAAAATACTTATTTGTTTTCTCAGGATTGGCAGCTCATTGGCTCGAAATTTTGCGCCTACGCTCTTAAGTTGTTATTATTATTACTTGCTGTTATTTATTTGATTAAACTTTTATTTTGTAGGTATCAACGGAAAGGAATAGGATTAAAATTGGTAAATGTTGTACAAGATTGGTGTAAGCATAATCATTTTAACAGCATAGAACTCGCCATAAGTGAATGTCAAGAAGGAAGTAGAGAACTTTTTAATAATGCTGGGTAAATATTGTATTAAACATTACAGGATTTATATACGACAAAATATTTTTTAAATGTTTTGTTGATATTTTTGATTTTAATCGAGTCACAATTTAAAGAGAAGTTGTTTTTATGGTTAAATATTAGCATTACTGGATAGCAAAATTTAATGTTAAGGGGGTATTAGCACGCTATAGTTAAAATAGGTGAGAGCCAAAGGAACTAACGTTTACCAATTCGTTGAGTAGATGGCAACACGCACATAGATTCTAATACTTTAGTAACGACGAAATTTAAATAGTAATTAGTGAAGTATCTTTTCAAAAAATGTGGAATTTGGAAGGTTATAACAAAAAAGATGACCTTATAATAAAGGATATGGCCTCCTAAAGGACGAACTCAAGGATTCCGGTTAGGCAGATATATTGCACAGTGCCGTTTTAACAATAACAGAAAAAGCAATAGAATATAACAAGCTTGGCTATGTATGATTCTTAGATCTAGTGAAAACATCTACTCTATGATAGACCAATTCCACACAATCTAATGAAAACTGTGGAAAACATATTATAAAAAGAGAATCAAATTCAAAATAAAATTAACGGGAACTTACCACATCGATACCAGCTCAGAATGGGATTCGTCAAGGAGACTCACTGAGCCCGTTGCTCTTCAACATTATTATGGATATAATAAAGAAAGTGCGTAAAATGAGGCAGATTTAGGATGAGAGATAAGGAGATTAAAATAATGTTGTGTTTGCAAATGACGCGACATTGGTTGCCGAAGACAAGGATGATCTACGACTCGTACATACATCAATTTAACCTCACAGCCAAATCATTCAACATGCTGATATCAGCCGTTGAAAATGTGAACTCGAGTAAAATGGATCAATTATCTAGCAAGAGATGTAACAAGAAATGATACTAAGGCAGAGAACTATCAGGCTCTAACGATGTTGAAGCAGAAGAGAACAAACAACGAGAGCAACAAAATAGCTGGTTGTCTAAGCAATACAATATGGCGTAATAAAAACATTGGAATTGAGGCTAAATCAAGTATATACAAAGCCGTTATATTATAGGTCTGGATCCCGCGTATGAAAAAAAAGTTGATTAATAGCAAGCTGAAAATTTGTTAATAGCTTAAGGGTGTCTAGTCGGATAAACTTTGATATATGGGAACACTGGAACAGGGGCAGTTTTAATCGTGGAACAGGTTAAAAATTTGGAACGGTCAGACCACGAAAACGTCACAATTATTTTGTCCGACAGAACAGACTTAAACTCTCCGAACAGAGATTAAACTCTCATGCAAAAATCAGACTGCTATTTATCACCAAATGGGCGTTTTAATCAGTGGAACATGTAGAATATGTCAAATGACAGGAATTATGACAGGTGATAAATAGCAGTCTGATTTTTGCATGAGAGTTTAATCTCTGTTCGGAGAGTTTAAGTCTATTCTGTCGGACAAAATAAATGTGCCGTTTTCGTTCTGACCGTTCCCAATTTTTAACCTGTTCCACAATTAAAACTGCCCCTGTTCCAGTGTTCCCATATATCAAAGTTCATCCGACTAGACACCCTTAAGCTATTAACAAATTTTCAGCTTGCTATTAATCAACTTTTTTTTCATACGCGGGATCCAGACCTATTAGTATGATAGTTGATCCAAAAAAGGCATAACCCTGACATCTAAAGTGAAAGTTATCCTTCAACATCAAATTGTTCTATATGGTCCATATAATGTTCAGAAAAAGTCACACCTTTTTGAGCGTCGGGTTTGCGGGGCAGAGGGGGAGAAATCGGGTAATTCGTAGTTTTTTACGTTTTTCGTCAATATTTCTAAAACTATGCGGTTTAGCATGAATAACCTTCTATACAAAAATATTCTACATTAAATTTGAAATAAAAAAAGGTCCTATGCATAATCCTTCTAAAATTAACGGTTCAAAAGTTACGGAGGTAGTATAGTATAATTGGTCCAAAAAAAGACCTAACCCAGAAACCCAGACATCCAAAGTAAAAGTTTTCCTTCAACACCAAATTATTCTATATGGTCCATATATTGGGGGGGGGGGAGGGGTAAGGGGAAGAAGTTCGTAAATTAGGAATTTTTTACGTTTTTGTCAATATTTCTAAAACTATGTAGTCTAAGAGCTGGGAGCGGATTTTGTGCGTGATAAGTAATATGGAAAAACTATACGTGGATATGTTGAATTAGTTGTGTACGTGACTTTCACCAACAGCCGGAAACCAGAGTGGGGGCCGAGGGTAGTTATAAGGGGTCAAAGTCGCGGTTTTTATTATTTTTTATGACGCTCATGATCGAGATATTGCACCAAAATTTGGGAATAAGTAGGTCATGACGTACCTAAGTAAAATCTCTAGGGGCGCAACGCTGCGTGGCCGACAAAGGGGTGGGGATAGGGGTGAATATAAAAAATATAAGGGGCTTTTTGCGACGTTCGTGATTGAGATAGTGCACCAAAATTTGGGTATAAGTAGACCCTCGGCCCCCACTCTGGTTTCCGGCCGTTGGTGAAAGTCATATACACAACTAATTCAACATATCCCCGTATAGTTTTTCGATATTACTTATCACGCACAAAATCCGCTTCTATCTCTCCGACTAATGCGGTTTATCGTGAACAATGTTCTATACAAAAATGTTCTACATTAAATTTAAACAAAAAATGTCCTATGCATAATCCTAAAACGAACAGTTCCAAAGTTAAGGAGGTAGTATACTATAATTGGTCCAAAAAAAGGCCTAACCCCATCATAATTAGTTGATCTAAATTGTCCTTTACTTATTAATTTAAATGAAATTATTTTTTTAAACAATAAGCAGACGTTAAAATGTCTGTACGAATATGCAACGTCCTGTAAATTTAGATTTTAAATAGGCTTAGGTAATAAAATTAAAAATTGTAAATATGTCACACAAAATTGAAAAATGTATCCACGAATATATTATAACATCCTGTAAATTTAGAATATACGTAGGATAGGATAATTAAATTAAAAATTGTTATTGTAATACCATAAAAAACACAAATAGTCTGGCTAATTGGCTAAGCCAAAGCCATTAGAAGAAAAAACCCCATCCCAAATTAAAGTTTTCCTCCAAAACCAAATTGTTCTATATGGTCCACATATTGTCCAGTAAAAAGTTACACCATTTTGAGCGTCGGGTTTTGGGGGGTGAGGAGGGGAAAAGCTGGTAAATTAGTAGTTTCTCGTTTTTCGTCAATATCTATAAACCTAAGCGGTGTAGCGTGAACAATATTCTACACAAAAATGTTCTACATTACATTTGAAACGAAAATGGTCCGATGCATAATTGTTATAAAAATCAGCGGTTCCGGAGTTACGGAGGGTGTAAAGTGGAGGGTTTCCATATTTTTTTATATTGTTTAGACAAATTATATTATTACTGAAGAAAATAATTTTTTTAACAGGATAGTGTTTTCTAAATATAATTTACTATTTCTATGGCCGGTGGTATGTTACTGATAAGCTCTTGAAGGAACGTCAACCTCACCAAGAGGCTTCTACAGACCTAGGCCATATAAATCTCTGGTACGGAGAAACCCAATGTGCATGGACAATGTCGCATGCATATATTTCCAACAGTAAAATTTTCGTTTCAAATTTCATGTGCAACATTTTTGTATAGAATATTTTTCACGCCAAACTCAGAAATATTGACGAAAAACGTAAAAAAACTAAAAATTTACCGACTTCTCCCCTCCCCCTCCTCCCAAACCCAACGCTCAAAATGGTGTAACTTATTACTGAACAATATGTGGACCATATAGAACAATTTGGTGTTGGAGGAAAACTTTTATTTTGGATGACGGAGTTATGCCTTTTTTTGGATCAATTATACTATACTAGGTATCTCCGTAACTTTGGAACCGTTCGTTCTAGAAGGATTATGCATAAGACCTTTTTTGTTTAAAATTTAATGTAGAACATTTTTGTATAGAACATTGTTCACGCTAAACCGCATAGTTTTAGAAATATTGACGAAAAACGTAACAAACTCCTAATTTACGAACTTCTCATCCATCTCCCCCCCAAACCCGCCCCTAAAAATGGAGTGACTTTTTACTGAACAATATGTTGACCATATAGAACAATTGGGTGTTGAAGGATAACTTTCACTTTGGATGTCTGGGTTTGGGTCTAGTTATACCATAGGTACTATATAAGGCCTATATTGACATCTCAGAAACTAAACTAGAAACAACAAAACCAACAGATTGCTCGAAAAAACAGAAATGAAGGTACTTTGTGGTATTTCGGATATTAACACATTAAAGTAAGCGTCCACAGGTCCAGATCGCAAGCATTAGACTCATCGCACGTAAAGGATTTTAGTTTGCCTTGTATAAAAACTTATACAGTCTGCTTACTTATACTTATACTTAACTTATACTTAACCCGCTGATTGAAATAGCCTTCGTGACAAGAAAAAGTATTCCTATAACCGAGTGATATTTCAATAACCGATCACGGGTTGCTAGTATAAATGTTTAGGGACCTCAAATTTCTATTCCTTAAAACGGGATGTTCCTATAACCGGGTTCAACTGAACAACAGCGTCCACTCGGGGCTTCGAGAGGCAACTTTTGTGATGCGTGCCGATGACATCATACGGAATTTAGCGCTTAAGACATACCTACGAAAATATTGGAAGACCTTAATTTCATCGTTTAACAAATCAGGAAATAGTGTGTGATATTCTCAATGTTCCGATCTCTTCTTGAATATGTTGTGTATCCAAAAATTATGCTTCCTTTTTCTAGATTTCTTTTCTTGTTCTTCCTCTTCAAGCAATAACGACTTGTTCTTCATCGCTTTTCTCCATTCTCACAAACACTTTCCGCAGATTTATTACAAAAATCCGAATGAAGTGGCAACAGCAATCCGATTGCTGATACTAGCGTCGGCAAATCCGATCGCGGCCGATACAGTGGACGCAGTATGAAAAATTGATCTGTTTGATGAGATTCGTCCGATGCTGGCCTATGGACCCTTACCTTTAACCGCCAAACTAAATTTTTTTTTTTACTTCAGGCTGCATATTCAGAATCTCAATGTTAATGGAATCATATTTAACTCACATAACGCCTGGTCCAAACGGTGTGAGATAGATACAGCTCACGTGGCATTTAATGTGTTAATGGTTGGGTGCTAAACAGGAAAAAAGAGTAGAATGCACATACTGTAGACCGTTTCATGTTAAGAACGGAGCGTTGCAGAGATAGGGCTACGTATTTCTTATGGACGACAGAAGCGCGCCGATGCCACGCCGTCTGATTAGTATGAATAGTATATCGACAGTCTATACTAAAAGCCACAGTTAGAATGCAGTGCGGGTAGCATAGTATTTCTTACCGGAGAACGGCCGACCACGTTACCGGTTTGCCCCGAGCGGTGCATTAGGACCGTATTTAGAAATCGTAGCACTGGAATATACGCGTACGCAACAATTGTCTACGGTTATACAGGGTAGCCAGAAAGTATGTAAACACGGTAATTTCTCGGAAACCGCTTGAACTATTGTTATAAATTTTGGTGGGTAAGGGTATTCCAATACGGCCGATATTATAGTGGTAATTACATTGTTGTCAAATCTTCCGTTTGTTTGGAAATCTAACGAACTTTCTTATTTTAAAGGGAACACCTTGTATATTTTTTGCGTTTTGAAGTCCTTAAGAAGTACTGATTATTTTTTATGTTATGTTCCCTATACCTAAATGCCATAATTTCGGAGTTATTGCTACATTTATGAAAAAAAAAGTTTTTAACAAATTATACAAATTTATTTTTTTTTTTTTGAGTTATTGGGAACAAAAAAGGTCTTTTGTAATTTTCCTCAAAAGTTAATCCTTTCCGAGTTATAAACAATTTAAAACTGAAAAAATCGAAAAATGACGAATTTCTGGTATAAGTAAAAAATATTATTTTTGAAACTATGAATTGCCTAAATTCAAGTTCAAACTTTATTTTATCAGATGCCGATAAGTGATTTATCCTGATTTCATTCTAAAACATTTTTTTAGTTGTTAATGATGCGCGATAGCCCGTCCTCTCATATGAGCTTTATTAACAATTAAAAAAAAGCAATGTTTTAGAATAAAATATGCCAAAAATTCTTATAGGGATCTGATAGAAAAAGGTTTGAGCTTGAATTTATTTAAAAATGATTTTTTTACTCGTGTTTTTGAACTAGGGATGGCGGTTTTTAACAAAAAACCGGTTTTCGGTTATACCGGTTTTTTTTGCTTACGGTTTAACCTGGCGGTTATAACCGGCCAAAAAAAACCGGTTTTTGGAAAAACCGGTTTTCGGTTTTTTTAATCCAATAGGTTACAAAGTTACATTTACAATTACAATTTTCCTCTCCTCCCAAAATCAAAAAATTCCCCAACCATTTCAACTTATAAAAAATTTCCCAGACTCTTTGAAATGGGATTTAAAAAAAATAATATCAACATAAATATTTTACTTAAAAATAAATTGGATAATGCAATATATCTTTTATTTTTACTACAATCAAAAAAATGTATCATGTATTACTTTTAACACGTTTGTATATATTTCTAGAATAGGTACATTTTAACTAATTTAATACTTCCTGTATGGGTGTATCGTTTTGAAAACGTAGGGAAATTCTTGGAGATTCGTATTCGTAATCAGTAATACGATATGCATAGGCAGAGCATTATTTTTGGTAATCAGATAAAATCATTCACCGACTTTCAATGTCAAGAGTTTAAGAGTTTAGTGTGAAAAATAGATGATGTTTGGCTTGCGTCTAATTCATACAGACACTTCTTATGTAAATATTATGATTACAAATACCTTTTCAAGGAAATATTACATAAAACTTAATAACTGATTCTGCTGGCTGATGTGAGATTGCACTTCAGATTGCTTCTGTATTTATAAAATAAAATAAAATTTGAATTATGGTTTTGTTTGGAATAGTTACTTGAGAATAATAATTATTATGATTGGGATCCCAAATAATACCTAACCTAATCCTAATCACCGTAAAAACCTAATAACCGGTTTTTTCTTTAAAAAGAAAAAACCGGTTATAACCGTGACAAAAAAATAACCAGTAAAACCGGTTATTGCGAAGTAAAAAAACCGGTTTTAGGTTTAAACCGGTAGGTTTTTCCCATCCCTATTTTGAACCTTGAAAATCGTCATTTATCGATTTTTTTCAGTTTTAAATTGTTTATAACTCGGAAACGATTAACTTTTGAGCAAAATTACAAAAGACCTTTTTTGTTCCCAATGATCCAAAGAACCTAAGTCTACTTGGGCCGAAAAAATTGATTTTTATAAATTGTTAAAATTCTTTTTTTTAATAAATGTAGCAATAACTCCGAAATTATGGCATTAGGTATAGGGAACATAACATGAAAAATAATCAGTATTTCTTAAGGACTTCAAAACGCAAATAATATACAGGGTGTTCTATTTAAAATAAGAAAGTTCAGTAGATTTCCAGAAAAACGGAAGGTTTGAGAATAATGTAATTTCCACCATAATATCGGCCGCATTAGGACACCTCTACCCACCAAAATTTATAAAAATCGTTCGAGCGGTTTCCGAGAAATCACCGTGTTTCCATACTTTCTCGCTACCCTGTATACCACTGTGCCGACATGAGCGGCATCCATGCGCGCCGTAAGACTAACACTGCATTATAAAGGCGGCTGCACAATTGCCCGGGAACGGGAAAAAAGTTAACCTCTATGTAAATTAATGTTGTAGATGCACAATAACCGAGAACGAGAAGCTGTCCGGTAACGGGAACAGGAAAGTTGACCATGTTTTAACTTTCTCGTTCCCGTTGTATTCCCGGAACCAATCAGAAGGCAGTATTAAAAATACAGTATTAAAAATACTGTCAAATGCCCAATAAAAATTTGTTATTAGAAGTGTGTGATCAAGTTTTAGTGACAATTTTTATACATTTTGCATTAAAATAAATGACGAACGATTGATTTCTTTATTGGAAAAATGTCCTCATTCGTATGATTGATGTAGATCATAGTACACGTACTTATATGGTAATTAGATAAAATAATAATATAAATATTTGAATGATATGCTTTTTATCTTTATGCTGACAAACCTTTGCGATTGCACACATATATTGTGTAAATTAGTTCCAAGATTATAAAAAACGAAAATATTAAAAGCTCGTCATCAAATAAATCCATATTTTTAGAGTTAACAGCCATGTTCTTTTAATAAAATTAGAAAAAGATCGTTCCACAAAATTTATTTTGAGGAGAAAAATAATTAATAGCACAAGTGACAGTGACACAAAACAGCTGTTTACCATTTAATTGTGAATCTGCTGATGTTTTCAGTTTCCGTTCTCGTTCCCGTTCCCGGTCAATTGTGCAGCCGCCTTAACTCTGTCTTTTACTTTAGTAGCAACACGTGCCTGAGGTTTGGCAACACTGATCTGCATTAGCCCAACCTTTCGTTTTTAACTTGAAATAAAGTGTAGCAGAATGGAAGAGAGGGTGAGAATCGCTCAAGATAAATCGCCAATGGGACGGAGAAATACATGCCGACCCCGAAAATAGTGGATTAACATACTGAATGTTGACGCATGTATATGAAGTTACAGGCGATTCATCTAGAATAAAGAAGGAAGAAGAATTAGTAAAGCAGTACACAAACAATTTCTTGGCCATACTTTTTCCACATCACCACAACTTTTGAATTCCATACAAAGTCTATAAAAATTCATTTAATATTAATTTACAGCGTATTTCAAACATGCGATGCAGTACATACAAGGATAATCCCATGCAAACTAAATGAGAATTTTGTTGACAACGTTGCCGTTCTTCGCCGCAACGGCCGTGAAAGGTAGTATAGGGCTTTTCATCGATTGTCATTTGTTTCGAGCTTCTGTCATGTGTCACATAATATTAATATATCTACGTCATACGTTATTGGTATATACAATGATACAAACCAAAGACGTATGACGTAGATATATTAATATTATGTGACACATGACAGAAGCTCGAAACAAATGACTGTGAATGAAAAGCCCTATTAGGCAGGTACTTGTACAGGATGATCGCTGTTAACTGCTGTGGAATACTAAAGGAGGACTTATTTATGATAATTCACAGAATGGCAAACCCGCTTGCAATATACAATCATACTGATTCTAACGTTTAAAACGGAGTATGGGTGAATTCTGATGTCGTTTCAAGTTGCAATATAACTAATAAATTTAATTTTGTGGTTTGAACTGGTTGTAGCATAATTATGTGAAATATAGTTTCCCTACTACAACTACTATTTTTTAGGTTTGAAGTTAAACAAATGTACCACAAAAAGCTATTCAGTTCAGCTGTGACGCTGCAAATGTTCCAGTTAATGTGCGAAGTAAGACCGACTTTCTGAAATAATAAGACTGTTCAAAACATTCCGAATTTCAGGGTTCCTTTTGAATAAAAATATTTTATAAATACAAATACCAAAGTTTTGTACTAATTTTTAATAAAAATTATACAATATATCTATATCTAAGTTGTTTTATTTACTCTTCTGCGTAAATCAAATAAATTCAAAGAAATTGACGAATTCGTAATAAGACTCGAAACAAAGTAAACTGATACCTCAACAATGCTCTGCGAATTAAGAAGGTAATCATTGAAATAAAATAGTAACCATAACATAATGTAATAATGTTTCTGTCCGAATTTTGATTTTGTGATGGACGTTGAGAGGTGACTCATATTTTTTTGCAGAAATTACTTGGAATTAACTCGTATAATAGTAACTAAGTTATCCTCCCACTCAAAAAGGTCCGGAACATTCTTTAAATAATCAAAATGTCAAAAAATTAAGGAAAAATTCGTTTTTTTTCTTCGTTTTTTGATTATAACTTTAAAAGTAATCACTTACGAGAAAAGTTGCACTGACATAAAAGTTGCGTAATTAAATTTTCTATAATATAGGATTGGTAAAAAGTTTTAAAAATTGTCACCCTTGTTTGCAAAATAGCAATAATTGCGAAAAAACCATAAAAAACAAGTATTCGTATTTTACGTTTTAAAAACATTTATGCTACACTTAGGACCTTCCTATTTTACCCAGAAAAACCCTATGATACAATAAAATAATACTGTAAATTTCATTAAGATCGGTTCAACAGATTTTGCAAAATAAATTTTGCAATGCAGCTTTCGCAAAAAAATTCATTTTTCAAAATCTTGCAGGACTGAAAATAAAGCAGATAGCAAGATGACTTTTTTACATATAGAAGAATACTGTACCTTTCATTTGCAATTTGCAAAATTAAAATCGGTTAACTACCACGGCGTCAGGAATTTTTTTAAATAAACATTAATTTTTGGTGCTGCGCGCAGGACAACGGTGTTCGATTCACACGAGTTGATTTCCACCAAAATTTCTTCCAATCTTTATCTAATATATTATTTTCTTACTCTATATTTTGATGTATTTTAATTCCACAAAAATTAAACTAATTTGATTATTGTTTGTGAAATATTGTTGAAACAATTGCATATGTTTAAAAATTAAACTTTTATTCTCGAAGTTAAAATATATGTACAAGAAAGTGTTTGCTAAAATAGTGTTATTTCAAAGGAGATAGTATGTGTTTTTATTTTGCAATAAACAAATTTATTTATTTATATCGAAATGTACTAAAAACTACACTTTTTCAATCATTATCAAAGGTCATTGGAATGCCCAATCAAAGCAAACGCATCCGCTGTCCTGTGCGAAGCACCAAAAATTAATGTTTATTTAAAAAATTCCTGACGTCGTGGTGGTTAACCGATTTAAATTTTGTAAATTGCAAATGAAAGGTACAGTATTTTTCTATGCGTAAAAAAATTCAAATTGTTGTATGCTTTATTTTTAGTCCCGCAACATTTTGAAAAAATAAATTTTTTTGCGAAAGCTGGATTTCAAAATTTATTTTGCAAAATCTGTTAAACCGATCTTAATGAAATTTACAGTATTGTTGTATTATATCATAATGTTTTTCTGGGTGAAATATGAAGGTACTAAGACTAGCATAAATGGTTGAAAAACGTAAAATGCAAATACTTGTTTTTTATGTTTTTTTCGCAATTATTGATATTTTGCAACAAGGATGACAATTTTTAAAATATTTAACTAATCCTATATTGTAGAAAATTTATTTACTCAACTTTTATGTTAGTGCAATTTTTCTCGGAAATGAATACTTTTAAAGTTATAATCAAAAGACGAAGAAAAAAATCGAATTTTTCCTTAATCTTTTTAACATTTTGATTATTTAAAGAATGTTCCGGACCTTTTTGAGTGGGAGGATAACTCAAATATTATTATATGAGTTATTTTCAAGCAATTTCTGCAAAAAATATGAGTCACCTCTCAACATCCAAATGTGCTAATATTTTTACAGATGCGCCCTGCCCTACAAATGTTAAGAGTATTTAATATAATTCCTCGGAGAGCCAAGAAACCTAGGGGGCTTTATCTTGCGGAGGAGACGACTTGCATACCGGGCACCAGATACCTCTTATAGCTTCGCCGACCCGATATTTTTGTTCAGCGACCTCAAAATCCCCTCGAGTATGAAAATTGAAATCATTTCCATAAATATTTTCCGAGTTTTAAATTTTAATTTTTTTTGAACACTTTGAGATGCACTTTGGAAAATGCATTTTCCGCCTACAACAATGCAATTTTCATTTGTCCCTCATGCCAAGTGATCAATAAATTTCCTAAAGCTCTCCCAAATCGAATGCAAAAGGTTTCATAACGATCCGTCTTACTTTAAAAAAATTAGAGGTTTAGGAGGTTTTGGTGCTTTATTTCCTCGCCAAAATATAAATAAATATTTGCCCAACATTTAAAAAAGCTATAATACTTATATTGTTTGTAGTAGAGTACATTGTCTTCACATATATTAATTAAGACAAATTTTGCATTGTTGCGTTATCTTTTCGACACTTATAGGTACTACATATTTTCTCCTTATCTTTATAGTTTATACTGTTTTAGATATTTTCTATTCAAATTTATGCATTTCGTAACATTGTAAATATTCGCTGCTAAAATAAGAATAAGTAAATTTTGTATGTAATCCACATTTCTTATTATAATATCACATGTTTCTTTTTTAGATATAGAAGGTGCATTTGATAATACCTCAATCGAGTCTATACAAAGCGCACTGGTGAGGAAGAAAATCAACAACACAACATGCAAGTGGATTATTCAGATGCTTCAGAGCAGAATAATATCCACAGATACGCATGAAGATACCATAAATCTGAGGGCAACTAAGGGATGCCCTCAAGGCGGTGTATGGTCACCGTCATTATGGAACATAGTTGTCGATGATCTGATTCATGGGCTAAGCGCCCAAGGAATCTGGGTCCAGGGTTTCGCAGATGATATCGTGATAGTAACTAGGGGAAAATTTCCCAGCACTGTTGCGTATCAGATGCGATATGCCCTTCACTACATAGAGAACTGGTGTCTGAAAGAGAACCTCTCCGTGAACCCTTCTAAAACTAAACTGGTAGCCTTTACAAATAAGAGGAAGCTTACTGGACTGAGTGAGCTGAAATTATTTGGAGAGGTACTGGAAAGAACCAATGAGGTTAAGTATCTAGGGGTAACCCTGGATTCGAAACTCAATTGGAATACTCATATTACCAATATAACCAATAGGGCTAAGCGACTCTTCTGGAACTGCAGACGAGTTGTAGGTAAAACCTGGAGATTGAAACCAAAGGTGATATGTTGGTTGTACACATCAGTGATACGACCGACAGTTACTTATGGGTCAGTACTCTGGTGGAGAAAGACGGCTTTGCAATCTTGTGTGACCACTCTCACCACCCTACAAAGACAAGCGCTTCTAAATATAACAGGAGCCTTGAACAGTACAGGAACGGCTTCATTAGAGGCTATCACAGGTCTCCCTCCGCTGGAATTGTATATTTCGGCGGTAGCCTTTATGACCATCCTGAGGCTCAAAGGCCAAATTATGTATTGAATAGCCACACAAACATTACTGGGACTATACTTGAGGAATACATCTTTATGATGAACTTAGATATGATGACACCAGAACTAATCTTCACTGAGAAGATTAACACAATTATACCATCTAGAGAACAAAAAGTTCCAAACATTAATGGAGACTTAATATGGTTCACTGATGGATCTAAAACTGCCCATGGTACTGGATCAGGAGTCTTTGGGCAAACATGTAACTATAATAAATCTTACAGCCTAGGTCAACATACAACGGTGTTCCAGGCTGAAGTTTTTGCTTTGGTGGCCTGCATTGATGAAATAATTGATGAGGACCCTAAAGCTAAGAGAATCAACATTTACACAGATAGCCAATCGGCTATTCTGGCTGTAAAGAACCCTCTCACCAAATCAAAACTGGTGAGAAACTGCAAAGATCTCCTCAATAACCTGGCAAAAGACAACAAAGTGTCTTTAATATGGGTGCCGGGTCATGAAGGGGTGCATGGGAACGAACGAGCAGATATGTTAGCGAAACAAGGCTCGAGAAAAACTTTTGAAGGCCCAGAACCTTTCTGTGGCATCACTAAAGATGCTATGAAAAACGAGGTTCAGAAATGGCTGATAAAGAATCATCAAAATAAATGGAGAACCACTCAAGGGCAAATCCAGACTAAAAAAATAATCAAGAATATTGATAAAAAACTCTCGAACAGTTTGATGAACCTCAATAAACGAGAGATCAAAACGGTCACTGAAATGGTGACTGGACATTGTCGTTTAAGAAATCACCTATACAAACTAGGTAAGGTGAATGAACCATGGTGCAGAAAGTGCGAAATGGAAGAAGAAACTGCCATACACATACTATGCTATTGCAGTGTGCTAGGTGATGTAAGACAGAACTTCACTGGTCAAATGAGGTTTGAACGAGAAGAGATCTTAAAACTACCAATAAGAAAACTGTTGGCCTTCGTTGAGGCCACAGGACTTATTAAAGTTTAAGGAGAAGAACAGGGTTTGGTACAAAGGTCTTATGACCAAGTGCCAGAGACTAACGAGTCTCGCCTGAGTTAAGAAGAAGAAGAAGATGTTCCTTTTAAATATGAAAATTTATGACAATCTCATTTTTTGTTAATCCTTTAAGCTTAAGCCATTATGACCGACATTATTCTTTGCAGTGATACTATATATTTTTCAAAATTGTTACTGCAAAATTATGTCATTAATATTAAAAACAAATGAAAAAATAGTATTTCTACAAAAACATTTATTACTGCATAAAAAACAATATTACAAATAAGGCGTTTAGAAGCCAAGGGGTACAAGCGCATTTTTGGTACTTTTAAGAAAATCAAGTTTGAAGTTTAACAACATCTTTCCTAAATTCTACCGCTTGTCTTTCAAAATAGTTAGTGATTGGCGGGTCTTTTTTATTTTAAAAACTTTTTTGTAATAGTACAATTATATCAGATTAAAAAAACTTGGCATTTTACAAGCTATTCAGAGAAATAAGGAAAAAAAATATCATGTTGGTGACACAACCCCCTCCAGGCCGAAACCAAATTTTTTGAGTAGTATGGACATCTATATTAATAACCTATATGTTTCCTGCAGCCAATTTTGATAATATACATAGTTATAAACAAATGAAGATCAAAAAACGGTAAATTTTAGCTTTTTTCGTCTACAACCAAAAAGTTAAGCATTTTAAACAAATTTGAGAGTGAGAAACTCATAAATCGTATAAAAAACTTCAAGATGGCGTCCGCTGAATATGTCTATCCTTATTGGTTGCTTAGAAAATTGCAAAATAATTCATAAATTTTGAGTTTTTATAAATATTCATAAGTTATGCAAAAATTAACTTAGAACCTTCTTATTACATGGAATGCTGGGACTTCTGGTGCTTAAATTATACACTATATTTCATAACAATTGGTCAAATAGTTTAAAAGTTATTTAATTTGTTTATCCCAAATTAATTTTTTTTGCAACACTGTAAGTCAGAAAATGATGAAATTACAGTAATAGTTTGGATGGTTTATGGAAGAAGATGATTTATGCTAATAATTTAATTAAAAAAAAAATGACAAAAAATAATTCTAAGTATCGCAAAATTATTTTGCAAGAACATGTCGATTTTTTGCTTATAAACAATTAGAATAACTTTTTAACCATTACCCGTAGAAAAATTATTTTTTCATATTTAGAATGACTGAATTTTTATACAAATTTAAAAAAAGAAAAAATTGTCCTAGGACAATTAGGGATGAAGTTGCCCCCTCCCCTTTTTTTAAGTCACAGCAGCTTTCTTTATAACAATTACGAAATCAGATCAGTCACATTTGAAAGAACATACTTCAGAGCTTTAACGTATCAAATATAAAAAATATATACTTACAAACAAATCTTACACAAAGCTTCAAAATGTGAGCCTTAAAATCGGCCGGTTTTGAAACTTGGGAGATCGATGAGAAGGGGGAAGGAACTATTAGCTGTATCTCTTGTTCTCGCCTATGGATTTCGACGTTTCTTTTTTTAATTTGTATGTACATTTTGCGTACAGTACGAGTATGCATTATTTAAATAAATTAATTGTTATATACACCATCAAATTTGTTTAAACAATTTTTTTTATAATATTTTAAGTAATTTTAATCACAAAACATGAATATTTATGAATAATATAATAATACATAGTTTTTTATTAAACTTAATAATTTAAAGTATGAAAAAACAAATTATCCCATTCAATTGTTTCTAAAAATAGTATTGGTCTATGGAAATCAGAAAATCTCAAATGAGATTTTGGTACACTATTTTTTGGTAAACATGCTATTAGATGAATGAAAAACTGAAGTTACAGAACCACCAAACAAGAGATAAACGTAATTGATTGGGGTTGGAAATTAAGCTAAGAACCGTTAGTATCAATCCGATCAACAGATCTTCTTTATACACGGGCGCCCATATAAAAATTTTCAGGGGGGGCAGACGTGAAAATGTTGCACATTATATTTTGTATATTTTGGATAACCATATATAGTTAATAGCACCCGAAAAGCTAGGGGGGACACGCCCCCCCCCTGCCCATGGCATATCTTTATACCAGATATTTTATTAAAATAAACTATCTGCTCTTGCAAAACTGGTTGCACCGAGAGTACTTCTTAGTACAGAGATATAAATAGTTTATGGACTTCGATAACCAAAACCTCTATCTTTCTCTATTATCTATTTTGGAGTTTCTTTTTTTAATCTGTATGTACTCTTTGCGTACGTTACGGATATGTTTTTTGATAATAAAGTGGTTATTTAAATAACTATGTAAATTGTGTAAACAATTTTTGGAAATTCTTTTACGATATTTTTAGGATTACTTTGTTGGCAATCATAGGATTGGATCATATGCACTTGACTTTACAATAACTTATAATAAATAGGTAACTGATAATTGTTACGTTTTTCATAAAAATACAAGTATTCCTAAATAAATCTCCTTTAATTTTATTTTAATAGTCTTGTTATAATACCAAAATGTATGAAATATCTTAATTTTTGCTTTTTTGCAATCTTAAAATTATAACTTTCAATCTTGTAAGATACAATTATTACAATGTTGTAGAAAATTTCTGAAAATAATTTTGTTCTTTTTATCCTCTCTCTAATTTTGTTACATTTCATTTTTCGTCTTCTAGTAGCATGTTTATCAAGAAATAAAACTTAGTTTTCGTACTTCCGGGCCTAAAGTGACAACTTCACTCCCTTGTGACAGGTACTAAAGTGTCACATTTAATCCCTCCGGGATTAAATATTGACGAAACTCCCGGAACGATTAAATCACAAACAAACGAATTTAAGGGATATTTTATTTCTTAAAATTTCTGAATATAAACAAATTTCCAAATTTACCTTAAGCATTAAATATTTATCATCCGGAGCCTCCCGTAAGAACTGATCTACCTGCTCAGACGTGAGAATTCTTGACTTCTTTGGCTTAAATCCCTCATTTCTTCTCTTCAAAAAAGCTAATAATTTTGGAAATTTACTTATATCAATATCTTCTCTAATGTTAATAACCGATTTCAGCATTGAGTAATGTGCCCAGAGAGTTGAGGCACAAACCGCTTTTGATTTATCATCGAAGTAGACTAACAGCGCATTTTCAGTAGGTTGTCTCACATTTTTTAAGCGGCACCACTTTTTAAAAGCATCGTACTGCTGCTCGTATAGTTTTCTAGATTTCGGTGGTAACAATTCTTCACCTACTTCGGCTGCTCTTTTATCAATATCAGATACACCTTCTTCACTCATGATACCAATAATTATCAATAACAATGTTTCTTTACAATGACACTAGTAATGACAATGTTTCTAAATTATAACTGTCACAACGCAATGTTACTATGGTAACTTATTTTAAAGACAGTTTATTAAATGAGTTGAAGAGAGAAAAAACTGATTGAAATTATTGAAATAATTAATAAAATCATACCGGAAGTACGAAAAGTATCGTATATACCTTGCGACTGAAGTACATTTAATCCTTCAGGTAAATTATGGCCCTCCCTGCGGTCGGGCCATAAACTTTACCTTCAGGATTAAATGTACTACTTCAGTCCCGCGGTATATAATGTACTATTATTTGAGATTTTTTATTTTCAATTCAATATTATAATATTATAAGCCAATGTTAGATTTAGGAATAATTGAATAGGATTAGTATATAATAATTACGGGGCGTAACAAAAATACAGGTCATAAATTTAATCGCATATTCTGGGACCAAAAATACTTCGATTGAACCTAACTTACCTTAGTATAAATATGCACATAAAAAAGTTACAGCCCTTTGAAGTTACAAAATGAAAATCGATTTTGTCCAATATATCGAAAATTCCGCGAGATTTTTTATTGAAAATAGACATGTGGTATTTTTATGGCAGGAGCATCTTACTAAAAAATTATAGTAAAATTTTGACACCCCATAAAAATTTTATGGGGTGTCTTTTTGTGTACGTTCCAATTAAATTATTTTTGTACCATTAGTTAAACACACTGTTTTTAAAACATTTTTGCCTCTCAGTACTTTTTCGAAAAGTCAGTTTTTATTGAGATATTTTGAATATTAGTCAAATCTACCACATATTTGTAAATATGGTTAAGTACGATTATGGAGACTTGGTAATCGTATGAAAATTTATTTATAATTTACATTTTTAGGCATATTTTAAACCATATTAAAAAAGAAGCCACATCTTGATAAAAGGTGCCTTATCGAAAAAATACTAAGAGACAAAAAAGTTTTAGAAACATTGTAATTAACTAATGGCACCGCAATAATAGTTTAATTGGAACGTACACAAACATTTGGGGGTGTAAAGGAATAAAACCCCCATAAAATGTTTATGTAAACATATTAAAAAAGAAGCCGCAACTCGATAAAAACTGCCTTATCGAAAAAATACTAAGAAGCAAAAAAAGTTTTAAAACAGTGAGTTTAAGTAATGGTACCACAATAATAATTTAATTGGAACGTACACAAAAGTTTGGGGGGTTTAAGGGAACAAAACCCCCATAAAATTTTTATGGGATGCACAAATTTCACTATAGTTTTTCTTTAAGATCTTCCTGTCATAAGAATTATACATGTCCATTTTCAATAAAAAATCTCTAATAGTTTTCGATATATTGGAAAAAATCGATTTTCATTTTGTAACTTCAAAGGGCTATAACTTTTTTTATGTGCACATTTGTATTAAGGTAAGTTAGGTCCAATCGATCTATTTTTGGTCCCAGAATATGTGATTTAATTTGTGGCCTGTATTTTTGTTACGCCCTGTATAACTAATATGTACATTTTACAATAAAAGTTACATCAAATATTATTTAAAAAATTGAAAAAAAAATTGTTTAAACAAATTTGATGGTGTATATAACAATTAGTTTATTTAAATAACGCCTATTCGTAATGTACGTAAAAAGTACATACAAATTAAAAAAAGAAACAACGAAATAAATAATCGAGAACCAGAGCTACAGTTAACAGCTCCTTCCCCCCTCTCATCGCTATCCCAAGTTTCAACGCCGGCCGATTTTAAGAGCCACATTTTTAAACTTTGTGGACGATTTCCTTGAAAGGAAATCTTTTGTATACTTGGTACGTTAAAACTTTGAAGTATGATCTTTCAAATGCGGCTAATTTTATTTCTTAGTTGTTATAAACAAAGCTGCTGTCAATTAAAAAAAGAAAGGTGCTAACTTCGTCCCTAATTGTGCTAGGACAATTGTTTTTCTTTATAAATGTGTATAGAAATTCAGTCTTTTTAAATATGGAAAAATAATTTTTCTACAGGTAACGGTTAAAAAGTTATTCTAATTGTTTATAAGCAAAAAATCGACATGTTCTTGCAAAATAATTTTACACTATTTAAAATTATTTTTTGTCATTTTTTTAAATTAAGTTATTAGCATAAATCTTCTTCTTTCATAAACTGTCAGAAGTATTACTATAACCTCATCGTTTTCTGACTAATAGTGTCGCAAAAAACATTAATTTGGGATAAACAAATTAAATAACTTTAACTATTTGACCAGTTGCTTTGAAATTTAGAATATAATTTAAGCACCAGAAGTCTCAGCACTCTGTGAAATAAGAAAGTTCTAACTTAATTTTTACATAAGTTATGAACATTTATAAAATCTCAAAATTTATGACTTATTTTACAATTTTCTAAGCAACAAATAAGGATATAGATATGCAGCGAACGCCATATTGAAGTTTTTTATATGATTTATTAGCTTGTTACTCTCAAATTCGTTTAAAATGCTTCACTTTTTAGTAATAGACGAAAAAAGCGAAAATTTAGCGTTTTTTATCTTCATTTGTTTATAACTATGTATATCATCAAAATCGGCTGCAGGAAATATATAGGTTATTAATATAGATGTCTATACTACTCAAAAAATTTGGTTTCGGCCTGGAGGGGGATGTGTCACGAGAAAAATCTTATTTCTCTGGACTAACAGCACTTATACCCATTGTCTTCCAATAGGCCTTTTCATCGATTGTCATTTGTTTCGAGCTTCTGTCATATGTTGTATATTATAATCTGTGTATAATATTAATATACACGGATTACACGACATTTGACAGAAGCTCAACACAAATGACTGTCAATGAAAAGCCCTATTGTAATACTTGGACTGTTCTTGTATCTTTATTTTTTAAATACAATTTAGTTAACAAAACACAGAATTTTTGTGAAAAAGTTAAAAATTGGTATATAGTATGAAAAAGTAGGGAAACACAGTAAAACGCTAGTCATCATCGCTTTCGAAGCAGTTACTGGTTCGTCGGGTTCTTCCTGAATATTATCCCGAGTGGCTTGATTCACCGGGATAACAAAGACAACAAATCCCCTGGGATTTGTTGTCTTTCCCGTTGTTGATGAGGCAAATTTCTGTAGAAGTTGTGATGGATGGAAGGCTATTAAGGGAGGATTATTAAGGGATCTAGAGCGCTTTAAAGATGGCGTCTTGTGATTAGTTTTTTTTAAATACCTCCAGAACGCTACCATTTAAAAAAAAAAACGAAAACTTGTATGCCTATTTATTCTCCAGAGATAAATCGATTCCATCTATTGCGAATGTATAGTAGTAGTCATAGGCGTCGGTTTTGGTCAGGGCAACGGTTATTTTATCGTATAACTTTTTTTGTTTATCTTTTAAGCAATTTTGATCCTGGATTATTAAATTATGAGGTATTCTATTACCTACTAAAAGTTACTCTTACTTTAAGTCGATAAAATACACTGTATTCTATAAAAATCGATATGAAAATATTTCGTTTTTTGAATTTGAAAAAAATGTTCACAAAAAAAACTAGAATAACGAAAACTGGTACATTTATTTATTTTCCAGATATGAATCGATTTCATCAATTCCGAATTTCTAGTACCTACCCATCATAGGCGTCCGTTTTGTGTAGGTCAACGGATATGGTATCGCACAACTTTTTTGTTTTGAATTTTTAAGCAACTTTGACACTAGATTATTAAATTATGAGGTATTCTAGTACTAAAAGTTATTCTTGCTTTAAATCGGTAAAATGCACCGTTTTATTTTAAAAATATTTTTCAAATTTTTCTCAAATGCAAAAAACGAAAAGTTGACAACTTTTCTACACAAATTGATTGATTGAATCTAAACAAATTGATTTTTCTAGACAACGGTGCATCTTAGCGACTTTCATCAAGAGTACCTTTTAGTACTAGAACACCTCACAATTTGCTATTACAGTATCAGAAATGCTTAAATGTTAACAACAAAAAAGTTATGCGATAAAATAACCCTTGCCCTACCCAAAACGGACGCCTATGACCGGTACTAGAAATTCGCAACTGATGCAATCGATTTATCTCTGGAAGATAAATAAGTTTACCAGTTTTCGTTTTTCTGAATAGAAGCGTTCTATAGGTATTTTAAAAAAACTACTTACAAGACTCCATCTTTAAAGAGCTCTAGCTCCCTTAGGAAGCATTTTCGGATTAGATGAATAATTGAGTTCAATTGTCTTAAAATTATCTGAGGAATCTCCGGTCTTCGTTTGACGGGATATTTTCTGAACGCCCGGTATGACTAACACTTATTTGGAGGCCAAGGTATATAAGCGTACTTATATCCAATGGCTGCCAAATGATAAACAAACTATTTTCAGGATATAAGTGAAATATCCATATACATAATATATGTCATATTATGTCACTACTGGTTTTAAATTCAGTTGCATCCTTTGTCCACAACATTAAAATGGGTATTGACTATCTATTTCTATACTTATCTCCAACTTAATCAAAATTGCACTTATACCCCTTGGCTTCTAGACGCCTCAAATAATATACCTACGTAACGCCTGACTCTTATATAGACTTTAAGGAGAGTTTATATGTTATGAATATGAAATATAATGTTACACTGAAGACATGCCAATAGCACATTTGTTGCACATAGTTCTAGTACTGGAAAAATAACCTTACAATCTTCAATCTACAATAACCTCTTCTTATTAGGAATGGTAGTCAAAGAGTTATTTACAGTTGCATCTAAGAGCCATATGTATACAGGGTGTAACGAAAATACAGGTCATAAATTTAATCACATATTCTGGGACCAAAAATAGTTTGATTGAACCTAACTTACCTTAGTACAAATGTGCATATAAAAAAAGTTACAACTCTTTGAAGTTACAAAATGAAAATCGATTTTTTCCAATATATCGAAAACTATTAAAGATTTTTTATTGAAAATGGACATATGGCATTCTTATGACAGTAGCATCTTAAGAAAAAAATTATAGTGTAATTTGGACACCCTATAAAAATTTTATGGGGTTTTGTTCCCTTAAACCCCCCCAAACTTTTGTGTACGTTCCAATTAAATTATTATTGTAGTACCATTACTTAAACACAATGTTTTTAAAACTTTTTTGGCTCTTAGTACTTTTTCGAAAAGTCAGTTTTTATCGAGATATTTTGAATATTTGTCAAATCCACCACATATTTGTATATGGTTAAATACGATTATGGAGACTTGGTAATAATATGAAAATTTATGTATGCTTTACATTTTAAGGTATATTTTGAACCGTATGAAAAAAGAAGCTATATCTCGATAAAAGGTGCCTTCTCGAAAAAATACAAAGAGGCAAAAAAGTTTTAAAAACATTTTGTTTAACTAATGGTATCGCAGTAATAGTTTAATTGGAGCGTACACAAACGTTTGGGGGGTTTAAAGGAACAAAACCCCCATAAAATTTGTATGTAAACATATTAAAAAAGAAGCCGCAACTCGATAAAAACTGCCTTATCGAAAAAATACTAAGAGCCAAAAAAGTTTTAAAAATATTGAATTTAACTAATGGTACCACAATAATAATTTAATTGGAACGTACAAAAAAGTTTGGGGGGCTTTAAGGAAAAAAAACCCCCATAAAGTTTTTATGGAGAGCACGAATTTCACTATAATTTTTCTTTAAGATGCTCCTGCCATAAGAATGCCACATATTCATTTTCAATAAAAAATCTCTAATAGTTTTCGATATATTCGAAAAAATCGATTTTCATTTTGTAGCTTCAAAGGGCTATAACTTTTTTTATGTGCATATTTGTACTAAGGTAAGTTAGGTTCATTCGAACTATTTTTGGTCCCAGAATATGTGATTTAATTTATGACCTGTATTTTTGTTACACCCTGTATACAGGGACGTATTTAGGGGTTGGCGAAAGAGGCGCCCGCCAAGGGCGCAAGAGTGAGGGGGCGCAAAATTAGTGGAAGAAAAACTTTTAGGAAATCCAAGATTTTAATTTTATAAATTAGCCGGAGAATATGGTAAAAAATTAATAAAACACGGTATACTTACAAATAAACTCAGTTATACTTGAAATATGACTGTACTAGGTACACACACAATACGGTCACAATCAGAACAGTGGAGACTAAGACCATTGTTTAAAAAATAATTTTTTAAATAGTTTTTTAGTCTTTTTTAAACAATGCTAAGACAGTTTGAAATAAATAAAGGAGTAACAGGGGCCTGTTGTTTCCGATAATCCGAAACAATGAACGCCATGTACCATGAGTCATTTTTACTATCGTATAGTTCAAATTACACAAATACCCATTATCTATCAAATATTATATTACATATATTTTTATTGTTGAAATATTTGTCTGATGAAAATCGGTCCGGGTTAGCCGGACTTCCGGGTTATCAGGGGCCGACTTATCGGGGCTCCACTGTATGTTTTCACTGAAAGTAATATGAACATAAGTGCATAGTTATGATAGTTTATGTAAGTAAGTACCGGGTGTCCCAATAAGAATGGCTCTCGGCCATATCTCAGGAACGGTTTATAGTAGAGCTTTGAAATAAAAAATTTTATAACAAAAGTTGCCTCAGGAAAAGCGTGGAAATTATTTTCATAATTGTGGGTCCACCGCTAGAGGGCGTAATTGAATATCAAAAATAAAAAAATCTAAATTTTACAAAATTTTCCTAATGAAGGGGCACTGAAAATCCGATTACTGTATTCTTCATCAAATTCTGCGCATATTTGATTTAACAAGTTTAACTCTACCTTTGCAAATAAGAGGTGGGGGTGAGTGGGAACCTTGTTATGAATAAATGGCTGTAAGCCCGGTTCTGCTAAATCAAATTTTGAAAACTGGGTCTTGTTGAAGACAGATCTTTTCTTCAATGTAAGCGTGATAATTTTGAACCATCGTAATAAGTAATAAGCCAGCTGGGAGGCGTTATTTAATTTTTTTCAGAAATCTAGTTTTCTTTGGAAAATATTAAATACAAGTACACTTCGTCCAATTTACTTACCGTTGCACGTCATCCGCGTCATAGCTTGTAACATGATACCAACACGAAATATTTAGGCGGTAGGTGTGTTCTTTTTTAGAATCATAATCATAAAAAATAACACACCTACCGCCTAAATATTTCGTGTTGGTATCATGTTACAAGCTATGACGCGGATGACGTGCAACGGTAAGTAAATTGGACGAAGTATATGCACTTTTAATCATACTTTATAAAATTAGATTAAATTAGCAATAGAATAGCGAAAACCGCATGTCGATACCTTTTGTCTATCTCAAGATATCTCGAGAAACGTGTAAATTTTATACATAACTGTTACTATCACCGGTAAACTAAGTTAATGAAAAGCAGTGTGCTGTGGAAAAAAACAAAATAACATTTTCCAGATGTCAACGTATACAAATATAATAAATTAAAATAACAATATAAAGAGAAACAATACTATTAAAATTAAATATAACACAGAACAAAAAGAACTACTTAGTGACGACCTTCAAATATTCAAATTGTTGCCCATCATACACTAATCTAGAATACATTATCCAGAGAATACTAAACGCCATTCAAAGCATATCGAGAGCAGAAATTGAGACTGCTGTTCAATCTACTCTTGAAAGAGTAAATGTTTGCAACGAAAATGATGGGCAAAAATTTGAACGTTTATGTCATCACTAAATAGTTGTTTTTATTTCTTTGTAATAGGGCATTTCAACGCTTCTCATTTGTTTCGAGCCTCTATCATATGCCGTATAATCCGTGTATAATAGTAATATACGAGATATGAACGAGGCTCGAAACAAATGAGAAGCGTTGAAAAGACCTAATATACGTTGACAGCTGGAAAATGTTTCTTTGTTGTTTCCATAGCACACTACTTTTAATGAATTATTTCGTTTACCGGTGACAGTAACAGTTATGTTTTTAAATTTACACGTTTTGTAAGATATCTCGAGATAGAAAAAAGGTATTAACATGCGGTTTTCGCTATTCTGTTGCTAATTTTGTCTAATTTTGTAATATGGTATTAAAAATGCATGTTTGTATTTAATATTTTCCAAGGAACACTAGATTTCTGAAAAAAATTAAATAACGCCTTCTAGCTGGCATATTACTCGGTAAGTTGATTCGAAATCATAACTTTTACATTGACGAAAAAGATCTGTCTTCAACAAGACCAAGTTTGCAAAATTTGATTAAGCAGAACCGGACTCACAGCCAGTTTTTCATAACAAGGTTCCCACTCACCCCCACCTCTTATTTCCAAAGGTAGACCTAAACTTGTCAAATCAAATATGCGTAGAATTTTATGAAGAATACGACGATCGGATTTCCAGTGCCCCTTCATTAGGAACATTTTGTAAAATTTAGATTTTTTAATTTTTGTTATTCAATTACGCCCTCTAGCGGTAGTCCCACAATTATGAAAATAATTTCCAGGCTTTTCCTGAGGCAACTTTTGTTATAAATTTTTTTATTTCAAAGCTCTACTATAAACGGTTCCTGAGATATGGCCGAGAGCCATTCTTATTGGGACACCCGGTACGTTTTGTCATGAATGTAACATATTCACAAATTGTGAATCACAATATTACATATAAAGTAGTAGTGAGTAGAATAATTTTATAAGTAAAATAAATAATGTTTCGAAAATATCTCCTTTATTAAAATAAGAAATCTACGGTTTCGTTTTGATTTAAATCTGTCTCCCTCCATCCTCCGATAGTACTATTTCTAGGTCTACCTGTTGTCAAGGAGGCTCTGAAGAAGACAAATTTACACCAACACGACCGTATTTTCTCGATATAAATTAAAACTATTTATATCGCAGTATGGGTAGAACGCCCTCTAACGGGGAATAAGTGAAATGAATTTTAACTCGATTCAAGTTCTCTGTTTAACAATGTATGACAATACCAAAAGGCACCGTTAGAAAAATATTCCAATTTACGGTTCAGAGAACCCGTATAAAACGAATCTGTGTACTCTAATACAGAGTATGGCATTAGTAAAAAAAGAATGGGTGTGTACTTTGTACGCACATAAGAAGTTATACTTCTATTATTAAACTAATTTTAATACTTACTACTTTCCAAAAATTTTTATTAAAACAATACGAAAAATTAAAAGAATAAAACACACGCAAACACATTGAAAAATGAAACCAAAGAAATTATTTCTGAATAATTGTTGAGAAAATTTTAACTTAATACGTATTTTCTGAAAAAAAAATATAATAAATATACTTATAAAATATATATAAAAAATAAATATAAAAAAATAAAAAAAAAATTGAACTCACCCCACGCAGAATTTAACTACCGAGACATTGTGAATGACGTGTGAAGATATACCTAGCAACCAAACGTTTTAAATTTTTTTAGACAGTTTGTTGCTTATTCTGTTAGTTTAATCAAATAAGTTTGATTCTTGTGGAATTAAAATACGACAAAATATAGACTAAAAAAGCAATATATTAGATGGAGATTTTTGTTGGTAATCAAATTATGTAAATCAAAGCATTACCTACTAGCTAGGTAGGTACATTTTCCAAATAGGTATTTACCTAATTTGTAATTTTTTATTACAATACTGAAACATTTAAAATAAGGTACGTACCTGTTGCTTTTAAAAACTATTTAAAAAGTCACTACAATAATTATAAACTTGATTTTTGTCTCTGTCCTCACAACAATAAAAACTAATATAGGTACACAACATTTTGTTTATCCAGAATCTCCATTTGAACAATTATTGACAGATGATTTTAACACCCAATCAGATCCCGTATAACGTTTCATATCATACTTTCAGTGTGCGCATGCGCCCAGTAAAAATAAAAGTTTACCCTCGTGCCTAAAGAAGTATAACTTCAATAAGAAAATCTACGGTCTCGTTTTGATTTAAATCTGTCCCTCCATCCTCCGATAGTACTATTTCTAGGTCTACCTGTTGTCAAGGAGGCTATCGGAGGATGGAGACAGACAGATTTAAATCAAAACGAAACCGTAGATTTGCTTATTTTACTAATCACATACTCTGTATTAGTTTACAGTATGAATACACAGGTACGAGTACACAGACTCGTTTCCAGTGGCGTGCTGGCCATATAAACGAATCGGTGCAATCACCGAGAGGCCGCGGCCTCTTGAGGCCGGTCAAATAAGTTTTCATTATAAATAACGAATAAAAAATTCTGATGATAGAAGGTAACATGAGGATAGGAGGCCGCTTTCCTATAAAATCACCGGGCCGCTTGGAAAGTTCCAGCACGCCACTGCTCGTTTCATACGGGTTGTCTGAACCGTAAATTGGAATATTTTCCTAATGGTGCCTCTTGGTATTGTCATATCTGGGTTAAACAGAGAACTTGAATCCAGTCGAAATTCATTTCACCTCCTTCATTGTTACTGTTTTTTTAACCCAGGCCTAATACATTTTAAAGTAGTAGTTGTAGTAATTTGCCTACACCTACAACTATTTAAAAATTGTTACATTACAGTCCCTCTGCATAGTGAATGTGAATTGTGGTTGCAATTAATGGGAGTCTCGTTCTTTGTGGGAAGAGGGTGGGGGCGGGAGCATTGAATTTCGCCAAGGGCGCAGGAATGGCAAATTACGTCCCTGCCTGTATATGCCCCACAGCTATTTTTTAGATCTAAGTTTAACCGATAACAATCAATGTTTTTATCTTTAACATCGGTGCCACCCATGTTATTATTGTATGCCTGTATTTAAATAGAACAAGTAACTTAGAGTACCGAATGTCGAGGTGTTGAGAAGAATGGAAAAACAAAGAGAGGTTTTAAATGCAATTACAGTTAGAAAACTGCAATCTGGGACATGTTATGAGGGGCGACCGTTATAATTTTTTGCAATTAATAATACAAGGAAGAATGCAGGGTAGAAGGAGTCGTGTAAGAAGACGCATTTCCTGGATAAACAATTTGAGAGTTTGGTTTAACTGCACTTCTGCAGTTTCTTTAGAGCAGCTGTATCGAAAGTGCGAATTGTCATGATGGTTGCCGACTTTCTTAGAGGAGATGGCACATGAAGAAGAAGCCATCATCATTCTCTTTGCCTTATCCCTATGCGGGGTGGGCTTCCCTAATTGCATTTCTCCACACAATTCTTTCTTGGGGTCATATCAATATGAATCCCCTTTACCAACATGTCCTGTCTTATCGTCTCCCTCCAGGTCTTCTTTGGTCTTCCTCTCCTACTCCTTCCAGGAATCTGCTCTTCAGCTATTCTTCGTATTGGGTGATTAACGTCTCGACGTTAAACATGACCAAACCATCTTAACCTATGCTCTCTCATTTTGGCATCAATTGGTGCCACACCTACACTTCCCCTAATATACTCACTTATAATTTTATCCTTCTTTGTAACTCCACTCATCCATCTAAGCATTCTCATTTCCGCCACATGCATTCGTTGTTCCTCTTTCTTTTTCACTGCCCAACATTCAGTTCCGTACACCATAGCCGGTCTTATGGCTGTTTTATAGAATTTTCCCTTCAGCTTCATTGGAATTTTTCTGTCACACAACGCTTCTTTCCACTTCATCCATCCAGCCCTAATTCTACTGCATGCATCTCCATCTATTTCTCCATTACTCTGTAATAGCGATCCTAGGTACTTAAAACTATTGCTTTTCACAATCACCATCCAAAGATACCATTTTATTTGTAGTAACTCCATCTTTAAATGAACATTCCAAATACTCTGTTTTTTGTCCTACTAAGTTTTAAACGTTTTTTCCTCCAGAGCTTGTCTCCACTGGTCCAGTTTTTGTTCTAAGTCTCACGATTTCCTATTAACACTACATCATCAGCATACATTAGGCACCATGGAATGCTACCCTGTAGTTTCGCTGTTATCTGGTCCAAAATTAATGAGAATAAATAGGAACTAAGCACCGAGCCTTGGTGCAATCCTACTTTCACCTGAAATTTATCAGTCTCTCCCACACCTGTCCTAACACTAGTCGTTACTCCCTCATACATATCTCTCACAATATTTACATATTCGCCAGGGACTCCTTTCTTATTGAGTGCCCACCACAGAATCTCTCGAGGAACTCTATCATATGCTTTCTCAAGATCAATGAATACCATATGAGCGTTGGTCTCTTTTTTCCTGTATTTTTCCATCAGTTGCCTTACAATGAAAATTGCATCGGTTGTTGATCTTACCTGCATAAAGCCAAATTGATTATCGGATATTTCGGCTTCTTCACGTATCCGTCTATCAATTACTCTCTCCCATATTTTCATGATGTGGCTAAGTAGTTTTATAGCCCTGTAGTTTGTACATTGTTGTATGTCTCCCTTGTTTTTGTAGACAGGTACTAATATGAAGAAGAAGTAACATGTATAAATATTTTTGGTGCTTGACTATATCTTCTAACACTAGTAGATCCAACTGTAACCACATTATTCTCTTTAACCACTTTACAAACATTATTCCATGTGTTCTATCGGGAGCTGCAACCTGGAGCCCCTATTACTATTTTTGTATTTGTTTCTTGATACTAAGAGATAGTTGTGTGGTAGCCTGATTCTCCTTGGTGTTGGTATGTTGGCCGTAGTGTTGTCGGTTGTTTTAATTTTTGTCGTGTTGATATTGTTCATTTGTTTTATGACTTCCACAATGTTTGCCGGTATCCTTTTTTGCTTTTGTCTGACTCTGTCAAATGCTTTTGTTAGGTCTATGAAGCAAATATATGAGGGTTTGTTATATTCCACTGACTTCTCTTTCACTTGTTTCATGACAAATATTGCGTCCGTCGTCGACCTGTCTTCTCTGAATCCTTGCCACTCTTCTTTGTTCTTTATCTGCGATTCCAATCTATACTTGAATATCTTCTTCTTATACTTGTTGTAGGTCTGTCGATCTGTTAATTCCGACGTTGAAGTATTTCTTGAGAGGTATACTGCCAGCTATCTCTCCATCTTTTTGGTGGTCTCCCCGGTGGACGCTTGCCAGCTGGTTTTCCTTCTAGCGCAATTCTTGGTAGTCTGTGCTCCTCCATTTTTTTCACATGACTGAACCATTCTCTTCGTCTTTGCCTGCCCCATCTAACTACATCTTGCACGCTACATTGTTCCCTGATGATGTTGTTTCGTATTCTATCTCTATTTCGGCTGTTCGTAGCATGCTTTTGGTTTTATTAGTGTCTTCTCTTCATTCAATGCCATAGGTCATAACAGGTCTGATGCAAATTTTATAAATTCTAACTTTGCTGTCCATTCTCATATATGGGTTATTCCAGACCACATCTCTCAAACATCCGGACAAGACAGCGGTCTTATTAATTTGTCCTCTTAGGGCTCTGGCTGGGTCATGATAACTTGATAACTCTACACCTAGATAATATTTGAACTGGTTTAGCTGTTCTATGGGTTTCCCCTCTACCACGAGCTTGCATCTAATTGGGTCTTTCGCAATGGTAATGCATTTTGTTTTCTGCGTGGATATGTTCATGTTGAGTCGTCGACATGCTTGATAGAAATCGATAAAGTTGTCTTTGTAGGTCATCCTCGTCCTCTGCCATCAGGGCTGCATCATCCGCATAGCACACTATACTGATTCTACTGTGGCCGAGTCTGTATCCTAGTTGTAGCGATTCCACATCTTCTATTATTTCATCCATTAGCATATTGAATAGAAATTGACTGAGGCTGTCTCCCTGCCTGATTCCTCCTGGTATTGGTATGTTGGCCGTAGTGGTGTCGTTTGTTTTAATTTTTGTCGTGTTGTTATTGTTTATTTGTTTTATGACTTCAACAATGTTTGCCGGTATCCTTTTTTGCATAATTTTCTTTATTATATCGCTAAGTCTGACTCTGTCAAATGCTTTCGTTAGGTCTACGAAGCAAATATATGCAGGTTTGTTATATTCTATCGACTTTTTTTTCACTTGTTTCATGACAAAATTGCGTCCGTCGTCGACCTGTCTTTTCTGAATTCTTGCTGTTCTTCTCTGTTCTTTATCTGTGACTTCCAATTTATCCTGTAGGTTATCCTCGTCCTCTGCAATCAGGGCTGCATCATCCGCATAGCACACTATACTGATTCTACTGTGGCCGAGTCTGTATCCTAGTTGTAGCGATTCCACATCTTCTATTATTTCAATCATTAGCATATTGAATAGAAATGGAGTGAGGCTGTCTCCCTGCCTGATTCCTCCTGGTATTGGTATGTTGGCCGTAGTGGTGTCGTTTGTTTTAATTTTTGTCGTGTTGTTATTGTTCATTTGTTTTATGACTTCAACAATGTTTGCCGGTATCCTTTTTTGCATAATTTTCTTTATTATATCGCTAAGTCTGACTCTGTCAAATGTTTTCGTTAGGTCTACGAAGCAAATATATGCAGGTTTGTTATATTCTATCGACTTCTCTTTCACTTGTTTCATGACAAATATTGCGTCCGTCGTCGACCTGTCTTTTCTGAATTCTTGCTGTTCTTCTCTGTTCTTTATCTGTGACTCCAATTTATCCTGTAGGTCATCCTCGTCCTCTGCAATCAGGGCTGCATCATCCGCATAGGACACTATACTGATTCTACTGTGGCCGAGTCTGTATCCTAGTTGTAGCGATTCCACATCTTCTATTACTTCATCCATTAGCATATTCAATAGAAATGGACTGAGGCTGTCTCCCTGCCTGATTCCTCCTGGTGTTGGTATGTTGGCCTAAGTGGTGTCGTTTGTTTTTATTTTTGTCGTGTTGTTATTGTTCATTTGTTTTATGACTTCAACAATGTTTGCCGGTATCCTTTTTTGCTTAATTTTCTTTATTATATCGCTAAGTCTGACTCTGTCAAATGCTTTCGTTAGGTCTACGAAGCAAATATATGCAGGTTTGTTATATTCTATCGACTTTTTTTTCACTTGTTTCATGACAAAATTGCGTCCGTCGTCGACCTGTCTTTTCTGAATTCTTGCTGTTCTTCTCTGTTCTTTATCTGTGACTCCAATTTATCCTGTAGATCATCCTCGTCCTCTGCAATCAGGGCTGCATCATCCGCATAGCACACTATACTGATTCTACTGTGGCCGAGTCGGTATCCTAGTTGTAGCGATTCCACATCTTCTATTACTTCATCCATTAGCATATTGAATAGAAATGGACAGAGGCTGTCTCCCTGCCTGATTCCTCCTGGTGTTGGTATGTTGGCCTAAGTGGTGTCGTTTGTTTTTATTTTTGTCGTGTTGTTATTGTTCATTTGTTTTATGACTTCAACAATGCTCGCCGGTATCCTTTTTTGCTTAATTTTCTTTATTATATCGCTAAGTCTGACTCTGTCAAATGCTTTCGTTAGGTCTACGAAGCAAATATATGCAGGTTTGTTATATTCTATCGACTTCTCTTTCACTTGTTTCATGACAAATATTGCGTCCGTCGTCGACCTGTCTTTTCTGAATTCTTGCTGTTCTTCTCTGTTCTTTATCTGTGACTCCAATTTATCCTGTAGGTCATCCTCGTCCTCTGCAATCAGGGCTGCATCATCCGCATAGGACACTATACTGATTCTACTGTGGCCGAGTCTGTATCCTAGTTGTAGCGATTCCACATCTTCTATTACTTAATCCATTAGCATATTGAATAGAAATGGACTGAGGCTGTCTCCCTGCCTGATTCCTCCAGGTGTTGGTATGTTGGTCTAAGTGGTGTCGTTTGTTTTTATTTTTGTCGTGTTGTTATTGTTCATTTGTTTGATGACTTCAACAATGTTTGCCGGTATCCCTTTTTGCTTAATTTTTTTTATTATATCGCTAAGTCTGACTCTGTCAAATGTTTTCGTTAGGTCTACGAAGCAAATATATGCAGGTTTGTTATATTCTATCGACTTCTCTTTCACTTGTTTCATGACAAATATTGCATCCGTCGTCGACCTGTCTTTTCCGAATCCTTGCTGTTCTTCTCTGTTCTTTATCTGTGATTGTGATTCCAATTTATCCTTGAGTATGCCTGTAAATAACTTCATTGTCGTTTTAAGAGAGTTATTCCTCTGTAGTTGTCCGGACAATATTATAGTTAATTAAAGAAATTATTTATTAATAAAGATTCTATCAATACTATATGAATACACAATGTATTTGCCCTTACACAAAAGCCCCGAAACGCACAGGAACTGAAAAGTTAACAGCACACTATAAATATAAATTTTGCCCCTTTATTTCTCTTTTAAAAAATCACAACACTTATCCTTCGTTAAGTTTATTCGACGAGTCTTAAGAAATTATGAGTAATGAGCATTAACGATGTAAAAAAGCTCTTCAATTGTTGCGTTATTATGATCTCACAGTTGTTAACAGTCTCACTATACGGAGTATTTCAAGAAGTCCCATTATAAATTAAACGTCAGTGAACGGAATTTTTCTCAATCTAAATGAAATTAGTCCTTGGACCCAGCATTTAAAAAAGGATTTATTACTTCCCTCATGAGACTTTTGTATTCAGTTATTCATGGCGAGTCGGACAACTTTTCTATTATGGACAATTTCGCTACTGAGTTCAATTGCCTATACAGAGTGGGCCAAATAAAAGGAGCCACCCCGATATTTGGCAGTATTTATTAGATTTTAAGAAAATAAAAAACAGGTCAATTTTTGATCCAAGGGGGACACATTTTTACGGTACAAACATTTGTCATTTGTCAACTCCCTCCCTTCCACTTCCCCCACCCCTTATTTTTAAATAGGGAATAGGGGTCGTGTGCTAGCTCATTTGAAAGGTTATTCAATTCTCTATTCAGTAATATCAACATTGACATAAAAATTTATACAGGGTGTCCAAGAAAAATTATTTTAAATTAAATTAATTGACAAAAAAAGAAGAATGTATGTAATTTATTTAACTCAGAATACATTCTACTGCTGATAAAAAACAGAAAAAAATGTTTCAGAATACATTCTACTGCTGATAAAAAACAGAAAAAAATGTTTATTTGATAAATAAACACTGTTTGTTGCTTAAATTCAATATTCAACCTACCAAGAGGCAGATGGGTGGAAGCTTGAACATTAAAATTAAGCAAAAAGCAGTGTCTATTTATCAAAAATCATTTTTTTCTGTTTTCTGTCAGCAGTAGAATGTGTTCTGAGTTAAATAAATTACATACATTCTTCTTTTTGTGTCAATTAATTTAATTAAAAATAATTTTTCTTGGACACCCTGTATACATTTTTAAGTGGATGTTGATATTACTGAATAGAGAATTGAATAGCCTTTCAAATGAGCTAGCACACGACCCCTATTCCCTATTTAAAAATAAGGGGTGGGGGAAGTGGAAGGGAGGGAGTTGACAAATGACAGATGTTTGTATCGCAAAAATGTGTCCCCCTTAGATCAAAAATTGACGTGTTTTTTTATTTTCTTAAAATCTAATAAATACTGCCAAATATCGGGGTGGCTCCTTTTATTTGGCCCACTCTGTATAATAGCGTCATAAGTCGTAATATGTGATGTTTTATTCCTCTGGGTCAAATCCAGGAATATTTTCAACAATTTTCAATACAGTGGAACCCCGATAAGTTGGCCTCCGATAACTCGTAAATCCGGTTAACCCAGACCGATACAAACATTTTTTCACTTTGACTGAGTTTTTTACCAAAAAATGAACAATACTGTATACAACTATACATAATTTAGATGTACTGTGTATATGTATTACATGGTTTTGCAATTAAAATTGAGTTTATCTGTAAGTATATCGTATTTTATTAATTTTTACCATATTCTCCGGCTAATCCGTATTTTCGTTTAGCAGGATCGGCCGCGGTCCCGATTAATCCGACTTATCGAGGTTCCACTGTATTTCTAATATGGACAATTTTGGCTACTCAGTTCAACTGCTTATATAATATCGTCATAAGTCGTAATATGTGAGGTTTTATTCCTCTGGACATTGCAACTAAGTGGGACGAGTCCTGTCTGTGTCGTGTTGCCCTGGGTCAAATGCAGGAATATTTTCAACATCACTCAATTTTAAGACTTCTTGACATTTAAAGGGTTTCTATCCTAAACATTTTGGTGGCTCAAGCATGTACACTATTGGATTTTAACACTGATGACGGATTTAGTAATCCGAAAACGTTCTGTTATGTGATGTAACCCTTTTTAGGGACTTTTAAATATACAAAATCCACAAGTAAAAGAAAATGTTTTTCCTGTAGTTGGCTGTATACCATCAATCACAAAATTGGAAAAAATCCTTTGTAAAAGGTACAAAATTTTATTAAAATTCCTTTAAAGGACTACATCACAATAAAACGTTTTCGATTTTTACAAAAAATCATCATCAGTGTTAGATCTAAAAATAAGTATAACCGATTTAATGAATATAAAGTTGGTATTTAAATTTTGACTAAGGTTAGAGCAAGTTGGTTATACTTACAAACTGGATGCTAGCTGAGCCACAAAAGAAAAATATCCGGGTAAAAACCCTTTAAATATAACACAGATGCGTTAAAAGTGCATACTTTAATAAAAAGCCTTATGATGGTCACATGACAACTAGAATAATACCCTAAGGTAATGTATTGAAATTTCCCAACACGTGGGATCCAAATTGAGTTTACATTTCAATGACTTAATGGCAACTGAATGCGAAATGAGTGATGTTTCTGAAAGGTGTCAAAAGACAAACGGACAACGTGACGTAGAAGTTACCTTGTATTACCACAGCCAACTAATTGTAATGAACGATTTTTTTTTTAAATTACACAGTAATAACAAACATCAACAAAGTTGTGGCTATACGCTCTGAGCTTCGCTGGTGTCGCTCCTGGCGGATTACTAATTCAACTTTCACCGGTAATTTTTAAATTTATTATTTAATTGTTATCGCTTAATATTTACAACGCTAAAAAGTAATTAAATTGTAATAGATTTTTTTAAGATTTTGCTAATCATTTTGACGTTCTATTGATGAAATATTAATTTCTTACTTCGGATACTTTCACAATTATCGTGTAGATGGCGCTAAGATTAATATATTAATTTATACTTACATATTACGGAACACTAAAAAAACGTAAATTCAGTATTTAAAACGTAAGCATATTTAAGGTAAAAATATATACCACAGCTTTAACCAACTAATATTTTTTATAATTAATGTTCTTAATTTTAATTTTAAATTAATCACTTTGACATTTATGTCTTTCCGGTAAACGTTTACAGACTTGCCACTAATGGCGCTCGCGAATTTATAAATATCCTCTCTACGTACGAGCTCACAGCGTATAATTACATTTAAGTACCTTGATTATGTAAGATGTAGGTAGAATATAAAATGATTTTTATGATGCAAATAGAGAATTAGCCAGAATGTATGCAGCCATCTATACATAATTCAAATGAAGTTGAATTAATTAGCAAATAATGGATCCATTTATATTAAAGAACATCTGGGACCAAATAATTAAGTGGAAATATTTTTGCTAAGATGTTTTATTTATATGGATAGGTTGATGATTGTGGTTCCTATTCAAAATTGAAGTAAGTCCAACTGTGTTGATGAAAATTTAATTTACTATGAATTAAAAGGAGTTGTTGGTTTAATTGTACTAATTGGCAGAGTAAATTAGAGAGTCTGTAGTATATGGAAGTCTGATATCAAAGTAGTGTTGAAATTAAGATAAGTAGTATGAGTCACAGGAGGAGACTGATATGATATAATGATATGTAAGTTAATTGGTTATAGATAGCTGAGTGTTGAAATTGGAAGTGAAGACAGAATATTATTATTATTTGGTCCCAGATATTCTTTGAACATAAATGGATCCATTATTTGCTAATTAATTCAACTTCATTTGAATTATGTATCGATGGCTGCATACATTCTGGCTAATTTTCTATTTGCATCATAAAAATCATTTTATACTCTACCTACATCTTACATAATCAAGGTACTTATAGGAATTATAGCCACAACTTTGTTGATGTTTTTTATTACTGTGTAATTTAAAAAAAAATTTTTCATTACAATTAGTTGGCTGTGGTAATACAGGGTAACTTCTACGTCACATTGTCCGTTTGTCTTTTGACACCTTTCAGAAACATCACTCATTTCGCATTCAGTTGCCATTAAGTCATTGAAATGTAAACAACTCAATTTTGATCCCACGTGTTGGGAAATTTCAATACATTACCTTAGGGCATTATTCTAGTTGCCATGTGACCATAAGGCTTTTTATTAAAGTATGCACGTTTAACGCATCTATGTTATATTTAAAGGGTTTTTACCCGGATATTTTTCTTTTGTCGCTCAGCTAGCATCCAGTTTGTAAGTATAGCCAACTTGCTCTAACCTTAGTCAAAATTTAAATACCAACTTTATATTCATTAAATCGGTTATACTTATTTTTAGATCTAACACTGATGATGATTTTTTATAAAAATCGAAAACGTTTTGTTGTGATGTAGCCCTTTAAAGGGATTTTAATAAAATTGTATACCTTTTACAAAGGATTTTTTCCAATTTTAAATATACCTTTTACAAAGGTATTTAGTATTTTTAGATCACAGAAAACTCTTATCATAGGCGGTGATAAACTTAAATAGACATACTACAATACACTATAATAGGTCATTTAGCATCACCTAATAAAAAAGTTATGGACACCCACTTTTCAAGCGACTAATTTAAGAAGCCATATAAAAATAAAGACTAATGTTTACAAACCAGACAGTACAAATTATTAACTTATAGAAAAATAGTAGCGCACTGTTAAACTACTTCATTTGAAAATGTTGAATTAAAATCGCATCGTAAGTTAGTAAATAAACTTATAAATTTAGAAAATATTTATGAATAAATATTAAAAACTTTTGTTTTGTAAACTTACCTATAATTTGGTTCTGCTACTAAAAACACGTTGCCTAACTTGTGAAAGGCACAAAGAATGGCAGGCAAACATAGCAAAAAATAGATTTTCTTCTGATACCTACCAAATTCTCCAAGTAAAGATATAACATCGTCGTAACTCATTGTCAGTTATTTTTTGTCTGTAAATAAAAACAACAATAAGTAAAATATACAACGATATGAAGGGTATTAATATAGTCCATGCTGTGAGGTTGCTCACATATAAAAAAAATTCTGATTTGGTTTCTGTTCAAAAATGTCACCAAACGAAACTTTGTTTTAATAAATTTGAAATATCACCTTTTTTGCCCCGGAAACTATTTTTTTAGATTTTTAGATCATTCTAAACAAAAAGATCTCTTACCATTTTTCTGAAAAATTTGAGTTTTCGAGTTATGGGGGAATTAAAATTTGAAAAATGCGAGAAATGAGAAAAATGCGCATAAAATATTTTTTAGGTTTAAATACTCATATTATGTAAAATATTATTTTTGAGGTTTCCGTGTACTTGAAGTACATTCAATTTCAAGACTCTAAGGAGTAATCGGGCTTATTTAAATTTAGATCATTTCCGTCTCCCACACTATCGCACCGTCGCGTCGCCTCTACGTTTTGCACTGTTTGGTGCGTGTCTGTCGTACTATACAAGTACTACACAGGGTTGCGAACACGGAAGTCTGGCAACACGGTAATTTCTGGGAAACCGCTAAAACGATTACATATTATAGATTTTGGTGGGTAAGGGATATTATAGTGGTAATTACATTGTTGTCAAGTCTCTTCCGTTTACTGGAAATCTAATTAACTTTATTATTTCAAATGGAACACCTTGTATATTTTTTGCGTTTTGAAATCCTTAAAAATACTTATTATTTTTCATCTTATATTCCCTAGATATACTAGTCTAGGCGCCAGAGGGCTCACCGTGTCCTTTTCAATTCTGATGGACAAACTCAACGGTCTCTTGCTGATTTCGATCCGAGTGGTCAAACAATTGTTATAAACAATTTAATTGTTTATAAGTTGTTTATAAGGCTCTGGCTCATAAACTAAAAGAGATAAAAAAATAATGTTCCAAATAAAATTGGTTTCTTAATAATAAACGAAGAAAAAAACGTTTACTAAACTTAAATCCTACAATTAGAACTGAAAATATTGTAAAATTAGTGCACAATGCAAATTGCAAAATAAGTATTTTTCGAAGCTTTATCGATCGTAACTCGGCTTCTACGCATTCAAATGAGCCTTAGGTCATTTAAAAGTTTAATTAATAGGCTTTCAAACAAAGTTTGTTAGATTACTTTATCTTCATTTGTTTTAAAGGCTATAGCGGGATAAGATGGTCAAAAATGCCCCCGCACCGATCAGCTCCGCTACTTATTTTTTCGATAAAGGATATAAAATTATGTCCTCATGCAAATTTTTAGCTTCCCAGAGGTCCTAAAACGTCTTAAATCAAGAAAAGAAGAATTTTTAGGTTTTATTTTTTTGTGAGCGCAATTTTACTTTAAAAAATCTGAAAAAATTCAAGAAGTTGTCTCTTTCGAATACAAAAACTAATTTTTTTCAGATTTTTGTAATGAAAAATGAGGCAAAGAAAAATTTTTGAAATTTTCAAACAATTTTTAGGTTATGAAAATATGATTTGGCCAACTTTTAAATAGTATTTTTTTGTGTACTTTTTGCCGTTCTTTTAAATGGCAGAGGCAGAATTTTTAATATCTGAGCGGAAAGAACGAAAAAATCGAAAAAACCGTTTTTGGCTGTCTCGAGCTGCGTCTCGGGACAGCCAATTTTAGGATTTAGGATCCTGACCACAACAACTGAAAAAAAACTTGTGAATTTTGTCATAAAATTTGGTATGTGGGGTTATAATAATATTTGGAACAACTTTTCCAAATAACTTTTATCGATATCTGTAACGCGAAGCAAATCGAATCGCATATCGAAAATTCACCCTGTTTGTAGTAGGCCGCGTTTAAAATTTAAAGTTCAGTTGACTATTTTAAAAATTGTGAACCATCACCCTGTATGACTTTGCAAAATTTCAAATCTGTATATATTTTTATAGCCGAAACATGGGGGGTCTTCATCTTAAATACGACACACTGTATCTTATCAATTTGATAATTTATTGCAACTAATATAGTCGTATTATTTATATATTCAAAATATACAATCAAGGTACTGACTAATTCACTAATTTTATAATAAAAAATTCAAATTGATTGCATTGAAGTATTGAACCAATTATTAATGTGTAAATATAAATTATTAATTATTAAAAAATAATGTTTATATAATTATGTGTAATAATATAATATAATATACTGAGTGAGTTTTATGTATGGAGACCCTCAATTATCTCGGAAAGGGCTTTCACGATTTTTATGGATTTTGGTGGGTTGGGGTTTTCTAATGTGGCCGATATTATAGTAATACTTACATTGTTGTCAGATCTTCCGTTTTTCTGAAAATCTAATTAACTTTCTTATTTCAAATAGAACACCCTGTATATTTTTTACGTTTTGAAGTCCTTAAGAAATACTGATCATTTTCCATGTTATATTCCCTATACCTAAAGGCCATAATTTCGGAGTTATTGCTACATTTATTTAAAAAAACTTTTTAAACTAATTATAAAAATCAATCTTTTCGGCCTGCGTAGACATTACTTTACGTTCTTTGGACCATTGGGAACAAAAAAGTTCTCTGGTAATTTTTCTATAAAGTTAATCGTTTTCGAGTTATAAATAATTTAAAACTGAAAAGAAATCGAATAATTACGATTTTCCAGATTAAATAACACAAATCAAAAATATTATTTTTGAAACTGTCAAGTATAGAAATTCAAGCTAAAGCCTTATTTTATCAGTTACCAATAAGTAATTATTTGAGCTAGTTTTATTCTAAAATATTGTTTTTTAATTGTTAATGCCCGTCCTCTCATATGCGCTTCATTAACATTTAAAAATCAATGTTTTAGAATAAAACGTGCCAAAAAATTTTATAGCGAGCCCCTGGAAGAAGGGTTTTGGGTACTCCGCAGTTTCAAAAATAATGTTTTTTATTTTTGTTTTTAAAACTTGAAAATCGTCATTATTCGATTTTTTTCAGTTTTAAATTGTTTGTAACTCGAAAACGATTAACTTAAGAGAAAAATTACAAAAGACCTTTTTTTGTTCCCAATGATCCAAAGAACGTAAAATAATGTCTACAACACGGGCCAAAAAAATTGATTTTTATAATTTCTTTAATTTTTTTTTAATAACTGTAGCAATAACTCCGAAACTATGGCATTTAGGTTTAGAGAATATAACATAAAAAATAATCAGTATATCTTAAGGACTTTGAAACGCAAAAAATATACAGGGTGCTCTATTTGAAATAAGAAATTTCATTAGCTTTCCAGAAAAACCGAAAATCTGACAACAATGTAATTATCACTGTAATATCGGCTGCATTAAAAAACCCCTACCCACCAAAACCTACGAAAAATGTGCAAGTCGTTTTCGAGATACTTGAGGGTTTTTATACATAACACTCACTCTATTATAAATATTATAATAATTATTATAATAATATTATATTAATACGCATTAATTGGTTCAATATTTCAATGCAATCAATTTGAACTTTTTATGATAAAATTAGTGAATTAGTCAGGATTCTCATTGTATATTTTGAATCTATAAAAAATACGACTATATTAGTTGCAATAAATTATCGAATTGATAAGATACAGTGTGTCGCATTTAAGATGAAGACACCCCTAAGTTTCGGCTATGAAAATATATACAGATTTGAAATTTTGCACAGTCATACAGGTTGATGGTTCACAATTTTTAAAATAGTCAACTGAACTTTAAATTTTAAACGCGGCCTACTGCGAATCCACAAAGAGGGTGAATTTTCGATATGCGATTCGATTTGCTTCGCGTTACAGATATCGATATGTTATTTGGAAAAGTTGTTCCAAATATTATTATAACCCCACATACCAAATTTTATGATAAAATTCACAATTTTAGTTTTTTTTTTCAGTTGTTGTAGTCAGGATCCTAACTCCTAAAATTGGCTGTCCCGAGATGCATCTCGAGACAGCCAAAAACGGTTTTCTCGATTTTTTCGTCCTTTCCGCTCAGATATTAAAAATTTCGCCTCTGCTATTTAAAAGAACGGCAAAAAGTACACAAAAAAATACTATTTAAAAGTTGGCCAAATCATATTATCATAACCTAAAAATTTTTTGAAAATTTAAATAATTTTTCCTGGGCACATTTTTCATTACAAAAATCTGAAAAAAATTAGGTTGTTTTGTATTCAAAAGATACAACCTCTTGAATTTTTTCAGATTTTTTAAAGTAAAATTGCGCTCACAAAAAAATAAAACCTAAAAATTCTTCTTTTCTCGATTTGAGACGTTTTAGGACCTCTGGGAGCTAAAAATTTGCATGAGGGCATAATTTTATATCCTTTATCGAAAACATAAGTAGCGGGGCTGATCGGTGCGGGGGCATTTTTGACCATCTTATCCCGCTATAGCCTTTATACCCGTTTGAAGTTATAATTTTCTTTAAAAAATTGTACATTAATTTGTTTATGTGTTTCAAGCAAATTTGAGCTATAAACATGTATACTTTAATTAACAATAATGATAAAAGAACTCAAAAGGAACAATTTCAGCTTATGATAATGTTTGTAAGTTTCTTTTTGGCCAAGATGTCGATATTTTAATGGCGCGCTATAGGCGCAAGATCGACTCACAGTCAAGTAAGTATTTTTCGAAGCTTTATCGATCGTAACTCGGCTTCTACGCATTGAAATGAGCTTTTAATGGTCTCATTTAAAGCTTAATGAATACACTTCCAAACAAAGTTTGCAGGATATGCCACCAGCATCAAACTCAATCCAATTGCATATAAAACGAGCATTTTATGTGGTGTACACACAATTAACGTGCCTCGAAGATATTGCAAAAGAACTTGATCCACTTGTATATGGATATCATACATATATAGATAACGAAACTCTGAAGCCCCAAAAAGTTTTAATTTTAATGCCTTCAAGATCAGATTTAGTACCACCATGAGTCTGTAAAAATTGCTCTAAGAACTTATGCAGATGTAAAAAAGCTGAGATTTCCTGTATATCTCGATGCAGATGTATGAAAGAAAATGTCTGTCAAAATAGTAATAACAAATAATATCAACTTATTTTTTAGTTGTATTTCTGAAATATAAGTGTTTTTTTTCTCATTTAGTACAAAAAATAGAAGACAAATTAAATAGAATAAAAGGTGATACGAGATACAGTATGATGATTTAATTATAACTTAAACATATATACAATATATACATAGAAATTATAATTTGCATCGAGAAGTTAGCGCGTGAACCTTTACGCTGTGAGTCAACCTTGCGACTCATAGCGCACCATTAAGATATCGACATCTTGGCCAAAAATAAATTTACGAACATTTCCATAAGCTCAAATTGTTCCTTTTGAGTTCTTCTATCATTCTTGTTAATTAAAGTATAAATGTTTATAGCTCAACTTTGCTTGAAACCGTTATAAACAAATTAAGGTACAATTTTTTTAAGAAAATTATAACTTCAAACGGGTATGACCTTAAAACAAATGAAGATCAAGTTATTTAACAAACTTTGTTTGGAAGCCTATTAATTAAGCTTTAAAATGAGACCTTCTAAGGCTCATTTGCTTGCGTAGAAGCCGAGTTACGATCGATAAAGCTTCGAAAAATACTTATTTTGCAATTTGCATTGTGCACTAATTTTACAATATTTTGAATTCTAATTGTGGGATTTAAGTTTAGTAAACGTTTTTTTCTTCGCTTGTTATTAAGGAACAAATTTTATTTGAAACATTTTTTTTTGTCTCTTTTAGTTTATGAGCCAGAGCCTTATAAACAATTTATAAATAATTAAATTGTTTATAACAATCTTTTGACCACTCGGATCGAAATCCACCCTCCAAATTCGTAATCAGCAGCTAAAAATTCATAAGAAACCATTGAGTTTGTCCATCAGAATTGAAAAGGACACGATGACCTCTATTTGGCGCCTAGACTATACCTAAATTCCATAATTTCGGAGTTATTGCTACATTTATTTAAAAAAAAAGGCTTAAACAAATTATAAAAATTAATTTTTTTGGCCCGGTAGACATTATTTTAGCTTTTTTGGATCATTGGGAACAAAAAATGTCTTTTTTAATTTTCCTCTAAAGTTAATCGTTTCCGAGTTATAAACAATTTAAAACTGAAAAAAAATCGAAAATGACAATTTTCTACGTTCCAACACACAAGTAAAAAATATTATTTTTGAAACCACGAAGTGCCTACATTCCAGTTCGAACCTCATTTTATCAGTTACCGATAAGCAATTTGGTCCTGTTTCTTTTCTCTCATTTGCGCTTCATTAATAATTTAAAAAATGTTACAGAATAAAACGTGCCAAGAATTCTTATAATTCTCCGTAATTTAAAAAATTATTAGTTTTTACTTGTGTTTTTAAACCTTGAAAATCGTCATTTTTCGTTTTTTTTTAGTGTTAATTTGTTTATAACTCGAAAACAATTAACTTTAGAGAAAAATTACAAAAGACCTTTTTTATCCCCAATGATCCAAAGAACCTAAAATAATGTCTACACGGGCCCCAAAAAATTGATTTTGATAATTTGTTTAAAATTTTTTTTTAATAAATGTAGCAATATCTCGGAAATTATGGCATTTAGGTGTAGGGAATATAACATGAAAAATAATTAGTATTTCTGAAGGACTTCAAAACGCAAAAAATATACAGAGGGTGTTCCATTTGAAATAAGCAAGTTCATTAGACTTTGAGAAAAACGGAAGATTTGACAACAATGTAATTAGAATCAGAATCTTGAAATCGAATGTACTTCAATTTAAGTACATGGAAACCTCAAAAATTACCAGAGAACAGCAGTTCTCGCCAGTGGCGCACAACACCCCTACATGCGACCCTATTTATACGTATACGAAATTTTCGATTTTCTAAATCTGACTAAATTGAAAATTGGGCCAAATCCCACCTTAAAGTTTAGGAAAAGACTCGCCCATCCATATGTCAACTCTCCATTTTGGTCCAAGGGTGTGGATTTTACGGCCCTTCCCATTTAGGGCCTGTTTTTCGTTCTCGTCCCCAAACAAAACTCCCAAAAATTTCAAAAATTTAAATACGACCTTTGCAGCTTCTGATAGTACTGATAATTACCTTTCCAACGCATGTCTAATTTTAAAAATCGGTTATACCATTCAAAAGTTACCGAGCTCAGAAGTATGACTCAATTTTTATATAAAAAGGGGAAGATGTTTGTGGATATGTATGTATGTATGTATGTATGTATGTATGTATGTATGTATGTATGTATGTGTGTGGAAAAGTAACACCGTGTGTGGAAAAGTGCCTAAGCGGCCAAGATCATACCTACACACGGCTCAGTATAGCCGAAAAACTGAAGAACTAAACTTTGAAAATTTTGGTTTTTCGACAATTACTCAAAATTTCAACCTACGAATTGCTCCAATAACTTAGCGTTTGTAGGGGGACTCTAGATGTATCTAACGGTGTATACCACATATCTGGGAAAATTCGAATTTTTAAGTTATAGGCTTCATAAGTATGATCAAATCTATTTCTTACAGGAAAAACGGTTTTTCAAGCTCAATAATTCCTGTAATACCTACAGTTATCATAATTGACCTTGGATGCATCAAATACTACTTGTCACTCCGTTTCAAACTCATGTTTAATGATCAAAATCAGTTAAGACGTTCAGAAGTTATCGACTTCCAAAGGTATAATCCATTTAACCATTATCGCCGAAATGGTTTATGTAGTTGTAGTGGTTACGACGCTAAATCCGAGGGCAATCCGAGTTAATTTACCGGCCATCCCAATATTTTTTTTCAGTCTATTTCGAATAGAAAAAAATCTAGTGTACATTCGATGGACACTAGATCATTTGAGAGATAATGCTATAAAGGCGACCATTTATACCGCTTAACGTGGAATCTAGAAACATTACATTCAACTTCATACATTTAATTTATAAATAACTTGGAAAAACTCCTTATACAAGAATAAAAAACCGCTAAACGCCGTAAAAATGAATGGCGCATACAATATTCCAACTACAAAAGAGCTGATATGAATATTATGTGGCGCGAAAATGTATTTTCATTTTGATGGAAAATAAAATTTTAGTTTTATTTTGAAAGGTTTTTTTCATAATATTTGCTAAATTTGAAGTAAAACGCGCCACTTTGCCACAATTTCATTCTGCGCAGCACCTAGTTGAGTTGGTCGCACTGCTTGTCATGTTAAAACATAGGTGTAGTATTATACAACGGTAATTATGTATTTTAAACTGGCAGATATTTTTGATGTTAGTTGCACATTGTAGCGAAACAGCTGTACTTTTAATTGTGCCATATGCATTTCGCTGCATTTTGTACAATGTAGAGGTAGCAACACAGTCAAATTCACATTTTAAATTTTCTACAATCCCTTGAACTATCCCTGTCCGGATTTGGTCTTAATAAATTATGGTAACCCTATGTATAGGGTATAATATTTTTCAATAGGAATCTGCAAAGAAACCAAATCCGAAAATTTTTCATGCGGGAGCAGCATCACAGCATGGACTAATTATGGCGTTACAAATCAACGATGGTAACTTGGCGATAATAAACGATATAAGTGATAATTACTGTTAAAAATAATGGGGTAAATCGATAGTGATAATGCGGCAAATTACTTGTTTAAGCGTAACTTCGTGATGATTTAGTTATCACGATAATATACCTCATTTCAATTACATATTATTCGTTTAATTAGTGTCGTATGACTTACCTATTGGTTTAATTATTATAATCACACCTTTTTTAGAAGTCTTATGTTTTTTATAAAACATTCTCACCTATATAGTCCAGTCAAGTAATGATAAAGTTCTGATAGGTATATGTATCTGGATTTTCTTTTGCCATGGGAAACTGACATTTATTGATTGTTATGACGATAAGTCAACAATAATTAGATTTTTGAAACATTGTTATTTGTAAAATCAGATATTTATTATTAATCGAAATGTTATCACATGTTGAATACACTGACATATTATTAACAGGCGAGTGTTTAGGAAACTCTAGTGCAGCTTTTACGAGTCATGTAGAAAAGTTTCGTTGTCTGTCGATATCGTCGTCTGAACCGCTCGCGAAAACGATATTTCTAAGCTAAATTGCTTTTTATAACACAGGTACATACGGCATTTCTTTATTTCCAATAAAGATGAAAAAAGAAATATCCATCGAAATATCGAATTCAACAGAAATAAATGTAGTTTCAATCTAAGCCACAAACCACAATTCCCCGATAATTTTTTATTCTATTCCTTCTTTTATTCATTTATAGTAGGTATATAAGTTTTGTAGAAAGTGATTAACAACAGTAATTGACAAAATAACGAGTTTATTAATAGGGCTTTTCATTCACAGTCATTTGTTTCGAGCTTCTGTCATGTGTCACATATTATTAATATATATACGTCATACGTTCTTGGTATCTACCAATGATACAAACCAAAGACGTATGACGTAGCTATATTAATATTATGTGACACATGACAGAAGCTCGAAACAAATGACAATCGATGAAAAGCCCTATATAGTCGTTGTGGTTAATTTTAATCTGTTTGCAATATGTATCTAATCTACAAAGCCGATAACGAACCATGGTCCCCAATAGCCAACAATTTAGTTTATCTATCTTATCTTCTGCTGGACGAGGTTCATTTCCAAATTATTCTAAAAATGTCCAGTTATAATAATAATTATTATTTCTCGTCCATTGACACATAGTGCAGTTACTGAAGGTGGATATGAGCTATTACCTCCGATTTCGTTGAACCTTAATCGATTTGCATGAAAACTGGTGAGAGGTTAGAGGATACCTCAAAGAACAAAGGCGATATAGTGCCAACTTGCGCTTTTACCCTGGGGGTGGACGCCACCCCTTCTCGGGGGTGAAAATTATTTTATTAAGAATAACCCCATAATTCGTTAGACGGACAAATTCTAAGCATAATTTGTTATATGAAGTTATTAAAATAAATCAAAACTTTTTGAGTTATTAAAGATCCAAGATTTTAATTTTTCGTCAGAAAAATGCATGTTTTTAAGTGATTTTTGACAAATTACTCAAAAACTATAAGTTTTTACAAAAAAGTTATAATTACCAAAATTGAATCTAATAAAAATTAAAAATAAACTCCTTTCTAGAAAAACCTTTTAATGTTAACCAAAAGTGAGTTATAGGAAATTGAATGTTTATTTTTTTCCGCGAGTACCCAAGTCTAAATATTCAAGCTTAAATAACAGGAAAATTATGCATTTTATGAGATAAACTTATTAAACATTTGTCAAAGTACTTAGAAATATCTATCAAATGAGCTCCCGAACGAGTCGATAGCATTAAAATTTATGCTACAAGAATTGTTCAAAATTTATCTTTTAAAATTTTTTCCAAAAATGTTATTGTGTTTTTTAAATAACTCCGTTTTTACGATATCAGATTCACCTAAACACTATTTGAAAGTTAATTCCAAGGGCTATTAAACTACGTTGAATATAATATTTAAGACCCTTTACTTTTGTAAAAATAAAAGGTAAAATAGAGCCGGTTACATGGTTCTCGCAGCAAAATTTGAGCTTTAAACGTTTCTATCTCAGTTAATTTTTACCCTACAGAAATAATAAGGGAGGTAAAATATTTACTACAGAAAAAACTAAAATTTGGTTATATACCATTTTCTACGTATATTGAGTATTTTTGGAGTTATTATCAAAAGAAAATGAAAATTACGATAATTTTAAAAATTCTGATTTTTTTAGTGATATGTATCTTTTTTTTTCAAAAATATGCATTCTAACCGGTCAAAATTGTTAAAATGATTACTTATGCTAATATAAAAAAATTCTTGTAAGGATTACAATAATAGTACATTGTTTACCGGGTAGGAAAAGCTTAACATTCCTGGACGACTGTGAAGTTTGCTAAGTCGAGGCGCAAGCCGAGACTTAGCAACACAGAGTCCAGGAATGTGGCTTTTCCTACGAGGTAAACATACTATTTTTCCGCAAATCGTTTAAAATTCGACAGATATTGATTGATTTAAAAAAAAACGCGATAATTTTATTCCCAAATAAATGGTGCTTTGAAATTCCTAATAAAATTACTTGGGTTACTATGGAAACGTATTGAGGTTGAATTGTCAAACTTGACGCTTATAAATTTAATTGCTGGTGTTATGTACAAAATATTCAACAAAATGACCCTTCCACCCTGCATGTTGTCCAAAATGTTTCTCATAGTTCTAAGAGTGTTCCTCCAATGTTCAATAATTGTACTAACTGTCAAATTACTGTAAATATAACAAATTGATCTTAAAAATGTATTCAGCAATGACTTGATGTTTTCAAAATATAAATTAATTCCTTATAAGCAATGTGTTTTCTATCATTTATGTAGAACACTAACAACTGTACGGAAATGACATTTCCTTACAGTAAGGAAGTCCTGACTTTTTCTTCAAGAAATTTTGACAGGAATGTCAAAATTTCCTGGCGATTTGCGGAAAATTATAATTTTTGTGGAAATGGCATATGTTTTATTTTTCACTTTTTCCTAAAAAATTCGAAAGGATTCTCTTATTTTCATCATAACTTGCTTAATTTTGAAGCTATTAACTTCTGGTGCTCATTTGATAGGTATTCCGTAGTGCTTTGACAAGTGTTTGACAGGTATATTTTATAAAATGCATCGTTTTCCCGTTTAATACTTACATTTGAGTACTAGTCCAAAAAAATATACATTCAATTACCCATAACTCACTTTGAATTAACATTAGTTTAGTTCTTTTAGTGAGTAGTGTATTCAATTTTTTATTATCTTCAATTTTGGTAATAATAACTTTTTTGCAGAAGCTTATAATTATTGAGTTATACGTGAAAAATAGCTTTAAAACATGCATTTTTTGCGAAAAAATAAAATCTTTGATCTTTAATAACTCAAAAATGACTGATTTATGTTAATAACTTTATATAACAAATTTTGCTTAGAATTTGTTCTTCTATCGACTTGTGGTATTATTTTTAATAAAATAATTTTCATCCCGAGATGGAGTGGCATCCATCACCAGGGTAAAAGAGCAAGTTGGCATCATGTAACCTTTGTTCCTTGAGGTATCATCTAACTACTCACCAATTTTCATGAAAATTGATGAAGGTTCAACGAAATCGGAGGTGACAACCTTCAGTGACTGCACTACATACATTTCAATAAATAAATAACCAAACTGTAACCTAACCTTGTTAGATAATTTTGAATTTGCTTAAAGTTTTGCAAGTTCTATTAATTTTGAACCATTTTAATATTATTTTGATCAAACCTATGAATTTATAACAGTGTGTGGAAACAGAGAATAAGGCCGTCTGCACATGGGTCGATCGAAGACACGTCTCGAAGTTCGCGCGTCTTGCTCGTCGTGTACGAACCCTGCGGCACAAGCGATTATTCTCCGCACACTAGTCGATTCAGTTTGTTCACATCTTCCGACTAGGAGGAACTCATTTTTTACATATCAACCAAAACGACTATTTCGATCTCTAAAAAGTACGGTATTGTTACATTTATAGTATAATTTGATGAGTATTATACAATTAAGGGTATTTCTCTACTTCCTTAACGAATTTTATAATAAACACCTAGAAACAGAAGTTCCATGTTTTCAGTATTTTATATTACAAACAATATATTTCCCCAAAGCTGCTAGTACTACAATCAACGAACATAACATTCACCGATCTTAAAAAAAACCTAAAATTTAATTTAGCGCAAAAATCAACAAAAAACTCACTCGAACACTTTCTCGTGCGCTACCAATCGCAAAGGACGAGAGTCATACAAGACGAGGAGATTAGCAATCCTAAACGCTCCGTCTACGGAGCTCAATGCCACAACGAAGAAACTTGAGTGGCGGGGAGAGATCTACGCGACTGGAATCGAGTACAGCCTAAGGCCGTCCGCACATGAGTCGACGCTCGAAGTACTCGACTCGATTCCAGTCGCGTAGATCTATCCCCGCAACTCACATTCCTTTGTTGTGGCACTGAGCTCCGTAGACGGAGCGTTTAGGATTGCTAATCTCCTCGTCTTGTGCGACTCTGGTCCCTTGCGATCCGTAGCGCACAAGAAAGTTCGAGTTAGACGCACGTTTCCAGTCATGGAGGGAAGTTTATTTTATTTGTTTCCTTCGTTTTTTGTTGATTTTAGTTTTTTTTTAAGATCGGTGAATGTTATGTTCGTTGATTGTAGTGCTAGTAGCTTTGTGGAAATATATTGTTTATAATATAAAATTCTGAAAACATTGAACTTTTGTTTCTAGGCGTTTATTATAAAACTCATTGGGGAAGAAGAAAAATACCCTCAATTCTATAATGCTCATTGTATACAAATTATACTAAAAATGTAACAGTACTGTACTTTTCACAGATCGAAATAGTCGTTTTGGCTGATATATCAAAAATGTGTTCTTCCTGGTTGGAAGATATGAATCGACTAGTGTGCGTAAAAGAACTTACAGGAACCCAAAGAAGACATCAAATAAGTTTGCTTAAGGACAGAGACGGAAATATTATTGTAGACTTAACAGAAAAAATTAATAGATGGAGTGAATACGTAAGAGAATTGTTTGAGGACAACAGAAATAACATTGACAAGGTAAATGGTGAAACGGGACCTGAAATCCTAAAATGTGAAGTAGAAATGGCACTTAGAAATTCCAAAACTGGAAAGGCAAATGGACCCGATGAGGTTTCTACTGAATTACTAAAGCTCTTGAATGATGAATCAATAGGTATAATATTGCACTTATTTAACACAGTATACAATACTGGTATTATACCTCAAGAGTGGCTGCTGTCTACATTCGTTACACTGCCAAAGAAATCCAATGCAAAAGAATGTTCAGAACATCGAACAATATCTTTAATGAGCCATCTACTAAAGATATTTCTAAAAATCATCCACAACCGAGTTTATCAAAAGTTGGAGTCAGATATTAGTAATACACAGATGGGGTTCAGAAAAGGACTAGGTACTCGAGAAGCTCTCTTCGGTTTCAATGTTCTTACACAAAGATGCCTAGACGTTAATCAAGAAGTACATGCATGTTTTATCGATTTTGAAAAAGCGTTTGACAGAGTACGCCACGATAGGCTAAGAGACATTCTTGAAAGAAAAGACATAGATAATAAAGATCTGCGAATAATTCTTAACTTATATTGGAATCAGAAAGCTAACATCAAAATAGAAAACGAGATATCAAAAGCAATAGAAATACGTAGAGGAGTAAGACAGGGATGCATTTTGTCACCACTGCTATTTAATGTATATAGTGAAAGCATCTGTCAGGAAGCCCTTTTGCAAGCAAATGAAGGAATCGTAATCAATGGAGAGGTTGTAAATAATATTCGATACGCAGACGACACTGTACTAGTTGCAAGAACAGTAGAAGAATTACAACGATTACTTACAAACATAAATATTGCTTGCAACAATTATGGCATAAACATTAATATCAAAAAAACCAAGTATATGGTCTTCAGTAAAATCATGACACAACCAGCACATATTAGTATAAACGGCATTCAAATTGAAAAAGTATCAAGTTATAAATACTTGGGAACTTTAATAAACGAAACTGGAGACCAAAACAATGAAATAAAAAGACGTATCGAAATTGCCAGGGCCACCTTCATAAAGATGAGAAAATTCTTCTGCAACAGAGATATAAGCATCCCTCTACGATTAAGAATGCTAAGTGGCTACGTATTTAACACGCTATTATACGGTGTAGAGGCCTGGACTCTCAAACAGAACAACATAAAAAATATTGAAAGTTTCGAGATGTGGTGCTACCGTCGAATGCTGAAGATAAGTTGGGTTGAAAGAATCACAAATCTTGAAGTAATACGAAGGATAGGAAGAGACCCAGAAATTTTATTAACGATAAAACGAAGAAAACTTGAGTATTTGGGTCACCTGATGAGAGGTCATAAATACGCATTACTTCAAAATATAATGCAAGGAAAAATAGAAGGAAAACGGAATCCAGGCCGTAGAAGAATGTCGTGGATGCGGAATTTGAGAGAGTGGTTTGGCTGCACCACTAATGAACTTTTTAGGTCAGCTGTAAACAAAGTCAGGGTAGCCTTGATGATTTCCAATCTCCGATAGGAGTGGCACAAGAAGAAGAAGTGTGCGGAAAGAAATCGCTTGTGATGTAGGGTTCGTACAAGACGAGCAAGACGCGCGAACTTCGAGACGTGTCTTCAATCGACCCATGTGCGGACGGCCTAAGTGAAATAAAACTGCTGGTTCTGACTTCTGAAACTGTTTTCTTATTGCATGTCAATCAGATATTGTGTTTATATGGGATTAAGCCACAATAGGGAAATTGCATAAAAATATTTAAATTCGAAAAAATGCTATAAATCACAACAGAACATAATTTAAAACATATATCAAAGAAAAAAAATATCTTTCGTTTGGCCCCTAAAGACAATTAGGCATTCCAAATCACGTGATATAATATGGCTGCTGGATGGCGAAACTGTCATCCATAGGCGTATCCAATGTTTAAACCACTTCATATTTAATTTGCTATCACAATTTCAGAAATTTCGCTACACAATTAACAAAAAAACAAAACCAAACAGGATATTCTTTACAAATTTGTCAATATTCAATGTAAACATTAGATACGCCATGACCACCCCCCTTAACTGTGTCTATGGCCATGTCAGTTTAGCCATCCACCGACCACCACTGACAGTTCATTGGAATCCCTAATTAAAATCGAGAGAAAATTATAGCAGGCAGCCCAACAAAACGCGCTCTCATTGGTAGTGACGTCGTATCATTATAGTATGTATTTGAAGTCCTCGCTGTAGTATCGTGAGAAACAATGTAGACTTGGCTTAACGCATGTGACAGCTGTGGACACACTGGTTCCCGCAAAAAGGGACATAACCTTAGTTTGTAGTTAGATATTAGACATAGAGTTAAATATTAGCATAGAGAGAGTGTCATTCAGAGCGAAGTGACGACACCATCTTTTTTATTTGGATTAGTGCTGTTTCACTCTTACGCATAGTAAAGCTGCTACAGTTATCCTCCTCTTCCGTGCCTATATTCACACTGAATGTCATTATAGATTCTCGATACAATGTGTTAGAAGGAGATGCAGCAAACCAGTCCCCTGAGATCTTGTCGTCAGGAAGCGCGGAAGGTAGGCTCCCTCTATGTTAATATATACCTCTATGATATTAGATAGAAGTCAACTTTTGTTTTTACTAAGTGAAATAAAGTGTTTAATAGAAATCCAGAGCCATACTGATATTTATTTACTACCCCCGGTTACATTACTCGCCATTAATTCATTAGGTTTGGCATTCATTTTTAAAAATATTTTGATAGTTGCTATTTCTGGCTAATATTTGAGTGTTTTATATAAACGGGCATACGATAATTTGAAATGGTTTCAATACACAGAAGATTTAAATTTGTACAGTGGAACCTCGATAACTCGGATTAATAGGGACCGCGGCCGATCCGGGTTATCGAAAATCCGGGTTAGCCGGAGAGTATGGTAAAAATTAATAAAATACGGTATACTTATAGATTATAATTGAAATAACATGAAATATATATGCACAGTACACATCTAACTTACCTATAGTTGTATAGAGTATAGTATAGATAGACAGTATAAAGTATAGAGTATTGTTCATTTCTAGGTAAAAAAACTCAGTCAGTTTCGGTTGTGTCAATTTCGTCTGCCATCGGAACGATGTTATGTTATTTAAGAACATTGGCTCTTTCATTGTTTAGACCACTGTTTAAAAAAGAATTTTTTAACTAGTCTTTTAGTTTTTTTTAAATAATGCTAAGACAGTTGGAAATAAATAAAGGAAAACAGGTGCCTGTTGTTTCTGATAGCCCCAGATAATGAACCATAATGAACGTTGCTCTGCCGCCGCCCGTGTGCCATGAGTTATTTTTACTATCGTATAGTTCAAATTACACAAATACCCATTATCTCTCAAATATTATATTATGGTCGAAGCGAAGATCGGTGTGATATGCGCATTTTATCAATGAGATTCGATATTTTTAAGACATTCCAGAAGCGGCTACAGATAAAATGTTTTACCATAATATATACATTTTTATTATTGAAATGTTTGTCTGATGAAAATCGGTCCGGGTTAGCCGGACTTCCGGGTTATCAGGGGCCGACTTATCGGGGTTCCACTGTACTTCTAAGTTATTATGAGTTCTTGAGGCGTGAAATTTTGGAAATCTTATTTTTAAACAAAACTGAACATTATTACTTATGTAATAAAAAAAGTGTGCAAGTGTGCTGTTCCTACACATTTTTCTTCAAATACAATGAGAGGTGCTTCTTTGCCAGTCACTTTAATGCGCAGTTTAATTCATAATTTTTGGTGTCTAAATTAATACGATAATGAACGTTAAAACGTTAACGTTGTTGTGGCCCCAGCAAAAGAGACTCATTACTTATTACTGATTCGATAATTACTGTGCAATTAACACTCACTCATCATTCAGTGTAAATTAGTAATTTTCTTGGTCAATCTGGTAATCTTCGACAGAGATTTATATTTGGTTAAACTATGTTTCTAGCAGAAATAAATTAGAATGATTTTTAAGTTGTCTGTCTCTGTGTGTGTTTGAGGATTTTTGGCTTAGAAGTCAATGTCCTTTCTCCACCTTAGTTTATTAGTCGGACTTAAATTAAGTCTGACTAACAAAGTAAGAGAACCTAAGATCAAGAATCAAAATTGCTGAATGGTACGACAAAGGCTGATGCCAGACTATAATAAATCATTTTTTATCTTTTTTTTAATAAATATTGATGGTATAAATATTTTACTTTCATTTGGCACCCGTAGAATTACCCTATCTGTATTATTTCCTGTCTTATGTTATTGTAAAAAAAAGGTCTCTGGGATAAACAAATAGAAGAACTTTTAAACTAATTAATAGATTGGTCTCAAATTTTGAGGGTTTGTTAAGTACTCCAATACCCAACTTTGGATGAAACACTATAATTCTAAGTTTTTTTTATTGGCTTTAGGATTAGACCATACGGCCATAAACAAAGTAAATAGTACATACATAAACATAGTAATATATCTTATTTAAACTATCTAATTAGTAATCTAAGTTAAGGTTATCTAAGTCTGACCGACCATTTTGTTAAGAATAGATATAATAAACATTTTATTTTCAAAGTGAATTTTTGCTAAATTAATCTTAATAAAAATTTTGGGATAAGGACAAGGGTCACACTTTTCTCATCCAAGGGTTTTTCTTTTTTCTTAATAATTATTGATTACCTATATACGCACCCCACACGGTAAGGCAGGTATGTAGGCAATCAAAAGGAAAGACATTTAAGGTTACAAGCCTAATCTAGTCATTCTATAACTTAATTTTACAGTCATATAGGAAAAACAAAATAAAATCAAAAATACGTTTATCACTCAGTGCCAAAAGATACATGTTTAAACTTCTTACAATTAAAAAATATATGATCCAAGCCGCCGTTTCATTGCAAATATCACAAAGATTGTTATCAATTATTTTTATTTTGTATAAATGTGCCGGATAGCAAGCATGTCCAAATTTCATCCGAGATATGGTTGTTATGGAACTTCTCGGATAATCGTAATTTTTAAACCAGTAATTTTTTCGAATATCGGGTTCTAGCAATGTATATCTTGTGCCTTTTGTCAAAATAAAATGTCTGTATTGTTTAGACCATTTTTTATATAAATTATCCTTAGCAATATTTATTCTCTCATCTAATGTTAATAAGGGTGTAACATCTTCTTCCAACTGTATGCTTTCTTTAGCCGCTTTATCAACTTGTTCATTGAATGTGATACCTGAGTGTGCTTTCACCCACACAAAAATAAATTTTCTAGTTTTTTGCATTTGAGAGAGTTTTTATTTTGGCTATGTAAGGATGACTATATGCGGAGTTGATTTGTAAATGTGATTGTAAACTATTTAAAACCGAAAGTGAATCAGAAAAAATTATGGAGTATGAAATGTTATTTTCCATTATAAATTCTATAGCTTTCAAAATAGCAAACGCTTCTGCTGTAAAAATGCATGTTTTTCTACTCAATTTAAATCTGCGTTGTACATGCAGTGGGACAATAAACGCCGCACCTGTGCCATAAGGATCTTTTGATGCATTTGTGTAAATAGCAGTATACATTTTATATTTGTTTAATAATTCTAAGTTGGTTTTAGTAAAAGTTATTAACAAATATCGATTTTTACTTATTTTGCAGTTTGCGAAGCAACAAAATGACTTATTAACTTTCAAAAATTGGCACTTTGATGGTTTTTCAATGTTCTAAAAAATCAAATTATGTAATAATTGTTAAAATATGTCAACTATTTAGCTTTTTAATAGGGTGCCAAAAATAGAAAAATCACGTTTTTTGCAATAAAGTGTTAGGTTGTTGTAATAATTAAAAAACGGCTCCGAACTCTATGCATGAAATAGGTAGATTACTAAACAATACAACAGTACTACAATAACTAAAGAACTTATCAGCTACCTGGAAATTTCAGGGTCCTGAGAAAATCCTTATTTTCCTGGTCTACAGACAGACATGGATAATTCAAGGTTTTCACATTTTTGTAAAAATGGGTGAAAGCAATATATTTTATTATAAAATAAAACGATTCCAAAATTTTGTAAAACCTACTCCAGTAGAGTTACCTAATTTTGACCTGATTTACTACTATATACAGCTTCCCAGAGGTCCTAAAACGTCTTAAATCAAGAAAAGAAGAATTTTTAGGTTTTATTTTTTTGTGAGCGCAATTTTACTTTAAAAAATCTGAAAAAATTCAAGAAGTTGTCTCTTTCGAATACAAAAACTAATTTTTTTCAGATTTTTGTAATGAAAAATGAGGCAAAGAAAAATTTTTGAAATTTTCAAACAATTTTTAGGTTATGAAAATATGATTTGGCCAACTTTTAAATAGTATTTTTTTGTGTACTTTTTGCCGTTCTTTTAAATGGCAGAGGCAGAATTTTTAATATCTGAGCGGAAAGAACGAAAAAATCGAAAAAACCGTTTTTGGCTGTCTCGAGCTGCGTCTCGGGACAGCCAATTTTAGGATTTAGGATCCTGACCACAACAACTGAAAAAAAACTTGTGAATTTTGTCATAAAATTTGGTATGTGGGGTTATAATAATATTTGGAACAACTTTTCCAAATAACTTTTATCGATATCTGTAACGCGAAGCAAATCGAATCGCATATCGAAAATTCACCCTGTTTGTAGTAGGCCGCGTTTAAAATTTAAAGTTCAGTTGACTATTTTAAAAATTGTGAACCATCACCCTGTATGACTTTGCAAAATTTCAAATCTGTATATATTTTTATAGCCGAAACATGGGGGGTCTTCATCTTAAATACGACACACTGTATCTTATCAATTTGATAATTTATTGCAACTAATATAGTCGTATTATTTATATATTCAAAATATACAATCAAGGTACTGACTAATTCACTAATTTTATAATAAAAAATTCAAATTGATTGCATTGAAGTATTGAACCAATTATTAATGTGTAAATATAAATTATTAATTATTAAAAAATAATGTTTATATAATTATGTGTAATAATATAATATAATATACTGAGTGAGTTTTATGTATGGAGACCCTCAATTATCTCGGAAAGGGCTTTCACGATTTTTATGGATTTTGGTGGGTTGGGGTTTTCTAATGTGGCCGATATTATAGTAATACTTACATTGTTGTCAGATCTTCCGTTTTTCTGAAAATCTAATTAACTTTCTTATTTCAAATAGAACACCCTGTATATTTTTTACGTTTTGAAGTCCTTAAGAAATACTGATCATTTTCCATGTTATATTCCCTATACCTAAAGGCCATAATTTCGGAGTTATTGCTACATTTATTTAAAAAAACTTTTTAAACTAATTATAAAAATCAATCTTTTCGGCCTGCGTAGACATTACTTTACGTTCTTTGGACCATTGGGAACAAAAAAGTTCTCTGGTAATTTTTCTATAAAGTTAATCGTTTTCGAGTTATAAATAATTTAAAACTGAAAAGAAATCGAATAATTACGATTTTCCAGATTAAATAACACAAATCAAAAATATTATTTTTGAAACTGTCAAGTATAGAAATTCAAGCTAAAGCCTTATTTTATCAGTTACCAATAAGTAATTATTTGAGCTAGTTTTATTCTAAAATATTGTTTTTTAATTGTTAATGCCCGTCCTCTCATATGCGCTTCATTAACATTTAAAAATCAATGTTTTAGAATAAAACGTGCCAAAAAATTTTATAGCGAGCCCCTGGAAGAAGGGTTTTGGGTACTCCGCAGTTTCAAAAATAATGTTTTTTATTTTTGTTTTTAAAACTTGAAAATCGTCATTATTCGATTTTTTTCAGTTTTAAATTGTTTGTAACTCGAAAACGATTAACTTAAGAGAAAAATTACAAAAGACCTTTTTTTGTTCCCAATGATCCAAAGAACGTAAAATAATGTCTACAACACGGGCCAAAAAAATTGATTTTTATAATTTCTTTAATTTTTTTTTAATAACTGTAGCAATAACTCCGAAACTATGGCATTTAGGTTTAGAGAATATAACATAAAAAATAATCAGTATATCTTAAGGACTTTGAAACGCAAAAAATATACAGGGTGCTCTATTTGAAATAAGAAATTTCATTAGCTTTCCAGAAAAACCGAAAATCTGACAACAATGTAATTATCACTGTAATATCGGCTGCATTAAAAAACCCCTACCCACCAAAACCTACGAAAAATGTGCAAGTCGTTTTCGAGATACTTGAGGGTTTTTATACATAACACTCACTCTATTATAAATATTATAATAATTATTATAATAATATTATATTAATACGCATTAATTGGTTCAATATTTCAATGCAATCAATTTGAACTTTGTTTTGTATTCAAAAGATACAACCTCTTGAATTTTTTCAGATTTTTTAAAGTAAAATTGCGCTCACAAAAAAATAAAACCTAAAAATTCTTCTTTTCTCGATTTGAGACGTTTTAGGACCTCTGGGAGCTAAAAATTTGCATGAGGGCATAATTTTATATCCTTTATCGAAAACATAAGTAGCGGGGCTGATCGGTGCGGGGGCATTTTTGACCATCTTATCCCGCTATAGCCTTTATACCCGTTTGAAGTTATAATTTTCTTTAAAAAATTGTACATTAATTTGTTTATGTGTTTCAAGCAAATTTGAGCTATAAACATGTATACTTTAATTAACAATAATGATAAAAGAACTCAAAAGGAACAATTTCAGCTTATGATAATGTTTGTAAGTTTCTTTTTGGCCAAGATGTCGATATTTTAATGGCGCGCTATAGGCGCAAGATCGACTCACAGTCAAGTAAGTATTTTTCGAAGCTTTATCGATCGTAACTCGGCTTCTACGCATTGAAATGAGCTTTTAATGGTCTCATTTAAAGCTTAATGAATACACTTCCAAACAAAGTTTGCAGGATATGCCACCAGCATCAAACTCAATCCAATTGCATATAAAACGAGCATTTTATGTGGTGTACACACAATTAACGTGCCTCGAAGATATTGCAAAAGAACTTGATCCACTTGTATATGGATATCATACATATATAGATAACGAAACTCTGAAGCCCCAAAAAGTTTTAATTTTAATGCCTTCAAGATCAGATTTAGTACCACCATGAGTCTGTAAAAATTGCTCTAAGAACTTATGCAGATGTAAAAAAGCTGAGATTTCCTGTATATCTCGATGCAGATGTATGAAAGAAAATGTCTGTCAAAATAGTAATAACAAATAATATCAACTTATTTTTTAGTTGTATTTCTGAAATATAAGTGTTTTTTTTCTCATTTAGTACAAAAAATAGAAGACAAATTAAATAGAATAAAAGGTGATACGAGATACAGTATGATGATTTAATTATAACTTAAACATATATACAATATATACATAGAAATTATAATTTGCATCGAGAAGTTAGCGCGTGAACCTTTACGCTGTGAGTCAACCTTGCGACTCATAGCGCACCATTAAGATATCGACATCTTGGCCAAAAATAAATTTACGAACATTTCCATAAGCTCAAATTGTTCCTTTTGAGTTCTTCTATCATTCTTGTTAATTAAAGTATAAATGTTTATAGCTCAACTTTGCTTGAAACCGTTATAAACAAATTAAGGTACAATTTTTTTAAGAAAATTATAACTTCAAACGGGTATGACCTTAAAACAAATGAAGATCAAGTTATTTAACAAACTTTGTTTGGAAGCCTATTAATTAAGCTTTAAAATGAGACCTTCTAAGGCTCATTTGCTTGCGTAGAAGCCGAGTTACGATCGATAAAGCTTCGAAAAATACTTATTTTGCAATTTGCATTGTGCACTAATTTTACAATATTTTGAATTCTAATTGTGGGATTTAAGTTTAGTAAACGTTTTTTTCTTCGCTTGTTATTAAGGAACAAATTTTATTTGAAACATTTTTTTTTGTCTCTTTTAGTTTATGAGCCAGAGCCTTATAAACAATTTATAAATAATTAAATTGTTTATAACAATCTTTTGACCACTCGGATCGAAATCCACCCTCCAAATTCGTAATCAGCAGCTAAAAATTCATAAGAAACCATTGAGTTTGTCCATCAGAATTGAAAAGGACACGATGACCTCTATTTGGCGCCTAGACTATACCTAAATTCCATAATTTCGGAGTTATTGCTACATTTATTTAAAAAAAAAGGCTTAAACAAATTATAAAAATTAATTTTTTTGGCCCGGTAGACATTATTTTAGCTTTTTTGGATCATTGGGAACAAAAAATGTCTTTTTTAATTTTCCTCTAAAGTTAATCGTTTCCGAGTTATAAACAATTTAAAACTGAAAAAAAATCGAAAATGACAATTTTCTACGTTCCAACACACAAGTAAAAAATATTATTTTTGAAACCACGAAGTGCCTACATTCCAGTTCGAACCTCATTTTATCAGTTACCGATAAGCAATTTGGTCCTGTTTCTTTTCTCTCATTTGCGCTTCATTAATAATTTAAAAAATGTTACAGAATAAAACGTGCCAAGAATTCTTATAATTCTCCGTAATTTAAAAAATTATTAGTTTTTACTTGTGTTTTTAAACCTTGAAAATCGTCATTTTTCGTTTTTTTTTAGTGTTAATTTGTTTATAACTCGAAAACAATTAACTTTAGAGAAAAATTACAAAAGACCTTTTTTATCCCCAATGATCCAAAGAACCTAAAATAATGTCTACACGGGCCCCAAAAAATTGATTTTGATAATTTGTTTAAAATTTTTTTTTAATAAATGTAGCAATATCTCGGAAATTATGGCATTTAGGTGTAGGGAATATAACATGAAAAATAATTAGTATTTCTGAAGGACTTCAAAACGCAAAAAATATACAGAGGGTGTTCCATTTGAAATAAGCAAGTTCATTAGACTTTGAGAAAAACGGAAGATTTGACAACAATGTAATTAGAATCAGAATCTTGAAATCGAATGTACTTCAATTTAAGTACATGGAAACCTCAAAAATTACCAGAGAACAGCAGTTCTCGCCAGTGGCGCACAACACCCCTACATGCGACCCTATTTATACGTATACGAAATTTTCGATTTTCTAAATCTGACTAAATTGAAAATTGGGCCAAATCCCACCTTAAAGTTTAGGAAAAGACTCGCCCATCCATATGTCAACTCTCCATTTTGGTCCAAGGGTGTGGATTTTACGGCCCTTCCCATTTAGGGCCTGTTTTTCGTTCTCGTCCCCAAACAAAACTCCCAAAAATTTCAAAAATTTAAATACGACCTTTGCAGCTTCTGATAGTACTGATAATTACCTTTCCAACGCATGTCTAATTTTAAAAATCGGTTATACCATTCAAAAGTTACCGAGCTCAGAAGTATGACTCAATTTTTATATAAAAAGGGGAAGATGTTTGTGGATATGTATGTATGTATGTATGTATGTATGTATGTATGTATGTATGTGTGTGGAAAAGTAACACCGTGTGTGGAAAAGTGCCTAAGCGGCCAAGATCATACCTACACACGGCTCAGTATAGCCGAAAAACTGAAGAACTAAACTTTGAAAATTTTGGTTTTTCGACAATTACTCAAAATTTCAACCTACGAATTGCTCCAATAACTTAGCGTTTGTAGGGGGACTCTAGATGTATCTAACGGTGTATACCACATATCTGGGAAAATTCGAATTTTTAAGTTATAGGCTTCATAAGTATGATCAAATCTATTTCTTACAGGAAAAACGGTTTTTCAAGCTCAATAATTCCTGTAATACCTACAGTTATCATAATTGACCTTGGATGCATCAAATACTACTTGTCACTCCGTTTCAAACTCATGTTTAATGATCAAAATCAGTTAAGACGTTCAGAAGTTATCGACTTCCAAAGGTATAATCCATTTAACCATTATCGCCGAAATGGTTTATGTAGTTGTAGTGGTTACGACGCTAAATCCGAGGGCAATCCGAGTTAATTTACCGGCCATCCCAATATTTTTTTTCAGTCTATTTCGAATAGAAAAAAATCTAGTGTACATTCGATGGACACTAGATCATTTGAGAGATAATGCTATAAAGGCGACCATTTATACCGCTTAACGTGGAATCTAGAAACATTACATTCAACTTCATACATTTAATTTATAAATAACTTGGAAAAACTCCTTATACAAGAATAAAAAACCGCTAAACGCCGTAAAAATGAATGGCGCATACAATATTCCAACTACAAAAGAGCTGATATGAATATTATGTGGCGCGAAAATGTATTTTCATTTTGATGGAAAATAAAATTTTAGTTTTATTTTGAAAGGTTTTTTTCATAATATTTGCTAAATTTGAAGTAAAACGCGCCACTTTGCCACAATTTCATTCTGCGCAGCACCTAGTTGAGTTGGTCGCACTGCTTGTCATGTTAAAACATAGGTGTAGTATTATACAACGGTAATTATGTATTTTAAACTGGCAGATATTTTTGATGTTAGTTGCACATTGTAGCGAAACAGCTGTACTTTTAATTGTGCCATATGCATTTCGCTGCATTTTGTACAATGTAGAGGTAGCAACACAGTCAAATTCACATTTTAAATTTTCTACAATCCCTTGAACTATCCCTGTCCGGATTTGGTCTTAATAAATTATGGTAACCCTATGTATAGGGTATAATATTTTTCAATAGGAATCTGCAAAGAAACCAAATCCGAAAATTTTTCATGCGGGAGCAGCATCACAGCATGGACTAATTATGGCGTTACAAATCAACGATGGTAACTTGGCGATAATAAACGATATAAGTGATAATTACTGTTAAAAATAATGGGGTAAATCGATAGTGATAATGCGGCAAATTACTTGTTTAAGCGTAACTTCGTGATGATTTAGTTATCACGATAATATACCTCATTTCAATTACATATTATTCGTTTAATTAGTGTCGTATGACTTACCTATTGGTTTAATTATTATAATCACACCTTTTTTAGAAGTCTTATGTTTTTTATAAAACATTCTCACCTATATAGTCCAGTCAAGTAATGATAAAGTTCTGATAGGTATATGTATCTGGATTTTCTTTTGCCATGGGAAACTGACATTTATTGATTGTTATGACGATAAGTCAACAATAATTAGATTTTTGAAACATTGTTATTTGTAAAATCAGATATTTATTATTAATCGAAATGTTATCACATGTTGAATACACTGACATATTATTAACAGGCGAGTGTTTAGGAAACTCTAGTGCAGCTTTTACGAGTCATGTAGAAAAGTTTCGTTGTCTGTCGATATCGTCGTCTGAACCGCTCGCGAAAACGATATTTCTAAGCTAAATTGCTTTTTATAACACAGGTACATACGGCATTTCTTTATTTCCAATAAAGATGAAAAAAGAAATATCCATCGAAATATCGAATTCAACAGAAATAAATGTAGTTTCAATCTAAGCCACAAACCACAATTCCCCGATAATTTTTTATTCTATTCCTTCTTTTATTCATTTATAGTAGGTATATAAGTTTTGTAGAAAGTGATTAACAACAGTAATTGACAAAATAACGAGTTTATTAATAGGGCTTTTCATTCACAGTCATTTGTTTCGAGCTTCTGTCATGTGTCACATATTATTAATATATATACGTCATACGTTCTTGGTATCTACCAATGATACAAACCAAAGACGTATGACGTAGCTATATTAATATTATGTGACACATGACAGAAGCTCGAAACAAATGACAATCGATGAAAAGCCCTATATAGTCGTTGTGGTTAATTTTAATCTGTTTGCAATATGTATCTAATCTACAAAGCCGATAACGAACCATGGTCCCCAATAGCCAACAATTTAGTTTATCTATCTTATCTTCTGCTGGACGAGGTTCATTTCCAAATTATTCTAAAAATGTCCAGTTATAATAATAATTATTATTTCTCGTCCATTGACACATAGTGCAGTTACTGAAGGTGGATATGAGCTATTACCTCCGATTTCGTTGAACCTTAATCGATTTGCATGAAAACTGGTGAGAGGTTAGAGGATACCTCAAAGAACAAAGGCGATATAGTGCCAACTTGCGCTTTTACCCTGGGGGTGGACGCCACCCCTTCTCGGGGGTGAAAATTATTTTATTAAGAATAACCCCATAATTCGTTAGACGGACAAATTCTAAGCATAATTTGTTATATGAAGTTATTAAAATAAATCAAAACTTTTTGAGTTATTAAAGATCCAAGATTTTAATTTTTCGTCAGAAAAATGCATGTTTTTAAGTGATTTTTGACAAATTACTCAAAAACTATAAGTTTTTACAAAAAAGTTATAATTACCAAAATTGAATCTAATAAAAATTAAAAATAAACTCCTTTCTAGAAAAACCTTTTAATGTTAACCAAAAGTGAGTTATAGGAAATTGAATGTTTATTTTTTTCCGCGAGTACCCAAGTCTAAATATTCAAGCTTAAATAACAGGAAAATTATGCATTTTATGAGATAAACTTATTAAACATTTGTCAAAGTACTTAGAAATATCTATCAAATGAGCTCCCGAACGAGTCGATAGCATTAAAATTTATGCTACAAGAATTGTTCAAAATTTATCTTTTAAAATTTTTTCCAAAAATGTTATTGTGTTTTTTAAATAACTCCGTTTTTACGATATCAGATTCACCTAAACACTATTTGAAAGTTAATTCCAAGGGCTATTAAACTACGTTGAATATAATATTTAAGACCCTTTACTTTTGTAAAAATAAAAGGTAAAATAGAGCCGGTTACATGGTTCTCGCAGCAAAATTTGAGCTTTAAACGTTTCTATCTCAGTTAATTTTTACCCTACAGAAATAATAAGGGAGGTAAAATATTTACTACAGAAAAAACTAAAATTTGGTTATATACCATTTTCTACGTATATTGAGTATTTTTGGAGTTATTATCAAAAGAAAATGAAAATTACGATAATTTTAAAAATTCTGATTTTTTTAGTGATATGTATCTTTTTTTTTCAAAAATATGCATTCTAACCGGTCAAAATTGTTAAAATGATTACTTATGCTAATATAAAAAAATTCTTGTAAGGATTACAATAATAGTACATTGTTTACCGGGTAGGAAAAGCTTAACATTCCTGGACGACTGTGAAGTTTGCTAAGTCGAGGCGCAAGCCGAGACTTAGCAACACAGAGTCCAGGAATGTGGCTTTTCCTACGAGGTAAACATACTATTTTTCCGCAAATCGTTTAAAATTCGACAGATATTGATTGATTTAAAAAAAAAACGCGATAATTTTATTCCCAAATAAATGGTGCTTTGAAATTCCTAATAAAATTACTTGGGTTACTATGGAAACGTATTGAGGTTGAATTGTCAAACTTGACGCTTATAAATTTAATTGCTGGTGTTATGTACAAAATATTCAACAAAATGACCCTTCCACCCTGCATGTTGTCCAAAATGTTTCTCATAGTTCTAAGAGTGTTCCTCCAATGTTCAATAATTGTACTAACTGTCAAATTACTGTAAATATAACAAATTGATCTTAAAAATGTATTCAGCAATGACTTGATGTTTTCAAAATATAAATTAATTCCTTATAAGCAATGTGTTTTCTATCATTTATGTAGAACACTAACAACTGTACGGAAATGACATTTCCTTACAGTAAGGAAGTCCTCACTTTTTCTTCAAGAAATTTTGACAGGAATGTCAAAATTTCCTAGCGATTTGCGGAAAATTATAATTTTTGTGGAAATGGCATATGTTTTATTTTTCACTTTTTCCTAAAAAATTCGAAAGGATTCTCTTATTTTCATCATAACTTGCTTAATTTTGAAGCTATTAACTTCTGGTGCTCATTTGATAGGTATTCCGTAGTGCTTTGACAAGTGTTTGACAGGTATATTTTATAAAATGCATCGTTTTCCCGTTTAATACTTACATTTGAGTACTAGTCCAAAAAAATATACATTCAATTACCCATAACTCACTTTGAATTAACATTAGTTTAGTTCTTTTAGTGAGTAGTGTATTCAATTTTTTATTATCTTCAATTTTGGTAATAATAACTTTTTTGCAGAAGCTTATAATTATTGAGTTATACGTGAAAAATAGCTTTAAAACATGCATTTTTTGCGAAAAAATAAAATCTTTGATCTTTAATAACTCAAAAATGACTGATTTATGTTAATAACTTTATATAACAAATTTTGCTTAGAATTTGTTCTTCTATCGACTTGTGGTATTATTTTTAATAAAATAATTTTCATCCCGAGATGGAGTGGCATCCATCACCAGGGTAAAAGAGCAAGTTGGCATCATGTAACCTTTGTTCCTTGAGGTATCATCTAACTACTCACCAATTTTCATGAAAATTGATGAAGGTTCAACGAAATCGGAGGTGACAACCTTCAGTGACTGCACTACATACATTTCAATAAATAAATAACCAAACTGTAAAGATAATTTTGAATTTGCTTAAAGTTTTGCAAGTTATATTAATTTTGAACCATTTTAATATTATTTTGATCAAACCTATGAATTTATAACAGTGTGTGGAAACAGAGAATAAGGCCGTCTGCACATGGGTCGATCGAAGACACGTCTCGAAGTTCGCGCGTCTTGCTCGTCGTGTACGAACCCTGCGGCACAAGCGATTATTCTCCGCACACTAGTCGATTCAGTTTGTTCACATCTTCCGACTAGGAGGAACTCATTTTTTACATATCAACCAAAACGACTATTTCGATCTCTAAAAAGTACGGTATTGTTACATTTATAGTATAATTTGATGAGTATTATACAATTAAGGGTATTTCTCTACTTCCTTAACGAATTTTATAATAAACACCTAGAAACAGAAGTTCCATGTTTTCAGTATTTTATATTACAAACAATATATTTCCCCAAAGCTGCTAGTACTACAATCAACGAACATAACATTCACCGATCTTAAAAAAAACCTAAAATTTAATTTAGCGCAAAAATCAACAAAAAACTCACTCGAACACTTTCTCGTGCGCTACCAATCGCAAAGGACGAGAGTCATACAAGACGAGGAGATTAGCAATCCTAAACGCTCCGTCTACGGAGCTCAATGCCACAACGAAGAAACTTGAGTGGCGGGGAGAGATCTACGCGACTGGAATCGAGTACAGCCTAAGGCCGTCCGCACATGAGTCGACGCTCGAAGTACTCGACTCGATTCCAGTCGCGTAGATCTATCCCCGCAACTCACATTCCTTTGTTGTGGCACTGAGCTCCGTAGACGGAGCGTTTAGGATTGCTAATCTCCTCGTCTTGTGCGACTCTGGTCCCTTGCGATCCGTAGCGCACAAGAAAGTTCGAGTTAGACGCACGTTTCCAGTCATGGAGGGAAGTTTATTTTATTTGTTTCCTTCGTTTTTTGTTGATTTTAGTTTTTTTTTAAGATCGGTGAATGTTATGTTCGTTGATTGTAGTGCTAGTAGCTTTGTGGAAATATATTGTTTATAATATAAAATTCTGAAAACATTGAACTTTTGTTTCTAGGCGTTTATTATAAAACTCATTGGGGAAGAAGAAAAATACCCTCAATTCTATAATGCTCATTGTATACAAATTATACTAAAAATGTAACAGTACTGTACTTTTCACAGATCGAAATAGTCGTTTTGGCTGATATATCAAAAATGTGTTCTTCCTGGTTGGAAGATATGAATCGACTAGTGTGCGTAAAAGAACTTACAGGAACCCAAAGAAGACATCAAATAAGTTTGCTTAAGGACAGAGACGGAAATATTATTGTAGACTTAACAGAAAAAATTAATAGATGGAGTGAATACGTAAGAGAATTGTTTGAGGACAACAGAAATAACATTGACAAGGTAAATGGTGAAACGGGACCTGAAATCCTAAAATGTGAAGTAGAAATGGCACTTAGAAATTCCAAAACTGGAAAGGCAAATGGACCCGATGAGGTTTCTACTGAATTACTAAAGCTCTTGAATGATGAATCAATAGGTATAATATTGCACTTATTTAACACAGTATACAATACTGGTATTATACCTCAAGAGTGGCTGCTGTCTACATTCGTTACACTGCCAAAGAAATCCAATGCAAAAGAATGTTCAGAACATCGAACAATATCTTTAATGAGCCATCTACTAAAGATATTTCTAAAAATCATCCACAACCGAGTTTATCAAAAGTTGGAGTCAGATATTAGTAATACACAGATGGGGTTCAGAAAAGGACTAGGTACTCGAGAAGCTCTCTTCGGTTTCAATGTTCTTACACAAAGATGCCTAGACGTTAATCAAGAAGTACATGCATGTTTTATCGATTTTGAAAAAGCGTTTGACAGAGTACGCCACGATAGGCTAAGAGACATTCTTGAAAGAAAAGACATAGATAATAAAGATCTGCGAATAATTCTTAACTTATATTGGAATCAGAAAGCTAACATCAAAATAGAAAACGAGATATCAAAAGCAATAGAAATACGTAGAGGAGTAAGACAGGGATGCATTTTGTCACCACTGCTATTTAATGTATATAGTGAAAGCATCTGTCAGGAAGCCCTTTTGCAAGCAAATGAAGGAATCGTAATCAATGGAGAGGTTGTAAATAATATTCGATACGCAGACGACACTGTACTAGTTGCAAGAACAGTAGAAGAATTACAACGATTACTTACAAACATAAATATTGCTTGCAACAATTATGGCATAAACATTAATATCAAAAAAACCAAGTATATGGTCTTCAGTAAAATCATGACACAACCAGCACATATTAGTATAAACGGCATTCAAATTGAAAAAGTATCAAGTTATAAATACTTGGGAACTTTAATAAACGAAACTGGAGACCAAAACAATGAAATAAAAAGACGTATCGAAATTGCCAGGGCCACCTTCATAAAGATGAGAAAATTCTTCTGCAACAGAGATATAAGCATCCCTCTACGATTAAGAATGCTAAGTGGCTACGTATTTAACACGCTATTATACGGTGTAGAGGCCTGGACTCTCAAACAGAACAACATAAAAAATATTGAAAGTTTCGAGATGTGGTGCTACCGTCGAATGCTGAAGATAAGTTGGGTTGAAAGAATCACAAATCTTGAAGTAATACGAAGGATAGGAAGAGACCCAGAAATTTTATTAACGATAAAACGAAGAAAACTTGAGTATTTGGGTCACCTGATGAGAGGTCATAAATACGCATTACTTCAAAATATAATGCAAGGAAAAATAGAAGGAAAACGGAATCCAGGCCGTAGAAGAATGTCGTGGATGCGGAATTTGAGAGAGTGGTTTGGCTGCACCACTAATGAACTTTTTAGGTCAGCTGTAAACAAAGTCAGGGTAGCCTTGATGATTTCCAATCTCCGATAGGAGTGGCACAAGAAGAAGAAGTGTGCGGAAAGAAATCGCTTGTGATGTAGGGTTCGTACAAGACGAGCAAGACGCGCGAACTTCGAGACGTGTCTTCAATCGACCCATGTGCGGACGGCCTAAGTGAAATAAAACTGCTGGTTCTGACTTCTGAAACTGTTTTCTTATTGCATGTCAATCAGATATTGTGTTTATATGGGATTAAGCCACAATAGGGAAATTGCATAAAAATATTTAAATTCGAAAAAATGCTATAAATCACAACAGAACATAATTTAAAACATATATCAAAGAAAAAAAATATCTTTCGTTTGGCCCCTAAAGACAATTAGGCATTCCAAATCACGTGATATAATATGGCTGCTGGATGGCGAAACTGTCATCCATAGGCGTATCCAATGTTTAAACCACTTCATATTTAATTTGCTATCACAATTTCAGAAATTTCGCTACACAATTAACAAAAAAACAAAACCAAACAGGATATTCTTTACAAATTTGTCAATATTCAATGTAAACATTAGATACGCCATGACCACCCCCCTTAACTGTGTCTATGGCCATGTCAGTTTAGCCATCCACCGACCACCACTGACAGTTCATTGGAATCCCTAATTAAAATCGAGAGAAAATTATAGCAGGCAGCCCAACAAAACGCGCTCTCATTGGTAGTGACGTCGTATCATTATAGTATGTATTTGAAGTCCTCGCTGTAGTATCGTGAGAAACAATGTAGACTTGGCTTAACGCATGTGACAGCTGTGGACACACTGGTTCCCGCAAAAAGGGACATAACCTTAGTTTGTAGTTAGATATTAGACATAGAGTTAAATATTAGCATAGAGAGAGTGTCATTCAGAGCGAAGTGACGACACCATCTTTTTTATTTGGATTAGTGCTGTTTCACTCTTACGCATAGTAAAGCTGCTACAGTTATCCTCCTCTTCCGTGCCTATATTCACACTGAATGTCATTATAGATTCTCGATACAATGTGTTAGAAGGAGATGCAGCAAACCAGTCCCCTGAGATCTTGTCGTCAGGAAGCGCGGAAGGTAGGCTCCCTCTATGTTAATATACAGGGTGATCAACTTCTGTGACAAAGTCCAATATATCTGTTATTATAAAATATATGAAAAAAAGTTGTCAATAAAAGTTATAGATACCTTTAATGTACACATTTTAAAATTAGTGAGAAATATACAGGGTCCTCCATAACACGGTGCCAAACTAAAGTTATGTTTTTTTAAATGGAACACCCTGTATTTTATTCAAAATCTGGTTTCTCTACATTTTTCTGATTAAAAAGATATAACACTTGTCTAGGGTTATACTGAGTGTTTCAAAGTTATGAGCACTTTTATCAAAAAATCATACTGATTTGATCGCCCTGTATGACTCTAACAGTAAAATATAAACTTATTTTTTTACTGCTGTTGACTGTCAATATTAAAGTAGTTTTGCAACAACGTGCAATTTTTTATCACTACACAAATTGTATACAGGGTAAGTCAAAATGCAAATAAAAGATTTTCTTCATATTTTTAAATGGAACACCCTGTATTTTATATTACCATCGAAAAGTTCTTTCATTATACTTGCATATCTTTTAAATATTCCCTATACCTAAAGTTATTAGTTTTCGAGATATTTTAGTTTAATTGTCGATAACTCATAGATACGTTTATTACAGTAAATTAATTACCCATAATATGAGAAACCTCCAATGAGTTTGTTAATGATAATTAAAATTAGACTGCATTTCATTTTTTCTCCAATTTTATGGTAAATTATATACAATAACGACAATTTTATATTTACTGACAAAATGATATTAATTTTCCGCGAAGAAATGGAAACTATAAATTGCTGCAAGATTTTGTTTAAGGTGGCTTTGAAATAATTGACACAAGAACTGTCAGATGTAAGAATTTAAATATCTGTACGTTTTTACTTTTGTTATTGATTATAATTGTTTGCCATATTGTTATAATTGTTACCCAACAATGAATTTTAGTCGTGAAGAAATGACAGACATGATATGGTTTTTAGGAGAGTGTTTCAAAAACTCATTAGTTGCCACAAGAATTTATAAGGAATGGTGTCCACAGCGTCAGCAACCAAATAAGATAGCATTTGACAACTTATTAGACAGGTTTAATCGTACTGGCTCTGTTTATGAAGCAAAGGAAAAAACAAAATTCATTATTACGAATGAAAATTAATTAAATGTTTTACTGCCTGTTACAGAAAATCCTCATACAAGTATTCAAAATATTACAAGAGAGCAAGATATAAGTTATGAATCTATCCAGAACATAGTCAAGAAAAACAACAAGCACCCATATCATATACAAAAGAGTACAATTTTGTCAATGGTCACAAAAACAAATAGTGATACTGAGAGATTTTTTTGAGTTTGTCCTTTTTTTTTGGAGACGAGGCAACATTCCACAAAAATGGTAGTGTAAACAGACACAATTTTCATTATTATTCCACAACCAATCCGTACTGTGCTCAGACACATAGTCAAACAAGATGGTCCTTAAATGTTTGGGGTGGAATCAGAGGCAATTACGTTATAGGTCCTTCTCTCTATGAGGAATCGGTAAGTGGTGAGGTTTATTTAAATTTTCTAGTGAATCATTTACCTATTCTACTTGAAAATGTACCATTAAACATCCGCCAACATATGAGCCCCTGCTCACCACAACGCACTTCTCAACGATGAACTATTTCCTGAAAGATGGATAGGAAGAGATGGGCCAGTTCACTGGCCACCCAGATCACCAGAATTAAACGAAGGTGACTTCTTTTTTTGGGGTTATATTAAAGACGTAGTCTATAGGGCACCTCCAACAATAGTTGATGATATGAGAGTAAGGTTTCAAAACGCCTTTCAAAGTGTCACACAACAAATGCTTACAAACATCTGTAGGTCTTTTTAAACTCGTCTCCAGGCTTGTGTAGACGTTATGGGAGGTCATTTTGAACACCTTTTATAACATAAGAGGTACGATGAACATTTTTCTTTATTTAATTTAGTTTTTTTAATAAATTTTGATAAATTAAAGTATTGTTATTAATAACTAAGTAATACATGTTGCTATCAACAATAAAACTAAAATATCTCAAAAACTAATAACTTTAGGTATAGGGAATATTTAAAAGATATGTAAGTATAGTGATAGAACTTTTCGATAATAATATAAAATATAGGGTGTTCCATTTAAAATTATGAAGAAAATCTTGTATTTAAATTTTGACTTACCCTGTATACAATTTGTGTAGTTATAAAAAAATTGTACATTTTTGCAAAACTACTTTAATATTGACAGTCAAAAGCATTAAAAAAATAAGTTTATATTACACCGTTAGAAACATACAGGGCGATCAAATCAGTATGATTTTTTAATAAAAGTGCTCGTAACTTTGAAACACTCAGTATAATCCTAGACAAGTGTTATATTTCTAGAATCAGAAAAATGTAGAGAAACCAGATTTTGAATAAAATACAGGGTGTTTCATTTAAAAAAACATAACTTTGGTTTGGCACCGTGTTATGGAGGACCCTGTATATTTCTCACTAATTTTAAAATGTGTACATTAAAGGTGTCTATAACTTTTATTAATAACGTTTTTTCATATATTGTATAATAACAGATATATTGGACTTTGTCACAGAAGTTGATCACCCTGTATACCTCTATGATATTAGATAGAAGTCAACTTTTGTTTTTACTAAGTGAAATAAAGTGTTTAATAGAAATCCAGAGCCATACTGATATTTATTTACTACCCCCGGTTACATTACTCGCCATTAATTCATTAGGTTTGGCATTCATTTTTAAAAATATTTTGATAGTTGCTATTTCTGGCTAATATTTGAGTGTTTTATATAAACGGGCATACGATAATTTGAAATGGTTTCAATACACAGAAGATTTAAATTTGTACAGTGGAACCTCGATAACTCGGATTAATAGGGACCGCGGCCGATCCGGGTTATCGAAAATCCGGGTTAGCCGGAGAGTATGGTAAAAATTAATAAAATACGGTATACTTATAGATTATAATTGAAATAACATGAAATATATATGCACAGTACACATCTAACTTACCTATAGTTGTATAGAGTATAGTATAGATAGACAGTATAAAGTATAGAGTATTGTTCATTTCTAGGTAAAAAAACTCAGTCAGTTTCGGTTGTGTCAATTTCGTCTGCCATCGGAACGATGTTATGTTATTTAAGAACATTGGCTCTTTCATTGTTTAGACCACTGTTTAAAAAAGAATTTTTTAACTAGTCTTTTAGTTTTTTTTAAATAATGCTAAGACAGTTGGAAATAAATAAAGGAAAACAGGTGCCTGTTGTTTCTGATAGCCCCAGATAATGAACCATAATGAACGTTGCTCTGCCGCCGCCCGTGTGCCATGAGTTATTTTTACTATCGTATAGTTCAAATTACACAAATACCCATTATCTCTCAAATATTATATTATGGTCGAAGCGAAGATCGGTGTGATATGCGCATTTTATCAATGAGATTCGATATTTTTAAGACATTCCAGAAGCGGCTACAGATAAAATGTTTTACCATAATATATACATTTTTATTATTGAAATGTTTGTCTGATGAAAATCGGTCCGGGTTAGCCGGACTTCCGGGTTATCAGGGGCCGACTTATCGGGGTTCCACTGTACTTCTAAGTTATTATGAGTTCTTGAGGCGTGAAATTTTGGAAATCTTATTTTTAAACAAAACTGAACATTATTACTTATGTAATAAAAAAAGTGTGCAAGTGTGCTGTTCCTACACATTTTTCTTCAAATACAATGAGAGGTGCTTCTTTGCCAGTCACTTTAATGCGCAGTTTAATTCATAATTTTTGGTGTCTAAATTAATACGATAATGAACGTTAAAACGTTAACGTTGTTGTGGCCCCAGCAAAAGAGACTCATTACTTATTACTGATTCGATAATTACTGTGCAATTAACACTCACTCATCATTCAGTGTAAATTAGTAATTTTCTTGGTCAATCTGGTAATCTTCGACAGAGATTTATATTTGGTTAAACTATGTTTCTAGCAGAAATAAATTAGAATGATTTTTAAGTTGTCTGTCTCTGTGTGTGTTTGAGGATTTTTGGCTTAGAAGTCAATGTCCTTTCTCCACCTTAGTTTATTAGTCGGACTTAAATTAAGTCTGACTAACAAAGTAAGAGAACCTAAGATCAAGAATCAAAATTGCTGAATGGTACGACAAAGGCTGATGCCAGACTATAATAAATCATTTTTTATCTTTTTTTTAATAAATATTGATGGTATAAATATTTTACTTTCATTTGGCACCCGTAGAATTACCCTATCTGTATTATTTCCTGTCTTATGTTATTGTAAAAAAAAGGTCTCTGGGATAAACAAATAGAAGAACTTTTAAACTAATTAATAGATTGGTCTCAAATTTTGAGGGTTTGTTAAGTACTCCAATACCCAACTTTGGATGAAACACTATAATTCTAAGTTTTTTTTATTGGCTTTAGGATTAGACCATACGGCCATAAACAAAGTAAATAGTACATACATAAACATAGTAATATATCTTATTTAAACTATCTAATTAGTAATCTAAGTTAAGGTTATCTAAGTCTGACCGACCATTTTGTTAAGAATAGATATAATAAACATTTTATTTTCAAAGTGAATTTTTGCTAAATTAATCTTAATAAAAATTTTGGGATAAGGACAAGGGTCACACTTTTCTCATCCAAGGGTTTTTCTTTTTTCTTAATAATTATTGATTACCTATATACGCACCCCACACGGTAAGGCAGGTATGTAGGCAATCAAAAGGAAAGACATTTAAGGTTACAAGCCTAATCTAGTCATTCTATAACTTAATTTTACAGTCATATAGGAAAAACAAAATAAAATCAAAAATACGTTTATCACTCAGTGCCAAAAGATACATGTTTAAACTTCTTACAATTAAAAAATATATGATCCAAGCCGCCGTTTCATTGCAAATATCACAAAGATTGTTATCAATTATTTTTATTTTGTATAAATGTGCCGGATAGCAAGCATGTCCAAATTTCATCCGAGATATGGTTGTTATGGAACTTCTCGGATAATCGTAATTTTTAAACCAGTAATTTTTTCGAATATCGGGTTCTAGCAATGTATATCTTGTGCCTTTTGTCAAAATAAAATGTCTGTATTGTTTAGACCATTTTTTATATAAATTATCCTTAGCAATATTTATTCTCTCATCTAATGTTAATAAGGGTGTAACATCTTCTTCCAACTGTATGCTTTCTTTAGCCGCTTTATCAACTTGTTCATTGAATGTGATACCTGAGTGTGCTTTCACCCACACAAAAATAAATTTTCTAGTTTTTTGCATTTGAGAGAGTTTTTATTTTGGCTATGTAAGGATGACTATATGCGGAGTTGATTTGTAAATGTGATTGTAAACTATTTAAAACCGAAAGTGAATCAGAAAAAATTATGGAGTATGAAATGTTATTTTCCATTATAAATTCTATAGCTTTCAAAATAGCAAACGCTTCTGCTGTAAAAATGCATGTTTTTCTACTCAATTTAAATCTGCGTTGTACATGCAGTGGGACAATAAACGCCGCACCTGTGCCATAAGGATCTTTTGATGCATTTGTGTAAATAGCAGTATACATTTTATATTTGTTTAATAATTCTAAGTTGGTTTTAGTAAAAGTTATTAACAAATATCGATTTTTACTTATTTTGCAGTTTGCGAAGCAACAAAATGACTTATTAACTTTCAAAAATTGGCACTTTGATGGTTTTTCAATGTTCTAAAAAATCAAATTATGTAATAATTGTTAAAATATGTCAACTATTTAGCTTTTTAATAGGGTGCCAAAAATAGAAAAATCACGTTTTTTGCAATAAAGTGTTAGGTTGTTGTAATAATTAAAAAACGGCTCCGAACTCTATGCATGAAATAGGTAGATTACTAAACAATACAACAGTACTACAATAACTAAAGAACTTATCAGCTACCTGGAAATTTCAGGGTCCTGAGAAAATCCTTATTTTCCTGGTCTACAGACAGACATGGATAATTCAAGGTTTTCACATTTTTGTAAAAATGGGTGAAAGCAATATATTTTATTATAAAATAAAACGATTCCAAAATTTTGTAAAACCTACTCCAGTAGAGTTACCTAATTTTGACCTGATTTACTACTATATACAGGGTGTTTGGTAAAGAATGGCCATAGCTTAACCTTAGGTTCCTAAGCTTAAAATAGGCCGATTTAAGTTAACTTACCTTAGTAGTAAAGTTGATAATAACCGAAATACAGGGTGTCAAAGGTAAACTTTTATTTTATTTATTCTTGAATATTTCCTGGCAGACATGAGATAACAACACGAAATTTGGTAAACGGTTGCTTTTTGGGAAGGGAAATCTAAATTCGCCATCAAAAATGATGTATTGTATTACCCAGAGGGCGCCACATACGCCTTTCAGCGCTCATTTAATAGCTTCAATTTTTTTATTACCCACTCTACATACTTTACGAACCTAAACTTGTATTCTCTTAATATTTTTACTTAAAAAAGGTATACTACATTCACCTCGCTAAACTCACCGTTTTCGAGATTAATACATTTTAAATCTGCGAGGCAACATAATTGTTTGCATAATATCATTGTTATTACACCCGAAAAATATCTTAAAACCATAAAAATTTACAAAAATGTATCGCAAATTTCTTCAAATGGAATTTGCGATGCTATGACATAAATATGAGAACTGGCACAATTATTATGGTTTTAAGTTTATTTTTCGGGTCTAACTACAATGATATTATGCAAAAAATTATGTTGTATCGCAGATTTAAAATGCGTTTATCTTGAAAACAGTTGAGTTTATCGAGATGAGTGTAGTATACCTTTTTTAAGTAAAAGTTTTGATTCAGAAAGTATGTAGAGTGGGGGATAAAAAAAAGTGAACGTGTAGTGATGTAACGAATATTCGTATTCGCATTCGCATTCGCGAATATTCGCATATTTTTGAATATTCGCATTCGCATTCGTATTCGCAAAATTTGTGCGAATGTTTTGCGAATATGAATACCAGAAAAAAAATAATTTGAAGATAATATTAGGCTAATAAAATCAAAATATATTCATTTTTCATCTATTTTTTTATTAAGGAAAGGTAACTTAACTTCGTATAATCACATTATCAGCCTTTACTTTCTTTTTTAAGAATTGATTCCTTAAAAATCAGATTTATTTACACTGGATGTCAATTAACTTCTCATTAAAAATTTAGAAGACATTACAAAAATTGAAACAAATTAAAAAAAAACTGAATATTCGCATTCCCATCCGCATTCGCGAATGTCGGTAGCAGATATTCGCATTCGGATTCGCGAATGTTCAAAAAATGACATTCGTTACATCACTAGAACGTAGTAAATGAGTGCTGAAAGACGTATGTGGCGCCCTCTGGGTAATACATCATTTTTGGTGGCGAATTTAAATTTCTCATCCCAAAAAACCACCGCTTACCAAATTTTGTGTTGTTATCGCATACCTGTCAGGAAATATTCAAGAATAAATAAAATAAAAGTTTAACTTTGACACTCTGTATTTCGGATATTATCACCTTTTGTACTAAGGTAAGTCAGCTTAAATCGATTTATTTTCAGCTCAGAAATCTGAGGTTAAGCTATGGCCCATTCTTTACCAGATACCCTGTAAATGTATTTGTAAAAATTATACGCACCTAATGAGAAAGAAATCCTATTAACAATGAGATCACTGTAACGAAACTAAGCAATTTGAAAAAAATACTAAGTAATCCACAAACCGGTAGTCATTCACGTCATATTATTATCATTTTTGTAAAATATTAAATAAGAATTATGATAAATACACATGTGGGCCGACAACCGATATATCTAAAAGTGTATCTCCCATAAAACCTTATCAACAAACGATAAAAAATACGTAAGTCGGTTTTTAATAACTATAAATATTTTCTCGTTGTCATAGTACGCTTAAACAATAAGTGGTTTTGTGTAAATAGGTAACATTGTGTGAATAAACTATGAGTGTTCTAGTTAATAATAAACATATTATGTAGTTTCAAAAGTTATGCATCAGCTAAAATTATGCTCATTTTCATAGTTGATTTTTTCATGAACTGATTAACGGATTCCGTTAATTTTTTATTATTATTTTAGATTATTCTTTAATACTTACACAGTTGGGCAAAGTGTTTTTCTTATGTTAAATTTTAGACACCCTGTAGGGAGAACAAGATACAAGTATGAGTATGCATCGAAATCGTACTGTAGTCTTATGTTTTGTGAACATTTTGTTTTTCGAATGTCCCTGATATCTTTAGAAACAAAGAACATAGACGGTTCTATTATTTAACATGTGTTTTAACTGAAACAAGAGTTGAGACACCCTGTAGGGAGGAAAAGGTACAAAGGTGGATATACATCGAAATTATGTTGTACTCTCATATTTTGTGAACATTTTTTTTGTTTCCTCTGCTATCTTTAATAACAAAGAAATTAGACGGTTTGGCTGTTTAATATGTGTTTTAACTGATGAAATGCGATACGTGAGGAGGCCATGTCTTATACAATAAGATGAAATTATTTCCTATATATACTGCGAAAAGAACAAAGTGTTCAAAGAAAGAAAATCTGTGCAATATACCTCTCCCTATTTAAAGAGCCTACACGTAGACACCAAATCCGCAGGCCCGCCGAGAGGGCGGTACAGCCGGTACATATTACCGGGGACCGGCGATGTAAGGGGCTCGGCGATGTAAGGGGCCCGGCGTCGACCAGACCAAAGACGTATTTTTTGTTTTTTTTTGTTTTTCACTTTATGTGCATATTCAGTAATAATAATAATTGACTTATCCTCTCTTTTTAAGAAGCCAGGAATATTAATAATGAAATATTTGAAATATTTGAAAATTACTAAAAACATCGTATTTTTCTATTTTCCTTGCTTATAACTTTAAAAGGATTCATTTTTAAGCAAAGTCGTGCGGAAATTAAATTACGATAATTAAATTTTCTCTTCGATACGGCTGGTTAAAAATGTTTTCATTTATTACCCTTGATGCAAAATAGACGTAAATAGAAGTAAATAGAAAACATAGAGAAATAAGATTGTTTTTAATCAATGATTTTCAACCACTTTAATTTCACCTAGTACTTTCATCATTCGCCCAGAAAATTTTTGTCATATAATAAGTCCACCAAATTTCATTAAAATCGATTTAATAGATTTCGCATAATAATTATAAATTAAAAATATTTAAAATATTGCACAACAAAAACTACACCATATAGAAGTTTGCCATTTTTTTAAATATACAAAAATATGGGCCATTCCACGAACATACGCCTGTTTTGGATTACTTCGACAACGAAAATTTTACTGTGTAACATAAGAAGTACGAAAGTAAATAGCTCTAATAATTATTCCAATAAACAACAATGTAATTTGCAATTTACTTTCGTTTTTCTTATTTTGCACAGTAAAATATTCGTTGTCGAAGTAATCCAAAACAGGCGTATGTTCGTGGAATAGGGTATACTCTATACAGGGTGTTTCATTAATAATTGTCCATACAGGGTGTTTCATTAATAATTGTCCATAGACTAACTGGAGAAACCTTAGCACAAAATACGAAGATTTAACGTAAAACACTTAAATAAAATGTGGTTCCTTACTGAGATACAGGGTGTTTTATCTAAAAATTTAAAAACTATTTTTGCTCAGCATTTTAAAACTATTCGGCATATCCTTTTCATACTTGGCAGAAAGTATAGGTACTATACAAACTACTAAATTATGTTAAACAAACGTTTCTGGCTGTTACCAGAGGCGTACGACGGGAGAAAGTGAATGGTTGACCCTTTCCAAATTCTACGCCTCTGGCGAAATTGCTATTTTAGTTCAACTTTTGAATTCTCCAATATTTTCTATGAAAATAATATACTATTCATTCGTGATGATAAAGTAATTAGTTTTCGAGATATTTGAAGTTAAAAATGAAACGACACGGTTATTTTGAATAATGTATTGTGTCGCTTCATTTCCAATTTCAAATATCTCGAGAACTAATCATTTTATCGTTACGAATGAACAGTACATTATTTAAGTAAAAAGTATTGGAAAATCAAGAAATTACACTAAAATAGCAATTTCGTCAGTGGCGTAGAATTTGGGAAGGGTCAACCAGTTACTATCCCCTATCGTACGCCTCTGGTAGTAGCTAGAAACGTTTATTTATCTTAATTTCGTAGGGTGTACCATACCTACACTTTCTTCCAAGTATGATAAGGATACGCCAAATAGTTTTAAAGTACTGGGTACAAATAATTTTTAAATTTTAATCATATATGAATCATATGTATAAAATAATCAAAATAACTGTGCCGTTTCATATTTAACTTTAAATATCTCAAAAACTAATGACTTAATCATTACCAATGAAGAGTATATTATTTACGTAGAAAGTATTGTAGAATCTAAAAATGGCACTAAAATAGTAATTACTCCAGTGGCGTAGAATTTGAGAAGGGTCAACCATTCACTATCCCCTGTCGTACGCCTCTGGTAGTAGCTAGAAACGTTCGTTTATCATAATTTAGTAGGGTGTATATAGTAGTCGCACTTTCTGCCAAGTATGAAAAGTATACGTTAAATAGTTTTAAAATGCTGAGCAAAAATAGTTTTTAAATTTTCAGATAAAACACCCTGTAACTTAGTAAGGAACCACATTTTATTTAAGTGTTTTAGGTTAAATCCTCGTATTTTGTGCTAAGGTTTCTCCAGTTACTATATGGACAATTATTAATGAAACACCCTGTATAATTATCTAACGTACTTTATAGATTTGAAATATGATGATTTGGGTGACCTAGTAATAACGCTACTGATAATTTTGAGCCCGGCGCAATATTTCGCTGTGAAATATTTAATATTGTCATAGATTATTAAAAGCAATTTAAACAAAAGATTTAATGCGGTAAACGAAATTCATTCACTATTTAACATTTTGCGGACATTCCGAGATAAAGATGACAATATTAAGAAAAAAAATTGATAATGCCATCAGTGAAGATTTGATAGATGAAATTTTTCGTTAGTTGAGAGCGACATATAATGATAATATTGGTGAATCTCATATTTCTCCAATAGATTTATTTAGAGATTTCTTTGAGAGATGTTATTCAGTCTCTGCAAAATAAAATCGACATGCTTGAATCAAAACTCTCTGGTCAACATATTCTTGAGACAGAGTCGGTAAATACAGAGGCAGTTATTTCTGAAACAATGGATCGGATCCATCGGTCTAGTAACATCATTATGAGAAATGTTCCAGATTCTGACAACGATATTAATGCCGTTAACGCTATTTTGAATTCTATTAATACAGATCTTTCCGCAAATGCACCAACATCTGTCTTTAGATTAGGTAAACCAGACAGTAATCGTAAATTTCCACGTCCATTAAAAGTTATTTTTCCGAATGCACACGTCGCTAAAATTATTTTAAAAAACAAAAGGAAACTACTGAACACGCAATACAAAAACATAAAGATTGATGACGATAAAACTCCAATGCAAGAACAATACTTAAAATACCTGCGTCTTAAATTAAATCAACGCATCGAGAATGGAGAAAAAAAACGTCACAATCAAGTATCAGAAAGGTATTCCCTGTATAATTGATCTTTCTCCAAAAAACTGAGTTCGAGCTTTCATCAATGGCGTATTATGTATACTAATCTTTGTTCTCTGCAAGCGAAATTTTTAGATACCATTACTTTTATGCAATGCGAAAAACCTTCACTGTTCTTAGTATCCGAATCTTGGTTGCACAAAAATATTTTGGACTCTATGGTAAATATACCTGGGTATAAAATTTTTAGAGCAGACCGCATAGGGAGAATAGGAGGCGGATGTTGCATATATGCAAAGGAATCTGACTTCTGCCAATTTAACATTGTTTGTGAAAACTTCTCTGATCACCATTATGAAGGGTTGACGCTTAATTTTTCTTCTAAAAAGTTAAAAATAAATTTTGCTATAGCTTGTATATATAGACCTGGTTACAGTTCCGTTCAAAGTGATCAAGAATTATACAGTCAATTGGAAACGCTCATAGCCAAACATAAAACCTTAATTGTTTTTGGTGATTTCAATCTAAGCAACATTTCTTGGCCGCTGATCAATCACCTTCATGATACTCAATCTCAGCTTTTTATTAATTTCTTAGAAAATTCTGGATTAGAACAAATAATCAATGAACCGACTCGTTTTCGTCTGAATCAACAACCTTCTCAGCCAGATCTTACTTTAACCTCTGATGTTAATCTTTTAACTAATATTTCGGTTACATCTCCAATTGGAAAGTCGGACCACGCAGTTATTTCAACTTCCATACAGATCCTCAAGTCGGAAATATTACAAAATAATATGCTAATGACATATAAAAGAATAAACTATCATCGTGTAAACTTAGATGTATCTACTGCAGATTGGGCAGATATGTTGAATGGTAAGGATGTTAACAAACAGTGGGAAATTTTTGAAAATTTTCTGAATGAATCCATGTGCACGAACTCTCATTATGTGCAACGTAGATGTAATCCTAATAAGCCATGGATAAGTGCAGAAATATTTGAAATGATAAAATTTAAAAAGTCATTATGGAAAAAGTATTTACGAAGTAAAACGAATGCTGACTACCTCAATCATCGAACTTTTTCTAATAACTTAACATCAATTATTTTTAAATCTAAACAAAATTTTGAAAACCAACTGTCCTCAAATAAGAACAAAAAACCTCTTTATAAATATGTCAGAAATTCTATTATATCTAAAGTTTCGTTACCTATTTTAAAAACCGAAACAGGCGAACCAACCTCAGTGAAAATGGAAGTTGCTACTATTTTTGCAAAAAAATTTCAAGAAGTGTTTACAATCGAGGAGGCTCTTCCGAATACTTTACGTGTTGTTTCTACAAGAAGTAACTACGATATTAGTGACATAGACTTTGATCCAGAGATTCTTAAACAAAAAATTTTGTGTTTAAAATCCTTTTCCGCTCCCGGATTAGACGGTTTCGCTGCAATTTTATTTAAGAAGTGTGCAAACTCGATTATCCATCCGTTAAGTTTTATAATGAAAACCTCATTTTTGTCACACACTTTACCTGATGGCTGGAAAATCTCTAGTGTTACTCCAATTTATAAAAAAGGTGACAAGTTAGATCCTGACAATTATAGACCAATTAGTCTAACATCCATTGCGGCTAAATTGATGGAATCAGTTATTCGCGAATCGGTTATGAACTTTCTCTTAAACAATAATAGAATTCCTATTTCCCAGCACGGTTTTGTACCTGGAAGATCGGTAGTTACTAATATGTTAACATGTGTTAATGACTGGTCTCTTTGTTTGGACAGTAATCAACCTGTTGATATTATATATTTAGACTTTGCTAAGGCTTTTGATCGAGTTCCTCACAAGAGACTACTATTTAAGCTTGAACATAACGGTATTAGAGGAAACTTACTTGAGTGGATTAAAGGATTTTTAATAAACCGTAAATTTTGCGTACGCGTTGGTGACTGTTATTCCTCAATGTTTAGTGTATACAGTGGCGTTCCGCAGGGTTCAGTGTTGGGGCCGATTTTGTTCCTAGTGTACGTTGGTGATCTGCCAATTCACCTTAAAAGTAACATGTCGCTTTTCGCTGATGACACAAAGTTATATGCAAATCCCTTTTCTGGTTACAATCAATTACAGACCGACCTTCAAGAGGTTGCTAAGTGGGTAGACGATTGGTGCTTGCAATTAAACACATCCAAGTGTGCAGTTCTACATTTAGGTAAAAACAATCCAAGGAATCGGTATGTACTTTCAAATGTTTCTCTAAAAACTGTTTCGCAGCAAAAAGACTTGGGTGTACTTGTGACGGAAACATTATCTTGGTCTGAACATATCCAGTCGGTATGCAATAAAGCTAGAACATCAGTTTACTTATTATCTAAGACTTTCTCTAAGATATCGCCAAAAAATTTTGTTGCTCTCTTTAGTGTATATGTAAGACCTATTTTAGAGTTTGCCGGACCCGTGTGGAATGTCGACTGGCAAAGGGATTCTGATCGACTTGAATCTGTGCAAAGATGGGCAACAAGAATTCCTTATGGCCGTCGTCGTCCTTCCTACGAAGAACGGTTAACCTACTTAAATTATCCTACATTTATGGACCGACGACTTCGTGGGGATTTAATAATTGCTTATAGAGCGTTACAGGGAAAGTTTGGGATAGATCTATCACATCTTTTCCCTTTGAGTAACGACCTTAGATTGCGGGGTCATCCATACAAATTAGCCAGACAACAGTTTCACAGTAAATGTCGTGAGAACTCTATATCCAATAGAATATTTTATACCTGGAACTCACTTCCACACGACGTCGTCGGGGCTGTATCTGTAAATTGCTTCAAAAATAAATATGACTCTTTTAGTTCTGTATCACGGGAACAATAATTTTTCGTTTCTTAAATTAAATTAATTTATAAGTCGTATGTAGTCTTAAGTTTAGGTTTCTTTTTGCATAGTTCTTTTTAGTCAAATGGTCCTAGACCTCGGCTCCTTTTTCTTCTTTAATAATAATAATAATACTTTCCTGTGGGAGTTTTTTGTCAGTTCTTCTATCAGGCGCGGCCCCCTGCGAATGAGGGATGCTTTCTGGGTATTCGTAGCGCCAATACCCAGAGAGTAGCAGGGATACTTGCCGTGGAACAAAAACTGACACCTGGCAGTAGGTATAAAATGCACACCCATGAGAATGGAGAATCATAATTTACGTTTAGTATCGCTGCCTGGGGATCGCCAGGGCACGTCTGGAGCCGGCGCTGGACGTGACAGCATGCGGGACGTCGGTGGCAGGGTGTTGAGGAGGCGGGCCCCTGTCATACAATCAGCTACAGCCCAACCACAACCACAAGCGAGCCAAACAACAACAAGAGCTCCACCCGCCGAAGGTGCTGCGCTGGATCATCAGCCGGCGCTCACTCAAGCGGGACGACCGAGGCAGCGCATGAAATGGACTGTGTCCATCAATGAGAACATTTTGCGCTTCTACTACAAGGTGACAAACCTCAGTCAAGAAACAATCGGCTACCGACAACAGCTGTATGCCGAATTTTGCAGGACGTACCCAGATATTCAAGTATCGGAGCAACGAGTATCAGACCAATACCGGGTAATTATAAGAAACAACCTTATCCCAGAGACTAGACGCAATATCATCAGAAGCGAAGTCGAACGGGAGATTCATAACAATGTTGTAATTGAAGATCAAGTCCCCAATGAAGTGCATGAGCAGATTCCTGAGCTTGCCATACAAGAAACTCAACCTGACAATACAGAGCAGGAAAACAACGAGCTACATGATAAACTAGTAAGCGAAATGGCACGTGCTGTACAAGAGTTTAATGGAACAAACCCACTTAGCAGACCACCGCTACCACGAATAAACTCTTGTAAGAGACTAGGTGTGCTGTTACAAATTGTGAACACTGAAGTCCTACCCAATTATGTCGTAGAAGCCCACACATTAGAGTATCTGCACATGCTAATCTACTGTGCAGCAACAGCAATTGCTAATGTAATGGGCATTAAGATCAGAACACGACGGGGTTCTAATAACGGAAGGACTGGTAGCAGAATTGCACCCTGGGAAAAACGACTGCTCGGAAAGATTGAATTGCTGCGTAGGGATATTGGTCGAGTCACAGAATATATACGAGGTGTAAGAAGTACAAGAGTCATCAGGAGAGCTGAAGAAATAATACGGAATACTGCAAGACACTCAAGATACGATCCAGAAAACAACACAGCCCAACAGTGCCTGGATACGTTAAAACAAAGACTCTCAGTTTATTCAGGACGACTAAGAAGGTACAAAGTGAGTAACAACCGAAAATCCGACAATGCCCTTTTTGAGACTGCTGAGAAGGCGTTCTATCGAAAACTCAATTCCACCGTAGAAAATCTCGATAAGTCTTATCCAAGCCAAGAAGAAATTCATGAGTTTTGGGGAAATCAACTTTCCACACCAGCTGCTCTTAACAACAATGCTGGATGGATAGAAGATACGGCACAGAACTGCCAACACTACACTACTACTCTCTACGAACCCTTCACCACTGAAGAAGTCTCAAATATCATCAAAGAGCTTCATAACTGGAAATCTCCTGGACCAGACGGACTTCAAAACTTTTGGCTCAAGAAGTTTTGGAGTGCTCATGAATGCTTATCAACACTAATTAATTATGTTATTTCTAATCCGCAGGATATACCATCATTCCTAACTCAGGGAACCACTTATTTAATACCGAAGGATCAAAATAACACCCAAGATCCAGCAAAATACCGCCCAATTACTTGTCTTCCAACTTTGTATAAATTGGTCACATCCTGTGTAGCCCGGCGTATCTACCAACACTGTGCGCTGAACAATATCATAGAGCCTCAACAGAAAGGATGCGTTAAGGGTTCCATGGGCTGCAAAGAACAACTTATCATCGACTCAGTCATTTCGAATCAAGCATATTCCAAAAAGAGGAACCTATTTACTGCTTTTATTGATTACAAGAAGGCCTTTGATTCAGTGCCGCATGAATGGCTTATAGATATATTGAGAATATATAAAGTCGATGATAATATAGTGACCTTTTTACAACATATAATGACAGAGTGGAAAACTAGAATTCACCTTCAAATACCTGGTGAAAGTAACATCGAAACTGAAAATATCGCAATCAGACGGGGCCTGTTTCAAGGAGATTCGTTGAGTCCTCTGTGGTTCTGTCTAGCTATGAACCCACTATCTCAGCTATTGAACTCCACAGATGCAGGTTTTAGCATCAAAAATAACAACAATGTGGTGGCGAAGCTTAATCATTTATTGTACATGGATGATTTGAAATTAATGGCTTCCACTCGAAACCAACTCGACGAGATGCTAAAAACTGTAGAAACTTTTTCTAATGATATTTGTATGCACTTCGGACTAGACAAGTGCCGTATTTTAAATATAGTCAGAGTAAAAGTACAGCCCGGAGGATTCGATATGCAAAATGGCCAGAACATCGAGGCCATGGGTGAAAACGATATGTACAAATATCTTAGAGTAAAGCAAGCGCGGAAAATTGACCATAAACAAATGAAAACAGAGATAACTACTGAGTTTATACGAAGGGTAAAACCGCTGCTTCGCTCACACCTTAACAGTAGAAATTTGTTTAAGGCACTAAACACCTACGCATGTTCCGCGCTTAGCTACTCATTTGGTATTGTTAAGTGGACAAAAACAGATATAGAAGCTCTTCAGCGAAAAGTGCGAAAACACCTCACAAAGGCACAAAAACACCATCCTAAAAGTGCAGTAGAAAGAACAACATTAACACGGAATCTAGGAGGAAGAGGACTTATGGATATAGGTGAGCAATTAGATAAACAAATTGCTAATTTAAGAACTTATTTTCAGATGCAGGCTGAGACATCTACTCTACATCGCGCTATCTGCGCAGTATATGACACAACACCGATCAAACTGAGGGAACCAGAAATGCGCATAAACTACCTTACTAAGGACGAAAAAGTGCGCGCCTGGATGGGTAAACCTCTGCACGGGCGACATCCCAATGAGGTCAGCCAAGACTATGTCGACAATATAGCGTCGAACTACTGGTTGACATCAGGAAAGATGTTCCCTGAAACGGAGGGTTCATTACTGGCCATTCAGGATCAGGTTATACCAACCAGAAATTACCTGAAATATATCATCAAAGACCCTCAGGTTCAAAACGACAGATGCCGATATGGATGTCAAGCCCAAGAAACCATCCAACATCTTACAGGGGGCTGCCAGGCATTTGCTGCAACTGAATACAAGGAACGGCATGATGCAGTAGCAAAAATCCTTCATCAAGAGATAGCTATCAAGCTGGGACTTCTCCAAACAGACCATCTCCCGTATTATCAATACGTCCCTGAGAGTATGCTTGAGGATGGCAACTACAAGCTATACTGGGACCGCACTGTGCTCACAGACCAAACAGTGGCACATAATAGACCAGATGTCGTACTAGTTAATAAATTAACAAGACAAACAACACTAATTGATGTGGCGATACCTAACAACAATAATCTACGTAGTAAATTTACTGAAAAGATCGCCAAATACAGAGATCTAGAAATTCAAATACGAAGGCAATGGAGAATGCAAAGTACCCAGACGATACCGATTATTATTTCTACTACTGGAGTCATTCCGAAGACCCTCCTCGAAAGCATAAAAAAGCTGGGTCTGAATGAACATCTTTATAAGACCATGCAGAAAGCTGTACTACTCGCGACGGCCAGATGCGTACGAAAATTTCTGGGAGATACACCTGCATTCCAAGTCACCTAGGGCTCGATAACACGGAAAGAGTCCCACCAGAGCTCAATCCTTTTGATACCGTAGGTATCTGGGATGAGTCAATTTTCCCCTTAGAGGGAGTGTGAGCCGTATGGCTAAATCTGATAATACTTTTAGTACGAACACACCTCACAAAGGCACAAAAACACCACCCTAAAAGTGCAGTAGAACGAACGACATTACCCCGGTATTTAGGAGGAAGAGGACTTATGGATATAGGTGAGCAATTAGATAAACAGATTGCTAATTTAAGAACTTATTTTCAGATGCAGGCTGAGACATCTAATCTACACCGCGCCATTTGCGCAGTAGATGACACAACACCGATCAAGCTGAGGGAACCAGAAATGCGCATAAACCACCTTACTAAGGACGAAAAACTGCGCACCTGGATGGGCAAACCTCTGCACGGGCGACATCCCAATGAGGTCAGCCAAGACTATGTCGACAATACAGCGTCGAACTATTGGTTGACATCGGGTAAGATGTTCCCTGAAACAGAAGGTTCAATACTAGCCATTCAGGATCAGGTTATACCAACTAAAAATTACCTGAAACACATCGTCAAAGACCCTCAGATCCAGAACGACAAATGCCGATATGGATGCCGAACCCAAGAAACCATCCAACATCTTACAGGGGGCTGCCAAGCATTTGCTGCAACTGAATACAAGGAACGGCATGACGCAGTGGGAAAAATCCTTCATCAAGAGATAGATATCAAGCTGGGACTTCTCCAAACGGACCATCTCCCATATTATCAATACGTCCCTGAGAATATGCTTGAGGATGGCAACTACAAGCTATACTGGGACCGTACTGTGCTCACAGACCAAACAGTGGCACATAATAGACCAGATCTCGTACTAGTTAATAAATTAACAAGACAAACAACATTGATTGATGTGGCGATACCTAACAACAATAATCTACGTAGTAAATTTACTGAAAAGATCGCCAAGTACAGAGATCTGGAAATTCAAATACGAAGACAATGGAGAATGCAAAGTACCCAGACGATACCTATTATTATGTCTACTACTGGAGTCATTCCGAAGAACCTCCTCGAAAACATAAAAAAGCTGGGTCTAAATGAACACCTTTATAAGACCATGCAGAAAGCTGTACTACTCGCGACGGCCAGATGTGTACGAAAATTTCTGGAAGATACTCCAGCATACCAAGTCACCTAGGGCTCGATAACACGGAAAGAGTCCCACCAGAGCTCAATCCTTTTGATACCGTAGGTATCTGGGATGAGTCAATTTTCCCCTTACAGGGAGTGTGAGCCGTATGGCTAAATCTGGGATAATACTTTTCATGTTAGTACATCATATGTTTTATACATATTTTAATAAACATGACAATATATTTTAATGTTTGTAAAGTGTAAGACTAAAAAGTAAATAATAAAAAAAAGAAAAAAAAAATTTTAAGAAACGCTTTTCTTTAGTTACGAGTGACTAAAATTAAAAATATTATAAAAAATCAACTAAAAAGCAAAAAATAAAAAAAATTGAAAAAATCTAACACATTCGTTAAAGAAAAGCGTAGAGCGAAAACCGTTTATTCGATGAACACGCGCCACGCTTTTCTTTGACGGATGTCTTAGATTTTTTCAATTTTTTTTATTTTTTGCTTTTTAGTTGATTTTTTTATAATATTTTTAATTTTAGTCACTTGTAACTAAAGAAAAACGTTTCTTAAAAGTTTTTTTTTTCTTTTTTTTTTATTATATGTAATATTATAAATTTGTCTTAAATTTTTAAGTGTATAACTTTCCAAAAGAATGAATATTTCAAGATAATAAATAAAATTCAACAAAATCCAAATCTTTTAACACTGTTTTATAAATTATATAGGCTACATTCATTGCTTGCACGGTCTGTTTACAAATGAAGAATCGAAACACAACCGCATGTTTTAAGGGTATGGGTACGTATTTTCGGCTGCAATGCTATTCAAATGGGGATTTATTTTTTTCGAATCCTGAGAAAACTAATAAGTATTTTTAAAAAATTTAAACGCAGAATGAAATATTACGTTCCTACAGAGGGCCGAAAGTCCCTGAAAACTTCTATAATGTTTATTTTAATAAATTACAGGGGTGAAAAACTAAGAAAAATGTAGTGTGATTTTTAATTTCAAATATCTCATTCAAAAGAAAGTTTTTATTCATTCTAAGGGACTTTCGGCCCTCGGTAATAAAGTATTTTTTTCATTCTGCGTTTAAATTTTTCAAAAATACTTGTTAGTTTGCTCAGGATTCGAAAAAAAAACGTCCACACTGAGGTACGAATCCCTTTGATGGACCGACAAGAGACGGATCGCTCCGAGGCGTGCGGCGAACGATTTGAGCATATTTGCCGCGCCTCGGATGACGTCCTCACTTACTGCCTCGTACGGCCTCGGCTTGCCTCATGCGCGTTCGTGCTTAAGTGAGTACCCAACTTTAGGAGATCTATACTGAAACAGGATTCGTTAACTGGCCGAGCAACTTTGTGCGTTAGGAATGATTTGATAAAATTATGCGATTTTTTGAAAATATAGACAGCTTTGCCCATCATAAAACTCAAAAAGCACCTGTATTACAAATATTTTCACTATTAATATAATCAAAATTTAATAAAATTTATAGTTGAAATGTTTCTTATTAGGTATGTATTTAATATTGATAATTTTATTTCTAGAAAAATTGAACAATTTTTTTTGCTCTTCGCTTTTTGCCGGGGGGCACTCTTCACTTTTTGCCGGGGCCCACTCTTCACTTCTTACCAGTCCTCTTGGCGGCCCTGCAAATCCGTACATACTCTCAAGGAAATTATACCCCGAAATATCACAGAGCCTCAATTAAATAAACTAGTCTCTCTTAGGTTGCGCTGTGCATACGGCTCATTTAATCGACAAATACCTCTTAAGGTGTCGACTAAAATTGTTAACCTTATGTGCCTTTCTGTTTTAAAATGTTTCTTAACTGTTATTTTTATTGTTAATTTAGTTTTGTTCTAGTTAAAACACGTCGTGTTAAAGACTAAAACCATCTATTTTCTTTGTTTCTAAAGATATCTGGGACATTCAAAAAACAAAATTTGGCCATTGAAATCCAATATGTGAGGTTTTCTCCAAAAAAAGTTCCAACCACGCGGGGAGAGTCCTGTGTTGCCCTGGGTATCATCCAGGTTTATCTTTAACATCAGATGATTTTTATATAAATATGTAAAATAACTTTATCATTTACATTTAAAGGGTTTTTACCCAATACATTTTGGTGGCTCAGGCATGCAAATTTTGGCTTTTAAACACTGATGATGGATTCCTTAATCCGAAAACGTTTTGTATTGTGACCCTTATTTAGGGTATTTTAATATATACCTTTTACAAGAAACTTGGTATTTTTTTTTTAAAAACAAAATGTTCCCAAAACATAAGACTACAATACGATTTCCATGTATACCCACACTTATACCTTGTCCTCCCTACAGGATGTCTCAAATTTAACATCAGAAAAAAAATCTTTTCTTCCACCCGGTATAAGTTCAAAAAAGAAGTTTGAGCAAACCTTTGCCCAACTGTGTAAATACCAAAGAAAAATATAAAATAATAAAAAAAAATTAGCGGAATTCGTTAATCTATTCACGAAAAAATCAACTTCGAAAATGTCCATAATTTTGGGTGAAACTGATACTGAATACTGATACATAACTTTTGAAACTATGTGTAGTTTTGTTGAGTCTAGAAAAATTCTAGGACAACGTTTCTTATCTTTTGTTATTAAACTTTAAGTGGGGAGTGGCGGATCAATGAAAACTATTTAAAATTTATGTTAATTCGTAACAGATTGTCATATGAAGCATTCGATTTTCCAATTATGGTCAAGATAACTTGGATTGAAATATTTAGAAAGTTGTAGAGGCAACTTAGGATAGTTATGTTTCAACAAATACAGAACTATACCTAGGTACATAGGTACCTACGCGAATGTTTGATATTTCGAGTAAAAACATTCATTTATTTACTAAGATTACAAAAATATATGGGAATCTAAGAGAACCTTTTACAATAATTATTACAGACAGCTACGCACACGGAGATAAATCCAATATTTTTAACATTTTTAATTTTTAATCGATATAAAATAAAGGTACGTATCCATTAGGTTAGTGCTCCGTGTAGCTGCTCAAATGGATACGGCATGCGCTCCCCTACATATAAACCGCAAACCGCTTGAATCGAAGAGGCTGAGCGCCGAGCGGGAACAACAACGTACCTATCCACTAGTGTTGCCCAAATGCAAGACCAAGACGAGACTTAGACAGTCTTGGTCTTGGTATAGCGCTCCCGGTCTTGGTCTTGCAGCTAGAGTCTTGCAAGTCTCGCAGTTGCCCATTAGCCTATTGCATATCTTAGAACAACGTAACAGAGAGGTACATTTTAAGCTTGAATATCACAGCCATAGTAAAGACTAGCCAAATTAATAAATATCTAAACAACTGACACCGACTGGGGTTTGAACCCCCGATCTAAGTGATACCTGTTTATGTTCTAACTAACTAAAGTTAAAACTACCTCTTAAAACCCACAAAATTTCATTTGCATATCTCAACCGGTTTTAGAGCAATAAATAAATCGTCAGTTTGTAAGAAAAATTTCAACACCCCCTATTTGGGAAACGAAGCATTTATAAAGTAAACGTTTATGAAGCAAACTGTCATTACTTTTTTGTGCAGAATTAGGTACCCATTAAAGTTTGCCATACTTATTTAAAAACATCCTTTATTGATGAAAAACACGGCTAGTTAAAAAAGTACCTAACTGTTTTATTATCCAATATAAGTGAATGAATAAAAAAATATAATGCTAAGAAAATATGAGGCTATAGTTGGGTTTTAATTTCAGTATGCTATTGCATGCTTGAATAATAAGTTAGCATAATGCTGGAATATTCCACAGAGTGAGAAAAACCACAGTTTGATTGGTACACCCGGTATACAATGACAAAATTGACCTGTCTAGAAATATTATTATTATAGCAATTCATATTTATAAAGAATAAGAACATATTAAAAAAAAATCACTTAAATCGGACAACAAATTTAGTAAATTTGAGACATTAAAAATGACCCGTTTTTAAGGTGGTGCGTTAATTTCTTGGAGAAGTGTACATATATCGTTAAAATAATATTTCGGTATTTTGTTTACACGATATCCGGCATTATTTGTAATTTTGTCTCGTATCATTATCTTATGATACTTTTAAATAATAGCCGCGCTGTTTCGGCAAATTTTGTTTAGTAGAGTGACATCATAGCACAGTCAGCATAAACAATACATAATAGTCTTACTATAATATGTATACCGATAAGATTTCTGGTGTTTGGATTCCTAGGAAACTAATAATGAAATAAATTAATTACTTATTAATTATTAAGTATATTTTCTATTAGCTAAGTTGACACATTTTTAAAAAGTTTGTATACGATATTACTGTAGGCGTCGCAACACAGGAATGTTATGTTATGATTAGAAGACGACTATTCTCAAAACCTGGACAATTAATTTCAGAGCGAAGAAGTCGGCTGCTGGAAAAGATTGTACAACATTTTTACATTATAATAATGAACTCTGCGTACATGTCAAATGTGTCAAGTTTTTTTTAATGGATATTTTGATTCGCTATGTATGTTTATGGTATTGTTCGTAATGCGCATAAATCCAATCTTCAAAAATTTTTTTTACATTTTTTTTTCTCATAGGTCATAGAGTATCTAAGAATATAGCCGAAATTATATACTCCCTAAAACTACCCTCAGTTCTAACTGCAAGACGCAAGATTCTCGCAGGCTTAGTCTTGTTCCTGCTTAAGTCTTGAACGGTAAGTCTTGGTCTTGCTAAAATTAGGCGGTCTTGGTCTTGCGAAAACGCAAGAACAAGACTGCAAGACCAAGCGATTTTGGGCAACACTACTATCCACTATGTGGAGCTGCTACACTGAGCACGGAGCACCAACCTAATGCATACGTACCTTTTTAAAGAAACGCTAAAATAAAGGCAGCTCCGCGGCAAGTGGCAATAGTCCATTTTGTGAGGCCGCTCGCGTATGAAAAAATTTCTAATTCGGTTTCTTTGTAGATTCTTTTTAAAAAATGTCCCCTTTAAACAAATCAGAATGTTGAAAATTTTTGGACAGAAATTGTTTAAACAAATTTTTTAAACAAATTCAGAAGACTGGAAAGTGTCAGAGACTTCAGAAAGATATTTTGCTCCGAAAAATATTTTTTTTTTAGTTTTTTGGGTCATTTTAAACAAAAAAAAAGATCTCTCTCTTCACTTTTCTCAAAAGTTGATAGTTTTCGAGTTATGTGATTTAAAATCTGGAAAACGCGAACTTTCGAATTTTCTGCAGAGATAGCTACATATGCATTTCCTGATGAAAAACTAACGAGTTTTGAAACCGTTTGGTAAGAGTGCTTGTAGCGCTCTCTAAGCGAACTGAAATATAAGACGGCTATTTTATTCTTTTTTATTTAAACATTAAATTTCAATATTCTGACGAGTAATCGGGGTTTATTTTAATTTAGACCATTGTTTTAAATATTTAATTATGCGCGTCAACTCGACTTTTAAGCAGGCGCGCGCACTGTGGTGCGTCTCTGCCGCATCATAATTAATTGATTAAATAAATAATTTATTAAAAAAACTGTGTTAATAAATTATAAAATTTTAATAAATGTCAAGTATTTGTTGGAAATTTTGCGGATAAATACGTATAATATGTATAAGTACGGCAGAAACGCACCATATAGTGCGACGCGTGGAAGCGCGCCGCCGCAAAGCCGCGGCTTAAAAGTCGAGTGGACGCACATAATAAACAATTAAAAACAACGGTCTATATTAAAATAAGTCTCGATTACTTGTTACAATCTTGAAATTAAATGTTTAAAAAATCCACAAAGAAAATAAAATTTCTGTAGCTGGCTGTATACCATAAATTACAAAAAGTCGAGATTTATTTTAAAAGGTAGGTATATTTAAAATTTCCTAAATAAGGGTTACATTAAAACAGAACGTTTTCGGATTAAGAAATCCATCATCAGTGTTACTAAAAACACAAAAAGCCAAAAAGGCTTTTTAGTAACACCGATGATGGATTTCATAATCCGAAAACGTTCTGTTTTAATGTAACCCTTATTTAGAGAATTTTAAATATACCTTTTACAATAAATCTCGTATTTTTCTGAATGTTTAAACTTTAATTTAAGAAACTCAAAAATAATAATTTTCTTATATTCTTATATTAGTTTTCAAGCTTGGAAAATGCGTATTTTTGCGTTATTCAGATTTTAAATCGCTCATAACTGCAAAACTATTAACTTTTGAGAAAAATGACAACAGGCCTTTTTTGTTTGAAATGACCCAAATAACCTAAAACAGCATTTTCTTAAGCAAAAAAGGTAATTGTTGGAATTTGTTTAAAAAAAATTACCCAGGCAGTCTTTAGATTTGTTTATGACACATTTTTGAACAGGAATCCGCAAAGAAACCTAATCAGAAATTTTTTCATATGGGAGCTGCCTCACAACATGATCTATTATGGTTAGGGATAAAACGTTTTCGTTAAAAGCCATCGGAAAAAAAGATTTTTAGGTTGCTTTTTTATTTAAATCATTGTGTTAACAGTGTTTTGCAACACAGTTTTTTAAATTTCACTGGATTACGTACCAACTTAATTTGAATTCTCAACTGGCGACATGATCTTCTTCATCTTCCGCAAATACTTTACTACATTGAATATCCGTATTTTTTTCTCGATACCCTAAGATAATTTGTGTCAAAGATCAATAAGTTAACATGACATGTTACCATGACAAAAAATTGGGACAAAAATAGAAAGAGAAGAGTTCTGTTAATAATATTTCTGTGTTGTGTACAATATAGAAGAATGTAGAATTTTTGTACAAGTTCTGAGAGAATTACAACAAAAAAACTAAGGGGGAGGGGGTTTCTTTTTTAAATTAAATAAATTTTTAAGAATATTTCGCTTCATCAAAATTGGACGAAATTAATGTTATTAATGTCCGACTGGTATTTTATTTGACAAATAAGGACATGATTTCGAAGTCAGTTAAGTATGATATAATGCCTTAGGGCATTATTTTAAAACATAACGCCCTAGGGCATTAAATTTAAATAACTAGTTAAATACTGTCAAGTTGACAAATAACAACCTAAGTAAAACAATGGTTATAGTCGATTCGCTAAATTCAGACACTATTTAGTAATTATTAACTCTTTAGTAATTATTCTTTTGCCAATTTTACCAACTTGGCAAAATTACTTGTTAAAATCACTAGCCAATTGTGTCTGAGTTTAGCGAACCGACTATACCACAATTACGTTACGACTATTGCTGGTAAATGTATAGGTCTGGATCCCGCGTACCAAAAAAAGTTGATTAATAGCAAGCTGAAAATTTGTTAATAGCTTAAGGGTGTCTAGTCGGACAAACTTTGATATATGGGAACATTGGAACAGGGGAAGTCTTAATTGTGGAACAGGTTAAAAATTTGGAACGTCAGACTACGAAAACCCGAAAACTTCAGATATATTTTGTCGGACAGAACTTCCAATTGATTTGTTACCCTTTCATTAAACTCTCATGCAAAAATCAGACTGCTATTACTAACCAACATGATTCCTGTCATTTGACATGTTCTTTGTGTTCTACTCTGGGCAATAAAATGCCCAGTTGGTGATAAACACCAGTCTGATTTTTGCATGAGAGTTTAATGAAATGGTAACAAATCAAATGGAAGTTCTGTCCGACAAAATACATGGAACGTTTTCGTAGTATGATGTTCCAAATTTTTAACCTGTTCCACAATTAAAACTTCAAGTTTTCCCATACATCAGGGGAAGTTTTGGGGAAGATTTAATTGTGGAACAGGTTAAAAATTTGGAACGTCAGACTACGAAAACGTCAGATGTATTTTGTCGGACAGAACTTCCAATTGATTTGTTACCATTTCATTAAACTCTCATGCAAAAATCAGACTGGTGTTTATCACCAACTGGGCATTTGAATGAGTGGAACACGAAGAACATGTCAAATGACAGAAATCATGTTGGTTAGTAATAGCAGTCTGATTTTTGCATGAGAGTTTAATGAAAGGGTAACAAATCAATTGGAAGTTCTGTCCGACAAAATACATCTGACGTGTTAGACATTCCAAATTTTTAACCTGTTCCACCATTAAATCTTCCCCTGTTCCAGTGTTCCCGTACATCAAATTTTGTCCGACTAGACTCCGTTAAGCTATTAAGAAATTTTCAGCTTGCTATTAATCAACTTTTTTTTTCTTATGCGGGATCCAGACCTATACTTATTTAAAAACTAATTAATTCAAAATTCATTCAAATTTTTTGCATAAAAAGAATAATTTAGTCTGACATTAAACGTTGAAGGCACCACGGGTATTATAGATAATAACGCTTTTGGTCAACGTATATCCCTCGGGCCAAAGGCCCTCGGTATATACACCATTGACCTCAAGCGTTATTATCCTTATAATACCCTTGGTACCTTAATTAACTATTTTACTTCATCTATGAATCAATCTGCCAAACTGTTACGAATACCAATGAACTTTTTTTCTAAATTCTTATGAATCATAGTCTACTAATAATCCTCGATCGACTATATAATGTTTTTTATTTCTCTGCACGATTTTACTGGAAATAAGTATTAGTACAATTTGGGTCAAAGATCAATACTTCTACCGTCATCTGACAGCAGTGTGCCAAATTATCACTCAAGGAAGAACTCATTTATGAGATGAATTTTCGTGCGCCAACTAATTCGTTTTACAATAAGTTTACAAGTGATTTGTTTATTTTTAAGAAGTCCAATTGATTACACATTAAATACATACAATTTTGTTCCCGAAATAGCGAGCTCTAAAAAAATGCAAACTTAAATGTAACTTTTCAATGGACTATTGATAAATTTAACAAATACTTGGACTTCGTAAGTCCTAGATTTTCACATTTGAACCCTTCGTGTAACTTTTTGTCGATTGATATACGATTTCACTAATTTTGAGTCATTTTGCCGAACTTTCGGTAATAACTTCGCCATCAGAGATGACGTGAAAACAAGAACAAAAGATTCAAGCTCGACTTTTCAATATGATTCAATTGATATATCACATGTACTATTTCTGCGACTATAATATGGCACTTCCGGTTAGAACTTTTTAACCGGAACTTATATACAGCGTGTCTACTAAGTTGGAAAAATATGGGAAACTTTTTTATTATTAATTTTACGAAAAAAGTGATTCTTCATAAAAAGTTCTGCATGGTCTAAAACCTACTATTAAACCATCAGATATCAAATTTTATCAATATTATACAAGGTATGTCAAAAAATATAAATTTCTTTCAAGAGTAAAGTGCATTTATTTTTCTCAATATCGAAAATTCTTGTTATGAACAGTTGTTTGGAAATAAAAGCTATGATCAAATACGCAATTATACGCTTCTAATTGAAAAAAAATTGCAAAATTTTCTCAAATTATGGATAACCAACATAATGTATTTATTACACATATGATAACTCTTTTATTATAAATTTTACGAAAAAAAGTTATTCTTCATAAAAAGCTCTGTATGGTCTAAAATCTAAGATGCAATCAGTACCGGCGCTAGGGTATAAGGCGCCCGCCTGAGAAACTAGCATAGGCGCCCTTCGGATTCTTTTAATTTAGTATTTTGTATAGTACCAGCAGAAAAAAACTCATTTTGGCGCCCCCTAAACAGGGGCGCCCGCCTGCAGTGCATCCCTTGCAGGCCCGTTATCGCCGGCCCTGGATGCAATCATCATATATCAAATTTTATCAATTTTATACGAGGTATGTGAAAAAATATGAATTTCGGTAAAGAGTAAAGTACCTTTATAGTTCACAATAGTTATATTAGAAGGATGTAATTGCATATTGAAAGACAGTTTTTAATTATAAACAACATTTCTTAACAACAATTTTCAATATTGTAAAAAATAAAGGTACTTTACTCTTGATCTAAATTAATATTTTATGACATACCTCGTATAAAATTAATAAAATTTGATATCTGATGGTTGGATCTTAGGTCATAGAACATACAGATATTTTTATGAAGAATAACTTTTTTTCGTAAAATTATTAAAAAATGAATTATTATATGTGTAGTAAACGAGGGCTAAACTCACCCCCAGGGCAAAAGCACACATCGGCATAGTATCAATTTTTTTATTTGACTTATTAGCTATGTGTATACCAAATTTCATGTCAATCCGAGCGGTTCTTTAAATCTTAGAGGTTTTGCAATATTTTACCGTTAAAGAACGTACTTACTATTTAAACTTATTTTTATTTGAAACCTTGAATTCCCTTTTATACAGTTGATTCCGCGAGTCTTTACCCGTGCGTCATTAATACCTGGCGAGATAAAACACATACTTTTTATCTAGCATCATTCTCTTCCACGCATGAAACTCATGACAAACCAGCTGCCGTTTGTTATTAAGTAAAAACACATGTTATTTTTATGAACCATCTAGACTTAGGGCCGGTTGTTCGAACGCTAATCAACAATGATCACTATCAAATATAGGGCTTTTCATTCACAGTCATTTGTTTCGAGCTTCTGTCATATGTTGTATACTCTGTGTATAATATTAATATACACGGATTATACGACATATGACAGAAGCTCGAAACAAATGACAATCGATGAAAAGCCCTATTTAATTACTGTCACAACTGTCAATGTCAACTTTGGTTGGGTTGCTGAAAACATAATTATTGATTATAATTATGAGATTATTTAATCAATTAGAATAACAATTATTAACATAATTGATTAACTAATTTCATATTGTAATCAATAATTATGTTTTCAGCAACACAACCAAAGTTGACATTGACAGTTGTGACAGTAATTAAATATTTGATAATGATCATTTTTGATTAGCGTTCGAACAACCGGCCCTAGGACTCAGTGCATTGAAAAGAGATAGGTACAAAAAAAGACGATTCGGTATGTTTTCATATTTTAAGCACAATTTGTTTGACGTTTCTGCTTTGATTAATTTTGTGGCTGTCAGTCAGTTGAATTCTTTGCGGTTTTTGTCGAATTTTTGCGTTTTGAAGTTTCTTTATATTACACAAACAGTTGTTTTTACAACTAATTTTATATTGGGCTTTGAAATTTTAAGGTAAATAATTATATTTTGGCAATTAATATTTAAAACATACAAAGCTAACGTCATTCACACAGTAAAGAAATGATTGTGTTTAGATTTCCGTCAAAGTGAATAAAATAACAAAAATAAAATATGTTATTGAATTTTTTATAAATTGTTTATTTATTTATTAATCAATAATAATAAAATAATTTATTAAGCTACTTCAAATGTAGCTGTAATTCTGCACAAAAATTTTGAAGCAAAACTTACATTTGACATTCTATATATTATTTGATAACGTCAAATTTTATAATAAAACCCGTAATCGGAACAGTAGCCACTTTCTGTCAGTTGTTGTTGCTTGAAATCGATTTCCGACTTATTTCGTATGCTTTAAATGATGACTCACGGGTAAAGATTCGCGGACTCAACTGTATGTAAAAAAATTCAAAAAAGCTGTTCCTGTTGGCTGTACATAATTTTGAAAGTTTTTTTCAAAAATTTAGATTGCAAAATTATTTTGAAAATATTAAGTACTTGATCGATTATGCTGAAATTTTGTGTAGTATTTTTTGTATATGAAAAAAATATTCTGGGTAATTTTGAAGGTTCTATGTATGTGGCTTTTAAATACCTGAAAAAGTTTATTGAAAAGCACTGAATTTTGACACTTTTTTTTAATAGTTTTGGCTAATTTTCCAATAATAATAATAATTGTTTTTTCAATTTGCAATCAATTATATCTTGTAGTAAATTTAATTTCAAATTATTTTTGTCGTTACAATTTTTTTCTAAACTACATAGATGCCGAGATATAGCAACGAGAAGGAGAAAAACATTGAATTTTTCAAATTTTTTTCATAAATTGTTTGATAAAAAATTAGCCCACCTTTTGAAGTGTCCACATAGTGAAATTATCACTGCTAATAATAGTTCGAAGCGATTGCAGCAAAAAATAGGATTGTATACGATTTATCAAACCCAAACCCAAATACCCCAGGCTGTGGGTGAAAAATAGGTCGATTTCAGGATATAATTCAGGAATTTTTAAAACCTATCAGGTGTTGTAAAGGACGATGCCAGGAATAACTTCTACAAAAATGTAACCAAAAATATTGTGCGGTTTTTTTTATTGCGATTTTCATTTGTTAAATTTGCAATTTTTAATGATTTTTAATTTTGCAGCTTAGGATATTGATTTTAGAGAAAAACTTTTTAATAGAAAGTTGTAGTAAATTAAAAAACCTACAATTTGAGGTACGGTAAGTTTAACTTGGGTAATTGGTTATTGCAAAACAGCCTGCGAAAGGTCCAAAATGGCCGTTTTTTACAATTGCATTATTTATTGTACAAATAATTTTTTTTATTTTTTAAAGCTTTAAAATGAAGATCTTTCAATTCCAAACATAAAAAAAATTGTAGAGCCAGATTAACAAATTTGTTGCTTAGATATTATAAATTGTTTATCCCAAGAGGTCAAATGTCGGAGGCTATAACTTTTTGAAAAAAAATCGTAGAGAGTTGGTGAAACATCTAATCGACTTCTACAGAGTTATATTTTCATACTCTGATGTAAATAAATGCGTAAAACATTTTTAAACCTCTAATTTTTGGGTTTGAAAATAAGGGGGCAAATTTCGTTATAAACATTTAGAGCTGAAGCGGCCCTGTACATCCTATGAGTTTTTAACTTACAGATTATTGTTGCTGAAGATGAAACGAAGATTTATAAAAAAATAAAAAATTTCTACGACCAACTGAAGCCGAGATAATTTTTGGGTTTGAAAATAAGGGGGCAAATTTCGTTATAAACATTTAGAGCTGAGGCGGCCCTGTACATCCTATGAGTTTCTAACTTACAGATTATTGTTGCTAAAGACAAAACGAAGATTTATAAAAAAATAAAAATTTTCTACAACCAACTGAAGCCGAGATAATTGTTTTTTTTTTCTTAAGTGGTAGTGCCTTTATTTATAACAATTAAGAAATTATTTTACAGTCATTGACTAAAGAAACACTTATATTATCTTAAAATAAAAATTATTATAAAATATAATTATATTTGATTATTAAAAATTATTTTTAAAATCGGTGCTTTTGCGAGCGGCCGAATTTTGCAAATCGCCCGGCTCGATTCAAATCCGCGCGGTCGGAAAATTTTTACGTAACTTGTATTAAATTTTGACAGAAAACAATTTAATAATATTACCATTATAATATACAGTCTATTTACCACTGTATTTTTTTTCTTGATAAACTTTTATATGTGAAATTTCATTTCTGAAGAAATAATATTACAAAAATGATACATATATATATATATATATATATATATATATATATATATATATATATATATATATATGAAATATATAACTATATTTTTAATTTTTTCATTGTTATATAAATATAATAATAATAATGTTACTTCTTACTATAATCACAGATTAACCCAACATGGGTTAATCTGTTGGGTTAATCTGTGCTATAATATACAATATAAAACTTTTTCTTCTTGTAGTGACTATTCTTATTGGATTTCACATATAAAAGTTTATCAAGAAAAACAAATACAGTGGTAAATAGACTGTATATTATAATGGTAATATTATTAAATTGTTTTCTGTCAAAATTTAATACAAGTTACGTAAAAATTTTCCGAGAGCGCGGATTTGAAGCGAGCCGCGATTTGCAAAATTCGGCCGCTTGCAAAAGCACCGATTTAAAAAATAATTTTTAATAATTAAATGTAATTATATTTTATAATAATTTTTATTTTAAGATAATATAAGTCTTTCTTTAGTCAATTACTGTAAAATAATTTCTTAATTGTTATAAATAAAGGCACTACGATTTAAGAAAAAAAAAACAATTATCTCGGCTTCAGTTGGTTGTAGAAAATTTAAATTTTTTATAAATCTTCATTTCGTCTTCAGCAACAATAATCTGTAAGTTAGAAACTCATAGGATATACAGGGCCGCTTCAGCTCTAAATGTTTATAACGAAATTTGCCCCCTTATTTTCAAACCCAAAAATTATCTCGGCTTCAGTTGGTCGTAGAAATTTTTTATTTTTTACAAATCTTCGTTTCATCTTCAGCAACAATAATCTGTATGTTAAAAACTCATAGGATGTACAGGGCCGCTTCAGCTCTAAATGTTTATAACGATATTTGCCCTCTTGTTTTCAAACCCAAAAATTAGAGGTTTAAAAATGTTTTACGCATTTATTTACATCAGAATATGAAAATATAACTCTTTAGAAGGAGATTGGATGTTTCACCAACTCTCTACGATTTTTTTTTTCAAAAAGTTATAGCCTTCGACATTTGACCTCTTGGGATAAACAATTTATAATATCTAAGCAATAAATTCGTTAATCTGGCGTTACAATTTTTTTTATGTTTATAATTGAAAGATCTTCATTTTAAAGCTTTAAAAAATAAAAAAAATTATTTGTACAATAAATAATGCAATTGTAAAAAACGGCCATTTTGGACCTTTCGCAGGCTGTTTTGCAATAACCAATTAACGAAATTAAACTTACCATAGCTCAAATTGTAGGTTTTTTAATTTACTACAACTTTCTATTAAATAGTTTTTCTCTAAAATCAATATCCTAAGCTACAAAATTTAAAAATTGCAAATTTAACAAATGAAAATCGCAATAAAAAAAAGCGCACAATATTTTTGGTTACATTTTAGTAGAAGTTATTCCTGGCATCGTTCTTACAACACCTGATAGGTTTCAAAAATTCCTGAATTATATCACGTTTTTTCACCTACAGCCTGGGGTAAAAACAGATACACCGTCTGGTTTACATACTGATATATTATATGATATAATTTATAAATAAATTAATTAGCTGAAAGCAAATATTAAATAGTATTATCATCCAATAAAGAGATTTTTTAGATAGATAATTTCATTTATATATACATACATACATCTATAAACATATATTTTGCAAAAGGTTGTAGGTTCAAGTTTATATTTTCTTTTTTATTAATTAGAGTATGATTCATATCTAATTATTATGTATAATAAGATTCAACATATTATCAAACAAATTAGTGCTTCTATATAGCCAAAAATAGTAGCGTTAAAGATCTTTTAGGTTTCCTCGATTGGGCAATATATGAAATTAAAAAACGAAGAAAGTAGAAAAGAGCAGCATTGACGGAAGATTCATTCTTTTATTCATTAAGCATTACAATCCCTAGGGATTATAGCTGACACCATGGCGTTTAAAATCCTATTCTTGGGTGAGGTCTATTACTCCTATGTCATTTTTTATAGCTTGATGTGTGTCTTTGCTGTTCTCGTGACTCTTTTCCATTTCTTCCTGTCCTTGCACTGAACTTTCCAGTCTTTCACATTCATTGCTCTTATGTCTTCTTCTGCATCATCCAGCCATCTTCTTCTGGGTCTTCCTCTACACCTGGGCCATAGTGGTGTCCAGTTAGTCTCAACAATTCTTCTCAGCATATCTGATTGTGGGCGTCTCTGTATATGTCCTATCCATTTTAAGCGAAGCGATTTTATGTATCTGACTATATTTTCTCTCTTTAATGCTTCTTCAATTTCGGCATTTGTTTTCATTCGTATTTCTCCCTCCCTTGTTACATTGTAGCCCAGCATTGTTCTCAATATTTTTCTTTCAAATTTCAGAAGGCTATCTTCCTCTTTCTTGTTAATCGTTGTTGTTTCCATCCCATATGTAGCAACAGGTATTATTAAGGTCTTATATAGCTTCATCTTTGTTCTCTTACTTAGGGTCTTGCTTTCAGCAGATTTCTATTCATTCCATATGTTTTTTTGCCTTTCAGAATTTTTTCCTATGTTCTCTATTTTCCGGTTTTCCCTATTGTTACTCCCAAGTAGCTAAAAGTCGTTACAGTTTCAAAATGGTTCTGTGTTATTAGATATTTCTGAGTTGTTATGTCGTCCTTCCCTATCGTCATGTATTTTGTTTTGTGCTGGTTTATCTCTACCCTTACGGAAGATGACCATGGCAATTAATTTGGTATGAGCACGTAAAATGTATGAACAATGGGCAATGAATTAGAAAGATCTTAACTTATATTCCATCCAATACATAATAGACGATAACAAGTAGACCTCGTGAATATTGGACACAGAGAAGCCATGCGAACCCGAGAAACGGAAGAACATTAGCAAGACCTGGAGGTTGAAATGCGGGAAATAGCAATACCTGTGGAAACCCTATAGATACAGTCCATCTAATTTACTTACAAATGCACGTCTTTATCTACTTTAGAGATGTAAGTTGACATTGTTGCCCAATTACAAAAAAATCTTGAATTCATTTTAAATCAAATACATGACACAATTTTTGAGGAAGTGGATTATACAGCAAAACAAATTAATATTCAATGTAAATAAATAAAAACTTTAGAAATAGAAAACAAGAATTAAGTTATAATCTTACGTTAAAGTACATAATAAAAACAGTAAATAGAATGAAACAAATACTTATAATAAAGAATATAAACAAATATGAAGTGTCATCACCGCAACTGTCAAATAAATGTTACCAATTTATGCCAAAATATCACCTTCGTTCGATTATAGTTACAATGTATTCCGAACAAATGTGCTTCATAAAAACGCTTTATAATCCATTTATACAAATTAAATGAAACATATTATTGTGTATTTCTTTAAGTTAACATTAATAGAAATCTTTAAACATTATTTCTACGCGTATATATAATAAAATATGTATAGTGGCTGTAATGCCAGTGTACTCGGCAAAGTGATTCTAAAAAATAACACACCTACCGCCTAAATATTTCGTGTTGGTATCATGTGACGTCACGGGCTATGACGCGGATGATGTGCAACGGTAAGTAAATGAGATGGAGTATATGTTTTTTATAAGCATTCGAAGTTCTTATAACAATATACACTCCGAAGAATTCTTTAGGGAAGCTTTAGACAAAAAAAAAAAGTAAAAATAGACAGACAAATAATTAACAATCGGTACAGCCATTCTTTCAGAAGACCTCCAAACATTAGTAAACTTGGGCAATCAAACAAGTTACCGAAAGGGCCTCAAAACATTTCAAAAACGAATTGGATGACAGTTGGGAAGGTGAACGTAGATCAGTGTCAGCTTTGGCTAGATTTAGAGAGGATAGAATGTGTAAACCATTATAAATACCTTGAAAGCTGGTTGAATATGAAAGGTGACTTTGATGAAGAGATAACCAGAATTAAAATATCACTGAATGTTTGTAAGAGTTCCGAGGGGAACATCCATAAAATACGTCGTAAAAATTTTAGAGTTTTTAATACCCTCCCCCCTTCCGTCGTAAAGCGTCATTTACAGTGAAACCCCCCCCTCATACCATTTTAGAGATTTTTATAAAATTCAATGTTATTTCTGGATTTTTTAAAGTTAGCTCTCCAGCTCCAAGTTTATTTCGAATCCAAATCAGTATTACTATGTAGCTCATTAATATCCGCGTACTTTTTTCTCTCAATTCACTGTATAACTAATAATTAGCCTTATTGGGACAAAAGACAACACTTTTATCGGAGTTCCTAGCTTTCTTAACTGCATCATATAAATCTTAATATTTATTTTGTTTTGATTCCAATGCCATTTCTTTTATTAAGTATAAATTGATACAATGTACTAACTAAATTGAATAGAATATTAATTTTATTTCTATTCCTTCTTGTAGAATTGTTTCACACAGAGTATTCACTAAATAAGTGAACGGTTTAATATTTATTGCTTCAAGACGTTGTTCTGAAAAGAAGCGTTTGTTTAAAGACATAGAACAATGTTTTATTGTTTGTTAGTCTGTATAAAACTGCTAGCAATAATATTAAGGCTGTGAGTGATAAAAACAAAATGAAAAGTATGCGATAAAAATAATATACTAATTTTTTTTAATTCTAAAATAGGATATATTTTTTATATTCGTGAACTTCAAACGATGTCGGATGTGCACTCATGGTCCCCTCCCCCCTGTCGTATAACGTCGTAATAAGCAAAGTCCCCCCCCCCTTTTCGACTACGTTGTTTATGGATGTTCCCTGAGCTACTAGGTGCTGTCTATCCTAGTATATGCATGTCAGACATGGTTATTAAAAACCGCAATGCTCAACTAATTATAAGCATTCGAATTGTGGTTCTATCGCAGGATCATAAAGTTACCGTAGGTCTCGCACACCTCCAATGAAGATGTTTTTCGAATGATGAATACATATATTATAAACATGCTCTTCTTAAACGTTTCCAAGATAAATAAATCAAGATACTTCTAAGTACCATCTACCTCGTCTTATAATACAAGGCAAAGTACTAGTAATAAACAGACGTAGAGGCCGAAAGAAGCTTTCATGATTGTGTAGTATAAAGTAGTGGTATGGTCTCACAGTAGAACAATTATTTCAAAAAATCAGGTGAAAAGAGATCAAGTGATATTGATAGAAATGATCACGCATCAAAATCGATACATGCGCATTCTTGGAAACTAGGAAGAGAGGTAAAGCAAACCAAAATCGTGAAACGAGTGATTTTTATATTTAATATTCTCCAAGATAGAATGGGCAGGATAAAAAGAAATGAGAAAGAGGAATTCTTGGAGATCTTAACACAATGGTAGCAAGTAAGATCATAGAAAACGCAGTAGTAGCAAGTAAGGGCATAGAGCATCTTCTTAATAATAAACAAAGAAAATTATCCGAGTTCAGAATTTTGTACAAAACACTGAAAAACTAGTAAGCGGTACTTTTTATTTCTAGATAATGTAAAAAATAAAGAAAACAATAATGTGAATGTAGATGTTCAAAACGTTCGCGTTACTCTTAGACGTCTGATTTAATCGCCCGGTTTATTTTTATATACAAGATTGTTTACATATCCCCATAAAGAAGAAGTCTAATCACATCAGATAAGGCGATCGTGCTGGCCATTTCACTGATCTCTTGATTGATCCCATTGATGAGGTTTTAGAGACAATAATTGTCATAGAGAAAATATTTTCAAAATAATTTTCGATACATTTCAATAATATAAAATAGGGGTCATAAAAACACATAAAATAATAATAATAAACAATATCTTAAATTTCGTAAAATAAATGGTAAAAGTTTTCCATAATATGATACCAACTTACGTACACAAAAATTTGGAATTTTTTTTATTAGAAGGATATAATTGCATATTCAAACATAGTTTTTAATTCCAAGCCACTTAATAATCTTTACCATCTCATCTTTAACTCCATCTTTAAAAGTATGGATGCCAAACATGGAAACTTACTAAATCCCTGGAACGACGCCTACTTGTATTGAAATGGACTTCTGGAGAAGATCAGCTACAAAAACAAGGCTTCAAAGATTACAAAATGACCAAATCAGAAATATAATGGGAGTCAAGTCAACCGTCATAGGCGAAATCCAAAGAAGACAACTGATCTGTTATAGTCATGTAGAAAGAATGAACGACAATAGGTTGCCAAAAATAATTTTAAAATGGACGCCAAAAGAAAGAAGGATGAGAGGAAGACCGAAACAATCCTGGCTAGGTGGCATTCAGAAGGCAATGTCGGAAAGCAACCTTCACACTGGCGAATTGAACGACCGACGAAGCTGGAAACTGGGAACCGAAAGGCGGAGAACGCTATAAAAAACCGGGATAATAAAAAAGAATGTGCGTGTACTTTGTACGCACGTAAGAAGTTATACTTCTATTATATGATTCCAACGAAATTAATATGTACTTTAAACAGTTTATTTATATTTTATTTAAATATTAAACTAATTTTAATACTTACTACTTTCCAAAATTTTTTGTTAAGAGGCTACAGTAGCGATCAACAGGTAGCAACAAACGCGTTCCAAGGTTGCGGCTCTAATTTTGAATCTTTTGACGAGATATTTGGCACACATATTCGTAATATAATAAAGAATGGCGGTACAGAGCCCAATTTCAGAAATATGTTAGTACGTGGAAATTACTCTATAACTAAATAAAATATTGAAAAAAGGAGCCTGTACCGCCATTAAGAAGAAAAAAAAACTTTCTTCAAATAAACTTTTTTATCCCATGCCTAGATTTTGTGTAGTCTTGGAACTACTAAAATTGTTTATTTCTAACAAGAAATCGAACATATTATAACTAAATAACTAATTAGGCAACATAGAGAAATTATCACTGTCATTTTGACAAACCTGCGTCAGATTTTCTCTAATCTATTCTGTCATCTTTACCGATATCTGTTCAGTGAAGTAGTGTGTTAATTTAAGAATTAGTTTTTGTTGTTTCATAGGAAAGTAGTGTGTATTGATATTTAATTTATTATATATTTGTTGTTGTTGTATAAGTTGTTGGCCTCTTTGAAAGAAGAGATTGTTGTTAATTGTGAGTTTTAGTTATATGTAGGTAGGTAAGTATATTTTACGTAAAAATATTTCGAATTCGAATGCGAGTATATAAAGTTTTAGGAGGATTTTTTATTCTAAAAATATTATCAATAGTTTACCAAAATGGAAAAGATAAATCAAACGAAAAATAAAGTGAAACCTTCCAAGAAAAAGTCCATTAAAAACCGTGCCAAAATTATGCGAAAATCGAAATTTGTTTCGCTTCACAACAAAAAATGATTATTTATTATTGTTTTATTATTAGATATTTCATGCAAATACCTTTCTAAATACCTATCTTAACATATAATTTTCACCCATTTTGGTTTATTTTTATAAATATCTATTTATTAATAATAAAACCGTTTTCTATTACTTCCATTTAGCACGACTATGATATTGTCAAAATATTAATCTTAGATAATGGCAAAGATTACCACTGTTGCCAAAGTTTATGATACTCTCCCGAAGTTATATTTTGTTGCTACCTGTTGATCGCTATTGTTTACTCTTAAAAAAATACCAAAAATTAAAAAAAATAAAAGAATAAAACACACACAAACACATTGAAAAATGCCACAAAGAAATGATTGCTGAACAATAATTGTTGGCAAAAATTTTAACTAAATACGCATTTTCTGAAAAAAAAAATTATACTTACAATCATAAAATGTATAAAAAATAAATAAAAAATTACATTGGGATTCGAACCCGCGTTTATTAGCGTGTTTAGGATTTGAATACAAAGCCTCTACTCATTTAACCACTTACACACATACCTGTCATGTGTGAAGATAGGCCAACTGAACGTTTTACTGTTTGACAGTTCTGAATTTAAACAAATTAGTTTGATTTTTGTGGATTTAACATTTAAAATACAACAAAACATAAAGTAAAAAAACAATATAATTAGATGAAGATTGGTAGAAATTTTGTTGGTAATCAAATTATGTAAATCAAAGCATTACCTACTAGATAGGTACATAATTTCTCCAAATAGGTAAGTACCTACAGTCGGAAAAATAAAAACCCATGAATGATCACATCAATCACTTATTTTGTATTTGCTGTCTTTTTCTATAACAAACGTTTGTTATTTATAGAAAAAGAGAGCAAATACAAAGCAAAACACAGCAAAATAAGTGATTGATGTGATCGTTCATGGGTATACGCTGTGAGCTCGTACGTAGAGGGGATATTTACAAATTCGCGAGCGCCAGTAGTGGCAAGTCTGTAAACGTTTACCGGAAATTTGACATAAATGTAAAAGTGATTAATTTAAAATTAAAATTAAAAACATTAATTATAAAAAATATTAGTTGGTAAAAGCTATGGTATATATTTTTACCTTAAATATACTTACGTCTTAAATACTGAATTTAAGTTTTTTTAATGTTCCGTAATATGTAATTATAAATTAATCTTAGCGCCATCTACACGATAATTGTGAAAGTATCCGAAGTAAGAAATTCATATTTTATCAATAGAACGTCAAAATGATTAGCAAAATCTTAAAAAAAATCGATTACAATTTAATTACTTTTTTGCGTTGTAAATATTAAGCGATAACAATTAAATAATAAATTTAAAAATTACCGGTAAAAGTTGAATTAATAACCGCTAGGAGCGACACCAGCGAAGCTCAGAGCGTATACGCCCTGAGCTTCGCTGGTGGCGCTCCTAGCAGATTACTAATTCAACTTTCACCGGTAATTTTTAAATTTATTATTTAATTGTTATTGCTTAATATTTACAACGCAAAAAAGGAATTAAATTGTAATCGATTTTTTTAAGATTTTGCTAATCATTTTGACGTTCTATTGATAAAATATGAATTTCTTACTTCGGATACTTTCACAATTATCGTGTAGATGGCGCTAAGATTAATAGAATAATTTATAATTTCATATTACGGAACAGTAAAAAAAACTTAAATTCAGTATTTAAAACGTAAGTATATTTAAGGTAAAAATATATACCACAGCTTTGACCAACTAATATTTTTTATAATTAATGTTTTTAATTTTAATTTTAAATTAATCACTTTGACATTTATGTCCCGGTAAAGGTTTACAGACTTGTCACTACTGGCGCTCGCGAATTTGTAAATATCACCTCTACGTACGAGCTCACAGCGTACAGGGCTTTTCATCGATTGTCATTTGTTTCGAGCTTCTGTCATGTGTCACATAATATTAATATATCTACGTCATACGTCTTAGGTTTGTATCATTGGTTATATCAATAACGTATGAAGTAGATATATTAATATTATGTGACACATGACAGAAGTTCGAAACAAATGACTGTGAATGAAAAGCCCTATTCTTTCATTTTTCCGACTGTATGTAATTTTTTATTACAATTCTGAAACATTTACAATTATGTACGTACCTGTTGCTTTTAAAAACTATTTAAAAAGTCACTACAATCTTGCTTTTTTCTCTGTCCTCACAACAATAAAAACTAATATACACAACATTTGTTTACCCATAACCGACATAATGAACAATTGTTGACAGGTCATTATAATTACCCAATCAGAGCCCGTATAACGTTTGAGCTGCGCCCAGGATCAAGACTTTTGATGAATTCGCGCACATATAAATTTACTCTCAACGCGCCTAAAGAAGTATAACTTAAAAAAAGAATTTCGGTGAAATAAATCTAGATTCTAGATGCATCTAATTTTCTCACTCCCACTTTAGTAACATGCTTAATAAGTAGCATAGATAATAATGTAAAACAAACAAACTATAAAGCACTTTCTAATTATAAAGGTTTTATTGTACATACCTAAAGAAATCTAACAGAAGCTGCATCCGAAAGACACTCTATAAAAACTAAAACAAGTAATGAATATACGAGTAATGTCACACCAGTATCTCTTAACGGTCAAGCGACAACACAGATCTTGAAACAAATTCTCAACAAGAGCAACAACTAATTAATATGCTAAGCCAACAATCAAACTAAAATTAGTCAATTAAACAAGATGATGGGACAACTTGTTATGCAAATGGAAACAATGATGCACCTCGGTATCACGTTGGTAACGCTAACAAAATTAAATAATGGTGCAGCTGCTAAAATTATGATTCCAAATGCAATGGAATCACAGTGCACATATGCATACTTGATGTATTCGACCGTTACTTGATGGAAGTTCATTTTATCTAACAATAAAACACTGAAAACTTTTGTCTTCAATACTTCTACAATATTTATTATAACTATGTGACTACAGCTGTTTCGGCAGAGTGCCTTTCTAAAGTGATTTATTTTACTGTATGTTTGCATTTTAAAGTCTCTAACTGAATATAGTCTAGGCACCAGAGGGGTCACCGTGTCCTTTTCAATTCTGATGGACAAACTCAACGGTTTCTTATGGATTTTTGGCTGCTGATTACAAATTTCGAGGGTGGATTTCGATCCTAGTGGTCAAAAAATTGTTATAAACAATTTAATTGTTTATAAATTGTTTATAAGGCTCTAGCTCATAAGCTAAAAGAAATAAAAAATAATGTTTCAAATAAAATTTGTTCGTTAACAAAAAACGAAGAAAAAAACGTTTACTAAACTTAAATCCAACAATTAGAACTCAAGATATTGTAAAATTAGTTCACAATGCAAATTGCAAAAGAAATATTTTTCGTAGCTTTATCGATCGTAACTCGGCTTCTACGCATGAAAATGAGCCTTAGAAGGTTTAATTTTCAAGCTTCATTAATAGGCTTCCAAACAAAGTTTATTAAATTACTTTATCTTCATTTGTTTTAAAGTTATACCCGTTTGAAGTTATCATTTTCTTAAAAAAAATTGTACATTAATATGTTTATAAGGGTTTCAAGTAAATTTGAGCTGTAAGTATTTATACTTTAATTTACAATAATGATAGAAAAACTCAAAAGGAACAATTTGAGCTTATGAAAATGTTTGCAAGTTTGTTTTTGTTCAAGATATCGATATTTCAATGGCGCGCTATGTGGCGCAAGATCGGCTCACAGTCAAGTAAGTATTTTTCGACGCTTTATCTGTAAAACTGAATGTTTCTTGGGAGGGACAATGCTTGGAAAATACTGATAGGCCCAAATATCTTGGAGTGATACTAGACTGGTCACTAACGTATAAATTCCACTGTCAGAGCACAAGACAAAAAGTTTCTACGAGAAACAACCTTCTCCGGAAACATGTAGGGAGCAAGTGGGGTGCAAACCCCAGGTCTTAAAGTCAACAGCTGAGGCCTTATGTTTCTCAACAGGGGAATATGCTTGTCCCGTTTGGGGTAGATCTAGACACGCCCAACAAGTCACCACGGCGTTAAATGAAACATGTAGAATAATGACCGGTTGCATGAAGCCTACTCCTCTGCCCCTACTGTACCGGGCAGCTGGATTCGCATCACCAGACGACCGTAGATGCGCCTCACAATATGTGGAGAAGTTCAGGCAAACTTTCGATGAAAGGCACCAATTATATGGGTTTATAGAAATTGCAAGAGGAGCATTTATGAAACTTCTAGATCTATTCTGAGCAACTCTCAGCTGAACTTACAACTAAGAATCAAGTTCCTAAAATCTTATGTGCATCCTGTATTACTATATGGATGTGAAACCTGGATCATGAAGGTTAACATGATGAACAAATTAGAAGCCTTTGAGATGTGGTCGTATCGTAGAATGCTCAGAATATCTTGGGCTCAACGCATTTCTAACAGAGAAGTCTTAAACAGAGTAGGTCAAGGCGAAGGTGACTTAATGAAGATGATAAAAAAGAGAAAACTTGAATATCTGGGGCATATAATGAGAGGTAGCAGATACAGGATGCTGCAGTTAATACTCGATGGAAAGATCGACGGAAAAAGAGGAATTGGTCAAAAGAAATATTCATGGCTCCGAAACCTTCGTCAATGGACTGGCTTATCAGCAGATCAATTGTTACATGCCGCACAAGATGGAGAACGATATCGGCAAATTGTTATGGAAGCTACCCACGCCTAAAACTTTGGGCACGGTACTTAAAGAAGAAGAAGAATAAGAACATCCAGGAACCAGCCGACTTAAATCAAGGAAAAGGTTTATGAGAAATGTCAGCGTCGAACCACCCGAACTGTTCCCCCTACATCCAGAACGACCTGATGGAATGAACCTGGACTGGAGAACCTGGCGGACACTCAACCGCATACGCACAGGTGTTACCCCTGTAAAACAGAACCTCATTAAATGGGGCATCAAGACAGATAACGACGCACTTTGTGAATGTGGGGAAATAGAGAACGTGGAGTACCTCAGAGTATGCAGACTTTGCCCATCACAGTGCACCATCGATAATTTATGGCTCGCAAATACAAAGGGTGTAGACGTGGCCCGATATTGGGCAGAAAAACTGTAGTCGGATCCAGACACGAAAAAGTAAGTAAGACGCTTTATCGATCGTAACTCGGCTTCTACACATGCTAATGAGCCAATATGTAATATCCATGTAAAATTGTATCGAGCTCTTTTGCAGCATCATCATTGCATATAAAACGAGCATTTATGTTGTGGCGGTATACACACAATTGACGTTCCTTGATGATGCTGCAAAAGAACTAGATCCACTTTATATGGATATCATATATATAATTAGACTCTGAAGCCCCAGAAAGTTTTAGTTTTACTGCCTACAAGAACAGACTTAGCACCACCAAGTAACTGTAAAAATTGCTCTAAGAACTTATGCAGATGTAAAAAAGCTGAGATTCCCTCTATATTCGATGCAGATGCATGAAGGAAAATGTTTATAAAAATAGTATTAATAATGGATAAAATTTTTTAAAAAATTTATATAGACTGATCTTTATATTTTTATTGTCTTGAATCGATAGCCTAGTAGGCTCAGTTTTTGCTACCACATGACGAGAAAAGCCAAAATTAATGAAAAAGTGACATTCCTTGTTTTTCCCATGTACTCCTCAATAATATCAAGTTACTTTTTAGTTATATTTCTGAAATATTAGTTTTTAATGTTTCTTTTTTCTCATTTAGTACAAAAAGTAGAAGACAAAATAAATAGAATGAAAGGTGATACGAAGTACAGTATGATGATTTAATTATAAAAATTAATCTGTTTTTCTTTTGTTGACAGCCCTTTTGTGTTCTGCTATCCGTTTGTCAAAGGTTCTGCCAGTTTGACCGATGTAAGTTTTCGGACAGTCACCACAAGTTAGTTTGTAAACACCACTCTGTAATTGCTTTATCTTTCGGCTCTTATTGTTCTTAATGTATTTATTAAGTTATTGCTAGTTCTGAAAGCTGGTGTTATTCCTTTCTTATTTATGTATTTGGCTATTTTTGTTGATATCTTGCCTCTAAGTGTGATAGAGCAAAAGGTACTGGGTTTTTTCTGTGGTGGTGGATAAATTAATTTTAGGACTTTCTTATGGAGTTTTTGGTTTAAAAGTTTGTTAATTGTTTGTTCGTTGTAGCCATTGTTTACTGCTACTGAACATCATTAAGCAAATAGCATGATGAATGTGGTGATCTTTAAATCATGCAGTGATCAGTAACCCTGATTTTTGAATAACGGTTATTTTAAACAGTGACCGTGATCACTGTTCTTTTATGTGCAGTAACAGGTGGTCATTGCCTTAACTGAGAATATCTAATAATAATAGATATACAGTGTGTCTGCGTAACTTGGAACCACATGGGCTAACTTTTTTATTATCGTTATTCTTGTGGCATTTTTATAATAATTAACTATTTAGATGGAAAATCAGCCACAATTAAATTGAAAAAAATAATTTTATTAACGTTTCGACGCACAAATCGGGTGTCGTTGTCAAAATACAAAATACTACTAAATTAAACAAAATGTTGTTGCTTAGTAAAAAATTCTTCTAATAATTTATTTAATCTGACTCATTTATATCGGCAATTCAGACATATTATATTATACATTTTAAAGTAAAAGACTTTAAAATGATATTGCCAATATTTATGAGTTACGTTCCTGGGACGACTTTACTGGAAAATAGTTCATTCGATTACATGAAATCAACCCCAACTCAAGAATATCTGCCACAAAAAATCATAGCATGTGATCCGTCTTTAAAAAGACAACCAAATGCAACGATGACAGTCAAATTCTCGCGTTAGAGATTCCATATTATTATATTATTTTTTATTTATCAATTTTACGAAAAAAGTTATTCTTCATAAAGTGTTCTGCATGGTCTAAAACCTAAGATTAAATCATCAGATATGAAATTTTATCAACAGTATACGAGGTATGTCAAAAAATATAAATTTCGCTCAAGGGGAAAGTACCTTTATATTTTTTCACAATATCGAAAATTGTTATTAAGAAAAGTTATTTGGAATTAAAAATTATGTTATAATATGCAACTACATTCTTCTAATTGAATAAAAAATCATTATTATTATTACGATAACTCCGTTATTATTAATTTTACGAAAAACAGTTATTCTTTATAAAAAGGTCTGCATAGTCTAACAACTAAGATACAATTAGAAGATATCAAATTTTATCAATTTTATAAGAGGTATGTCAAAAAATATGAATTTCGCTTAACTGTAAAGAACCTTTATTTTTCAATTATAAAAAGATGTAATTGCATATTGAGACATAGTTTTAAATTCCGAACAACTGTTTATAATCACAATTTTCAATATTGTGAAAAATAAAGGTACTTTACTCTTGAGCGAAATTCATATTTTTTTACATACCTCGTATAAAATTGATAAAATTTGATATCTTATAATTGCATCTTAGTTGTTAGACTATGTAGACCTTTTTATAAAGAATAACAATTTTTCGTAAAATTAAAATAACTGAGTTATCGTAATAAACATGAGGTTGGGGTAATTTGAAAAAAAAATTCAATTTTTTTTTCAATTAGAAGAATGTAATTGCACATTATAACAATTTTTAATTCCAAATAACTTTTCTTAATAACAATTTTCAATATTGTGAAATATAAAGGTACATACTTTTCTCTTGAGCGAAATTCATATTTTTTGACATCCCTTGTATACTGTTGATAAAATTTGATATCTGATGGTTGAGTGTTAGATTTTAGACCATGCAGAGCACTTTATAAAGAATAGCTTTTTTTTCATAAAATTGATAATAAAAACGTTTCATATATTATGGTTCCAAGTTACGCAGACACACTGTATAATAATATATAGATAAATAGTAATATTTATTATATAAACACGTTTTATGAGACAGTGTCCGTGAAATTGATATCTGATATATCTGGTCACTGATCACCGCTATCCAAGTTCGCCAGGAACGGCAGTTATCGGTGATTTATAAATCACGGCGACTGAATCATCGGTAATGAAATCACGTTCAATTACTAAATCGAAGATAGACTGGGAAAGAGAACAGGATTTTTAACAGAATTTCACACTTTTCGGAATGGATATGATACATAGCGACCTATAATCCGTCTAATATACTTACCGTTGCACGTCATCCGCATCATATCCCAGGACGTCACATGATACCAACACGAAATATGTAGGCGGTAGGTGTGTTCTTTTTTAGAATCATTTTGCCGAGCACACGGGAATTACAGCCACTAGACATATTTTATTATATACGCGTAGAAATAATATTTGAAGATTTCTAGTAATGTTAAAAAGAATAACAATAATATGTTTCATTTAATTTGTATACATGGAATATAAAGCGTTTTTATGAAGCACATTTGTTCGGAACACACCGTAACTATAATCGAACGAAGGTGGCATTTTGGCATAAATTGGTAACATTTATTTGACAGTTGCGATATTGACAATTCAGATTTGTTTTAATTCGTTACTATAAGTATTTGTTTTATTATATTTATTGTTTTTATTCATTTACATTGAATATTGATTTGTTTTGTTGTATAATCCACTTCGCAATAATTATGTGATCTATTTGATTTAAAATGGATTCAGGATTTTTTTTATACGTTGGCAACTATGTCAACTTAGATCTCTGACGTAGATAATGACGTGCAACGGTAAGTATATTAGACGAACTGTACGCACGTTGGTCGGCAGAAATTTTTTTGTGATCTACGTTGATTAGTGATCTACGTTGCTCGGTTTTATCTGTTCTATTTATAGGACATATTAGGAACACTATTTCATTACGTCAGGCAACTCTCGTTTTAAACGGTGTGCATTAAAATATAATATATTCTTCTGTAAAAGCCATTCAATCATCTTATCTTATACCAAGAATTATTATAAGGCGTCGGATTAACCTGGACATATAGATAAGAGGCATTATCACATTATAATAAAGGAGTTAGCAGATATATTGGGAATTAGTTGTTCCTGTAATCATTTGATATAATTCGTGGAATTAATTTAAGAATAATTAGATTTATATGAAACTCACTTCAACTTAAAACATATTTGACTAATTTAATAGCATCACTGATAATGCGGAACCGATACTATATTGCCTAATAGTAATGCAAACCACCGATCATCTGAAGCGAAAGAGTATAAAAATATTATTTGATGATGTATTGTTGTATTATATTTTATGATGTATTGTTTCATTTTATTATTTTACTGACTTCCCTTGAAGTTTAGATGGCAAGTATTTATACTTAATTATAGTATAAAAATAGTAGCAAAATAAATAGGTCATATAGTCTGGGCCGATTACCCGAGAACAGGCCATTTTTGGGAAAAGTTATTTACCAGCAATTTTATTGCTGGAATCGAATCTTATGATCTTATATTATATTAATAATATAGGTATGCAAAGTCCGCAGATAGTGTGCTACTTTTTTTTATAAACAAAATGGCGCCCTAAAATCATGTTTTTTCCAATTTCTGCTCTATAACTCCAAAGATTTTAACTTTACACCAAAAACACCCAAATAAAAATTCACCGCAATTAAATTCTGCATAGAGACGTGTTTTTCCTGATTTACTTCGACGACAATTTTTCCCGGAAAATGCCGGTTTTTCCAACAAAATCTTTAATTTTCAACTAAAATTTTAGATAAGTAATTGTTTATCAATAATTAAATAACTTGGTAGCATAAAAGCTCGTTTCGCATAGATTATGATTCCAGAAGCCGATGGAAATTAAATGAACACTTTGGCAACAATTGGATTGTTAATTAAAAATTTACGGTCGCTACGATAACCACAATAATTATGATACGTAAGAATAACTATGATTTTTGTATAAAAAGTCACTGTACCTATCTAATGTACTTTACAAAATTGAAATTGGGCTATTTAAGCGGCTTCAGGAATATTTTAAACGTATAAACAATTTTTTGGCTTATAAACAAATAGAATATCTCGGGAAATATTAAATTAAATCATGTAAATAATATTGGAAAAAAAGCGGCAAGACGCTTTTTTTTAAGAAAAAACATTTAATTGTGATGAGTGGTTCCTGAGATACAACCGGTCAAAGTTGACCGGCATTTACGGCAAAGATATAAACAATAGGATATAGGATCATAATTTTCGAACTATCACCTTTTTATTTTTATCCTCTTTCTTCACACCAATTTTCAGATTTTTAAAATAATCACAACATATATAATTATAATAAAAACTATCGATATTACGAGTGAAAATTGCCAAAAATAGCAAAATTCCAATCAAAAATTAGGTTGGAGAAAATGTAATCTCTCAAAGTTCAAAATCGGTATATGTTAAAAAAATGCATTTTCTCGGCTTCCCATTGAGCAATTTTCTTCATTCTTTTTTTGTTCCCAAGTAACTCGAGTAGAGCCATCTAATTAACGCATTATTAAATGACAAAGTTGCTTCTGTTTTGTTATAATAAATTTATTTATTTATTATAACAAAAATTTTAATGTTTAAATAAAGATTGTTTAAATAATTATACAGCTTTCAAATGATAATATTTTTGTTTTTTAAGTTAAAAAGGTACACTTGTAGTAAGTTTATCTAAAAAAAGTCTACAACTGGAAAAAATATGTAGTTTTCTTTTCTTATAAATAAATTAATATATTATAACAAAACAAAAGCAAGTTTGACATTTAATAATGCGTTAGTTAGATGGCTCAACTCAAGTTACTTGGGAACAAAAAAAAGAATGAAGAAAATTGCTCCATGGGAAGCCGAGAAAATGCATTTTTTCAACGTATACCGATTTTGAACTTTGAGATTACATTTTCTCCAACCTAATTTTTGATTGGAATTTTGCTATTTTTGGCAATTTTCACTGGTAATATCGATAGTTTTTATTATAATAATATGTTATGATTATTTTAAAGATATGAAAATTGGTGTGAAGAAAGAGAATAAAAATAAAAAGGTGATTGTTCGAAAATTATGATCCTATTGTTTATATCATTGCCGTAAATGCCGGTCAACTTTAACCGGTTGTATCTCAGGAACCACTCATCACAATTAAATGTTTTTTCTTAAAAAAAAGCGTCTTGCCGCTTTCTTCCAATATCATTTACATGATTTAATTTAATTTAATATTTCCCGATTTATGCTATTTGTTTATAAGCCAAAAAATTGTTTATAAGTTTAAAATATTGCTGAGGCCGCTTAAATAGCCCAATTTCAATTTTGTAAAGTACATTAGATAGGTACAGTGTCTTTTTATACAAAAATCATAGTTATTCTTATGTATCATAATTATTGTGGTTATCATAGCGACCGTAAATTTTTAATTAACAATTCAATTGTTGCTAAACTGTTCATTCAATTTCCATCGGCTTCTGGAATTATAATCTATACAAAAAGAGCATTTATACTACCAAATTATTTAATTATTGATAAACAACTACTTATCTAAAATTTTAGTTAAAATTAATGATTTTGTTGGAAAAGCCCGCATTTTCCGGGAAAAATTTTCATCGAAGTAAATCGGGAAGAACACGTCTCTATGAAGAATTTAATTACGGTGAATTTTTATTTGGGTTTTTTTGGTGTAAAGTTAAAATCTTTGGAGATATGGAGCAAAAATTGAAAAAAACACGATTTTCGGGCGCCATTTTGTTTATAAAAAAAGTAGCACACTGTCTGCGGACTTTGCATACCTATATTATTAATATATACAATCATAAGATTCGATTCCAGCAATAAAATTGCTGGTAAATAACTTTTCCTTGTATTTTGCTAATTAGCCCAGAGTAATAAATAAGAGACTGGAAATACTGAAACATACCAAATAACCAAATACGAGATCATTGTCTTCTTCTTCTTTAAGCGCCGTCTCCCAATCGGAGGTTGGATATCATCATCACTATCTTTACTCTATCTACCGCTGCTTTGAAGTGTTCTATGAAACCACATTTAAACCAGTCCCTTAAATTCTTCAACCAGGACACTCTCCTTCTTCCTATACTCCTTCCTCCTCTTATATTTCCCTGTATTATCAGTCTTAACAGTTCATATCGTTGTCCCAACATTGCGTGTCCCAGATATAGCAACTTTCTTTTTTTTTTTGTTGAGTTTATTATTTTGTATTATTTGCCCATTTCTCGCAATACTTCCGTGTTAGTTTTCTTCTGTGTCCATGCTATTCTAAGCATCCTTCTGTAACACCACCTTTCAAAGGACTGTAGCTTATTTACGTGTTATTGCTGCAATGTCCAGCTTTCAAGTCTTACTCTCACTTCTAATCCGTCTTTGTTGCAGAGAATTGTTTTTATTTTTACACACGCATTTCTTGCTATTTTTATCCTGGCCTTTATTTCTGTTGTTTGATCATTATTGTCTAAAATATAGGTTCCTAGGTATTTGTATTTATCAACCCTTTTTATCGGTACATTTCCCAAATTTAAATGTATGTTTGTTTGCCTAAATTTATTTTCTTTGTTATTATTATGTTTTTTTTTGTATTTATTTTTGGTCCATATTTTTCACAGAAACTGTTTGTTTCTGTGAAAAACAATGAGTTTCCTAGTTTTGACAATTCACATTTAAGAAAATGAACCATAATAAACTGTTAGTTCTGCATCTAATGTCAAATTGTCACGAGGACAATATAAATCGGCCATTTTAGGCGCTCGAGTGCAATTCGGTAAGATTATTTCATGAATAAAACTGTATTTTATAAAAATGAAAGAATTCCTCTCATTGGCTGTATACCATAATAAAAATTACTAAAGAAGTAAAAATCTTCTCTTGTAGATGGTATATAATTTATTTAAAATTTTCTAAAACAGATCCAAGTTGGACTTAAAGTGGGTACATCACTAGTACAATAAAACAAACGTTTTCGGACTAATCAGTCCGTCATCAGGTTAAAATTTCAGATCCAAAGTAGTTGAAACTAGCTACATAGGTAGGTCGAATGACCTTACCACTAGTGATGTAAAATTTCCGGGAAGATTCGAACGCCGGAAAGTTTCCGGAAATTTTCCGGGAATATTGGAAATATTACATTTTTATTAAAATTATTATAATACATTATACAAATCAGTAGTTAGTTACTTATTGTTGTGGTATTCCGACTACAGAAAAAATCTGTTAAAAATTAAATGTCCAAAAATACTTTTAAAATTTATTTAACTTAATTAAAAAAATACTCTGATTTTGTTATTAGTCATTATAATTAAAACTAAAAAAGTTATTTTATTTAAAAAAATATTAAAATAAAAAAGATAACATACAATAAACAAATATACTACAATAAAGTTTATTTATTACATTTAATGTAATAATAACAAAAGAAACTACAAAATTCTTAGTAATTATAATTATAAAATATAATAAATAAATAAGTAAGAGTCTAACTCTACGAGTTTTTCATTATGAGCTATTATACATTAAATTCCCTGCTCTATCTATAGTCAGTCTATTTCTCCTTTTATTATGTATGAAAGAGTATGTGCTATAACCATTATAACTAAGCTCTGTTTCAGCGTAGGAAGCTCGTAAGCCCAGTATTGTAATTACCAAATATTTTAAAGAAGTTTTGGTGCATATTCTTCATTCGTGTCACCAGTTTATACAATCTACTGATCGTACTGAAAGCCAAATAAAATCCATTGACCAAAGGTCTGCTTTTGCACAGAACTTTTGTTAGTTCTGTAAAAATGTTTTCTTTTTTGACAATAAACTTGGTATGATTGGTTAATATCTATCTACACACTGTTAATATAAAATATGCTCTTCACCAGTGAGGCTTTGTCCCGTTAAAGAAGAATCAGGTACGTTTGTAGCATAGTGCAGAGGTTTCACTGCCATTTTTTCTATTTCCGAATTTAGATAAATAAGCATTCCTTTTCCTCAGACTTACCGATTGGAAGAAATGGAATATTCTCGGTAAAAATATTTTCTGTATCCTTAAATGCCTCAACAACCTGAGATATTTCAAACATATTGCCTTCCAATAAAGTACCTAATCCATTTCACAATTGGTGTTAGCACAACTGCTACTTTTTGCAACTTTATCCAAAATATTTTATCATCCAGACTGATATGTTTAACATTCCGTGAACATTTTAAATTTTCTCCCATTATGACCATAAGCATCGGTAAAGCACTATTAGACGCAATAAGGTTATTTATAAAATTATTAAGGATTGAAACCCATCTAGTTTTTACAGGAAGTTTTAATGATATAATAGTTTTAAATTTTTTCTCTTTATTTATTATTTCACTTTTGAAATATTCCCATGCATTATAACCATACAACAATTACAATAAAGATTCACTAGAAATAAACAAACCAAGACACAATGAATGTTCGAGGAGCACTCCCAAATCATGATTTGCAAAGTTTATACATTGTAAACCATGATTCGGGAGTGCTCCTAGTAGCATTTAACGTGTCTTAGTTTGTTTATTTCTAGGCATCTTTATTGTGATTTTAGCTTAGCTTTAGGCATTTTTAGTATAAAAATAATGAAGGCAATATTCAAAACAATGTTCCTTTTGTACTTGGCAGCAGTGGCGGTTATCCCTTTAGGTCAATTGGTCAATGACCTCCCTGTAATAATTGTACAATACAATCAAAGGATTATAATGTAATTATTTCCTTAAAAAAAGAAAATTTTCTGTATTAAAAATGTTCGGAATACAATAGTATCGTTCAAAGTTAAATTTTGCTTTTATTGTATTGACTTTTCAGTCATTTTGTTGTTGTAAAATATAGCGACAAAGATGCCGCCAAAAGATTACCGATAAATAAACATGAAATACGAGCTGTTTGACGGTACCGAATAGCCAAATTTATCTTTGACTGAAACTACCGCAATATGACTCTTCAACAGCTAAATACGAACATTCACGATGGTCAAGAAATATATTTGACCTCACTGTGAGAATACAGCATTTTGAATCCGAACGTTCACGAAATTACGCTTATATGCAAGACGGTACTAAATCGTGGTCATTGACCGTAGACCGTAGGTACCGTTTTCGTTGTTAAGCGGTAGGTATTCGAACGATCACAAATTTCAACGAGCAAGTGATCGATCATTTCGCAAAATCTAAGGCCAGAAGAATCGATTTACTTTTTAAATCCGCATAAAATGTAAGTTTTTATTTATTTTAGGTTTTGAGTTTAAGTAGTTTGTTGATATTCTGGCTGTTATAATTACATATTATATCATACTATTTATCTGATTTATTTGACAATTAGTAATGAAGACTTGTTCCTTTTACTTATTTCATATTTACTTGTCAAATAAAGATCCGCTTAACCTTAAACTACACGCGCTGGCGTACTTTGTACGCCAGATATAAGAATTCTACTGGAAATATATTTAAAAATTTAATTTTTGACCTTGCTTATTTTTCTAACCTATCACTGGAATGTGCTTTACAATTTGGTTTTAGTTTCGTTATAATCGGCGTTCTGGAAAGATCGTAATTTACATTTTATTATTTGTTGTTTCCGGTGGTGGACAATATACCCCAGGATTATATTACTATAAGTCGTAATATAAGTACATATCTTAATTGTTTTTTAGTCATTATGGCAAAAAATATATTTTTCTTTGTAAACAATACTTTTTCTCCTGTAAAAAATCACATTTAAAAAAATTTTTTATTAGTAATTTTATTTATCATGGAATCCAGTTATTCCATGATTCCAGTTATAAATCCCAATTGGCTTACTGAAAAGGAACTCCAAGTATTCACTGATGCCGAATAAGATTTATAACAAACAACTAAGTGTATTTTTTCAAAAAAAAATTAAACAAATCCGCTGTTTTTAAGTGTATTTTCTTGTGGCGTACAAAGTACGCCACGCATGTAGTTATGTTATAACTTGATGCGCGGGTAGTTAACGGTTAAATTTAAACAACATATTGCAAAATAAGTTATAAGAAACCAATACAGATGATGGAATAAGAAATTATTTAAAATGGGATTTGTAGGTCTTGTTTTTCCAAAAAAATCTTGAACCACCGGATATGACCTCCCCCTTCACTTGCAGACCAGCCGCCACTGCTTGGCAGTGATATAGGTTCGCCGGCCGTGTGCTACTTTGCTACTTACATGTAAATCCAAATTACGTCACTGACTCTTATGCCCAAAAGGCTCTTGGAAATATTCTCAAGAGTTCTTGGAAATATTCTCAAAAGTTTTCGAAAATAATATGGAAAGTTCTCGGAAACATTCTTGAACGGCCTCGGAAATATTCTCAAGAATTTTCCATTGAAAGTTTCCAGGAATATTCGCGGTCAGGAGAATATTTCCATATTTTGTAGGCGAATATTCTCGGAAACTTTCCAATGTTCGCGAATATTCGCTTGGAAATATTCTCAACTCACATCACTACTTACCAGTATAAAAATTAAGCCATTTCGGCTACATCGATGGCGACAATAAGTCGATGTTATAAGAATGAAGTGTAATTATAAAAGAGTCTTCATCTTGGCTTCAAACTACATCGTTATGTTAAAGACAGTAGGAAACAGACTCTAGGAAATGGACAGTAGAAAACTGTATTTATTAATAATTTTAACTAATTTTTTTAATGCGATTTTTCAATGTTCAATGTCACAGTTCACAGTTCAATGTGATTTTTTACGTAGATTACGAATATCATATTGCTAGTTCGATATTGCAAGTTCCATATCTCATACCCGATACAGCCACAACACAAAGACTACTGGAAACGGCAGAGATGAGAGTACTGAGAAGAACTACAGGAAATACGCTGAGAGATCGAAAGAGAGTGAAGACATTAGATAACAATGTAACGTATAATGTATAAACGAATGGACACTAAATAGAAAAAAAAAAAAGAATGGAATAAACCACATAAGCAAAATGGGGGAGGCACGTGTGGTCAAAATATCAAGAGATAAATCACCAATCGGTAGAAGTATTGGCCGACCGCGCAAAAGATGGAGTGACAACCTTCTATAGAGGAATATGCAATGAACAAGCAGAATTGCTTATAATGAAGAAGAAGAAGATGTTCGCTATCTCGAACCAAATTCGATATAACCGATCTCAAAGTCGAAAAATCGAATTTTCGAAAGATGTTTGATAACCGTAATCAAAGTTTTCGTTGTGATAATGCTCGCATTCTCAGCTTGTTTTTATATAATATAAATTATAGTTTACCAATTCTAACAATATTTTTAATTTTTAATGAACAAATGAAAAATATCAGTATGTACTTTTGTTTTACGACATCTTCTGTTTAATCAATATGTCAATTTCACCTATACCTGGTTCTTATTTTTTTTCTACTTATTAACAGCAACGCTCACATAAATACAATTTGTACCTTCCTTAATCAACCAATTTCTAAATTCTACACGCAGTCCTCAATTATTGTGTTAACACAGTTAGCCAAGGAAGTCCTACTTAATAGAATATGTTTTGGTGTCTCGAGAGAACTGCATAAAAATCAACTTAATGGCAGCATATTTTAACCAGGAGAAATGTACACTGTACATCTAGATTAATCAACATTAGCGACCCATTAATGAACTCTACCACGTTTATAAATAATGTTCTCTAATGGCCAGGTTAAAAGAGTTAAATTTCTTTAGGCCAGAAAAAAAGAAAACAGATTTCATCGAGGGACGCTCCGTAGAAATTATTAGGTTATCTTTTTCTCACAGTAGTCCAGAGTAATAAGGATTTTCTAGGGACACTCAAAGATCCAGGTAGCTGACTACTTTTTTAGTTACTGTAGACCTATAGGAAGAAAACCTACCTGTTTCCTGCCTAGAGTTCGCGTCAGTTTTTTAATTATTAACAATTTAGTGCAAAAATCGCGATTTGTTCGATTTTTTGCACTCCATTCAAAAGCTAAATAGTTGACATAAAATTATAAAATTCAGTTGTATTAAAAAAAGATAAAAAAAATAATTAATATAGTCAAAAATCCTAATGCCAAATTTTTGATATTTTGTAGTTTATAAACATTTACACCGAGAGAACAATTTCTTTTCTCCTAAAACACTGATTTCTTTGAGCTATCTTTCTTAAAAGTTATGGTATGTTAAACAGTAAATGGTTAAGTTCAATTAGTTACCACTATAAATAGCCCGGATTAACCGATAATAGTATAAAGGGCCCGGTTTCAAGTAAAATTTATTTTAGGCTTTATTATGGGAGTACCATCTAGTCAGTGTTAATTGCAAAAGACCAACTCTGTCTACCTCGGTGGCTTATCGCTCTGGATGGGTCTTAACAATGGGCCAGGTCAGATAAATTTAATAATATTTACGACCGCACTAATTGAATTCAAACCATTTACTGTTGAACAAACCATACCATATCATAATATTAACTTAAACATACCGCTTCCCATATAAAGAAACTGGTTTTTTAAACACAACTCAATAATTTCTTACAGATAATACTAAGAAATGCATTAATGGTTACATTTTAATTTTCTTATCCTAAAATTTTTGTTTCTTAAATTGAAATGAAGTATTTTCTACGGGAAATAAGCCACAATTTTACTAAAAAATGAATTTATTAACGTTTCGAAGCCCAAATCGGGTTTCGTTGTCAAAATACAAAATACTATTAAAATAAACAAAAATGTTTATTTTAATAGTATTTTGTATTTTGACAACGAAACCCGATTTGGGCTTCGAAACGTTAATGTTTATGAAACAAAAATGTTTATTTGAATAGTATTTTGTATTTTGACAACGAAACCCGATTTGGGCTTCGAAACGTTAATAAATTCATTTTTTAGTAAAATTGTGGCTTATTTCCCATAGAAAATACTTAATTATAAAAATGCCACAATAGTATGGTATAGTTAGAACCAAACACAGACATCCAAAGTGAAAGTTATCCTCCAACACCAAATTGTTGTATATGGTCCACATAATGTTCATAAAAAAGTCACACCATTTTGAGCGTCGGATTTGGGGGGAGAGGTGGGAGAAATCTGAAAATTCGTAGTTTTTTAGGTTTTTCGTCAATATTTCTAAAACTAAGCGGTTTAGCATAAACAACCTTCTACACAAAATTGTTCTACATTAAATTTTAAATAAAAAAGGCCCGATGCATAACCCTTCTAAAATGAACGGTTCCAAAGTTACGGACATAGTATAGTATAATTGGTCCAAAAAAAGGCCTAACCCAGACATCCAAAGTAAAAGTTTTCCTTCAACACCAAATTGTTCTATATGGTCCACATATTGTTCAGTAAAAAGTTACACCATTTTGAGCGTCCGGTTTGGGGGGGGGGGGGAGATGGGGGAGAATTCGGTAAATTAGTAGTTTTTTTTAAGTTTTTCGTCAATATTTCTAAAACTATGCTTTAGCGTAAGGAATGTTCTATAGAAAAATGTTCTACATAAAATTTAAAACAAAAAAGGTTCGATACATAATTGTCATAAAATCAACGGTTCCAGAGTTACGGAGGGTGAAAATTGGAGGTTTTCGATACTTTTTATATTCACCGATTTCTCCCCCCTCTCCCCCCCAAACCCGACGCTCAAAATGGTGTGACTTTTTTCTGAACATTATGTGGACCATATAGAACAATGTGGTGTTGGAGGATAACTTTCACTTTGGATGTCTGGGTTTTTGGTATAGTTATATCATAAATATTGCCCAAAAAATATAAAAAGTATCGAAAACCTCGACTTTTCACCCTCCGTAACTCTGGAACCGTTGATTTTATATCAATTATGTATACAACATTTTTCATTTTAAATTTCATGTAGAACATTTTTGTATATAACATTGTTTACACTAAAGCATAGTTTTAGAAATATTGACGAAAAACTTAAAAAAAACTACTAATTTACCGGCTTCTCTCCCATCTCCCTCCCAAACCTAACGCTCAAAATGGTGTAACTTTTTACTGAACAATATGTGGACCATATAGAACATTTTGGTGTTGGAGGAAAACTTCTACTTTGGATGTTTGGGTTAGGCCTTTTTTTGGACCAGTTATACTATACTACCTCCGTAACTTTGGAACCATTCATTTTAGAAAGATTATGCATAGGACCTTTTTTATTTCAAATTGAATGTAGAACAATTTTGTATAGAGGGTTGTTCGTGCTAAACCGCATAGTTTTAGAAATATTGGCGAAAAACTTAAAAAACTACGAATTTACCGATTTCTCCCCCTCTCCCCCCAAACCCGACGCTCAAAATGGTGTGACTTTTTTCTGGACATTGTGTGGACCATATAGAACAATTTGGTGTTGAAGGATAACTTTCACTTTGGATGTCTGGGTTATGCCATCTTTTGGATCAACTATACTATACTACAAGGAAATAGCTTCAGAACAACATTAAATTGAAAACTACACATATTTTGCAGTATAAGAAATATATGTTAAGTTAATCCATATTTATATTTGTGAACAAGAAATTTTCTTGCAATCAAATAAATATTTTAGACTACAAGAAATAATTCTTCAGAAATACCCTCTGTAGTAACTGTGGTTATTAAATAAAAACTTTATCATTAATGCCGAAATGCTACTTGCAAAGAGATTTTCTTTCACAAAAGAATTGCGCAGTAACTATTATTTACTATATTTGTGATTTAATCTCAGTGTTTGGCAAGATAAGATGGCGTGCATGGCATTAGCTCATTTTCATTGATGGATTTTGGATTTGATATTTGTTGGTTTTCTTTAAAATCTAACTAAAGGATAGTTTGAAGGTACGTACATAGGTATATAAAAGTAAATTGATTACCTAATTTAAGATGTAATAATAATATTGTTGCATATCCGAATATGTAGTTCTAAAAGAAACATAATAGTATGCATCTTTATATGCATTTTAGATATATATAATGATGGACAACTCTGAAAGAAAGGATCTTATTCTAACTGGGAAATAAGCCACAATTTAACTTAAAAAAATGGCTTTCACTGACGTTTCGACTTCCATCTCGGAGAGAATAATAGAATATCTATAATATAAAGCTTCAGAACAATATTGAAAGGAGCTATTAACCAACTAGGGGCTTCCATAAATGGTAGAACTGTATACAGGTAAGTTCCTTTATAAAAATGTGTATACTTCTGTATGTATAAACTATATGTTTCTTGAATGAGATATTAAGGTATGATGTGTACCATAGATGGAAACATAGGAGACCCAAACAACAAATATTAGTAAATATATAATAAAGGCTAGATAATCGTAGCTCTATCAAAAGAAGACAACTTGCTCACCTTTGGCATCTCATTATATTTATTAATGTTGATTTTTATAATTTTCAGACATCCCTCAAAAAAAATATACAAAAAACTTCAAAACGGCTTCAGCCAATAAACAAATCAATAAAATATTAACAATAGGCGAAAGCCACAAAAAAAAAATATTAGTAACAAAACCCAAAAAAGGGCACGAGGGGCCCACATCCTCGAGCGCCGAGTCGCCGAACTGGACATAGCCCAGAGCGGGGACTCGGCGCCCGAGCAAGCAAAACAGATCGAAGATAAGTCACTAGAGATAGCGGGAATAGAGCGCCTCACGCTGGCCTGCATTGATCGGGGTAGGATTTCATATGGGAGTCCGTGTACCCAAGACTCCCATATGATAAGCACTTTGCTGATTGAGAGCCCCTATAGCGCATCAGAGTGCTATCGGGGGGTAAGTGGATGGTCTGGAGCATTGAAGCGGGGTGGAGTGATTCCTGCTTACGGGAGTTAATCCTCCTCGCCCCAATGAATTGTATCACCCGAATGTCATTCTCTAGGGGTGAGCAAGTCTCTCAGGCTGGGTTAAATCACTATGCTTGCTTGCTTGCTTGAATGTATCGTCTTCTATTATATACAATCCTACAATTTAAGGTTATATCAAACATGGCGTGTGCTATATTTGTCATAAAGAAATATTAGTTAGTCTAAAAGAAACATCTTAACGGTTAAGAACTTTTATTGCCGAAAACCGTGAATTAGTTAATATGTATTAAATGACTGAAGATGTAACCTAATAATACTTTCCCGTAATAAAATTTCTTAATGATTAGGTTTGCTGTATCTTTTGGATTATATAAATAAATAAAATTACAATATACGTCTGCTTCAATGTTTTACATTGGTTGTATTTTTCTTCTTGTTTTAGCTAAACAATGTCTATTGTGTGACTTAATATTATACAGATAAATAATTAATATTTCATATACAAAAAGAAAAAAATTAACAAAGATGGTAGGATAAATAAAGCCATGTTTGAACTAAAAATGATTGATTATTATTTGTTGAAATGCCAAGAAATGTTTTTGGATTGTAGACTGTTTTACTGATACCTACCGTTCTTATACCAAAAAATTAATAATTTTTATGTGTGCCCGTGTATTTGTTCTTTTTGAAGTTATACTTCTTTAGGCGCGATTGAGAGTAAAATTTCATAATACTGCGCGCATGCGCACACAGACAGTATGGTGTTTAGTTGCTAAATCTTTCTAGTTATGTATAAATATATCAGTGCAAGAAAAGGTGTGAAAAGAATACATTAGTGTTTTTAGTAAATATATTTATTATAATTTTTGTGTCTTTGGATTTGTCTTCCTCAGGAGTAAGATGAGTATTATTAAAACATTTTATTGTATATTTATTATACTTCACCTTGTCTGTTTGTTACCGTGAATTGTCATTAGGTACGTCCGAACCGATACATACACAGTCCTCGTAGCGTATTTGGTATAGCATTCGGCCAGAGATCGAGAGGTCTTGAGTTCGAATCCAGTACAATCCTATACTTTATTTTTTATTTTTTTGAAAGCGGTAAACACAAAATTAGTTTGGTGTTTAAAAAATGAAAACAAACTGTTTAAAGTATATTTATTTTTAGGAAATCATATAATAGAAGTATAACTTCTTACGTGCGTACAAAGTACACACACATTCTTTTTTTTGTATTTCCTTTTGTCAAAATAAGTGTGTAGGTACTTATATCCTTATAAATTTTTTTTTATTAAAATAAGTTTACTCTTTCTACATAACGGTTTTGTTTTAGGTAATTGCTGATAAACAAAGTGCTATTAACAAAAAGAAGGAAAAATTAAGGAAGTTGAATTTGCCTCTCCATCCTTTTATTATTGTATAGAAGCCAGTGGTTTAAGAGTGGAGAAATTATTTGTATGTATTAATATCTAACGTTTTATATCCTGTTTTTATTATAAAGAATAATTTTACCTTAACAGAATTATTTATTTCGCCGTATGTAATATCACTTTATTTTTAAGAAATGTAACTTAATTCTAAATATACAATTATTTCCGCGAAATATATTTCTTAACATTAAATACATTGATTATTAATGGTAAGATAACAATATTCCTTACTAAGAAATATTATTTCTCAGAAAGAAGAGTTTTGTAATGCCAAGAAAACATATTCTTATGACAAGTATAATTTATTTCTAACAAATGGGTTTGCAGTTTGCAAGAAAGTGATAGTTCAATCATGTTTAAGATATATTTCTTTGGGTTAATTAAAATTTATTTGAAATATTTTAGAAAATTATATCTTACATTCAAAGATATATTTCTTAGGCAATATGCCAAGTCGATCTTTCTTAAATATTAATAAAGTTTCTTTATGTCAAGAATTTTTTTTGTCTTGGTGTAGAATAACTTTAAAAATGTTGTCCGTAGAAACAATATTTTTATATATTCGAAAAGATAGTATTTTAACAGGAATTTTCATAAAAAAAATTTAGCCTGGGTTCATATGATTTTATCCCATTCATTAGCCTGGGACAAAGTTAGCCATATGATTTTTTTAATTCACAGCTAATTTGTTTATAATAATTAAGGAATCTCATTAATGCCATTTTAAAGAATGGGATTTGTATTTTTTGTTAAAAAATTTGCACAAACATTGTATATGCACAGCATCCTCTACGATTTTTCAAAAATGTAGTTCAAACGATTACTAGGGGGAATCTACAAATTCACAGAGTTAAAATACCTAAAAAGCAATTTCAAACGAATATAATTTTCTGTATTTCCGGATCAACCCAATGGATTTTGATCTCCCTTTTTTTAATTTGTATATAATTTCTACGTAGGTACATTACAAATATGCAATTTGTTTATAATTTATTAATTAATAAATAGTCTAATTTGTTTTAACAATTCTTGAAAAAATATTGTTTTTTACAAAAATCTAATTTTTTCATCATAGTATCATTAATGATCATAGAAAAAGTTAAAGTACACTTTAATAAATAAATGATTGTTATTAGATAATTATTTATTGAAGATAATTTATTTATTAAAGTATACCTTAACTTTTTCTATGATTAATAACGATAGTATGATTAAAATCATTGATTTTTGGGAAAAAATTATTTTTTCAAAAATTTTTTAAACAAATTAGACTGTTTAATAATTAATAAATGTCTAGACAAATTGCATATTTGTAATGTACAGAAAAATTACATACAAATTAGAAAAAGAACGATCAAAATATATTCAGTAGATCCCGAGATATAGAAAATGATAGTAGTTTTAAGTTGCCTTTTTTAGTTTTTGAACTCATGCATTTGTCGGCTCTCAGCTCCCCCTTCACTTACCACGACTACGACTAGTCACCAATTGAACTACATTTTTAAAAATTCGTGTAAAATACCAGCTTTTCTAATATGTAAAATGATTTTTTCTACGGACAATATTTTTAAAGTTATTCTAAATGTTTATAAACTACAAAATTTCACAAATTTGGCATTAGGATTTTTGACTATATTAGATAATGTTTTTATCTTTTTTTAGTACCTACATTTTGATAGCATCAGTTTTCTACTTTCATTTGGCATCCGCAGAATTGCCCTATCTTCATTATTTTCTGTCTTATGTTATTGCAAAATAAAGGTCTCCGGGATAAACAATTAGAATAACTTTTAAACTAATTAATGGATCGGTCTCAAATTTTGAGGGTTTGTTAAGTACCCCAATACCCAACTTTGGGTGAAACACTAACGTTCTAAGGTAGGTAGTTTTAGTAAAAGTTATTAACAAATACATTAATCCATTAACATCCATTAATCCAATAACATTAATCCATTCTGTCTCTCTGCTTAGTTCTTCTTCATCTGTATGATATTCGGTTTGGTCTTTTTTAGTGTTCTCAACTGGTTCTATTTTATTTTGAATTATCTCAACTTGTATTTGAAGCTGTTTAATAGTGACTTCTAATTTTTCTCTTAATTGTTTTTCACTCATCCAAGCATTATACAACGCCTGCTCATTTTGACTGCGGGCTTGATTTTCGTTGAACAAAGCTTGGCTTCGTTGAACTAGCAGCGCCTCGTTCGAGGTAGACTGCTGCGTGTACCCATCCATTTGACTATTCTGATTATCATTCTCAGTAGAATAAATAATGATTTAACAAATATTTATTAAATAAAAATTAACTACTTACCCAGTAGTCCAAGTAATGAAGCTAAAAATAGCTCAAAACCTCGCAATTTTTACAGAATGGATCGATTTGCTTGAAAATTATAAGTAGTGGATAGTCCAAGGATCAAAATCTATATCATGCTGAAAGGCGCTTTTACCATGGGGGTGGTTGTTACCCTATCACGGGGGTGGAAATTTTTTATTATATTTTGACCGCAAAAGTTAGTAAAAACATTCATTCTAAGCAAAAAACGTTCTATACATTTTTTTGATAAAATTAATAGTTTTCGATTTATTCGCTATCGAAAATGTTAGTTTTACATCGAAAAAATCAATGTTGTTAATAAGTTTTCGGCTAATAACTCCAAAAGTTTTCGTTTTATCAAAACAACTTTACTTAACAAAAATGTACCTTTTGAAACAATAAACAAAACCGTTTCTTTTAATTTTTTTTAAGACCAATAGTAATCGAGCTATACATTATTAAATGTTAGCTCTTCTTCGTCAAATGCTAAATACTGTAGTTTCAAAGTCAAAAGACGGGAAGACTATGCATTTTTCGAGGATAACTTGTTCAGACTAATTTAAAGCATTTTAAAATATCTATTTCCAGAAATAAAAACAAAGTCTTTAGCTCAAAAATTAAGTGACGTATATTGAAAAGGATGTTAGTCCCTACTTTATTCAGCGAAAAAGTGATCCGAAGCAACCTCCTAATTACCACCCTAATTAAAATTAGGCATTAACCTTATTTGGTCTTCTTTATTTTTATATTATTAATGGGTTCTAGAAGTTTGACCGGCTTAGAATGATTAGTTTTAAAAAAAAATGGAGTTAGAAGCGAATAACGAATTTTTGTAGTTTGGAAAAAATGGCCTTTTCTTCAGAATAGAAAGATTAGCATCAGAGATACGAAAAAATGTTTAAATATTAACTTGTAGCTTATTTAATTTTCAAGAAACTGGTTTGCAAAAATTTTTACTATAGCAAAAATTGAATGAGCTATCGATAATTAAAACTTGTAATAACATGCAAAAACCACCTTTACCAACCCTTTCAAAGTCACCTCTTTTTGTGACTGAGGATTTTAAAAAGAATTAATACCATTAATACCTTATAAAAACCAACAAAATTCTTTTTTGCCAAATTTTTTAAGATAAAAAATAAATAAGTTACGGTTAAAAAATCAATATATTTTTTTGAAAAAAAAAAGGAGAAATCCAATTGAAAGCATAATAATGTAAGTTAGCGGTGTTTTAGTCATTGGCCTTATTCATTCTTCTTTATTTATTTATTACTAATAGATTCTAGAAGTTTGACTGGCTTAGAACGATTAGTTTTAAAAAACCGGAGTTAAAAGCGAATAACGAATTTTTGTAGTTTGGTAAAAATGTCGATTTCTTCAGAATAGAAAGATTAGCATCAGAGATACGAAAAAATGTTTAAATATGAAATTGTAAGTTATTTAATTCCCAAGAAATTGGTTTGAGAAAATTTTTTCTACGGCAAAAATTGAGTGAATCGTAAATTAGTATATTATTGAAAAACACTTATTTTTTCGATATAAAACTAACACTTTCGATAGCGAATAAATCGAAAACTATTCATTTTATCAAAAAAATGTATAGATCATTTTTTGCTTAGAATGAATGTTTTTATCAACTTTTGCGGTCAAAATATAATAATTTCCACCCCCGGGATGGGGTGGCAACCACCCCCATGGTAAAAGCGCCTTTCGGCATCATATAGATTTTAATCCTTGGACTATCCACTACTTGTTCTCAAATTTTCAAGCAAATCGATCCATTCTGTAAAAATTGCGAGGTGAAAAGCTTCAGTTCCTGGACTACAGTTTATCACTAATCACTTTCGATATTATTAATTACTCGATAAAAAAACATCCTTCACTACAACGGTTTGGAAAAGATGTATTTTTAATTGTTTATAATTGTTTATTAATAGCCTTTAATTACAGAACTGAAAAACTGAGTGTAAACACGTCCGTTTCGTTTCGCTGCTCGATTAGGAAATATTTAGAAATAATTTCGAAATAATTTCGAAGAGGTACAACGAAAAAATTTTATTAAAAACTATTTATGAGATTTGTTTTTTGTTTAGTTATTTGTTAATAACAATTTCTCCCCACTCGAAAAAATATGTTTTAACTAAATTATGCTTCAAATATAATGTGCAGAATAATTTTGAATTCGGCTAATTTTAAAATTCCGCTAATTAACTTGCTTTTTGTCCTTAAAAGTAGAAATAAAGATTTCTCTTGCTTAATATTTATCGTCTAATAATTTTAACTGTATCGTCTAATAATTTTTATCCCAGTGTTTACGTTAAAATCTAAAATGAATAATTTGCAAAGAGTAATGCGATTGTTAAAATACCTGCAAGTCCTTATCTTTAAAGCGACTACTCGAATTTCTTAAACATTATACAATAGTTATTTTCCTAACAAGTGCAGAAAGTCATTCTTTTCCGCACGCGACTGCAGTTTGCCGAACGACGCGAAGCAGGAGTTCGGCAAGCACTCGAGGTGCGGATAAGAGACTTTCTGCAAGAGTTAGGAACAATATTTTTTCTAAGAGTCTTTAAAAAATTACCAAATCTTAATCAATTAATTTAATTAATATGAAAATACATACACAAATTAATTCTTTGACAAGGTTGTCAAAACCAAACTTTCAATATAATTAGTTAGCATGACGACGATCTTGGTTTCCATGACGATGATTCAAAACGATAGGTTTGTTCTAGCATGAGTTTCAAACGGTTTGACACCATCAGCGAATAGTGGACCAGCGTGAGTAGAGGGGATAGCACTGGTGACTGTATTATGTTCTCTCACTGACCAACTGTTTGCTGACGGTTTCTGACTAGTTTGACTGTTTGCTAGAACAAAACCTATTGTCTACCGATTTGACTTTCGAATATTATGTCAAAATAATTTTATTTCATCGAATTGTCGCGTTAATTTCATTAAAATAGGAACACAATAAGATATATTTGAAATAAATTAGTAAATAATATCTAAATATTAGTTTATTGCATGTATTATAATTACTTTAAGGCCATATTAACATATCTAAATTAACACGCGTGCGAAAAAGTAACACGCGTGGAGAAAAGTAACACGCGTGGGGAAAAGTAACACGCGTGCGGAAAAGTGAAACTTTCTAAACTAAAATGCGTGCGCGAAAGTAGACATTTTTGCACGCTCGTAGAAAAAATATTTATACCGCCACTTTTTTGAATGGGCGATAGATATGTGGATGCAACTAAACGGCTGGACCCATTTTCATGATTTTTTATTTATTGGATTTGTCTCCGCCCGGAATCGCAGAATAATAATTCACAAAATTAAGAAAAAAATTGAAGATTAAACAAACGCATGAATAATTGGTATTGTTATCTAGAGACAAAACAAAGTCCAATTAATTATTTAAAACCAAGTTTGTTTGTTTGTTTTTGTTTATGGTGAGATTATCTTGTCAATTGTATTTTCTGAAAACAGGTACTACGTCGCAAACAGGAAATATCAAATACAAATAGTCATCAACAAGGAGACGGTTTACTTGCTTATCCTACTGAGATAGTAAAAACCTTAAGGCACGTATCCACTATAGACTAAGCCCCGGCGCAAATTGATCCTAAGCGAGACACCACCTGCACCGGCGAATAGACCGATCAAATAAAAATACAATGCATGTAAATCAAAATGTAATTCCGTACAGTTTGGAATAAATTTTTTATCAAAGTTTAAGTCCAAACAAAAGATATTTTCAAGAAAGTATATGATTCAAATGAGGGGATTTTTTACCGAGATAGCTTCCAAGTTTAAAAATTCTTAATTTGTTTATTTATCAATATTAACATTTAAAAGTTCGTAAGTACATCTACTAACCCTACTACTTAACAATTCCATTTATACACATAATAAAAATTCTAAAATATTTTGAAAAATAATGATTTTCATAGCACCTTAAATGAAAACTTTTTGCCTGAAAATTGGCGGAGGAGGATTTTACGATATCTCCGTTAATAATGGGCCAATTTCAATGTTTTTTTTAATTTGGGGTAGTATATAAAAATAATAACATTTGCACGACCCTTTTTGCACTAAATTACATTAATTTGTTATAAACAATATTTTTTTCTAAAAAATGTTTTTCTCTAAGCTTGTGATAAATAAAAGTTGGCAACAAAGATAACCACAAAGCAGTATTACAACAAATTTTTATTTTAAAAATATAACAAAATAGTAAAATTTTGTTAAAGAAACATAAAAACTTTTTTCTTTGTACAAATCATTATCAAAATCTCACCAAGTTAATGTGAATACAAAAGAAAATATATAAAAAAAGTAAAAAATAAAAAAATATAAAAAAAATATTTTTAAGAAACGCTTTTCTTTAGCTACGAGTGACTAAAATTAAACATATTATAAAAAAATCAACCAAAAAGCAAAAAAATAAAAAAATTTAAAAAATCTTAACACATTCGTCAAAGAAAAGCGTGCCGCGTCTTCATCGAATAAACCGTTTTCGCCCCACGTTTTTCTTTAACGAATGTGTTAGATTTTTTCATTTTTTTTTTATTTTTTGCTTTTTAGTTGATTTTTTTATAATATGCTTAATTTTAGTCACTCGTAACTAAAGAAAAGCGTTTCTTAAAAATATTTTTTTCATATTTTTTACTTTTTAGACTTACACTTTTCAAACATTAAAATATACGTCATGTTTATTAAAATATGTATAATACAAACAGATGAAATAGAGAATGTGGAAAAATCCCCTTACGAACAATTCACACATCCACCATTTCGGGTTGGGAAAAATTAGGTCTCGAATGTTGTTTTTTGATTGGAATGTGTCTAAAGATATTCAACCTCTCATCTTTATTGATAAGCCCAGAGAGGTTGAAGAGGGCGAAACACACTTCTAAGAACTGGTGTTTGGATCTTTGATTCTATTCGAAAAATTTTTCCCAACCCGAAATGGATGTGTGAATTGTTCGTAAGGGGATTTTTCCACATTCTCTATTTCATCTGTTTGATTTCGTACGAGTGGTCGTCAAACCATTAACCTTGGATCCTTTGATCACTGAGTGTGTTTCAAGGATCTACATCTCATGTATAATACATATGATATACAAACATGAAAAATAGTCGGAATCGGCAAAAAATTTGATACTTTATTGTTTATTTATGAAGCATAACGTAAACAATTAACGTAAAAAGTGAAATTATGTATAGGTAGGTAGTTCATATAATTAGCTACAATCTGTAAAAGTTTCAAGTTTATTCATTGTAAAAAACAAGAGAATTTCAGCATTTTCCATTAAAATCTTTTTTTTATCTAAACAAATAATAAACAAAACATTTTTTTTTATTGACTATTGACTATTGTTCCCGCGAATGTATAAATATGTCTGCAAATTTTCATTCATTTGCATTGAAGGAAAGTCAGTCAAATTAACGTCTAAAGATTTGATGCAAACTATTGAAGTAAAGAAAAACGTTGAAAAAATGGAGGACAACCTCTATTATAAATCTATTATGTATACAGGGTGTAACGAAAATACAGGTCATAAATTAAATCACCTATTCTGAGACCAAAAATAGTTCGAATTAAACTAATTTACCTTAATACAAATATGCACATAAAAAAAATTACAGCCCTTTGAAGTTACAAAATAAAAATCGATTTTTTCGAATATATCGAAAACTATTAGAGATTTTTTATTGAAAATGGACATGTGGCATTCTTATGGCAGGAACATCTTAAAAAGAATTATAGTGAAATTTGTGCACCCCATAAAAATTTTATGGGGGTTTTGTTCCCTTAAACCCCCCCAAACTTTTGTGTACGTTCCAATTAAATTATTATTGTGGTACCATTAGTTAAATTCAATATTTCTCTAACTTTTTTGCCTCCTAGTATTTTTTCGATAAGGCAGTTTTTATCGAGTTGCGGCTTCTTTTTTAATATGTTTACATAAAAATTTTATGGGGGTTTTGTTCCTTTAAACCCCCCAAATGTTTGTATATGTTCCAATTAAACTTTTACTGCGGTACCATTAGTTAAACACAGTGTTTTTAAAACTTTTTTGCCTCTTTGTATTTTTTCGAGAAGGCACTTTTTATCGAGATATTACTTCTTTTTTAATATGGTTCAAAATATACCTAAAAATGTAAATCATAAATAAATGTTCATATTACATATTACCAAGCCATATACATGATCTCCATAATCGTACTTAGCCATATACAAATATGTGGTGGATTTGACAAATATTCAAAATATCTCGATAAAAACTGACTTTTGGAAAAAGTACTAAGAGGCAAAAAAGTTTTTAAAATATTGTGTTTAGCTAATGGTACTACAATAATAATTAAATTGGAACGTACACAAAAGTCTGGGGGGGTTTAAAGGAACAAAACCCCCATAAAATTTTTATGGGGTGTCCAAATTTCACTATAATTTTTTCATAAGATACTACTACCATAAGAATACCACATATCTATTTTTAATAAAAGATCTCGAATAGTTTTCGATATATTGGAAAAAATCGATTTTTATTTTGTAACTTCAAAGGGCTGTAACTTTTTTATGTGCACATTTATACTAAGGTAAGTTAGGTTGAATCGTACTATTTTGGGTCCCAGAATATGTGATTAAATTTATGACCTGTATTTTTGTTACACCCTTATTATAATATATTATAATATATTATAATATATTATAATATATTATAATATTTTATAATATAAGTTAATATATATAATATTATATATATTATTATAATATATATATTATAATATATTATAATATAATGAATAAAAATATAAGTGAATAAAAATTAACAAATATATACACTATTTTTAGTGTACTACCTGTTATAAAGATTGTAAAATTAAATGTAAAATACAACATATATATTTTAATATTGTACAAAGGAAAAAGTCTTTAACAAATTTTTAATGCTAATACAGTATTATCTTGTAAATTTTTTTATAACAAATTTTTTGTGTCAATTTTTATTTATCACACGTAGAGAAAAAAAGATTGAAAAAAAAATTGTTTATAACAAATTGACGAATATTTATTGTAAAAAATGTCATTTAGACGTTATTATTTTTATATGCTACCCTAAACTCAAAAAGAAACACACTGAAATTGGTCCATTATTAACGAAGATATTGCAACTGCTACTGCACCACTCTTCATGCAAAAAGTTTTCATTTAAGGTCGCTACGAAAATCATTATTTTTTAAAATACTCTAAAATTTTAACACTATGTATAAATTACATTGTTGAGTAGTAGAGTTGATAGATGTACTCACGCACTTTAAAATGTTAATATTGATAAATAATCAAAATATGAATTTTTAAACTTGGAAAAGCTATCTCAGCAAAAAATGGATCTAGAATTTTTTTTGTAAGTGTGTCAAAAACTACCAGGAACACGAATATCGAAAAATAATTTCAAAATTTTTAATCATGGCGATGTTATTAAAAAGACAAGTTTTAAACAAATTACACCAATTTTCAAACACCATTTTGGAGGGGTGTTTAATTGAAATTTTGATTTGTCAATACATCTGTCGAAAATATACATAAAAGAAAAAAAATGAGACCTTAAAAACTTGTATACTCCATCGGCAACAACCGCGTTTTTGCAATTGAAAAAATGGTAATTTTTTATAAACAAATTAAATATCTCATAAACTACTTAATATTTATTAACCAATTTTTTTTCGGTTTATACTGGTACCATAGCGCAACTTTTTCTGCAAAACAAAATGTTTTATAGTGTTTATTTATAATGCAAATAATATTTTTTTGGAAATTTGTTTTTCAATTTTGATTTACAATTATTTAAATAAATTAAGGGTCAAATTTAATTCAGTAGGTCTTATATAAAATATTGTTTCTTTAGCTTTGCAGAAAAAAATTGTAAAAACCTTAATAAAAACATGAATTACCGCAGCAATTAAAAAAGTAAATTTTGTGCAAAAATTACCCATTTTTAATTATTTTAACAATGATCCCCTCATATGAATCATATACTTTCTTGAAAATATCTTTTGTTTGGGCCTAAACTTTGATAAAAAAATTATTCCAACCTGTACGGAATTACATTTTGACTTTATTTTATTTTATTGGGCTAGAACTGCGTAAACAGTTTTGTACAGCACGCTTAGAAGCGATACACCGCAAATTGAACCCACCTGATTGAACCTACGATCAGTGCATGCGCTCGCAGGTCTCACTTGGGAACGTTTGTCATCGGCCTAGTTTCCTTGGGTCGTGTGACGCGTGACTCACTGCCAGATGTTTATTTATACTTGTTTTTGTTTGCGAGATGGACGTATCGAAGCTAATTAAAGTCGTTCGGGATATACCCGTGGAAAGACGACGTATGGGAGAAAATAGGAAATGAAATGAATACGGATGGTACTATGGTACCTAAGTACAATTTATTGTGATAAATAAAAATTAATATTAGCATAGTCAAAACCCCGAGTGAAAACTGCTTTGTCTTTGTCATTAAAATATGATAACTTTATTACTAGTAGACTAGTAATCCCCTTTCTATAGGTATAAAATTTTTATATAATTCCTTAAATCTACAGATTATCAATGAACAATGATTCATGTTACATACTTAAAACCGTGATCGATACAATTACCCTCAAATTCAACTTGTCGGCATATTACAGTTTTGTTTATGCTTAAAAATTAAAAACGAAATATGCAGATAGTGTTATTTTTTATGACCAATCAGTAGCGGAGGGATTATTAAATAACGCTGAGATTATTTTAAATATGTAGGTATTATTGTGCAGAAATAAAATAATTAGTGTAAGATATCTTTTTATGCACCCGCTTATGACCAAATTCGATGTTTTCGAATGTCATACCGCTACCTTCCAATACATCATCACCTTCCACCGTCGCCCACCAAAGTCAATTTTAAAATTTCAAAAAATTCACACGCTTAGTTGAGACTTTTACAAAACATGTCTATTTTTATAGTCCCGTAGGTTAAGTGTACATAACATAAAAAACATTTTTTTTTTCGAAAAAAGGCATGTAACCTTATTGTGGAGATTGCTGCAGGTCTAATATTTTTATTTTATCTATAACACTGTATTTCCAATTTTTTAGATTTTCCGCAAGGTACATCACCTTCAAAAATCCGAAAAATGGTTTTTAGGGGGTTTTGGGGATTCTTAACATTGATTTGATCTATTTTGAGGTCTATATCAAATAGATCAAATCAACGTTTTTTTATAGGTTATAAGTAAATGAGTCCTTTAGAGCATTCAAAAATAGGAGAAACACGTTCAAACTCCCAAAAACCCCCTAAAAACAGTTTTTCGGATTTCTGAAAGTGCCGAATCTTACGGAAAAATCTTAAAAAAAATAGAAATATAGTGTTTGATAAAATAAACAACGTGGAAAAAAATTGCAGCCATCCCCAAAAAAAAAGTTTACGCTTTTTTCAAAACAAAAAATACACGCAACCTACGGATCTATAAAAAAGAGACATGTTTTGTAAAAGCCTCAACTATGCGTGCGAATTTTTGAAACTTTAATATTACTTGCATCCCACCTAAAAAAAATAAAAACAAAAAATGAAGTTTATGATGCTGGGGGGAAGTGATAACCCAGGCAACCAAATAACGTTTAAAAATCGTTGAAAAGACGTCATAATTATCACCAAACCACGTCAGTTTATCATGTTTTTTCGACGTCGAAAGTCAAGTGAATTTGTCCCACCATAATTGACGTCATTTTTATCACGTTTTAACCTACGCGATATCAATAACGTAGTTTTTATGTCGTTTTTTTTTAGATTATTTTTCATTTTAAAGTTTTAAAAATACACAACAATAATTATTCTTATGGGCATTGTTGGTATTGCAATTTTTCATTTAACTGTTTTAAATTTAGCCCCTAGGCTGAAAGTAAAACCAAATGGAAGACTATCTAAAATGTATAGAATTACAATACCCTCAATGCAACAAATATAGAATTTTCACTTTTTATATGTACTCACTGTGTCAAAGCTGAAACAACATATAAACTAATAAATAATTTATTAAAAAATTAATTTAATTAAACTCGATAACACATAATTATTAGTTCATTAACAGAAAATAAACACCAAAACAAAACAAATAACATAACCTCAAACAGTTTTCAAGAAGAACTATTGCATTGAACTAACCCACAAGAAGAAAAACGAACAAAAATCTCTTAATTAACACGTTTCTTCAACTAAATAACTAAATAAAAAGTCTTATTTTACCACACAAAGCATGTAAACAATAAATGAAAAATTTCTTACGAACATTGTTTGGAGTCATAAGCATTACCTAAGTCTTTAAACTCCTCCCAATTTTGTGACGTCAGACTTAGGCTATCAAATAAAAACGTGTTTTAAACGTATTTTAACGTCATTAATCTTACGTATTTAAAATCACCTACAAAATACGTTTCTACGACGTAATGTTCAAACACGTGTATATATTCAACCAAAAACTGACGTTTCCTCGACGTTATTGACGTCACTTGGTTGCCTGGGAAGGGACGGTGGGTTAAAAATTATGCCGAGTCTTAAGTTTTGTTTTAGGTTCTATTATTTTAAATTATAGAATCTTATCGTGCCTAAAATGATTAGCAAATTTCACCTATAACCTACTGCCACCGATTGGAGCACTGAGGAAGAGCGCGCACCGTTGAAAGGTGCGGAAGCGCTAACGTATCCACTATGTGGAACAGTTGCAGAGGCACGGAGGGCAAGAGGAGCGCGAACATAGTGGATACATGTTGTTACAATTCACCTGATATAAAATAGAACGTTATCCTACATTGAATAACCGTGAGAGTTGTTTGTGATTCATCCTTACTTTGTTGATAATGATTAATCAGTACTAGGATTAAGCAATCTAGTTGATACCGCATATCCGCTAAAATTCATGTACAAATATTTGTTTAATATACACCTTTTACGGAAACCTAAGTCCATCTAGTGATCCATTTTTTTCCTTCGCATTTTAAATTGAATGTATCCACGTCAGTGCAGACTAACTTAGAGACAGTGGTGAAAATAATAATGAATATATCCCCCCTCCCCCTCCCCAAAGTTAGTTAATACTTTCTGAGGTTTAAAACTTTTAAAATTTCTTTAAAAGATAAAAGAACTATGTATTAGTACCCTTTATGCTAAAACTTCTTCCTCGCTGCCTCAGCAAATTCCATGGACTCCAGCTCTCATCATAAGGTATTTGATTGTATCGAATGTCAACATCCAGTTGATTTGTTTTACAGCTCTATCTAACTTATTGTGAGTAGGTACTTTCCTTTCTTTTCTCAACGGATCCAAGTGATATTAAGAAAGTTTCTCAACTGATCCAAGTGATGTTAAAAATGCAAGAGACTCGATATAGTTACGTTATTTTTTTTTAAGATGTTGATAGTGCATATTTTATGATTGTTTCTCTCTCTTCAATCCTGACCCCCCGGAGGGAGTGTAGTGGTCGACGTGATGTCGTGTATTGTCCGTCTCCAAAAATCTCTGTCTCTGCTCATTTCTTTTAACTCATGCATAGGTCTTTTGCATATTCCCGTAATTTGATCGATCCATCTTGTTGGGGATCTTCCTCGCGATCTTCGGCCTTATCCACCTCTCCTTGTATAATGAGTCTTTCCATGTTTTCTGTATTTGCTCTCATAACATGTCCAAAGTATTTTAATTGTTGGAGATGGACTTTACTGGAGAGTCATTGGCTAACTTTTAGCTCTCTTAAAATTTAATTATTTGTTCTATGGTCGGTCCAAGGAATTCGTAGCATTCGTCTTCAACAGAACATTTCAGTGGCGTATATCTTTCTTCTTTCCGAATTTCTCAGGGTCTAAGATTCACATCCGTAGGTCAGTATTGGGAATATTAAGCAGTGGATCAACCTCATCTTTAACGCTCTTGAAATTTGACAGTCCTTCCATATTGTGGTCATTTTTGCTGTGGCGACTTTTGCTAGATCACATCTACGTTTTATTTCTTCTTGTAGTGACCCTGTAGTGACCTATCGTAATCCTTACGATAATCTATAAAGCATATGTACAGTGGAATATTGAATTCTCTAGATTTTTCGATTATCTGTCTTATATTCAACAGGTGTTCCCGAGTACCTCTACCTTTGGTAAATCCAGTTTGCTCTTGTGGAATTTCTCTTTGAAGGAATGTTTTTAGTCTCTCATTGATTATATGTAGCATTATTTTACTGGCATATGATATAAGAGAAATAGTTCTATAATTGTCGCATTTATGGAAGCTGCCTTTTTTATGAATTGTTGTTATTGTAGATTTTGTCCAGTCTTCAGGCCATTGTTTAGAATGCCATATTTGGTTACAGAGTAGATGAAGTAATTTTACGCCAGTTTCTTCTGTGGCTTTCAGCATTTCTGCTGTTATCATATCTGAACCTGGTGCTTTATTAAATTTGAGCTTAACGATCGCGAGTCTTACTTCATTTTCAAGTATATTAGGTTCTTCTTCTACCTCGTCAGAGATTTGGTTGACAGGTTCTTGGCGTTGATCATCTTTATATAGGTCCCAGCAATACGATCTCCATGTCTCTGCTATATCTTCTCTCTTTGTTCTCAGAGTTCCAGTGTTGTCTTCAATGGCCCAAGTTCTGGCTTTGAAGTCTCTTGTTAAGTAGCGTATTTTTCTAAATAGATCTCTCGGCTGGTTATTCTGATCATGTCTCTCAATTTCTTTGCATATACTTTGATAGTTTTATGATTGTTTATTATGATTGTTTATTGCATACCTATTTAATGTTAATTAATAATTTTGTATAGCCTAACCTGAGCCTGATCAATGTATACTCGCTTAAGACTCATTCATCTTGAAATTTATGTTAACTCGTCTATATGCAGCATACAATAAATGGGGTTTAAACGTTAATGTCACAAAACAGAATATTTGGTAGTGAACTCCGATGTTAACTTGAAATCTTAATAAAAGTCGATACACCTGTAAAGCAGGTGGATGAGTTTAAATTCCTGGGAACTACAGTAACTAGAGAAGATCTCGGAAAAACAGAAATTCTAAGACGAATGCAGAAAAGTAATAGGATGCTTAAATTCCATTTGGTGGGAAAAAATATCACAAAACAAACAAACATTCGAATAGGATTCATGGAGTCAGATCTGATGTATGATAATAGGATTGGACGTTAACAGCAGAGTCCAGAAGAAGAATCAACGCAGTATAAATGGACTACTTGCGCCGAAGTGCAAGTAGCCCATTTCGCGAGTATGCGAATCTCATGAGCTAGGTATTTATAAGACATTACCTAGTTTATAGATCTTGTTCCTACGCATATCTCTTCGCTTACTAAAAGATTTGTCATCATCTGGGTTTTAGATATTTTCAATCCTCCTTCTAGCGAGGAAATGTAGTTTAGTGATTCTAGTGAGGATTTAAAAGTTCTTTGGTCTCATATATTCTATCAGCTATTAGTACAATATTATCTGCAAGCCTCAGGTGGCTAAGCTTTTCTCCGTTTATGTTTACAGTCAGTTTTGCACTTTTACATAATATACACATACAGGGTGAGTTTTTAGTGCGGGATCGGTCGATAACTCCATTATGGTATAAAATATCGAGAAAAGTTATTTAAAAAAAATGTAGGCAATGATATTCTCCACGCTTGGAAAATATGTCCATTTATACAGGGTGATCAGTAACTGCGTGGTATATCAAACATATAATTTTTTAAATGGGACACCCTATATATTTTTTTATATTTATATTCCCCTCATAATTCTTGTTCATATAATATATGGTTTTGCATTACTATACAGAGTATTTAACAAGTTATTGCCATTTTTATTTCGAAATCACTATGAGATTAACACCCTGTATATAAAGAAGTAATTCGTAGACAATAATTTGTTTTATGTAATAAGATAAACAATATACTGTAGTTTTTAAATTAAGTCCAATTCACATCATTGACGAATATTTGTATACAGGGTGAACTACAAAACCAAATTACGATTTTCTCTATTTTTTTAAATGGATCACCCTATATTTTATTTCTCAACATTATTGTATTTAATATATTCTTTCATTTTTATATAGCATTCCCTATATCTAAACTGATTACTTTGCGAGATATTTTTAGTTTTCTTCAAATTTCGGGAATACATTAAATTTTTCTAGTAGAAGTTAGTATTGAGTGATAATTAAACAAAATTATTTTTATTAGATAAATAACTAACACAAAATATAAACCATAGCAATATGCAGTGAATATACCAATAAATGTGATATTAAGAAATTATCATATTTCCCTAATACACAAGAATCGTAAAATTCCTACAAAAAAAACTTTGTATTGTATATAATAATATAACAAGATTATTTTTATTCAATAAATAACTTACATGAAACATAAATCAAAACAATATACAACTGATGTAACAGTTTTTAGATTGGTATATCAACAGCATTCTAAGCCAAGAATTTTTTAGTAGAACATTCATTTTTATAAGCACTTTTAAACTACAAAACAAAATTACGATTTTCTCAATTTTTTTTAATAGATCACCCTATATTTTATTTTTTTGAAATATTGTATTTATGATACTCTTTCATTTTTATATAGCATCTCCTATACCTAAACTTATTAGTTTCTGAGATATTTTTAGTTTTCTTCATTTGCCGGGAATACATTCAATTCTTATAAATATATAGTACATTGTTTACCGGGTAGGAAAAGCTTAACATTCCTGGACGACTGTGAAGATTGCTAAGTCGAGGCGCAAGCCGAGACTTAGCAACACAGAGTCCAGGAATGTGGCTTTTCCTACGAGGTAAACATACTATTTTTCCGCAAATCGTTTAAAATTCGACAGATATTGATTGATTTAAAAAAACGCGATAATTTTATTCCCAAATAAATGGTGCTTTGAAATTCCTAATAAAATTACTTGGGTTACTATGGAAACGTATTGAGGTTGAATTGTCAAACTTGTAGAATTTATGTAGAACACTAACAACTGTACGGAAATATCATTTCCTTACAGTAAGGAAATGACATTTCCTTACAGTAAGGAAGTCCTGACTTTTTCTTCAAGAAATTTTGACCGGAATGTCAAAATTTCCTGGCGATTTGCGGAAAAATAACTTAACAAATAAGTATTATGTAATAATATAACACATATTTTCATTCAATAAATAACTAACAAAAAAATAATAAACCATAACAAAATTTAATGAATGTACCAATTAATGTGATGTTAAGGATTTAAGTCTAAAGTAAATGTTGAAAATGACCACTTTCAACGTCTATGCAATTTTGTAACCGATATTCAAATGACCGAGCCACATTTCTAACATTTTTGTAAGTCAATATTATTAAAAGCTTCTTTTATTCTATTTTTCATATCATCAAGCAATGTTGGATGCTTCTGGTATACAAGGTTTTTTATATAGCCCACTTGAAAAAAATAAATTTTGGAAGAACTGGAGCACCGTCGTATAAAAACCTCAACCGTCAAAAAATGTGGACCAATCACATAATCTCTAACAATATCACCTTAAACATTTATAGATCACCTAGTTTGAGTGTTAACAAAGTAGGGATTTCTTGATGCATATTAATTTAATTTAATATGAAAATTATATTATTAATAACTGCGGGTCACATTCTGCAATTAGGAATGTGTTACTAAAAACTTCTTGGCTTAGAATGCTGTTGATATAATAATCTAAAAACTACTAAATTAGTTGTATATTGTTTTGATTTTTTTTTGATGTTTTGTGTGAGTTGTTTATTAAATAAAAATAATCTTGTAATTTTATTATACACAAGATACCTATATTGTTTTTGTAGGAATTGTATGATTCTTGTATATTAGGGAAATATGATAATTCCTTAATATCACATTTATTGATACATTCATTGCATATTGCTATGGTTTATATTTTGTGTTAGTTATTTATTGAATAAAAATAATTTTGTTAAATTATCATTCAATACCAACTTATTTCTACTAGAAAAATTGAATGTATTCCCGAAAGTTGAAGAAAACTAAAAATATCTCCGAAAGTAATAAGTTTAGATATAGGGAATGCTATATAAAAATGAAAGAGTATAATAAATACAATATTTTTGAAAAATAAAATATAGGGTGATCCATTTAAAAAAATAGAGAAAATCGTAATTTGGTTTTGTAGTTCACCCTGTATACAAACATTCGTCAACGATTTCAATTGGACTTAATTTAAAAACTACAGTATATTGTTTATCTTACTACATAAAACAAATTATTGTCTATGAATTACTTATTTATATACAGGGTGTTAATCTCATAGGGATTTCGAAATAAAAATGGTCATAACTTGTTAAATACTCTGTATAGTAATGCAAAACCATATATTATATGAACAAGAATTATGAGGAGAATATAAATATGAAAAAATATATAGGGTGTCCCATTTAAAAAATTATATATTTGATATACCACGCTGTTATTGATCACCCTGTAGAAATGGACATATTTTCCAAGCGTGGAGAATATCATTGCCTACATTTTTTCTAAATAACTTTTTTCGATATTCTATACCGTAATAGAATTATCGACCAATCCCGCACTAAAAACTCACCCTGTATATTCCAAGTTCCAAGGGCGCAGTGAACAGTTTCGGAGATTGTTGTTTACCTGACGCAGTACCTAGTCCACAGATCGAGAATTTATGAGTTTGACACTACCCACTCTTAACACTAGTTGTTGCGTTGTAGTATATGTGTTTAATTATATTTATATACCGATATAGTCAATTCGGAATTTTATCAAGACTTCCAACATTCTTTGTCGATTTATGGTGTCAAAGGTCTTTTCATAGGATGCTTCTTCGTAATCTAGTTCACATGTATGGTGTTATATTAATGAAATCCCTTGTATATCTATCTGTACGTGACAAATCTGTCTTCATACCAAGACCACTACTTTTTGTACCAACCAAATAAATCGAATGGATGTATAACATCAATATTTACAAAAAATTAAAAATAGAAATTGATGTATAATGGTGAAACGAGATGACATCATCATTTTTTATAGATAATAAATAAACTTGCATGACATTATGAGGTTTAACGTTATTAAAATAATGACAAAGTATGTATAAATGTCTAGTGATAAGAGAAAATAAAGCTTTCGTAAAAACAAATTATCAATTAATAAATTGCAATTAAATTACCTATATTGTTTATTTAGTTTTGACTATTGGATTTCCAATTCGGAAATAGTTTTCAAAAAATGTTGACATAAAAATTATGAAAATCTAATTTATTTATAAATGTTTATAATAATAGGTAGATAATACTAATAACATCTTAAAAATATAAATATTTGGGAAAATAGTTTCCGAAACATTTTAAATTATCAACATAAATTCTATATTTAGAATTTCCTATCTAATAAATAAAATTTTTAATCCCTAAGTATAATAATATAGTTTTTAATTAATATTTATAAATATTAATTATTTAGTTAAATTATTATTTAAAAATATAGGGGAAATTCGGGTAACCACCGTTTAGCTGTTTTATTATATTCAGTATGTACTACTACCTGTAGAAGAAGTAATAATATTCCATCGAAACCGAAGGAATGACTTATTTCAGGAGCCCCATAGGGAACACTTTCTCTTCACAACGAATCTGATACATGAAATCTGACACCTTCATCTGTTCTTAAAGCATTTTCAAAAACATACACAGTGCTCAGTTGAAAATAGGGTCGTATTATTGCTTGATTGTCATTCAGGCCACAAGTCTGCCAAAGCTATAGAATTCTGTAGAGAAAATGGAGTTATACTGCTGTGCCGTTTTCTCCACATTGCACACACGAGATACAGCCATGGGATGTAGCAGTATTTTTACCTCTAATGGCGTATTTTAATGAGGAACTTATTTTATGGATTAAAACAAACCCTGGAATAACATAGTTAGCAGGGCCGTAACTACGATGTTGGGAGCCCCGGGGCAAACGTGACCTGGAGGCCCCTACCGAGGAGTCTGGGGTTTACCCCCCAGCGGAATGGAGGTCCGGAAAAATGTTTGATATTTAACCCCTTGAACTCATTTTAATGCATTTCATGAATGAAATTTCTTGTACCTACATATTGCTATTTTAGTTGACCAACACAAACAATTTTGAAATCATCTTATTTTAAGCTAAATAATTTTGCAAGTACCATCAATATAACATATTTTCTGTTTTCATAAAAAAATGTACTATAATGTTAATTACATTGTTCAGCTACAATGTGGTTCCTTTCACGTACCAAGATGTGGTCTGGGGTAAATTGGATAAGACAAAGTAGGTGGGACCAAGGGTCCCTACTCAGGTTGCATTTTAGTTTTTATTTCGCTAAAATGACTAATTTCCTCAGTAACAATTTATATCTTTACGAAAGTTCTCGGGGCCTCCTTTTCCAATGGCATTGTAGGTTTTATTACGCCGAAATAACTAATTTCCTTAGTAATAATTTAAATTTTTATGTTAAGGTCTCGGGGGCCCTAGCTTAACCCCCTCAACTTTATGTTGAGGTCTACGGTGCCTCTGTAAGGTCTTCCTAAAATTGTGTCATTTGAAAATATTTCGTTGGGATCGGCTTTTAAAATACATATTTTTATTTTCCTCGTTAAAATCTATGCACGGCTAACCGACGAGGGCCCCCTTGGGCGGGGGCCCCGGTGCGCTGCCCCGGTTGCCTCAATGGTAGTTCCAGCCCTGATAGTTAGCTTTTTTTGGAAAATCATATCCATGGATTTTTTAAACTCACATTCCATACAAAATCAAAATGGAATTGCGCATTTTGAAACTACTTGACTGAAGCTTTCATTTCATATTGTATGTTTTATAAATTCAATGTCCAACCTAATGAAAAATAATAGCCTTGAAAAACACTCAAATTGACTTTTTTCGGCATTTTTAATTGTGTTTTGCATTTTACGCTTAAAATAAGAATTCTACGAAACAATCACAAAATCACAAGACAACTTTCGTGTTAAAATAAGCCAAATTGTCGACTAAACGTAGTTTCGAAGCGAAAAAACAATTTTTTACAATTTGTTTAAAAATTGTTATAAACTAACAGGCTTCCAAGTAAAATTATTAGTAAACTTTTAAAATAGTATATGGAATAATCTATCGATTAATATAGGGAGCGTTCAAGTATTACGTAACGCGATTTTTGAAGCTTTTTGACCCCCCCCCCCCAACCTGCGTTACGTAATACTTGAACGGTCCCTAAAACAAGTTTCAGCTTGTGGGTATGAAATCGAACATTTTCTACAAAAGACACACGCCGAAATAGGATAGATCAGTCGCGGTCCAATCAACTTTGGGAACCGCTGGTTTAATCTAAAATTGTGTAATACTGCAGATATCACCTACAATTGTTTGCACAAATATATCATAAATAAAATTAATATGACAGTAATGGCAATCTTTGTATGTAAATTGAAACTGCTACTAAATAAATTATAAAAAATATATAACATAGGTAGGTATCTATATTATATTTAACCAGTTTTAATTATAATCTAAACATGTGCGTTTTTAATGAAAAATGAAAAACATGATAAATGTATTGTAGGAGACCAGAACGAATATACAGGGTGTAACAAAAATATAGGTCATAAATTTAATCACACATTCTGGGACCAAAAATATTTTGATTGAACCTAACTTACCTTAGTACAAATGTGCATATAAAAAAAGTTACAACTCTTTCAAGTTACAAAATGAAAATCGATTTTTTCCACTATATCGAAAACTATTAGATATTTTTTACTGAAAATGGACATGTGGTATTCTCATGGCAGTAGCATCTTAAGAAAAAATTATAGTGAAATTTTGACACCCCATAAAAATTTTATGGGGCTTTTGTTCCTTTAAACCCCCCCAAACTTTTGTGTACGTTCCAATTAAATTATTATTGTAGTACCATTAATTAAACACAGTGTTTTTAAAACTTTTTTGGCTCTTAGTACTTTTTCGAAAAGTCCGTTTTTATCAAGATATTTTGAATATTTGTCAAATCCACCACATATTTGTATATGGTTAAGCACGATTATGGAGACTTTGTAACAATATGAAAATTTATGTATGATTTACATTTTTGGGGATATTTTGAACCATATTAAAAAAGAAGCCACATCTCGATAAAAGGTGCCTCCTCGAAAAAATACAAAGAGGCAAAAAAGTTTTAAAATTACTGTGTTTAACTAATGGCACCGCAGTAATATTTTAATTGGAACGTACACAAACATTTGGGGGGTTTAAAAGAACAAAACCCCCATAAAATTTTTATTCTAACATATTAAAAAATAAGCCTCAACTCGATAAAAACTGCCTTATCGAAAAAATACTAGGAGGCAAACAAGTTTTAAAAATATTGAATTTAACTAATGGTACCACAATAATAATTTAATTGAGACGTACACAAAAGTTTGGGGGCGATTAAGGGAACAAAACCCCCATAAATTTTTTATGGGGTGCACAAATTTCACTATAATTTTTCTTTAAGATGTTCCTGCCATAAGAATGCCACATGTCCATTTTCAATAAAAAATCTCTAATAGTTTTCGATATATTCGAAATAATCGATTTTCATTTTGTAATTTAAAAGGCTGTAACTTTTTTATGTGCATATTTGTACTACTAAGGTAAATTAGGTTCATTCGAACTATTTTTGGTCCTAGAATATGTGATTTAATTTATGACCTGTATTTTTGTTTTGTATAATTACCATTTTCGCAAGTTTTTGGTAAGAATTTTTAATTGTTAAAAGCCGTGTACAGTGATAAGTGCGCTAGTAACCGGCAAAACAACGTAAATGACGGAAATCATATTTTATATTGTGAGATAAAAAGAGATGAAACTAGTAGAGGTGAGAAATTTAGTGATAGAAACCTATAGATTTACATTATTTTGATTGTTTCCCACTTTTAGACGCATCGGACGAGTTTGGCAACTACCACTGTGGCAGTGACAGTTTTATTAGCTGATATACTCCTCTGATACGTCTCAAGGTAGGAAACAATCAATATAATGTAAATTTATAGGTTTCTATCGCTAAATTTTTCACCTCTACTAGTTTAATCTCTTTTTATCTCACAACTTAATATGTTCTCCATCTTTTGCGTTGTTTTGCCGGTTACTAGCTCGCTCATCACTGGATACAGTAACACAAAAGATGGAGAACATACTACGTTGTCCAATAAAAAGAGATGAAACTAGTAGAGGTGGGAAATTATCAACAGAAACCTATAAAATTTACATTATATTGATAGTTTCCCACCTGTAGATGTATCGGAGGAGTCTGACAACTGCCACTGTGACAGGAAAATTTTATAACATTTTCCTATGACAGTTTGAATCCGATACGTCTAAAGGTGGGAAACTATCAATAAAATGTAAATTTTATAAGTTTTCATTGATATTTTTCCACCTCCTCTAGTTTCATCTTTTTTTATTTAACAACTTATTATGTTTTCTGGTATTTTGTTGGTTATTAGCGCGCTCATCACTGTATAAATATGCTAAATTAATAATATAATACATATACCTATCAGAATTACGACACAAAATAGAATCTATTCGGCGATGTTAAGTCACAATGACGACCTCTCGTAGATTTCGGTGTAACTAGTTTTGAGGGTGTTTTCAATGTCAAACGCTGAGCGCACATGCATTTGTGCTGCGCACAAGTTTGCTTCTCAAACTTGTTTCCATTCGGCCATAGTCACTCAAATCCTGCGGGCTCTCGTGCCTATGGTCAGGAAACAAGTTTTCGAAAAATTGTCGCATTATTTTCAATTTATTCTCACTCTCTTGTGATATTAATGTTGATTATTTTTTAATGATTTTAATTTCCAATCGTGTAGTAAGATTTTTCATCACGTGTTTAATTCTGTCCAATCAGATTATTATTATACTGGGAATATTCTACTGTACATTATTACAGTGGGAATACATTTGAGGTGTTTTGTTTCTGTTTAATTACTTCGAATTACTAGTTTTGACAACTGTCACATTTAAGAAAATGAACCATAATAAACTTTTAGTTCTGCACCTAATGTCAAATTGTCACAAGGACAATACGAATCGGCAATTTTAAGCGCTCAAGTGTAATTCGGTAAGATTATTTCATGAATAAAACTGTATTTATTAATAATTTTAACTAATATTTTACTGATATCTTCGTCTGAATATTTGCTAAACTGTGCTGTTCACTTTGACAAGTACTCTGTGCTAATTAGCAAAATACAAGGAAAAGTTATCTACCAGCAATTTTATTGCTGGAATGGAATCTTATGACTGTATATATTAATAATATAGGTATACAAAGTCTGCAGATAGTGTGCTACTTTTTTTATAAACAAAACGGCGACCGAAAATCGTGTTTTTTTCAATTTTTGCTCTATAACTTCAAAGATTTTAACTTGTCACCAAAAACACCCAAATAAAAATTCACCGTAATTAAATTCTGCATAGACACGTGTTTTTCCCGATTTCCTTCGACGAAAACTTTTTCCGGAGAAGTCGGGTTTTTCCAACAAAATCTTTATTTTCAACTAAAATTTTAGATAAGTAATCGTTTATCAATAATAAAATATCTTGGTAATATAAAAGCTCTTTCCGTATAGATTATAATTCCAGAAGCCGATGGAAATTGAATGAACAGTTTAGCAACAATTGAATTGTTAATTAAAAATTTACGGTCGCTATAATAACCACAATAATAATTATGATACATAAGAATAATTATGATTTTTGTATAAAAAGACACTGTACCTATGTAATGTACTTTTTCTACGACCGTTTAATAACATGCTCATTATTCGCTATTTTTTCATAGATAATAGCACCTATTTCTGTAGCCGTGAGTAATAATTCATTACTCACGGGCTGAAGTTAGATTCAAGTGACGCATGCCACTTTTAATATTAATCGTATATAAACTGCAAATAAAATTACTTGAAGTTGTTTATTTAATACAATAATTATTGTGATTTATATAAATAATTAACTTCGAAAATTTTTTAAAGGAATTTTAACTGTAACAATGTCAGTATATTTTTTACGTTTATATCTTGTTTATTAAAAATTTTGACGTTTATCATTTATTTTAGTGACAGTGACATTAGCTCATTTTGTTTATGTTAATTGGAATTTATAAATAATATTGTGTTTATTGTTCAAGTTATACTGTGTTAAATATGTTATAACACATTCTGTATAGTTATATTATTATATTATATATAGTTAAATGTAAATATACATTATAACTATTGAAATACGTCCACCATTTCCTATTTATTAGATTAATTGACAGTAGGTACAAGTACAAATTTAAGCAATTTTTCGGAAACGAATAGAACTTATATTGACTATTTCTATTAGTTCTATTTTTACAATAAATAATAATTTGGTATTAATAGTAGGCAACCAATTATTCAGCCACGTACTAGGGGTAAATAGCATTTAGGTATTCTTGTAAATTATTATAATTTAAATCTCGAGTAGTTGATAATTAATTTTTTTACTAATTCAAATAAAAAAAAGGTCGTAGAAAAAGTATAGTATTCTACTCGCATGTAATGGCTATTACTCACTCTGATGAATTACGACACTCGCCTATCGTGAGTAATAGCAATCATTACATGCTCGTTGAGTAATATACTATTACAGAATTGAAATTGGACTATTTAAACGGCCTCGGGAATATTTTAAAATTATAAACAATCTTTTTGCTTATAAACAAATAGAATATCTCGGGTTAGACCAGGGCGCATCTGTAAAAATATTAGTACATTTGGACGTTGAGAGGTGACTCAAATTTTTTTGCAGAAATTGCTTGAAAATAAATCAAATAATAATATTTGAGTTATCCTCCCTCTCAAAAAGGTCCGGAACATTGTTTAAATAATCAAAATGTCAAAATATTAAGGGAAAATTCGATTTTTTCTTGGTTTTTTGATTATAACTTTAAAAGTATTCATTTCCGAGAAAAGTTGTACTGACATAAAAGTTGCGTAATTAAATTTCCTACAATACAGAATTGGTTAAAAATTAAAAAAATGGTCACCCTTGTTGCAAAATAGCAATAATTGTGAAAAAAACATACAAAAACAAGTATTCGTATTTTACGTTTTTCAGCCATTTATGCTACACTTAGGACCTTCATATTTCACCCTGAAAAACTTTATGATACAGTAAAACAATACTGTAAATTTCATTAAGACCAGTTCAATAGATTTTGCAAAATAAATTTTGCAATCCAGGTTTCGTAAAAAAAATTCATTTTTTCAAAATGTTACAGGACTGAAAATAAAGCAGATAGCAAGTTGAAAATTTTTTTGCGTATAGAAGTGTACTGTAACTTTCATTCGCAATTTTGCAAAATTAAAATCGATTAACACCACGGCGTCAGGAATTTTTTTAAATAAACATTAATTATTGGTGCTACGCGCAGGACAGCGGATAGTTTGCTCTGATTGGGCATTCCAATGACCTTTGAGAATGATTGATACATTTTAATTTTTATTACATTTCGATATAAATAAATAAATTTGTTTATTGCAAAATAAAAACACATACTCTATCTTTTGAAATACCACTCTTTTAGCAAAAACTTTCTTTGTTCATATGTATATTTTAACTTAGAGAATAAAAGTTTATTATTTCTAAACATATGCAATTGTTTAAACAATATTTCACAAACAATAATAAAATTAGTTTGATTTTTATGGAATTAAAATATTAAAATACAACAAAATATAGAGTAAGAAAATAATATATTAGATAAAGATTGGAAGAAATTTTGGTGGAAATCAACTTGTGTGAATCGAACACCGCTGTCCTGCGCGTAGCACCAAAAATTATTGTTCATTTCAAAAATTTTCTGACGCCGTGGTAATTAATCGATTTTAATTTTGAAAATTGCAAATAAAAGGCACAGTACACTTTTATAATCAAAAAAAATTTCAACTTGCTATCTGCTTTATTTTCAGTCCTGTAACATTCTGAAAAAATGATTTTTTTTGCGAAAGCTGGATTGCAAAATTTATTTTGCAAAATCTATTAAACCGATCTTAAAGAAATTTACAGTATTCTTTTACTGTATCATAAAGTTTTTCTGGGTAAAATATGAAGGTCCTAAGTGTAGCATAAATGGTTGAAAAACGTAAAATGCGAATACTTGTTTTTGTATGGTTTTTTCGCAATTATTGCTATTTTGCAACTAGGGTGACTATTTTTAAAATTTTTAACTAATTTTATATTGTAGGAAATTTAATTACACAACTTTTACGTCAGTACAACTTTTCTCGGAAATGAATACTTTTAAAGTTATAATCAAAAAACGAAGAAAAAAATCGAATTTTTTCTTCAATTTTTGACATTTTGATTATTTAAACAATGTTCCGGACCTTTTTCAGAGGGAGGATAACTCAAATATTATTATTTGAATTATTTTCAAGCAGTTTCTGCAAAAAAATTTGAGTCACCTCTCAACATCCATCTCAAAACAGATGCGCCCTGGACTAGGTAATATTAAATTAAATTAAATCATGAAAACGTTATTGGAAAAAAAGCGGCAGAACGCTTCTTTTAAAAGAAAAAACATTTAATTGTGATGAGTGGTTCTAGAGATACAATCGGTCAAAGTTGACCGGCATAAACGACAAAGGTATAAAAGGTATAAACAATAGGATCATAATTTTTGAACCATCACCTTTTTATTTTTGTCCTTTTTCTCCACACCAATTTTCATATCTTTAAAATAGTCATAACATATATTATTAAAATAAAAACTATCGATATTACAAGTGAAAATTGACAAAAATAGCAAAATTCCAATCAAAAATTAGGTTGAAGAAAATGTAATCTCAAAGTTCAAAATCGGTATAATTTAAAAAAATGCATTTTCTCAGCTTCCCATGGAGCAATTTTCTTCATTCTTTTTTTTTGTTCCCAAGTAACTCGAGTAGAGCCATCTAACTAACGCATTATTAAATGTCAGATGTCAGGACTTTGAGATTACATTTTCTCCAACCTAATTTTTGATTGGAATGTTGCTATTTTTGGCAATTTTCACTCGTAATATCGATAGTTCTTATTATAATAATATATGTTATGACTGTTTTAAAGATATGAAAATTGGTGTGGAGAAAGATTACAAAAATAAAAAGGTGATGGTTTAAAAATTATGATCCTATTGTTTATATCTTTGCCGTAAATGCCAGTCAACTTTGACCGGTTGTATCTCAGGAACCACTCATCACAATTAAAAGTTTTTTCTTATAAAATAAGCGCCCTGCCGCTTTTTTTCCAATACCGTTTTCATGATTTAATTTAATTTAATATTTTCCGAGATATTCTATTTGTTTATAAGCCAACAAATTGTTTATAATTTTAAAATATTCCTGAGGCCACTTAAATAGTTCAATTTCAATTATGTAAAGTACATTACATAGGTATAGTGTCTTTTTATACAAAAATCATAATTATTCTTATGTATCATGATTATTGTGGTTATTATAGTGACCGTAAATTTTTAATTAACTATTCAATTGTTGCTAAACTGTTCATTCAATTTCCATCGGCTTCTGGAATTATAATCTATACGGAAAGAGCTTTTATATTACCAAGATATTTTATTATTGATAAACAATTACTTATCTAAAATTTTAGTTGAAAATTAAAGATTTTGTTGGAAAAACCCGGATTTTCCGGAAAAAGTTTTCGTCGAAGGAAATCGGGAAAAACACGTGTCTATGCAGAGTTTAATTACGGTGAATTTTTATTTGGGTGTTTTTGGTGACAAGTTAAAATCTTTGAAGTTATAGAGCAAAAATTGAAAAAATCACGATTTTCGGGCGCCATTTTGTTTATAAAAAAAGTAGCACACTATCTGCGGACTTTGCATACCTAGATATATTATTAAAATATACAGTCATAAGATTCGATTCCAGCAATAAAATTGCTGGTAAATAACGTTTCCCAAAAATGGCCTATTCTCCGATAATCTGCCCAGACTAAAGTTGAAATACATTAACTGCGATAAATGTCACTAAATGTTTATTTATGCTTGAATTTTGTATGTAAGTAAAGTATTAAAAAATAATCTTACGAATATCACACGATAGTAAAAATAAATAAGAAAATAATGCTAGAATTTGCTTCTCAAACTTGTTTCCATTCGGCAATAGTCACTCGAGCCCTACGGGCAAAAATTGCAATTTTTCGATTTTTTGAAAGTTCAACCGCGTTTATCTCGAAAACTATGCATCCTACGAAAAAACTTGTAGGAACATTTTTTGGTTAGAATGACCCAAAAAATACAAAAAAATGTTTTGTTTTGCGAGAAATCGCTGTTATGTAATTCCTCAACTTCTTTGTTTATGTATAACAATCTTATCGACATCCGGATCAACTGTTACCCAAAAAATTCGTGTTCTACGGGCCAAAATACATAAAAAAAACTTGGGTAAGTCCATCTAAATTAAGAAGGCCGTTGTACCCCCCTGGCGACAGGACTATGTGAGTGTGTAGAGAAACATACTGCGGTAGGTCAAGCGAAACGTAGAACAGGGGTTACTGAGAGGGTATCAAAGTTGCTTTCCTACGAAAGTAATTATTTCCATTTACTAAGGCTGAAAATCAGTACACACATTATAAATTAAATATAAATAAAAGTTATTATAGTCGATCAGCTGTATGACGGGACAGAGCCGGTCGGTCGGCCCCAATAGTTGATTGAGGAAATGAAGCATTTTGGCTCGCAATTTTTTCGTGCAGCATGGATTTACTTGAAATTTTCACAAAGGTATGGAATAGTCCAGGGATCATTTTCTATATCATGCCGCTATTATACGCTAAAACCTTGGGGGTGGTTGCCACCCCATCTCTGGGGCGGGAATTTTTTATTACATTTTAACCATGTAATTCGATGGAAAAAGTGATTCTAAGAAAAAAATGTTTTTTACATTTTCTTCGTAAAACTAATATTTTTCGAGTTATTCGCGTTTGAAAATAACAGTTTTTCGACGAAAAAATCGACTTTTTTAGAGGGTTTTTTGAGAATACCTAAAAAAATATGCATTTAATAAAAAAAACTGTAGATATCAAAATTGTATCTTTTAGTAACACAAACCAAATTATTTTCCAATAATATCTTTAAGACCAATACAAACCGAGATACGGCATGTTAAAAGTTAGCTTTTTTCGTCAAATGCATAATTTGAAATATGCAAAGCCAAATAATGGGAAAAATTTGTATTTTTTGTGGAAAACTTAAAAAATCTTTTTTCAAGTATACAATTAGACCTTTCAAAAACAAAATGATAAAAAGTTTCTAGCATGAAAATTAAGCGACTTTAATCAAAAAAAAATTCGGTACCTGCTTTTCTCTACGAAAAAATCAGTGAAAACAACCCCCTAACTACCTTCCTAATTAAAAATTGGTCTTCACCTTTCTGTAGTTCCTTTTATATTTATATTATCAATACACTCAATGAGTTTGACCTATTTAAAATGCCTAAATTTTGGAAAAATATTATATCTCACTGTGTACTGATTTTCAGCCTTAGTAAATGGATTTAATTACCTTCGTAGGAAAGCAATTTTGATACCCTCTCAGTAATGAGACCCCTCAAAAATGATTTTGTAGGATTTTTAAAGAGCTATAAGACTGTAAATAAAATTCCGTAAGATGCCTTAGTTTTTAATTGGGGCGGGTTTAAAGGGCTCGAATAAGGGGGTGCTTGCTAGTAAATATAGGTTTTAAACATCTATATCTGGCTAACTATTCACTGTAATGAAAATATATGCACAGGGTAATTTTAGTCATTAAAAAAGCTACAATTTACTAGTTTATAATTTGTTTCATATCTTCAGTATTTTGTGGTATAAAACGTGAAAAATACCAAATTGCAAAAAATCAATGTTTCTTTAAACTCCAATTTTTCCATAATTGGCATTTTAGATAGGTCAAACTCCTTGAGTGTATTGATAATATATATATATATAAAAGGAACTACAGAAACCTGAAGACCGATTTTGAATTAGGAAGGTAGTTAGGGGGTTGTTTTCACTGATTTTTTCGTAGAAAAAAGAAGGTACCGACATTTTTTTGTAAGTCGCTTAATTTTCATGCTAGAAACTTTTTATTATTTTTTTAAAGGTCTAATTGTATACTTAAAAAAAGATTATTTAAGTTTTCCTCGAAAAATGCAAATTTTTCCCATTATTTGGCTTTGAATATTTCAAATTATGCATTTGACGAAAAAAGCTAACTTTCAACATGGCGTATCTCGGTTTGTATTGGTCTTAAAGATATTATAGGAAAAGAATTTGGTTTGTGTTACTAAAAGATACAATTTCGATATCTACATGTTTTTTATTAAATGCATATTTTTCGAGGTATTCTCAAAAAACCCTCTAAAAAAGTCGATTTTTTCGTTGAAAAACTGTTATTTTCAAGCGCGAATAACTCGAAAAATATTAGTTTTACGAAGAAAATGTACAAAACATTTTTTCTTAGAATTACTTTTTCCATCGACTTACATGGTTAAAATATAATAAAAAATTCCCACCTCCGAGATGGGGTGGCAACCACCCCAAGGTTTTAGCGTATGATAGCATGATATACAGGGTGTCCCGAAAAGATAGGTCATAAATTATACTACAGATTCTGGGGCCAAAAATAGGTTGATTGAACCTCACTTACCTATATACAATAGTGCACACAAAAAAAGTTACAGCCCTTTTGAAGTTACAAAATGAAAATCGATTTTTTTTTTCATATATCGAAAACTCTCAGATATCTTTTATTGAAAATAGACATGTGGCATTTTTATGGCAGCAACATCTTATTTGTGCACCCCATAAAAATTGTATGGGGGTTTTGTTCCCTTAAACCCCCCCAAACTTTTGTGTACGTTCCAATTAAATTATTATTGTCGCACCATTAGTTAAACACATTATTTTTAAAACTTTCTTGCCTCTTAGTACTTTTTCGATAAGCCAGTGTTTATCAAGATATTTTGAATATTTGTCGAATCCACCACATATTTGTATATGGTTAAGTACGATTAGAGAGACCTGTTAATAATCTGAAAATTTATTTATAATTTACATTTTTAGGTATTAGTCCTGTCGCCAGGGGGGGTACAACGGCCTCGTTAATTCAGATGGACTTACCCAAATTTTTTTTATGTATTTTGACCCGTAGAACACGAATTTTTTGGGTAACAGTTGATCCGGATGTCGATAAGATTGTTATAGACCAAGAACTTGAGGAATCAAATAACAGCGATTTTTGGCAAAACAAAACAATATTTTGTATTTTTTGGGTCATTTTAAGCAAAAAATATTTCTACAAGTTTTTTAGTAGGATGCACAGTTTTCGAGATAAACGCGGTTGAACTTTCAAAAAATCGAAAAACTGCAATTTTTAAACCCGAATAACTTTTGATTAAAAATAAAATAGCAATTCTGCTTAGCGCCTTTGAAAGTTCAAGTCAAATTATGTCGGTTTTGATTATTTGCATTGCTAAAAATTTATTGTGTTATTGCTAAACAAAGCTACAAACAACTAGTGCGTGAGTGATGTTTCTATGATTTCTCATTTAAAATCGAACGAGTAGGTAGAATAGGTACTAGTGCAATCAAGACTATTTCTACGTTACATGCGTTAAAACGCATGTAAAAGCACGGGAAACCCTACGTGTTTATAGCTTTGTTAAACAATAAAAAAATAAATTTTTACCAATGCAAATAATCAAAACCGATATAATTTGACTTAAACTTTCAAATGCGGTAAGCAGACTTGCTATTTTATTTTTTAATCAAAAGTTATTCGGGTTCAAAAATTGCAATTTTTCGATTTTTTTAAAGTTCAACCGCGTTTATCTCGAAAACTGTGCATCCTACGAAAAAACTTGTAGAAATATTTTTTACTTAAAATGGCCCAAAAAATACAAAATATTGTTTTGTTTTGCCAAAAATCGCTGTTATTTGATTCCTCAAGTTCTTGGTCTATAACTATCTTATCGACATCCGGATCAACTGTTACCCAAAAAATTCGTGTTCTACGGGTCAAAATACATAAAAAAAACTTGAGTAAGTCCATCTGAATTAACGAGGCCGTTGTACCCCCCCTGGCGACAGGACTATATATTTTGAAAAAGAAGCTACATCTCGATAAAAGGTGACTTATGAACAAAAGACTAAGAGGCAAAAGTTTTAAAAATACTGTGTTTAACTAATAATACCACAATAATACTTTAATTGGAACGTACACAAACATTTGGGGGGTTTAAAGGAACAAAACCCCCATAAAATTTTTACGTAAATATATTGAAAAAGAAGTCGCATCTCAATAAAAACTGACTTATCGAAAAAATACTAAGAGGCAAAAAAGTTTTAAAAACGTTGTGTTCAACTAATGGTACCACAATAATGCATTAATTGGAACGTACACAAAAGTTGGGGGGGTTTAAGGGAACAAAATCCCCATAAATTTTTTATGAGGTGGACAAATTTCACTATAATTTTGTTTCAAGATGTTCCTGCAATAAGAATGATACATGTCCATTTTCAATAAAAAATCTGTAATAGTTTTCGATATAATAAAAAAAATCGATTTTCATTTTGTAACTTCAAAGGGCTATAACTTTTTTTATGAGCACATTTGTACTAAGGTAAGTTAGGTTAAATCGAACTATTTTTGACCCTAGAATGTGTGGTATAATTTATGACCAATCTTTTCGGGACACCCTGTATAAAATGATCCTTGGACGGTTTCACCCCTATTCAGCGGTCCCCATAAGCGCGGTCCCCGATTGAGCGATCTCAATACAGCGGTCCCCGTTTCAGCGGTACCCCAATTCAGCGGTCCCCTTAAACGCGGTCCCCAATAGAGCGGTCTCAATAAGAAAATAATAATATGACAATGATAAGTAATTAGTTTTTTTTATTGTAGGATATTATTTTAACCTATTCTTGTTTGAAAATATACAGGTAAGTAATATCTAAGTATCTGGTATATACCCCAGTTAATAGGGAAAAAATCATCGATTTCACGTAAAAATGTTCTACAGGGTTTTCAAAGTTTTAAACGGTAGATGAGGGATACCTGATGATAATTCCGTGAAGACGTACAGCTGATTTTGCTTTTTTTTTTTAACAATTGTAAAGAATGAAAAAAGCAGTTTTTTTACTATAAAACGTTTCTGGTACATTTTAGAGAAAAATGTTTCAAATAAATGTAGATCTTAAAAAGTTCTTTAATTTGGTGGTAAGCATATTGTAATATATAAACAATTGACCGAGATAATTGCAAAAAACCCTCATTTTTGCAGTAAATTATAAATATTAATAACTTTACTTTTTTGCACAATGACGTAAAATTTAATGACTTTAAATTATGTCAATTAATGAGTTATTTAAGTGTGCTAAATTTCAACCAGATCGACCAAATAGTTTATAAGTTATTCAATTTGTTTATCCCAGAGAGCAATTGTCTATACAACTGTTCTTGCCCTACAGTGACTCTGTGAGATATTTAGCAGATCGCAGTCGATTATTTGAGACTTTAATTTTAAGACGTACATATTAAAAAAAATTTAACATTTTATTGAAATTGTTATTAAAAAAACTGTTTGAAAAAGACCTGACTTTTTAGCTTATAAACAATTAGAATAACTTAGATATTTTTGTGTTCCGTGCTTGCATGTAGGCTCAATGAAAAGCTGATGAAAAAATGCATATAAAAAAAGAAAAAATAATTTTATATGACAAACAGAAATGAAGTTAGCATTTATTTTTTAATAAATCATATTTCTGTTGTTCATACAAACTAAGAGCTGAAAATTGAACAGATTGTATATGAGAATCTACATTTTATGATCCAGTTTATGAACTGCCTATGCAGTGAAATAATAAAAAGTTGTGACCCTTTAAAATGATGGAAAATCATGGAAAAATCAATTGATTACATTTTTTTGAATTATTGAATTTTACAATTATTTCGTAAGAATTCTGTAAATTTTATTAAATAAAGTATATTATTAAGATAAATCTATAATAAAAAATACACATTAAAAAAGAAAAAAATAGTTTTACATGACCAGTAGAGATTAAGTTAACATTTGTTTTTTAATAAATCATATTTCAATTGTTTACAAATATTAATAGGTGAAAATTGAACAGATTTTATATAAGAATCTACATTTTATAATCTAATTTATGGATTGTATATGCAGTGAAATAATAAAAAGTAAGGACCCTTTAAAATAATGGAAAATCCCTGAAAAGTAAATTGATTACATTTATTATAAAAGTTATTGAATTTTACAATTATTATTATTTTGTAAGTCACTTACACACGTAAAAACATGTGTAGTTCATATGCTGTCAAAGTCAAAGGTGACTTGACAATTTATTTTCGGTATGGTGTGGACTAACTGAACTAATCAATAATTGTGTTCGCATATGGAAACCGTGAAATAAAGTTAACGCTGTGGCATTTTTTTTAATGCCTTTTTACATTTTGTCACTAACTATAAACAGCCGTTTTAAGTGCAACAAACCGGTGTAATATTAGGAACTTTAAAAATGGGGCGTAGAAAAAGCTCTTTTTGAGTAGTGGTTGTAAAAAAAATGGATTTTACTCACTGTTTTTTTGGTGCGGAAAATGTGATTTTCCGCATTCTAGTAGAAAAAATATTTTTTTTACTTCTAACAAATTATTGATTTGATAAACCCGCTCTCCCTCTTTCGATAGGTACCCGCATAATCATCCTAAGTAAATTGGTTTATGTAGAATAATGTTATAAATATTTAGCCTCTAGGATAAACTTTTACAATTTTACAAAAACTATTGCATGAATTAATTTAAAAAAAATTTTGAAAATTATTTACTATATTTTTTATGCAATTTTTTTTATGCAATTGCAAAGCAATAGGGTGATTTTGGGACAATTTATTGTTTATTTTATAAAATTCATTTTTTATTGTTAAAACTACTGTCCCCACGAGGATCCTGTTTTTACTCATTTTCCTGAACGATGCCTCTCAAACGGCATGCTGCAGAACCAAACGCCGCTGAAACGGGTCGGTGGAATCGAGAACCGCCGAAACGGGGACTGCTGAAAAGGGTCGGTGGAATCGAGAACCGCTGAAACGGGGACTGTTAAAATGGGGTCTTACCCCTTGGACTACCTACCTTCTGTGAAAATTTCAAGTAAATCCATACTGGACGAAAAAATTGCAAGCCAAAATGCTTCATTTCCTCAATCGACTATTGGGGCCTACCGACCGGCTATGTCCCGTCATACAGCTGACCGACTATAATAACTTTTATTTATATTTAATTTAGAATGTGTGTACCGATTTTCAATCTTAGTAAATGGAAATAATTACCTTCGTAGGAAAGCAACTTAGATGTCAGTAACCCCTGTTCTACGTTTCGCTTGACCGACCGCAGTATGTTTCTCTACACACTCACAGTAACCAACTGTGAAAAATCTAGCTTTAGTAAATTCAAATAGATTTTTCAGCGCTGCCTCTCCGTCTATATGATATTAATGTTGAAAATGTAGTGATATTACCGAGAAATCGGGTATTTCTCTAAAAACAAAAAAGAACAATGATACAATTTGTATTTGAGGCGCTCGCAGAGCAACAGTGGCCTAAGCCACAAATTGAGCATTTTTAGATTAATATATCAATAAAAGCAGCAACATTAAATCTTCGGATTAACAAGGGTCTACACAACCTACCTCTATATTTGGCTAAATGGCGCTAGGTACATAATTAGTAGCGCCATCACATAAGCATAATGAAAGAAAGATTGCAATTATCTCAAAACTTCGTTTTTGGAGTTATGCCACTGTTGCTCTGAGCGCCTCATTTGTGAACACCATATGACGAACATAATTTTAAAATATGCCTCTAAGAAAGACATTTACCCAAAAAACAAAACTATTTAAAAATCAGAGTGCTGTCAAGTTGTCATATCTTACGTGTCGAATAAGATGAATAACTCTGTATCTCTGTATGTTGGGATGTTTTCCCTTTTATTCCTGTGATTTCGTTGGACAAAAATGACAAAATCGAGTAAGATACAATCATTAGAAATATTTTAATTTGATATATTAAAATTTTTTAAATCTTGCACAACAAAAACTAGAACATACAAAGATTTGTCAATTTTTTTACATATAAAGAAGCACTCCACCTATCTAATGCACTTTACAGAATTGAAATCGGATTATTTAAGCAGCCTCATCAATATTTTATAGTTATAAACAATTTTTTGGCTTATAAACAAATTAGTGCTGTGTCCAGGAGGGGGTGCTACGGGTTCCTTTATTTAGATGGTTACCCAAGTTTTTTTATGTATTTTGACCCGTAGAACACGAATTTTTTGGGTAACAGTTGATCCGGATGTCGATAAGATTGTTATAAACAAAGAACTTGAGGAATTACATAACATCGATTTTTCGAAAAATAAAACATTTTTGTATTTCTTGGGTAATTATTCTAAGCAAAAAATGTTCTTACAAGTTTTTTCGTAGGATGCATAGTTTTCGAGATAAACGCGGTGGAACATTCAAAAAACCGAAAAATTGCAATTTTTGAACAAGAATAACTTTTGATTAAAAAATAAAATAGCAATTCTGCTGACAGCATTTGTAAGTTTAAGTCAAATTATACCGGTTTTAATTATTTGCATTTTTGAGTAAACAGTAGCGATCAACAGGTAGCAACAAAATATAACTTCGGGAGACAGTATCATAAACTTTGGCAACAGTGGTAATCATTGACATTATCTAAGATTAATATTTTGACAATATCATAGTCGCGCTAAATGGAAGTAATAGAAAACGATTTTATTATTAATAAATAGATATTTATAAAAATAAACCAAAATGGGTGAAAATTTTATGTTAAGATAGGTATTTAGAAAGGTATTTGCATGAAATATCTAATAATAAAACAATGATAAATAATCATTTTTTGTTGTGAAGCGAAACAAATTTCGATTTTCGCATAATTTTGGCACGGTTTTTAACGGACTTTTTCTTGGAAGGTTTCACTTTATTTTTCGTTTGATTTACTTTTTCCATTCTGTTAAACTATTGATAATATTTTTAGAATAAAAAATCCTCCTAAAACTTTATATACTCGCATTAGCATTCAAAATATTTTTACGTAAAATACACTTACCTACCTACATATAACTAAAAACTCACAATTAACAACAATCTATTCTTTCAAAGAGGCCAACAACTTATACAACAACAACAAATATATAATAAATTAACTATCAATAAACACTACTTTCCTATGAAACAACAAAAACGAATTCTTAAATTAACACACTATAGACGGAGAGGCTGCGCTGAAAAATCTATTTGAATTTACTAAAGCTAGATTTTTCACAGTTGATTACTGTGAGTGTGTAGAGAAACATACTGCGGTCGGTCAATCGAAACGTAGAACAGGGGTTACTGAGAGGGTATCAAAGTTGCTTTCCTACGAAGGTAATTATTTCCATTTACTAAGGCTGAAAATCAGTACACACATTCTAAATTAAATATAAATAAAACTTATTATAGTCGGTCAGCTGTATGACGGGACAGAGCCGGTCGCTCGGCCCTAATAGTCGATTGAGGAAATGAAGCATTTTGGCTCGCAATTTTTTCGTCCAGCGTGGATGTACTTAAAATTTTCGCAGAAGGTAGGGAATAGTCCAAGGATCATTTTCTATATCATGACGCTATCATATGCTAAAACCTTGGGGGTGGTTGCTACCCCATCTCGGGGGTGGGAATTTTTTATTACATTTTAACCATGTAATTCAATGGAAAATGTGATTCTAAGAAAAAAGTGTTTTTTACATTTTCTTCGTAAAACTAATATTTTTCGAGTTGTTCGCGCTTGAAAATAACAGTTTTTCGACGAAAAAATCGACTTTTTTACAGTTTTTTGAGAATACCTCGAAAAATATGCATTTAATCAAAAAAACTGTAGATATCAAAATTGTATCTTTTAGTAACACAAACCAAATTATTTTCCAACAATATCTTTAAGACCAATACAAACCGAGATACGGCATGTTAAAGTTAGCTTTTTTCGTCAAATGCAGAATTTGAAATATTCAAAGCCAAATAATGGGAAAATTTGCATTTTCCGAGGAAAACTTAAAAAATCTTTTTTTAAGTATATAATTAGACCTTTCAAAAAAATATATAAAAAGTTTCTAGCATGAAAATTAAGCGACTTATAATCAAAAAAAATGTCGGTACCTGCTTTTCTCTACGAAAAAAATCAGTGAAAACAACCCCCTACCTACCTTCCTAATTCAAAATTGATCTTCACCTTTCTGTAGTTCCTTTTATATTTATATTATCAACACACTCAAGGAGTTTGACCTATTTAAAATGCCTAATTTTGGAAAAATATTATATCTCACTGTGTACTGATTTTCAGCCTAAGTAAATGGATTTAATTACCTTCGTAGGAAAGCAACTTTGATACCCATTTAGTAATGAGACCCCTCAAAAATAATTTTGTAGGATTTTTAAAGAGCTATAAGACTGTGTAAATTAAATTCCATAAGATGCCTTAGTTTTTAATTTGAGCGGGTTTAAAGGGCTCGAATAAGGGGGTGTTTGCTGGTAAATAGAGGTTTTAAACAGCTATATCTGGCTAACTATTCACTGTAATGAAAATCTATGCACAGGGTAATTTTAGTCATTAAAAAAGCTACAATTTAGTAGTTTATAATTTTTTTCATATCTTCAGTATTTTCGGAGATATTTTGAAATAAAAGGTGAAAAATACCAAATTGCAAAAAATCAATTTTTTTTAACTCCAATTTTTCCAAAATTAGGCATTTTAAATAGGTCAAACTGCTTGAGTGTATTGATAATATAAATATAAAAGGAACTACAGAAAAGTGAAGACCAATTTTGAATTAGGAAGGTAGTTAGGGGGTTGTTTTCACTGATTTTTTCGTAGAGAAAAGCAGGTACCGACATTTTTTTGATTATAAGTCGCTTAATTTTCATGTTAGAAACTTTTTATTATTTTTTTTTGAAAGGTCAAATTGTATACTTGAAAAAAGATTATTTAAGATTTCCTCGAAAAATGCAAATTTTTTCCATTATTTGGCTTTGAATATGTCAAATTGTGCATATGACGAAAAAAGCTAACCTTTAACATGCCGTATCTCGGTTTGTATTGGTCTTATAGATATTATAGGAAAAGAATTTGGTTTGTGTTACTAAAAGATACAATTTCGATATCTAGTTTTTTTGATTAAACGCATATTTTTCGAGGTATTCGCAAAAAACCCTCTAAAAAAGTCGATTTTTTCGTCGAAAAACTGTTATTTTCAAGCGCGAATAACTCGAAAAATATTAGTTTTACGAAGAAAATGTATAAAGCATTTTTTTCTTAGAATCAACTTTTCCATCGAATTACATGGTTAAAATGTAATAAAAAATTCCCACCCCCGAGATGGGGTGGCAACCACCCCCAAGGTTTTAGCGTATGATAGCGGCATGATATAGAAAATGATCCTTGGACTATTCCCAACCTTCTGTGAAAATTTCAAGTAAATCCATGCTGGACGAAAACATTGCGAGCCAAAATGCTTCATTTCCTCAATCGACTATTGGAGCCGACCGACCGGCTCTGTCCCGTCATACAGCTGACCGACTATAATAACTTTTATTTATATTTAATTTAGAATGTGTGTACTGATTTTCAGCCTTAGTAAATGGAAATAATTACCTTTGTAGGAAAGCAACTTTGATACCCTCTCAGTAACCCCTGTTCTACGTTTCGCTTGACCGACCGCAGTATGTTTCTCTACACACTCACAGTAATCAACTGTGAAAGATCTAGCTTTAGTAAATTCAAATAGATTTTTCAGCGCTGCCTCTTGGTCTACTACTGCACTGAACAGATATCGATAAAGATGACAGAACAGATTAGACAAAATCTGACGCAGGTTTGTCAAAATGACAGTGATAATTTCTCTATGTTGCCTAATTAGTTATTTAGTTATTCGATTTCTTGTTAGAAATAAAAAATTTTAGTAGTTCCAAGATTACACAAAATCTAGGCATGGGATAAAAAAGTTTATTTGAAGAAAGTTTTTTTTCTTCTTAATGGCGGTACAGGCTCCTTTTTTCAATATTTTATTTAGTTATAGAGTAATTTCCACGTACTAACATATTTCTGAAATTGGGCGCTGTACCGCCATTATTTATTATATTACGAATACTTATCTCGACAAAATATTCAAAATTAGAGCCGCAATCTTGGAACGCGTTTGTTGCTACCTGTTTATCGCTACTGTAGCCTCTTAAACAAAGCTATTTGTTTATAAGCCAAAAAATTGTTTATACTTTTAAAATATTGCTGAGGCCCCTTAAATAATCTGATTTTAATTCTGTAAAGTGTATTAGATAGGTAGAGCACCTCTTTATATGTAAAAAAATTTGCCAACTTCTAAATGGTCTACTTTCTGTTCAGAATGATTTTAAAAAATTTGAACTTTTTTAAAAACATTTACATTGCAAATTTATTATGCAAAATCTATTAGGTCGATTTTAATGAAATTTGGTAGACCATTTAAGTAAGTTCTAAGAATTTTCTAAGCGAATTACTAAGGTTTTAAGTGCCACCAAAGTGGTTAAGAAACATTGAATAACAACTAACAACAGGCGTATTTTGCCCCCTTATTTTGTATTTATTGCTATATTGCAGAAAAGGTAATATAGTATATACCTTAAGACATTTTTGATCAGTCGTATATCATACAAAATTCAATTATCTTTATTTTATTTCTGTACGATTTTATTCCAAAAAGAACCGTTTTAAAGTTATAAGCAAAGAAAGCAGAAAAAATCGATATTTTTCGAAATTTTTAAATATTTTAATTTTTTTATTAATGTTCCGGGCATATTTGAGAAGGAGCATAAGTCAATTATTATTACTGAAGGTGTCACCTAACTCCTAACTTTATCTGCAAAAATCCGAATGCCACCTCTCACATCCAAAAATACACGTTTTTTACAGATTAGTCCTGATCTAAAATAAATACAACTAAAATACTAAAAACATAGTACCTATATACTTGACAGCATACCGAAAAAGTAAGAGATAAGTGTGAAAGTGTGTGTAAGTGTGTGTAGAATAAAAGAAAAAAAAAAGAATAAATAGGAAGTGAAAGTGCATGGAATTTGTAGAACCAACCAAGGCAGATTGCAAAAAGATATTTCATTTGCGTTTTGGAAAAAATTTTTGGACACTTGTCCAACGATACAGCTTTAAAAGATACCGGCACAATAAAATATTGCTAGAAAAAGTACATTTACTTAAAATGTTTAAATGACACACCTTGAACCAATGAATTTTAATGATTGAATTTTGAATTTAAAGTAATTTTTATTTTTTTGTGAAATCACATCGTAAGTTTACACTACCAAATGTTAAATGTTTATGAATTTATGTATGGGTAATATTCGCAGAAATCATGTAAGATAACCTACAAATGAGCCCATTGATGCATTACTCAAAATGAGATATTACCTTTTTGTTAGGTTTAATTAAAAAACTCAAATTTATTGTTCAAATCTAGTTGTGATTTCGTCAAACTTGGCGCACTTTTTGATCTATTTATGAATGTAAACTAGAACAAAAATTTAAACATTGTAAAGATATTTTAAATTAAAAGCTTGTTCTTACCTTTGTAATTTTATATCAAAGAAATATTCCAGCACTGTAAAACGCGGTTTTTACTACTAATAACAGTTAAATTACACCTCATCTACTTGTAAATAAGTTAACTAAAAACGTTTTTGGCGTAAACGAAGCACATGCGTTCCCATTTCTACGCTCTGAATTGAGCGAATCCAGATAATGTGTGTACATACCGCTAAAGTTGCGTAGTCGGCTATTTGTCTGGGCGACTGATTAATCCTTTAGCGGTGGTGGCATATGCGCAGTGAATGTCTGCATATCATCCGATTTCAAAGAAAATTGTTATAGATTTTTGGAATAGGAAATACGCACAGGGTCGGAATATCCAGAGGGAGCGTTGACCCAAAGTATTGAACATTTTTTGTAACCTTATCAATTTTTATAATTAATAAAGAATGAGTTTAGGTAATTTCAAATTGATTGGTAAAACATGTATTAATATCTAGTCATTATAACTTTCTTTTCACAACGAAGAAGAAAATTAGATTATAATTATAATTCAATATAAAACTGTCCTGTACCTACTTCGGGGAAAATGGGAAAACTTCTTCTTCTTCTATATAGGCGCTTTTATATAGTACTGCCTGTTTTTCTTCAACGGATATTCTGCCCCTAAATTGTCATCCATCTTTTCCTTGGGCGTCCTCAGTAGCGTACTGATAGATCAGCGGGCCCTAGTTCCAGTTGGGGTGCGAGCCCCCGCCCAAAACATTAAATATAAATCACCATGTATCATAAAATATATCATAAAAACTCAAGCTAATTTATAGTCCATTACTCAGGGTTTTTGCTGTATATTTTAAAAAAACTGCTCGGATTGAGATGAAATTTGGCATACACATAGCTAACATGTCAAGCAAAAAAAAGTGATACCTATTGTGCCGATGTGCGCTTCTGCCCTAGGTATGTTTTACTCCTTCTCGGGTGAAAAACATACGTTCAAGATAAGTTCGGAATTGGATAAACTGACTAATTCTAAGCAACCTTTAAGTTCTATAGAGTTTTTTCACTAAGTCAATACTTTTCGAATTATTTGTGAGTGAATATGTTCATTTTTCAAAAAAAAAAACTCCTTTTGAGACGATTTTTCGCAAATACCCACAAAAAGTAAGTATGTTATCGAAAAAAATATTCTTACTAAAAATATAGCTTATAAAATAAATGAAAAATATGGTGTATATACGAAGTCTTTAAACCCAGTAGGTCATGACATGTAGGTTCTTATTCGTCAAATTCCAAATCGAATATTTCAACGTGAAATAACTAAAAATGAATCAGTTTTCGAGAAAAAGTCATCACAACTTTTTTAATATATTTTTGTCATTTTTAATTTCTAGCATCAATATTAACTATGTAACGCTCAAAATAAAGTTGGCCACTTTTTTTGGTAAACAAATAGTGAAAATCACCCCCTAATTAACATCCCAAATGAAATTAATCGTTACCGCTTCCCAAGTTACTTGACTTATGTTTTGCTTATGATCTGTAAGTGTTACCGCTTCAAAGTGCTCATTTTGAAAACAATTTGGTTTTAAATTAAAAAAAAAATATAATTGTGAAAAAATTTTGTTTTTTTCAAAATAACCTTATTAATTATTGGTGATACCAAAAATCTTGACTAGTATAAAAAATATAGGTTTTGCTATTGTGAATATTTTGGACTTTTTGTTTTCCTGAAGACAAAAATTGGTTATAAGATATGTCTGTTCAAATTTTGCATACACTCGTGATTAGTGACTCGTTTAAGCCCATTCGACTACAGCCTTTTCAAAAATAGGCACTTTGAACCAACGAATCTTACATATCTTATAAACAATAAGTCAAGTAATCTGTGAAGCGGTAATATTATTTCGGATGCTAATTAGAAAGTGATTTTCACGACTTTTTTACCAATTAAAAAAAAGATACCAACTACTCACATGATTGATCACTTTACGCCAGCCGTTTTTATAAAAAAATGAAACTCAAAAATTTTCTACATCCAAAACTCCAGTCCTACTCCAAAAACCTTATGATTAAAAACCTCATTAATATCGGAAAATTAACACAGCTTTTAAAAAATGAACATTGGTATAAAATCTATATCAACAAAGTAGATTCTGAAATTGCATAATATAAATAAGTTAAAAATAAGTTAATTAATTACATACAAACCTCTAGGGAGATAAAACGTTTAAAAAATATATAAAAAAAAACCCGGGATATCGGTGGAGTTGATATCTTTTATCAAACGACGAGATTTTCTTAAAAAGAAATTAGTGTCATATATAGAGTCTTATTATCCTTTATTGTCTATATTTAGAATTTAATTTTAATTTTTAAGAATTACCTACCTCTATAAAAGTACAGGCTGAATGATGACGGTTTAATAAACACGAGTATCGAGCCTATCGTATTGGGATTATTTTTATGGCCGTATAAAACTTGCAATACATATTTACAACTTTGTAGTTTACCTACATCTTATTCATGAATCTTGCTAATATACAAGTGTTTGAGTTATCACGTGTAGGCAGGCCCTGTCAGTTAGTCTTTACAAATGTTGAAACGTGGGCTTTGGAAAGCAGGTAAAACGTGTAAGGAACCTTACAACAGGGTTTCAATACATTTTGTTTTCAAATTTTTTGAGGAATAGGCAGGGCTGGATTTAAGGGGTGGCAGGCTGGGCAGCTGCCCGGGGCCCCCCACAAAGTCTCAAACGCAAAAAATATCAGCAAATTATTCACATAGAATTATTTTGGTTTTATACAAACACTTATGCCGTCCACTCTCTAAATTTAGTGGCAAAAGCTGCAGCTGAGTGTTGTTCTGCTGCTACAGCATTATCTGATTTCTTAGAAGATCTATATGTATTTTCACTTCCTCTACATATAGATACAACTTGTTAATCAAATGTTTAAAAGCTGCATCTTTACGTGACAGCAACGCAGACCGTGGCAGAAATATTATTCTTCCTAAAAGAGTAAATACTACTAGATGGTTATCCAGAAGTGATACCGCAAAAGCACTAGTTAACGATTATAATCAGACTAAAGTAGACTTATCCAAAATTTCAGAAGCAATAATTTAAAACTCGTAGCGATACAAATTGTTTGTCTAATCGAATTTGCTTACTGTAAACAGGAATATTTGCAATATTTTGGAATGAAATCTTAGAGAAAACAAACAGTCCAAGTCGTATTCTCCAAGATCCAAATATTGCCCTTAATTCAGGAGTGGCAGCACTTAGATCACTTAAAGAATTTATACAGTCAAGACGTGACAATTTCAAAACGTATGAGACGCGATGATAAGCGGAAGTCAAGACTATTCAACACATAGAAAATGACTACGGAATATTTGACTGACTCTACTGGATTATGGAACATCTCAAGAGACTGAAATGACATCAGAGAAATTTAGAACTCAAAATTTTATCGCTATTATAGATCACCTCATTACCTCTTTAAGTCAGAGGCTTTCTGCATATAAATGCATTCATTCCAATTTTGGATTTTTACATCATTTAGATATATTTTGGTCATGCATATATGTACAATATTTTGGCCATGTTATGCGACACCCAGAGAGATATAATATACTTCATTTAATAATACAAGGCAAGGTAGACGCAAGAAGAGGGGCAGGTCGAAGAAGAACGTTATGGCTTAAAAACCTGAGAGAATGGTTTACCTAACAGATCCTCTACGTCCCTTTTCCGAGCTGCCGTGAACAACATTACTATAGCCAATGCTCGATAACCAAGCACGGCACATAAAGAAGACATCATTTAGCTTCAGAGCTATCAAAGTTTAGGTATACTGACATCTGTAGCAATGATTTAGATGAAATCCTAGGTGTCGAACTAATACAGTTTGTAGAATTTTTCAAAGAGGATATCTGCTCATTAAATATAAGCAAAGAACTTTAAACGTACCGATTGCTAGAAGAAAAGAATGCGAATAATGCGTTTCCAAATGTTGAGGTAATACTTTGTTTATATTTCTGATACCAACTAACTAGTGGGGAGAGGTAATTTTCAAAACTTAAGTTAATTAAAAATTGACTTCGGTCTATAATGGGCCAAGAGCGTTTGTATCATCTCTCTATAATGAGAATTGAACACGATGTCTTAAAGCAATAAGACATGTCCGACTTAGTCAAGGAATGTTCAAGTAAAAAATCTCGAAAAGTATCCGGACTTAATAGTCTATGCGCCAGAGGGGTCACCGTGTCATATTAAATTCTGATGGACAAACTCAACGGTTTCTTATGGATTTTTGGCTGCTGATTACGAATATTTCGAGGGGGGATTTCGATCCGATTGGTCAAAAAATTGTTATAAACAATTTAATTGTTTATAAATTGTTTATAAGGATCTGGCTCATAAACTAAAAGAGATGAAAAAAAATGTTTCAAATAAAATTTGTTCCTTAATAAAAAGCCAAGAGAAAACCGTTTACTAAACTTAAATCTAACAATTAGAACTCAAGATATTGTAAAATTAGTGCACAATGCAAATTGCAAAATAAGTATTTTTCGAAGCTTTATCGATCGTAAGTCGGCTTCTGCGCATCCAAATGAGTCTTAGAAGGTGTCGATTTAAAGCTTAATTAACAAGCTTCCAAACAAAATTTGTTAAATTACTTGATCTTCATTTGATTTAAAGTTATACCCGTTTGAATTTACAATTTTCTTAAAAATATTGTACATTCATTTGTTTATAAGGGTTTCAAGCAAATTTGGGCTATAAACATTTATACTTTAATGAACAATAATGATAGAAAAACTCAAAAGGAACAATTTGAGGTTATGAAAATGTTCATAAGTTTATTTTTGGCCAAGATGTCGATATTTTAATGGCGCGCGCTATGAGTCGCAAGATCGGCTCACCGCGTAAAGGTTCACACGCTAATTTCTCGATGCAAATTATAATTTCTATGTATACATACGTTATCTTCATTTTTCATTTTTGAAGATCCTAATAAAATTGTATCATATAATTCTTATAATTAAATCATCATACTGTACCTCGTATCACCTTTCATTCTATTTACTTTGTCTTCTATTTTTTCACTAAATGAGAAAAAAAACATTAAAAACTAATATTTCAGAAGTATAACTAAAAAGTAAGTTGATATTATTTATTAATACTATTTTTACAAACATTTTTTCATGCATCTGCAAATCTGCATAGAGATATAAGTACAGGGAATATCAGCTTTTTTACATCTGCATAAGTTTTTAGCGAAATTTTAACAGTTACATGGTGGTACAAGTCTGTTCTTGTAGGCAGTAAAACTAAAACTTTTTGAGGCTTCAGAGTCTAATTATCTATATGATATCCATATAAAGTGGATCTAGTTCTTTTGCAGCATCATCAAGGCCCGTTAATTGTGTGTATGCCGCCACATCAAAAATGCTCGTTTTATATGCAATGATGATGCTGCAAAAGAACTCGATCCATTTTTATATGGATATCACATATTGGCTCATTTGCTTGCGTAGAAGCCGAGTTACGATCGATAAAGCGTCGAAGAATACATACTTACTTGACTGTGAGTCAATCTTGCGCCTCATAGCGCTCCATTAAAATATCGACATCTTAGCCAAAAATAAACTTACGAACATTTTCTAAGCTCAAATTGTTCCTTTTGAGTTGTTTTATCATTATTGTTAATTAAAGTATAAATGTTTATAGCTCAAGTTTGCTTGAAACCTTTATAAACGAATTAATGTACAATTTTTTTGAGAAAATTATAATTTCAAACGGGTATAACTTTAAAACAAATGAAGATCAAATAATTTAACAAGCTTTGTTTGGAAGCCTCTTAATTAAGCTTTAAAAAGACACCTTATAAGGCTCATTTGCATGCGCAGAAGCCGAGTTACGATCGATAAAGCTTCGAAAAATACTTATTTTGCAATTTGAAATTTGCATTGTGCACTAATTTTACAATATCTTGAGTTCTGATTGTCAGATTGAAGTTTAGTAAACGGTTGTTTCTTCGTTTTTTATTAAGGAACAAATTTTATTTCAAACATTTTTTTCTATTTCTTTTAGTTTATGAGCCAGGGCATTATAAACAATTTATAAACAATTAAATTGTTTAAAACAATTTTTTGGCCACTCGGATCGAAATCCCCCCTCGAAATTCGTAATCAGCAGCCAAAAATCCATAAGAAACCGTTGAGTTTGTCCATCAGAATTGAAAATGACACGGTGACCTCTATTTGGCGCCTAGACTATAAACCCTACATCCTACTATAATATGTTTATTTTTAATATTTTTCTGTAACAAATTTTAATTTTAAATTTTACTGTATTTAAAAATATAGTATTTATAAAAATAGATTAACATTATTTAATGGTAGGACGTAGGGCCCCCACAACAATTCTGCCCAGGGGCCTCCACTGCCTTAAATCCGGCTCTGGGAATAGGTATTCTTCCTTTTTATTTATAAGTACCTACACAAAAAGTAAAATATATTAAGCAGTTACATTTCCTATGTGTGTACTTGTGTAGTTCAAAATGTCCCCATCAAATTAGAAACAAAAGAAGCAAAAAGCGCATTAAAGCGCGTTCCGCGGAACCATGCTCAGTACGCCACTGAGCGTCCTATACTTCTTCTGCCTAACGGTGACTTGTCCCTGGCTATATTCTTATTATCCGTGATTCAGACATCCTGCTTATGGGTTATGTGTTGATTTCATCCTTCTTTTCTATTATTTACCCAGGTATTTATGTTGTCTACCGCACATATGCGTCTGATTTTCTCACTTCTTACCCTGATGTTCTGTAGTCCTTTTCCAGCAATCCTTCTTAAGATTTTCATTTCGTTGGTCTCTAGATGTCTTTGTGTTTTGCTTGTATCTGGTCTTGTTTCGTCCATGCAAGTCATAACTGGCCTAATAACTGACTAATATATTCGGGCCATTGTTTCCAATCTTAAGTGTTTATGTTTGTTCTTCCAAATTGTGTCGTTTAGGTATCCGGCCGTTCTACTGGCTTTAATTATTTGGTCTTTTACCTTTTCTTCGATATTGTTGTCGGCTGATAGATTAATTTCCAGGTATTTGAAAGTCATTACTTGTTGTATAATTTGATTGTCGAACTCCAATTTGCATCTTATTCTTTCTTTGGCTATTAGATACTAAGCTGTTTGTTTTTTGGGCTGATATTTTCATATATTCATTTCTTTTGCGTTAATGTTGAATTCGTGCAGTAATCTTTGTAGGTCCTCTTCGCACTCTCCTGCTAATACGGTATCATCAGCCTAACAGAGTATTTTTATCTTTTTTTTTTCTTCACGTGTTTTATTATTGCATCCCACATTATGTTAAACAGTAGAGGACTTAGTGAATCTCCTTGCCCGATTCCTGTTTGCTTCTATGGGTTTTGTTATTATTCCATTGACTTTCATTTCTATTTTATTTCTTACATATTTGTTTTCTGATACCCAGTGGTAAATTTTTGTCATATATAGTAGGTGTATCACATCTTTTAATTGTATTCTATCAAACGCTTTCCCTAGGCATTTGAAACAGAAAAAGGCTGGTTTGTTATATTCTAATGATTTCTCCGCTATTTGCCTTATCACAACTGCATCGTTACATGATCTTCCACTTCTAAATCCTCGTTGTTCATCCGATATATTTATGCACTCCATTATTTTCTCCATCACTAGGTATTTTTGTTGTGAGTTACTGGGGTCTGCCTTATCACCTTTCTTAAATAACGCTATCACTTGAGTGGTTCTCCATTATTCTGGAATTCTTCCTATATTTATTATTTTACTTATAAGGATATTCAGTTCTTCGTGAAGTCTATCTCCTCCGTATTTTAAAAGTTCATTGGCTAATTGCTATTCCATCTTTCCCAGGAGCTTTTCGATTTTTCATCTTTTTTAAGGCGTTCTTTATAGGTCTGGATCCCGCGTATAAAAAAGTTGATTAATAGCAAGCTGAAAATTTGTTAATAGCTTAAGGGTGTCTAGTCGGACAAACTGGGAATATATTGATATATTATTGGAACACTGGAAGTTTTAATTGTGGAACAGGTTAAAAATTTGGAACGGTCATACCACGAAAACGTCAAATGTATTTTGCCCGACCGAACTTCCAATTGATTTGTTACCCTTTTATTAAACTCTAATGCAAAAATCAGACTGCTATTTATCACCATTGATTATATAAACCACCCACTGTGTAGTTATTAATCAATGTTATCACCAAATGGGCATTTTAATGAGTGGAACACATAGAACATGTCAAATGACAGGAATTATGACAGGTGATAAATAGCAGTCTGATTTTTTGCATGAGAGTTTAATGAAAGGGTAACAAATCAATTGGAAGTTCTGTCGGACAAAATACATGTGACGTTTTCGTGGTCTGACCGTTCCAAATTTTTAACCTGTTCCACAATTAAAATTCCCCTGTTTCAGTGTTCCCATATATCAAAGTTTGTCCGACTAGACACCCTTAAGCTATTAACAAATTTTCAGCTTGCTATTAATCAACTTTTTTTTCATACACCGGGATCCAGACCTATTATATCTTCCTCTTTAATTTCTGTTTGCTCATCCGATTCTAATCCTGGTGTTGCCAGTTCTTCGTTATTAGCTGTTTGTTACAGGTTTTATAGGTAAGTTGTCCATGTATTTGTATCAATATGTTTGTCTTTCTTTTGGAAAAATTTACATGTTAAATTTTCTGGCGGTTATAGGTAGGTATTAAATAATTGGTGCAGCATACCTTACGGTGTAAGTAAATCATCTTTACTTTTAGGTAGGTCCAGGTTATTTTATCCCATTATTTATGTCTTTTATTTTTAAGCATTTTGACATTAGATTATTAAATATCGCCAGTATTATTCAATATATGTATAAAGGGTGAGGCAGATAAAAGTCCAGTTAGAAATATCTCGAGAACTAAAGGAAAGAGAATCATGAAAATTTGAATGGAGGGGTTTTGAAGAGTAATCTCTTTAATGAAAATATTTTCATCGATTTGCTACTTCCGGTTATACCGGAAGTGGTTTATAACTTCGTTTTTTTAAATGGAACATCTTGTATATTTTTACATTTTTGGATTCTCCTGGATGTCTTCTTTCTTAAAATATGAGGTTTTGTAATGTTATACAGGGTAGTTTAAAAGATAATTACGTTTTTTTTTCTTAATTTCCTAGCAATATTCACACCCTGTAGAATTGTAGTTTGACATCAAAAACTCTATTTATGTTCAAATGATTTTTAATACAGTCTACTATTGTTAAAAATTGTTAGTATAACTAAATGTTGAATTGTACTATACAGGGTTGATCGAAACTCGGAAAGAGTATTTTCTGAGATTTCTTAAATAGAACACCCTATATTTTATTATTCTAATGAAATGATATTTTATGCTACTTTTTTATTTCTTAAGCATTCCCTATACCTAACTGCTTTAATTTGTGAGTTATTGGTGATTCAAGCCAAACATTAATTTCAACAAAAAATACGTGAAATTTTATTAGGTTGGCCGTGAAAATATTCAATCACAAATAATTTTTCGGAAATAAATACATATTAATCTAGACTGATCTTTAAAATTGCCAATAATGGTTGAGCTATCAAAATACCTACGTAGTTAACATTCTTGGCGCGATTAACAATTAAGCACAAATTAAAGCATTTAGGTATAGAGAATGCTTAAGAAATAAAAAAGTACCCTAAAATGTCTTTTCATTGCAATACTAAAATACAGGGTGTTCCATTTCAGAAAATTCAGAAAATCCTCATTCCGAGTTTCGACCAACCCTGTATACTAAAATTTAACATTTAGCTATACTAATAATTTTTAATAATAGTAGACTATATTAAAAATCATTTTAACATAAATAGAGTTTTTGATATCCAACTATTACAATTCTACAGGGTGTGAAAGTTGCTACGAAATTAATAAAAAAACGTAATTAGCTTTTAAACTACCCTGTATAACATTACAAAACCGCATATTTTACGAAAAAAGGCATCGAGTAGAATCTAAAAATGTAAAAATATACAGGGTGTCCCATTAAAAAAAAACGAAATTTTAAGCAACTTCCGGTATAACCGGAAGTGGCAAATTGATGAAAATATTTTCATTAAATAGATCACCCTTCAAAACCCCTTCATTCCAATTTTCATGATTCTGTTGCCTTTAGTTCTCCAAATATTTCTAATAGGCCAGTTATCTGCCTCACCCTATATATTGATGAAGCCCTTAGACAATGGAAGAAGAAGTGCAATGGAATGGGACTACCTATAGGAGATGCGATACTCTACACGCTGCACTATGCAAATGACCAAATTGTAATTGCACAGGAAAAGGAAGATCTTGAATATATGTCAAGGAAACTAATAGAGGAACATAGAAAATGGGGCCTGGAGGTGAATACCAAAAAACACAATATCTATGAGTAGGACGGGAAGAAACGGAGAACCTGAACCTGGAACAGGAGACAATTAGGTACAAGCTGCAATGAATACATATATCTGGGAATAAAACTAACTAGTACAGGACGAAATGAAGAAAATATTAAGGAAAGGAGAGTAAAGGGAAAACAGGCGATAGGAGCCCTGAATTCGGAACTGTGGCAAAAAAATATAAGAACAGAAAATAAAAAACGAATTTACAACACAATATTAAAACCAGTGTTAACCTATAGAGCTGAAGTCTGGCAATTAACCAACAAGTACAAAGATAAATTACTAACCACTGAAAGAACAATCATAGATGACATCGAAAGACAACAGCTAGTTTGGTACGGACACGTAAGACGAATGAACGAAAGTAGAATCCCCAAATAAGTGTTAGAATGGACCACCACAGAAAAACGAAAACGAGGAAGACCAGCAACTACATGGATAAAGGGCATCTCCAACGCGATGTCTGAAAGAAATCTAAGAGAGGAAGACTGCCACAATAGAAAGGAGTGGCGATTAGGAACGGAAAGGCGTAGAACGCTACAAAACGGATATAATATATAGACATTAGATTATTAAATTGTGAGGTATTCTAGCACTAAAGTATGGACGAGTGTTAGGAGATGGGTTCGCTGGAATTGTACAAGAAAAGTAATCGAGGTAACAGAAAACTAGTTCGACCCGAAGAATTGATCTTGCAAGAACTCAACTGGCCACCAGATATTGCCTGGAAGCTAACCGGGCTTTACCGTATCTAGTTAAAGCTAGTCTATGGAGAACTGGCCTGAAGACTCAACTAGTTTGACCCGGAGAATTCATCTGGTAAGAACTCAACTAGCCACCAGCCAGATATTGCCTGGACGCCAACTGGGCTTTATCGTATTGGGTTAAAGCCAAACCGTGCAGCGATTTAGGATTGATAAATCGTTGACGATCCGTCATTTTCCAAACCGTGTATTGAATGGTCGCTCCCATCTCATCCTCGTACCATTTGTCTATCCTATGTTTATGTGTGTGAATACCTATACTGACAAAGCGCAGTGATTTTTAAATCTAGTAATATATCAAAAATGAATAACCATTTTCAGTTTCGTTGTAACACGAAACTACAGCCGCATTATTATTCCAGTTCAATCAGAGAGTGCAGCAAGCACCTCTACCGGTTTCGAAACTTATTAGTCTCTCATCAGGAGGCACATATGCTGCTCTCTCTGACCCAACTAGGACAAATCCCGGCGTGAAGTCACGGATTGCAACGAACGAAATGGCAGGAATGCCCTCGCGGCAACTGCTATCAAAAAACTAAGTTTTCAATCTAATAGCACATAAAACAACATCCAAAAATGTTATTCTATATCCTACCAGACTGAAACCAATGGGAACCTTCTCTAGTAACACCTCCGAGGCTTCTACAATTTGCAAGTCATAACGGATGCTGAGACTAAGGAGGATGAGGAAATTTTACAATTTATAATTCTCCAATTTATAATTCATGTGCCTCCAGATGACAGACTAATAAGTTTCGAAACCGGTAGAGGTGCTTGCTGCACTCTCTGATTGAACTGGAATAATGATGCGGCTGTAGTTTCGTGTTGCAACGAAATTGAAAATGGTTCTTCATTTTTGATTTACATGTTTACTCCGATTGGAGTACGAAGGGATGCATTCTCGTTGGAACTTTACCGCGCTGAGCAGATGGGACGTGAATTATAAATTGTAACATTCCCTAATCATCCTTAGTCTCAGCATCCGTTATGGCCTGCAAATTGTAGAAGCCTCGGAGGTATTGCCAGAGAAGGTTCCCATTGTTTTCAGTCTGGTAGGATGTAGAATAACATTTTTGGATGTTGTTTTATGTGCTATTAGATTGAAAACTTAGTTTTTTGATAGCAGTTGCCGCTAGGGCATCCCTGCCATTTCGTTCGTTGCAATCCGTGACTGCACGCCAGGGTTTGTCCTAGTTGGGTCAGAGAGAGAGCAGCATATGTGCCTCCTGATGAGAGACGAATAAGTTTCGAAACCGGTAGAGGTGCTTGCTGCAATCTCTGATTGAACTGGAATAATGATGCGGCTGTAGTTTCTTGTCGCAACGAAATTGAAAATGGTTATTCATTTTTGATTTACATGTTTACTCCGATTGGAGTACGAAGTGAACCATTCTCATTGGAACTTTACCGCGCTGAGCAGATGGGACGTGAATTATAAATTGTAACATTCCCTAATCTTCCTTAGTCTCAGCATCCGTTATGGCTTGCAAATTTTAGAAGCCTCGGAGGTGTTTCCAGAGAAGGTTCCTATTGTTTTCAGTCTGGTAGTATGTAGAATAACATTTTTTGGATGTTGTTTTATGTGCTATTAGATTGAAATCTTAGTTTTTTGATAGCAGTTGCCGCTAGGGCATCCCTGCCATTTCGTTCTTTGCAATCCGTGACTGCACGCCAGGGTTTATCCTAGTTAGGTCAGAGAGAGCAGCATACCTCCTGAGAGGTATGAGAGGAGGCATACCTCCTAAGAGAGGAGGCACACCTCCTGATAAGAGACTAATAAGTTTCGAAACCAGTAGAGGTGCTTGCTGCACTCTCTGATTGAACTGGAATAATGATGCGGCTGTAGTTTCGTGTTGCAACGAAATTTAAAATGGTTATTCATTTTTTATTTACATTTTTACTCCAATTGGAGTACGAAGGGAACCATTCTCGTTGGAACTTTACCGCGCTGAGCAGATGTGACGTGAATTATAAATTGTAAAATTCCGTCATCTTCCTTAGTCTCAGCATCCGTTATGGCTTGCAAAATTTTAGAAGCCTCGGAGGTGTTACCAGAGAAGGTTCCCATTGTTTTCAGTCTGGTAAGATATAGAATAACATTTTTGGATGTTGTTTTATGTGCTATTAGATTGAAAACTTAGTTTTTTTGATAGCAGTTGCCGCTAGGGCATCCCTGCCATTTCGTTCGTTGCAATCCGTTACTGCACGCCAGGGTTTGTCCTAGTTGGGTCAGAGAGAGCAGCGTATGTGCCTCCTGATAAGAGACTAATAAGTTTTGAAACCAGTAGAGGTGCTTGCTGCACTCTCTGATTGAACTGGAATAATGATGCGGCTGTAGTTTCGTGTTGCAACGAAACTGAAAATGGTTATTCATTTTTGATTTACATTTTTACTCCGATTGGAGTACGAAGGGAACCATTCTCGTTGGAACTTTACCGCGCTGAGCAGATGTGACGTGAATTATAAATTGTAAAATTCCGTCATCTTCCTTAGTCTCAGCATCCGTTATGGCTTGCAAAATTTTAGAAGCCTCGGAGGTGTTACCAGAGAAGGTTCCCATTGCTTTCAGTTTGGTAAGATATAGAATAACATTTTTGGATGTTGTTTTATGTGCTATTAGATTGAAAACTTAGTTTTTTGATAGCAGTTGCCGCTAGGGCATCCCTGCCATTTCGTTCGTTGCAATCCGTGACTGCACGCCAGGGTTTGTCCTAGTTGGGTCAGAGAGAGCAGTATATGTGCCTCCTGAGAAGAGACTAATAAGTTTCGAAACCAGTAGAGGTGCTTGCTGCACTCTCTGATTGAACTGGAATAATGATGCGGTTGTAGTTTCGTGTTGCAACGAAATTTAAAATGGTTATTCATTTTTGATTTACATTTTTACTCCAATTGGAGTACGAAGGGAACCATTCTCATTGGAACTTTACCGCGCTGAGCAGATGGGACGTGAATTATAAATTGTAACATTCCCTAATCTTCCTTAGTCTCAGCATCCGTTATGGCTTGCAAATTGTAGAAGCCTCGGAGGTGTTTCCAGAGAAGGTTCCTATTGTTTTCAGTCTGGTAGTATGTAGAATAACATTTTTTGGATGTTGTTTTATGTGCTATTAGATTGAAATCTTAGTTTTTTGATAGCAGTTGCCGCTAGGGCATCCCTGCCATTTCGTTCTTTGCAATCCGTGACTGCACGCCAGGGTTTGTCCTAGTTAGGTCAGAGAGAGCAGCATACCTCCTGAGAGGTATGAGAGGAGGCATACCTCCTGATAAGAGACTAATAAGTTTCGAAACCAGTAGAGGTGCTTGCTGCACTCTCTGATTGAACTGGAATAATGATGCGGCTGTAGTTTCGTGTTGCAACGAAATTTAAAATGGTTATTCATTTTTTATTTACATTTTTACTCCAATTGGAGTACGAAGGGAACCATTCTCGTTGGAACTTTACCGCGCTGAGCAGATGTGACGTGAATTATAAATTGTAAAATTCCGTCATCTTCCTTAGTCTCAGCATCCGTTATGGCTTGCAAAATTTTAGAAGCCTCGGAGGTGTTACCAGAGAAGGTTCCCATTGTTTTCAGTCTGGTAAGATATAGAATAACATTTTTGGATGTTGTTTTATGTGCTATTAGATTGAAAACTTAGTTTTTTTGATAGCAGTTGCCGCTAGGGCATCCCTGCCATTTCGTTCGTTGCAATCCGTGACTGCACGCCAGGGTTTGTCCTAGTTGGGTCAGAGAGAGAGCAGCATATGTGCCTCCTGATGAGAGACGAATAAGTTTCGAAACCGGTAGAGGTGCTTGCTGCAATCTCTGATTGAACTGGAATAATGATGCGGCTGTAGTTTCTTGTCGCAACGAAATTGAAAATGGTTATTCATTTTTGATTTACATTTTTACTCCGATTGGAGTACGAAGGGAATCATTCTCGTTAGAACTTTACCGCGCTGAGCAGATGTGACGTGAATTATAAATTGTAAAATTCCGTCATCTTCCTTAGTCTCAGCATCCGTTATGGTTTGCAAATTTTAGAAGCCTCGGAGGTGTTACCAGAGAAGGTTCCCAATGTTTTCAGTCTGTAGGATGTAGAATAACATTTTTGTATAAAATGTAACAAATAACATTTAAAACTTAGTTATTTTTTTTTCTAGTAATATATTTTTATTTACAGATAGGGCCTTATTCAAACCTGCGCTGATGGGTAAATTTTATTTTGATATTTTTCTTTTATTTTGTTGGGACTATAAGAATACATTTTTATTTGAATTAAATCCGTGTTTTACTAAGTCTGTTGTCTAACAGAGCTACCCATCACAAATACAACTCGTTAACGCTTGTAAAAAATGTATTTATATAAAAAATACCTATCAAATTAACGCATTATATTAACACCATTAATTTTTAATCGTCATCACTATCTTCTTCTTCTTCCTCACTAACATGTGTTTCTTCATATTGTGAAATTTGGCTCTGTAATTCATTATCTCTTACTAAGTCTGTCATTCGTAATTGTTCACTATTGCATCCTATATAAGGACATTTTGCTTTCTTTCCTTGGGATCTAATGTAACTAGCTATAGAATCAAATTCATATATGTGGCCACATTTCTTACTTTTATATGGATTTTTTACTTTCGTTTTACTGATAGGATCCAAAGGTGGAACAAACACATTGGAACAAAGTAGGGATTCATCAATAGTATCATATTGTGTATCTTGAAGTTTTTTGCTCTTCTTATGAACTTCCCTTACGTCAGCATTACCTATAAACAAAAGTATGGAATTACTGTCATGTCTCAATACACAAATATTTATAAAACAACATTAAAATACTATTGTTGACTGCGGTCCTTAGTTGTGACTGGCTAATTGACACCCAAGTCTATGCCATAAAATAAAAAAAAGACTGCGGTCCTGTGCCTGAGAGAAGTTCGAGAAACCTCCCAGTCGAGAATTCCTATAGTATGTGGTCTATCTGTCCCTATCTATACTATAGTGTGCAAAATAAGCCAATTTTTATTTATTTATTTATTTATTTATTAACGGGATAAACCCAATACATACAGAATACAATAAAGCAGAGCTTTCGTCCTAATAATGAAAATATAAAATTTAGATACATGTAAAATTACAACTAAGTATAAAACACAAACATAAAAAATAAAAGAATATAAAATATTGTTAAATGATGAAAACAACTGAATCCATTATAACAGTTAAATCTAATTAATTTTTGAATTCAAAATTCAAGACGCCCGAGTTCTTGTTTAATAGAGGAAACTGAAGAACCAAACAGATCTATTAGATGACTAAACTTGTTTCCATACAGGGCCAATCTATTAATTGGTGCATATTGACCATAATTTGTAGCGTGCCGTTGTTCCTTGAATATTTGTGGATTTCGTGTCAATCTAGCAGGTATATTAAAGCATACACGACTTAACAATTCTTCGGAGTTAATAACACCAGAGATAATTTTGCAAAGATAACAAATATCCAACATGACTCTTCTGCGTTCAAGAGTTTGTAAATTTAGTCTCATTAATATATTGTCGTAAGTATAATTTCCGACTGTTAAACCCATCTTAAAAGCTGCAAAACGTAAAAATTTGTTTTGAACCTTTTCAATATTTAGGATTTGATATGCATAACTAGGTGACCAGACAATAGAACCATATTCAATCATTGATCTCACGATACTGCAATATAAGATTTTTATTGTGTGAATTGACAAATCTTTTGATGAACGTAATACAAAACCCAACATCTTAAATGCCTTCGAAACAGTATGGTCAATGTGAGAGTAAAATGTTAATTTACAATCAAATATTATACCTAAATCCCGAATTTCGTTCACACGTGTGACAGGAGTATTATTAATAAAATATTGATGGTGAATAGGTGAATGGGATCTAGCAAAAGTTATTAAAAAGCATTTATTAATATTAAGTTCCATATCATTTCTAACACACCACTCATAAAAATCATTTACTTGTGACTAAAGCTGAAAAATGTTATCATCATTATTGACAGTCTTATATATTTTAATATCATCAGCAAACATTAAAAAGTTAACTTGCTTAAAAATAGATTGAACATCATTCAAGAACAAATTAAATAGAAGGGGGCCACAGTGGGAACCTTGCGGTACTCCAGATGTAGCTGTAAAAGCATTAGAAAGAAAACATCCTATTTTTACACTTAAACTTCGATTAGTCAGGTAACTTTGCATCCAATCAAAGAGACTTCCAGAAATACCATATGCTGTAAGTTTCGCAAGTAAGATATTATGATTGACCTTATCGAATGCTTTAGAAAAGTCAGTATAGATGGAATCTACTTGTAACTTGTTTTCCAAAGCAATAACAATGTCACTCTGATAAAGAAGTAAATTAGTTACTGTAGATTTACCCTGTACAAAACCGTGTTGTTCATTCACCAGAATACTACTGAGTTCACAAGTAAGCTGCTTAGTAACTAAATAATCTAATAATTTTGGAATTGCTGATAAAGTACAAACTGCTCTGTAGTTTTCAACATTTGACTTTGAACCAGATTTAAATATAGGTTTTACGTAACTACGTTTCCAGCAATCAGGGAAAACCCCTTCTTGCAAAGATTTATTGAAGAGTATATACAATGGCTTAGATATAGTACAAACACATTGTTTTAATAGATAGTTAGGAATGCCATCAAGGCCAAAATTTAGTTTAGGAGACAAATTGTGAATACTCACAAAAATAGTATTAATGTTAAAAGAGCATGAGCTCATGTTACCAGCATTTTCAAATTGATATTGTGGGGGGGGGGGGGGGGTAGTATTGTGGTCAGTGAACACTGTAGAAAAAAATTGGGCAAATAAATTCACAGCTTCCTCCCCAGAACTACTTTGATCATTTCCTAAATATAAGTGGCATGGTACATCATAATTTTTTCTACGACTGTTTATATATTTCCAAAAAGTGTGTGAGTCACTATTAATTCTAAATTCAGAATCTCTAACATATAAATTATAACAATCTTTACTTAGTCTACTACATTCAGATCTTAAGTTATGAAAAATAATAAAATCATCATAATTATTGAACATCTTATACCTTTTATGATATTTTTTCTTTTCATATAATAATTTTGTGGCTTATTCCAAACTAAAATAGTAAATAGAGATATAACAAAGGATTATTTGTAACACTAAAATAATAATCCTAATTTATGCGTTTTATTCACTTTGTAAAGACTTTTTTGCTGGCAAACTTTCGACACCAACGTGTGTTTGTACCTGGGGTAACCGAAGGGTAAAATTTAATTACAGAAAATTTTGACACCGCTGGTAGCTGGGTAATTACCTGGGTTTTCTCAATATTTATTATCACTCACATCTAAATTTACATGAATATTATTCACTTCAGTTATATTTTATTTCTTGTTAGCAGTCTTGTTTCTATGTGGACAGTACATTTTCTTCTTCTTCTTCTTGTGTCACTCCTATCGGAGATCATCAAGGCTACCCTGACCTTGTTTACAGCTGACCTAAAAAGTTCATTAGTGGTGCAGTCACACCACTCTCAAATTCCGCAACCATGACATTCTTCTACGGCCTTAATTCCGTTTTCCTTCTATTTTTTCATACATTTAGTACATTTTCATGCAGTACCAAATTATTCTCCAATTATTTACTACACATGGCTTGGAAAACGGATATTATGTTCCTTGTTAGGACAATCCAGGGGTTCGAACGAAAACCCGATAACTAACAAAACCATTGTTTAGAGATAATTGCGATTAAAGATTTATAGTAAGTTTGAAGAAGGTTTAAAATCGCTATAGGAAGTTTGATCAAACATTTGTTATAGCGAAATGGTAGAGAATTTAACTAGTTAGAATAATTTATTTTCAGTTTGATTTATAAAAACGTATTTAAAAAAAATAATAAAACATGATATTTATCAGGTTTTACCTCGTTGAATGAGTATAACATTTAATTTTATTGGTTTTTATTTTTAATTTTTTTAATTAAAAATAAAATTTAACTGTATATTATTCAAACAAAAAAAAAATAATCTACATTCTTTTTAGAAAATTAAAAGGTAAAATGTTTTATTCTTCATATCATTACGTCTGGAATTCGGTCTACGATATTATTACCGGTTTTTAAATTTGTTATCCAAGCATGCACCTCTTCTGGAAAAATATTTTCTTGGCACATCTTCATCAAATCCGTTTTTTTTGCGTCACTTATTGGAAGGGTACTTTTATATAACTTTGGTAAATTGCCCAGAGTTGATAAGTCTATGGTTGCTGTTTGGGATGAAATATGTTTTTGCGTTTTAGGGCGTAGAGTAGGAGTTTTTTTAATTCAAACCAATATCTGATATCTTTATTAACTGGTTACGGTTTTCCGTGATTGTCTTCTTTAGAATATCATCCAGTAGAATCACTATTAGCTACAGCATTAATTATATCATCTGAGGATATACATAGCGTTTTTGTAAAAAACTTTTGGCACACTCGAATTCATTCATAGAAACATTTCTTACTAAATGTTCGTTCCTTTCTTTTGGAAGTTATAGGGACAAGTCTAGTTCTAATTAGTGTGACAGTTAGATAGTACAAAATAAAAATGTTTCTAGACTATACTACTACTACTACTAGACTCCAGTAATTTCTACAAAGTTTGTTTCTATAGTCTTCATACAACTTTTCAGTAAACTTAAATTTAAATTTACTACAATTAATTTGCTGTGGTACCTTGGAAGCCATGATTTCGTTTTTTGTTACAAATATGGGTAACCCAGTCTAACCATCTTTTTTCGTAATATTCAATTTCCAATTTACCCCATCTTTTATTGGTTTTAGACCAGCGGTTCTCAACCTTTTTGAGTGATGTACCACCTACAGTTATTTTTATTATTTTTGGTACCACCTATATTTTTAAATTGTATTATCAATACTTATTAAATACTACTATTTTAATTTTTCTGTGTTTTGTGTACCACCGCTAATAATGATATGTACCACCAGTGGTACATGTACCACAGATTGAGAACCTCTGTTTTAGACCATGCAGAAGTTTTTTGTAAAATTAAAAATAAAAAAGTTTCCCATAATACACTCACCGGCAGAGAAAACGGGCACCCCAAAAAATGGGTCATTTTTAATGTCTTGTAATTCCTAAACCTGATGTCCGATTTAAGTAATTTTTTTAATATGTTACAGCCTTATTCTTTATCAATATCGCTGTAATAATATTGTTGCTAGACAGGTACACTGTCATTGTATACAGGGTGTACGAATCAAACTGTGTTTTTTTCTCAAACTTTGGAACACCCTGTGGAATGTTCTAGCTTTTATAAAATACTAAAATTAAAACCCAACTATAGTCACAGATTTTCTTAACATTCTGTTTTTTTATTCATTCGCTTATGTTGGATAATAAAAAAGTTGGGCACTTTAACAACTACCCCTGTTTTTCGTCAATACAGGGTGTTTTTCAATAAGTACGGCAAGCTTTAAGGGGTAATTCTGCATGATAAAATAATGACAGTTTGCTTTATAAACTTATGCACGCAAATACTTCGTTTCTGAAATAGGGGGTGTTGAAATTGTTCTTACAAACTAACGATTTATTTATTGCTCTAAAACGGTTTGTGATATGCAAATGAAATTTGGTAGATTTTAAGAGCTAGTTATTGCGCATTTTTTGGCATACAATTGAGAATTTTATATTCACCATTGGCGTGCATACGGGATATATCTAAAATATTTATACCCATATGCACGCCAGTGGTGAATATAAAATTCTTAATTGTATGGGAAAAAATGCGCAATAACTACCTCTTAAAATCTACCAAATTTTATTATTAAATCGTCAGTTTGTAAGAACAATTTCAACACCCTCTATCTCGGAAACGAAGCATTTGTGGGCATACGTTTATAAAGCAAACTGTCATTATTTTATCATGCAGAATTACCCCTTAAAGTTTGCCGTACTTATTTAAAAACACCCTGTATTAACGAAAAACAGGGGTAGTTGTTAAAGTGCTTAACTTTTTTATTATCCAACATAAGTGAATGAATCAAAAAACAGAATGTTAAGAAAGCCTGAGGCTATGGTTTGGTTATAATTTCAGTATTTTATAGAAGCTAGAACATTCCACAGGGTGTTCCAAAGTTTGAGAAAAAAACACAGTTTAATTCGTACACCCGGTATACATTGAAAATTTAACTGTTTAGCAACAATACTATTACTTCGATATTGCTAAAGAATAAGGCTATAATATATTAAAAAAATACTTAAATCGGACAATAGGTTTAGGAAATATAAGACATTAAAAATTACCCATTTTTTGGGGTGCCCGTTTTCTCTGCCGGTGAGTGTATATGTGTCCAACTTAAGTAGATATGCTGTATATAATAGATACAAAAATATAATATACATAATACATGTGATTGAGTAGACAGCTCTAATAAAAAAAAAATAGTGAGCTGTCATTTAATATTACCCATATTATAACATTAATAAATAAAATTTATTTGATGGACATTTCAAGTTGACGTTTATGTGTCAAAACGAAACAAAGACTTGCATCTTGGGACAGCAATTTATGCCTGGTTGCACCAACAAATCTTAAGCTTCAGATGTGCCTTAAGCACAGCTTACAAAACATACCTACATGTTGCACCATTGAGTCTTAAACAATTTTCAGCTTGCTACAATGGATTTCTACGTGCATTGCATAGATTATGATGCAACGTAAGTGAGCCTTGAAGCAACCCTATCAACAAGCTGAGCTGGGCTAAGCTAGACTTAAGATTTGTTGGTGCAACCAGGCATTAGGGTTCTAATCACAAGCGTTTATAGCCGATGTCACGTGCTACTTTGAAATCATATGAAATTTTCATTTGCATTTTTAGGTTCATTAGGTTTAATACGTTTTTAGCAGTGTCTCCATTGTAGAATTATCTCGATATCTAAAATTGTTAAAAGACCCTAAAGTGCTGTCCCGAGATACACGTTGACTTTGAGAACTCGGTTATCTCGAAGATGGTTTGAGATATCGAAATGCTGTTTTCAGATTTGAATTCAGGATACAAAACTACATGTGTATCCGGACCATAGATCGGCTCCAGGTATTGCAAGGGTGGCAATGCACGAACAAACAGACTTTGCGAATTTATAAAGAAAAACAAAATTTTCGTTGAAAAATGGATCATAGTGTACTTTTGCTTTTTATTTCACAATATGAAATTGTGAGTGAGATTATCAGTTTCTTTTTTGGTGGGAAGGAAATCAATTAATATATCCTAATATCTCTTCTGAATATGCTATGAATTAAGAATGCTCTATTAGTGATGTAACGAATGTCATTTTTTGAACATTCGCGAATATGAATGCGAATGCGAATATCTGCTACTGACATTCGCGAATGCGGATGCGAATGTCCAGCTTTTTAATAATTTGTTTCTATTTTTGTAATGTTTCCTAAATTTATAATGAAAAGTTAATTGGTATTTAGTGTAAATCAATCTGAATCTTAAGCTTTATTACATAATACCAAATAATAAAATAAAGTGAAAGCTGATAATGTGATTATTCGAGGTTAAGTTACCTTTTCTTAATAAAAAAAAAGTTGAGAAGTGAATAGATTTTGATTTTATTAACCTAATATTATCTGCAAATGATTTTTTTTCTGATATTCATATTCACAAAACATTCGCACAAACTTCGCGAATGCGGATGCGAATACAAATATGCAAAAATATGCGAAGATTCGCGAATGCGAATACGAATATTCGTTACATCACTATGGGCCGGTTGTTCGAACGCTAATCAAGAATGATCATTATCAAATAATTAATTACTGTCAATGTCAACTTTGTTTGGGTTGTTAAAAAGTCTGTGGAGTCTATAATCAATTAATATAAAAATCATTATTAACATAATTAATAATAAATCTCATAATTGTAATTAATTATTTGATAATGATCAATGATCATTGTTGATTAGCGTTCGAACAACCGGCCCTATGCTCTATGTGAAAAACATTACAAAGTAAAATGAAACTAGATATACCTCAAAAACTTAGCCCTAACATACCTTTAAAGATTGTCTGCCAAACACGACTTTTTTGATGGTTTATTGATGACCCTGTTGTTACATTATCCACGCAATCCTGATACAAACTTTCTATATCTTCTATCTTTTCTGAAGAGTTTAATTTCTCATCCAAGTTCTGAAAAGCCTTACTGGTTGTATTAAAGTTATGTTCCAACTCACTATATTCTTTTACATGAGTTTCTAAAATGTTCAATTGGTTTTGTTTGGTCTCATCATTTTCGCACACATCTGATATTAATTTTTTCCATAATTTTAATGATTTTGTAACTTTTTCTAACACATCATCCGTTTTTTGCATTGAAGACATTTTGCCTTTTTATTTCAAATGATATTGTATTTACACCAGCAATCACTGTTCAACTTTTTGAAACTAATTTTTTTTTTAATTACATTTGTTTATAAATTAATTAACAAACAACAAATCAAATGAAAAATCAAATCAAATGAAAGTTTTTTGTTGTTATCCACAGACCATATATACTTATAGACGTTTCACGACCATGTTAATCTTTCGGATCGAATTAACGCCATCTCTTGATTGGAATGGGAACTAAATTGACAAATTTTAGTTACGTGGGAATTTCAACTTATACATTTTGCGGGATTTTTGATGACATTTCGCAGGAAATTAAAACAACCGAAAGACAATTCAATGTTTTATTCAATATTTTACTGGAAACTTCAAATATTCCAATTTGTTTTCAAAATGCTAAACACTACTGCCATGTGTCACGTGAAAGCACTGATGTGTAATATTGAGTTGAATGAAAATTTTTGAAAAAATCTTGTAGGATGATTGTTTAGATAAATATTACCTTATAATCTTTTACAAACTTCCAAAAATATATAGGCCAGAAATGTTGATGACACACTTGTCTATTGGAATAAACTGTTTCAGGATCTATTATATTGTTTTTTTAAATGTGGAGAAACACAACACGGGATGATCAATGTAAACTAAAAATTCTACTCATAAAAACGGATGGTTAATACAATTGATTAATATTGTGATTAAATCTAATTAAAAACGTAACACCACTATAATAAAATAATTAAACCACAAACTGTAAAATAAAAAGTAAATAACAAATGAATTTAATTGTCAACTGTCAGTTGTTAAATATGACAAGAAAATTGACTGACAGCGACATCTCTGGATTGGAATGGTAACTAATTTGCTGTCTTGACCTTGACAATTTACGTGAAACGTCTATGAGTATGTATGGTTTGTGTTGTTATCAGCTGTCTGGCAGCTGTCAGCATCATCATAGGTCACAGAGATTAGAGATGTCAGTTATGTCTTCTGTGGTTCTGTGATGTCTGTTGTTTGTGATTCACAACTTATTTATAGTGCATCGTGCATCCTGCTCTTACATGAAGTCAACTAACAAAGAGGTATCTTCATATTAGAGAACACCTAATGATATTCATATGATATTTATTTGAAATTTAAAGAAAAGTAAAAATTTATTGATGATTTTACTAACATTTTAAATTGAAATATTCTTCATCTATTCCAATATAAATTAAATGAAGCTATATGTATAAGTAAAAAGTTGTTTTTGATAATAGTGTACCGATTACTCTACGGGAAACGAACAAACCTTATGTTTAACTTCCTTCAAATTTTATTGATTAATCTGTCAGAGAAATAGTGATAAGCTGATGAGGGAGTATTCGTAGTTAAACAAAATTATTTAAATTTCAATGTATTTGTAAAAATATAGTTATAAGTATCAAAAACACACAAGGTATTATTGTGCTACGATTAGGAATTGCAAAATTATTTAGTTATAAATTTTGTTTTCTTCAGTTATCATGTCTGCTGCTGGGACACCCTCCACTGACCCATGGGTGATTTTAGCCCGAGAAAGGACTAGATATGAGGAACAGTTCAGATCTTTAAAACCCAACAATGGAATTATTACCGGGGATCAAGCGAAGTCCTTTTTGCTTCAGTCACAATTACCACCTATTATTTTGGGGCAGATCTGGTAAGTACTGATTTGTTAAGAATTATTCAGATCTTAAATAATATTTTATTGATTTGATAAGTTATCAACTTCCTGCTTTTCTATCAATAGATGTCCAAAGGGAAAGAAGCTTAATTGTATTTATAATTACTTCTTGGAAAAGAGGAGTTATTAGGTGACTGATATTGTAAAAATTTTATCATGTTGTATGTGGTTTAAGTGTGTTTAGGTTTCCTAAAGTAATATCAACTGGGTGCAAATAATTATTTTTGTTCATAAATATCTTATATAGGTATATTTTCAAAAACCCTTTATCATATAGTGGTGTAGGGCCACAACACATTCGAAGTTGGTTGTAGAAAATTTTTATTTTGTTTTAAATCTTTGTTTTGCCTTCAGCAACAATAATCTGCAAGTTAGAAACTCATAGGCCGCTTCAGTTCTAAATGTTTATAACGAAATTTGCCTCTTATTTTCAAACTCAAAATAAGACATTGAAAAATGTTTTAACACGTTAAACCTGCGTGAGACAGCATCTGTCTCACGGTGCTGTGAACTTGGTGGACCGCGTGACTGTACCGTGTCTCTCACAGCCGTATTAAAATTAATTGCCGGTCCACAGATCTCACAAAAAAAACTTCGTGCCGGGGCTTAACGTGTTAAGCATTTATTTACATCAGAATATGAAAATATAAGTCTTTAGAAGGAGAGTGGATCTAGTATTAACTCTCTATGATTTTTTTTTCAAAAAGTTATTACCTTTGACATTTGACCTCTCAGTATAAACAATTTATAATATTATCTAAGCAAGAAGGTCACCAATCAGGCTTTACAATTTTTCTTTATGTTTGGAAATGAAAGATTTTCATGCTAAAGCCTTAAAGAATAAACAAAAGTTATTTTTACAATGAATAATTAAATTGCGAAAACAGTCATTTTTGACCTTTCTCAGGCTGTTTTGCAATAACAAATTAACGAAATTTAACTTACCATAGCTCAAATTGTAGGTTTTTAAATTAACTACAACTTTCTATTTAAAGTTTTTCTCTAAAATGAATATCCTCAGCTGCAAAATTAAAAATCTTTAAAAATTGCAAATTTAACAAATGGAAAACGTCATAAATAAAAAAGCTCAGAAAATTTTTGGTTACATTTTAGTAGAAGTTATTCCTGACATCGTTCTTTTACAACACCTGTTAGGTTTCAAAAATTCCTGAATTATATCCTGAAATTGACCTACTTTTCACCCACAGCTTAGACTAATAAGGCAATACAAAGACAACTCAATATTAATATCAAACTTAACACCCTCACCCCAATAATATTTTAAATTATTTCGTCATGCACCAAAACTATATTATTTGCTATAGTAAAATGCTGAAAGTGTACATTAATGTTACAAGCTTGTCAATACAGAGTATTCATTAATGTTACACTTGGCGGCGAGAGTGTTAATCTTAAACTCAACTAATATTCTGCTGGACCAAGTAAAACAGTATACCTATTTTGGAACAATAGTAAACAAACAATGGAATCACTCACAAGAAGTAAAATGTAGAATAGATAAGGCTAGGAGTGCATTCAACAACATGGCCAAACTCTTTAAAAGCCACAACCTTAATCTGGAGATAAAAGTAATGCTCTTACGATGTTATATCTTCTCAATATTTATTTATTATTTTTTATTGACGGACCGAAGTCCATTAGTACATAATACAATTAAAATGTCACACAAACTAGAAAAACAATTCAAAATAAGATCTAGTACAAAATTGGTAAATACATAATAAACAATAATAAAATTACTTCCTCGCATTTAACAATTTATTTATTTATTAATATTACGGGAAAACCCCATTAACAGTTACAATTAACAAATAGTAAAATGTAAGATGTATGTAATAGATTGAGAAAAAAATATAATCAAAAAACAACAAAAATAATTCAACCTGCAACAATGTTCAAACAACCAACAATTAACATTACAACCCTAAATTTATAATTAAAGTTTTACACTAAACTAAAGTATTAATTATTCTATGAAATTGATTCTATTAAATTGAGCCCTGAACCCACTCTCAGACATATCAAATATTTCCAAATGAAGTTGGTTAACATATCTCGAGTATCTTTCTATAGGCAAATTCATACCATAATTTGTTCGATGATAGGGTATATGAAAAGAAGAGTAGTTATGTCTCCTATTTCTTGTGACAATCTCAATGTTAACCGACTCCAACAATTCAGCACTATCAATTTTCCCTGTAACAATTTTATGCAAAAAATTTAATCCAGCACAGATTCTCCTTTCTGAAAGTGTTTTCAAATTCATTTGTTTTTCCAGAATTGAATAATTATGATCAGAGATCCCAATATATAATTTGAATCCACAAAATCGTAGAAACTTATGCTGAACCTTTTCTACAGTATATTTATGGACAGCTTGGTAAGGAGACCACACCACTGATCCATACTCAAGTTTAGATCTGACTAATGAAGAGTAAAGGCTTCTGACAGTGTCAACAGAAAAATGTCTACAATTTCTCACGATGAAACCCAACATTTTGGATGACTGTATTGTGACAGAGTTAATATGATCGACAAATGTTAAATTTTTGTCGAAAATTACTCCCAAGTCTTTTATTTTTGATACAGTTTTTAATGGTTGCCCACACAGTTCGTAAGAAGTGTCATATTTTCTGGAACCCTTAAAAAAACTAATTAGACGACATTTTGATATATTTAGGTTTAATTTATTAATGTGACACCACTGCGTAATCTGTCAAAATCGTCCTGCAGCAGTTGTTGATCAGTTTGGCAATTCATTATTCTGTAGGCTTTGAAATCATCAGCAAAAGCGAGACCTTCACTGTTTTCAAAACAATCAAAAATGAGAGCTCAATTGAGAGCTAATCCTATAATATAAAGTAATAAAATCTAAATATCTAAAACATTTTGCAATTGACAAATACAACTTATCTTAGAACAAAGACAATAACAGTAATTGACAAATCAGTCCTGAAATTAAAACATTAAGTTAAATATAAGTGTAATTGTGTGGAAAACGCAGTAAAGTCGTTCACAAAGAAATCAACATAATGTGTTTGCTAATTTAATAGTTTTACAAAGATAGGAACTTGAACCATAGTTTGTACGGTTAATGACTTCGTGGAAGGTGGTCACAGAACGGGTGGTTCTTGAAGGTACACGTAGACCAACTTTATTTAAGAGTGAGATACAGAATTTATGACCATGAATTCAGTTATATTTATTTATTTTTTTATTTATTTATTAACGGGCCTTGCCCACTTTTAGTACAATAATTTACAGTTTAAAAACCTCAATAGAATTAGTCAAATAATAAAATCTTAATATAAAAACAATCTAAAAACAGTCGAAAAAGTGCTTAGAAAAATAAAGTTAAAGTTAAAATAATAAAACAATACAACATTGATATAATATAAAACTGACAGGTACAAATACAATACATCACAATATATCACATTGAAAAATTTATATCACAATTTGCTTTAACAGGCTCACAAATTTACTATAGCTTTCATTAAAAAAATCTAATCTATCAGCATAACAGTTAGCCATTCGTGACACTCTAGGTATATAAGAATTAAGGCCAACATTGGTTCTCCTAATAATCCGGTCAACTTAGACATCAAAATGCTTGGCAAATAACAAAAATTGCCGGAGAGCCAAATTTTGATGGAAAGCTAGGGTATACCATAACAAATAAAGTTTAAAAAGTCCCTATCGATCCCATGTGTGCGTCAAAAGTTATTCGGGGTCAAAGGTCAAAATTTGAGATTTTTTGGATTTTTTTCGAAAACGGTAAGTTTTATCAAAAAAAAACCCCAAACCAAAGTTGTAGATCTTAACATTCTCTACAAAAATTGTCCTTGCAATTTTTTTCCTAAGAGTTACCATTCCTGAGATATCGTGATTTTAAAAGTTACTTTATACATTATATGCACCTAATAAGCCACGTATATACATATGTGGCCCTTAACCCTTAAACGCCCAACCTTTTTTAGGTTCCATGTACGCCCAAGGGTGGGTAAAAAATGTCCACCTCAAAAATAGCTAATATATTTTTATTGAGAGTTGTTGGAAATGGATTAAACTAAAGAATCTTATGCTTAATAAACACAGCATCTTCTAAAATATTAATATAAATAATTTACAAACCTTACAACAAAATTACAATGTACATCAAAATTTACATACCAGTAAAAGCCAGTAACTCAAATTTGTCGATTTTCTCCACATTCTTCCTTTCAGCCTCCTCATTGGCGGATAATAGGGATGTTCACTAATTTTTAAATATAGTTAAATTCAATAGATTACAAGGTATATAAAAACGTAACAATAATAAAACTGTTTAAAAATGTATATTTTTTAAGATAAATGAGTTGGAGGCATAATGTTGATTTTCTTGGAGGCTAGAAAAACGGTACCCTGCAGCGAGGCTACGGTCTGTGACGTCAGCAGTCGTAACGTCTTTGATCGACGACTAGTTTTGTATACTTATTTACGAAGTGTATTTGAATGTGCGCAGTTTTTTACGTATTTAATTATCAAAAATAAAGCCAAATAAGTGGTGTTTTGTTCCTGGGTGTGTAAATACATCAAAAAACAGTTCTGACAAGATTTTTATTACCGTTCCAGCCAATTTAAAACAGAAAAAGAAATGGTTTGTTGCAGCTAGAACTTAAAATAACTAACTTAAAGAACTAACTTAATAAAATAAACATTATAGAAGTTTTCCAGAGACTTTCGGCCCTTGGTAATAATGTAATTGTTCTTTCTGCATTTACATTTTTCAAAAATACTTACATATTAGTTTTCTCAGGATTCGAAAAAAATGAATGAATTAAAATAGCATTGGACCAAGATTTTGCACCTACCCCCTTAAGGAGTAAATGAAAAAGTTTCGGGACCTCAAATTTGTATTCCTTAAACTGGGATATTCCTAAAAACGGGATTCTAATAATACATACATTAAAAGTAAACCTTGAAATAACTACATGTGGATGTAGGTATGACTTTATATTATATTAAAATCATTAATAATTTAGTGAAAAGATTGGTTGAAATGAAAATGTATAATACCCAAGTTCAAAAATATTTTTTACCTTGGAACAGTTGTCAACTCGAAATACGAAACAACCGAAATAAGAACTAGAGTTGAAAAGGACAGAGCAACATTTAACAACATGCACGAGAAATATTTTCACCCATTGCGACATAATATCTCTCCCACTAAAAATGCGGCTGCTAAAATGTTATTATTTCCGGTCTTGCTATATGGCGCAGAGGACTGGACAATAATGGAAACATTAATGAAAAAGCTAGAGGCATTCGAGATGTGGGTGTACCCACGTATCCTCAAAATATCCTGGGCGACCCACACCAACGTACAGGTATTGCGTCGAATGGGAAAACAAAAAGAAATCTCTTTTACAATTAAGAAACGAAATCTTAAATATTTCGGTCATATCATGAGGCATGATAAATATCGTATACTCCAACTGATAACGCTAGGTAAAATAGAGAGCAAACGCGGACCCGGAAGAAAAGACACTCATGACTTTAAAACTTACGCCAATGATTTGGACAAAAATCGATCGAGTTATTCAGAAACGCCGCAAATGAAATTAAAATTGCCATGATGATAGCCAACGTCCACAACGGACAAGGCACATGAAGAAGAATAAAAATATTTTTAATACACCTAACCAAGGTAAAGTAATAACCAGCCAATGTATGTATACAATATGCATGCATACAATGCATGCATACAACTTTGTCTATTTTTTTTTGTGGAGTATTAAGCATTTATTTTTTTAGCTTAAAGAAGACATGGAAAATTATATGGAATATACACTCAGTAAAGCTGTGGTAGATTTATTTTTTTACAAGATGCCAATAAATCATACACCATTGTTACATCTACACTACAGTCGGTAGTTTATACGAATCGGCTTTCTGAAAACCTTCTTCCATTTTATTTGTTTATTTTTGTAAAACCCAAAATATGTCCTTACAAACAGTCTATCCACTTTAAACTAAACAAATTCACTATAAAGCTCCACTTTAACCCTGATAAAACAAGAAGAGAACAAAATAAAATGACCTGAAACGTCAAACAGGTAAACAGTAACACTATGAGAATGGCGCGCGCTTGGGGTATGCAACTAGTGACGTCAGGCCAATAGAGAAGCGTTCTTGAAATTTAAAATAATGCTAGATTTCTAATAAAGATTTTTTATGGAAAGGCTTTTTCAATTTTGTTGAAATTTTGGACAATTATTCCTAGGGTGTTTCTTAATCGTTTTACATGTTTGAAATGACTTTTTAATTTTTTGTGAACATCCCTATTATATAGATTATGTAATTATACGTCGATAATTATATGGATTATCTTCCTACCAACGAGAAATTATATAGAAACCTTTATTAACAAGTTTTACCAAGGGTGTACTTTTTATACCCACCCATATTTACCTCAAGATGTTACTTTTATTTTCAAAAATATCGGTAGAACCAAATTAACATTCGATAAAGGGCTGTCTTTTTAACAATAAATAATTTTAAAAAAAATTTTAAACATGTAATAAATATTTTACAAGGGAATACGTATTAGGTGGACATTTTTTATCCACCCTTAGGCGTTTAAAGGTTAAGACAAGTATAAATGCCTATTTGTGTCTCTTTTATATAGTATATTATACTATTCTGAAAATATTTCTTCAAAAGGTAATCAGTCCCCAACTTAATTTCCTCTATCCACGTGGCCTTGAAAAACATTTGGCTATACCATTGGCTATACAATAGCTACAGTATTGTCCGTAGATCTGGTTCATAATATTATCTGTTTCTTTTAGTGCTAAAGGTTCAGTTCAAGTGAATATAAGTACTTATTACAAGCGTCTACCATTTAGTACCGTTACCGTTATTTGTACAATTTTATAGTTTTAAAAATGTCTCAGTAGCACCGTGAAAGTTCACGAAGAAGAAGTAGTTATAGATCCTGTATTATTATTTCAACGCATGAGTATCACTGAAGCTTTTGAGGATGAGATTGAAACATTTTTTGAGTATGAATTAGCTCCTTACCCCTTATCACTTTTCGATGCAGCTGGAATGCGTAAAACAACAAAGTCAGCAATTTATGATTGCTTTGAATCAGTCAATACTGAGGTTGATCGTAGAAACGCTACTTACATTATTGATGGAAGGTACCTGCTACATCACGTTGTGTGGGATCGAGAAGAAACCTTTAGCGTTATTTTTGATAAATATGTTCAGTATCTACGCAGACATTACGGGCTTACAGTGACAGTGGTATTTGACGGCTACAATGACTCGACAAAGAATATTAAAGCTGCAGAACAACGTCGTCAAACTACAAAAACATCATCGGGTTCCGAGATTATCTTTGATGAAAACATTAATAATAAATCTCGTTTCATTTCCATGTTAACTGACAAATTAACAGCTGCGAATATTGAAGTGAAACAAGCTAAAAATGACGCAGATGTCCTTATAATTGAGACAGCAATTGAAAAATTTAAGGCAACAAACACAACAATTGTAGTTGGTGAAGATGTTGATTTGTTGGTAGTTGGTACTGATTACTGCAAGGACTCCAGTAGATAAAGTTATTTATTTTCTGAAACCTGGAAGGGCTCAACAGCGAACAGAGATATATTCTTTGAATAGTTTATCGGCTTATCCCAAATGCCAAAAGTACATTTTATTTTTACATGCGAAAACCGGCTGCGACACTACGTCCGCAATGTACAGAAAAGGCAAAATGTCAGTACTTAAATTATTCGAAAAAAAAGATTTGACTGACTGATGTAAAGTTTTTACAGAATTTGATTCTACACCGCAAACAATAATTACGGAAGGAATTCGCTTTCTTCTTGCGGTTTATGGAGCTCCAAAAAAATTATTTGTCTTGATAAATACCGATACTTAAGTTTTGTAAAAAATACGCGAAACAAGAAACAATTACAACTATCATGTCTTCCTCCAACATCAGCATCTGCTTTTCAACATTTGTATCGAGTATATTATCAAGTTCAAACATGGCTAGGCAATGAACTGAATCCAGAAGACTGGGGTTGGAAATTAATAGATAATACTCTGGAACCGATTAAAACCTTACTCCCACCTGCTCCAGAAAAACTCCTTAACACTATTTTTTGCAATTGCAAAAAAGGTTGTAGTGCCAAATGTGGATGTAAAAAAGTCGGGTTGCTGTGTTCTCTAGTGTGTACCAACTGCCAAGGTCAGTCTTGCTCAAATGTCCAGTTTAGTACAACAGAGGAAGACTCCTGTGATTTTAATGAAGAGACCAATGACTCAGTCACATTTGAACAATTTTTGAACATCCAGCAAGAGGAAGAGGAAGAAGATGAAATCGAAGAAGACTTGACTGTTGAAGTAGACTGTCAAGAATATGAATCTGATTAAAATATCTAAAGAAATCAAAACAATAGTTAACCTAATAATCAATAGCAATATCAATAATCAATATCAATAATAAGGTAATATCTAGAACTTGACCGGTATTGTTTCCTTAAATTATCCTAAAATTGTCAAAACAGTTAGTGGAGTAGGCCTACAGGGGAAACCACGGTAAAAAAACGCGCCGAGTACACTATCTCACAGAGGTGGTGTCGAAACGTGTGCATATCATGTATAATGTGACTCTTTGAATCGCGATATCTCAGGAATGGCAACTCTTAGGAAAAAAATAGTAAGGTCTATTTTTATAGAAAATTTTAAGATCTACAACTTTGGTTTAAGGTTTTTTTTTGATAAAACTTACCGTTTTCGAAAAAAATCCAAAAAGTCTCAAATTTTGACCTTTGACCCCGAATAACTTTTGACGCACACATGGGATCGATGGGGACTTTTTAAACTTTATTTGTTATGGTATACCCTAGCTCTCCACCAAAATTTGGCTCTCCGGCAATTTTTGTTATTTGAAATGTCTATATAGACCGGGTTATAAATGGCTGATGAAATACGTTAACTGATCTGGTGTTTCTTAATGGAACTGAAAACAACATTGTGGACATCAATAAAGGACAGTCAATCATGCTATTAATGAGTTTAAAAAATATTTTGAGATCTGCCTGATCCCTCCTCACTTTCAAAGTAGGCAGGGAAAATGTATCTTGTAATAATGCAAAATCATATGAAAATTCATTTACACGAGGTATATTGGATTTATATGCTAGGTACCTAAGGAATTTTCTCTGCACCTGCTCAATTCTGCGAATGTGTGAAGTATAATGGGGGCTCCAGACTGAAGAACAATATTCCAATAAAGGCCTGACGAGGCTACAGTACAGCACTCTAATAGCATTAATACTAATAAAGTCATGTGTGCTTCGCTTAATGAATCCAAGCATCCTAAGTGCTCTAGAAACTATGATGTCAATGTGATTGACAAAAGAGAGTGTGGAGTCCATTGTGACCCCAAGGTCCCTAATTAATGAGACTCGGGACAATGGTGTTCCTTTAATACTATATTCAATATTAATTTTATTAAGTTTTTTAGTAAAAGTTATGGAGTTGCACTTAGTGATTTTTAGATCCATGGCATTGATCTCACACCACTCATCCAGTCTGGCCAGATCTGATTGAAGTTTAAGACAGTCCTCTGTGGAGGATATTTTGAGGTAGCATTTCAGGTCATCTGCAAAACACAAGAATTCAGCAAATCTAAAACAGTCCGAAATATCATTGACAAAATTTGTCAATTTGTATTTAATAATAAAAATAATAAGGGTCCCAGGTGGGACCCTTGCGGTACTCCAGAGGGGTTGGGAATATTTTTAGACATGTAATTATTTACCTTTACAGTTTGACATCTTTCAGTTAGATAACTGGCTAGCCATTCCAACAATGTTCCCTGAATACCAACAGTTTCTAGTTTGTTGAGCAAGATTTTGTGGTTTACCCTGTCGAATGCCTTGGAAAAGTCTGTGTAGATCACGTGAACCTCCCCGCCCCCATCCAAGATATCCGACAGATAGTTAGCAAAAGTAATTAAATTTAATTCTGCAGATTTTTTGCTAAGAAACCCAAACTGCTCTTCTATTACTGACAAACTTAATTTTGATCTTAAATAAGCTGCTACTATTTTCTCGAATAATTTTGGAATAGAATTAAGACTGCATACTGGTCTATAGTTGGATATATCAGCTCTGTTACCAGACTTATAGATAGGCGTAAGATAACTCGCTTTCCAGAAATCGGGAAAGATACATGAAGCAAGAGATTTATTGAATATCACATGGAGTGGACGTGAAAGAACAAAACTACAAGATTTCAGAACTGAAGGAGGGATGATCTGGACCTGGCCCCTTCGTTATGTCAATATTAGCCATCTCCTCGTAAATGGTTGATATCGGAATGTTATAATCAGCGATACAAATATGATTAAATGAGGGTTTACTTTGCGGATTGATATTTTTGTCAGTGTAAACTGACTGAAAATATTCTGCAAAAAGATCAGGCAGATCAGGTCCCAACTGACATTCTTTATCTTTAAAGAACAACAAAGGTGGTAATTCATTTCCATATAAGAAGCAAATATCTTTATGTTAACGACGACTCTGTAATGAGTCAAGTCGAATAATTTGCAGTAAAGACTCATAACTTTGACCAGTGAAATGCATCTTATAAGCATAATAACGTAAGAATTTACGTATTTTCTTTACAGTGAATATTTAGCGAGGTATAGCTGTTTAAAACCTCTATTTAAGAGCAAACACCCTCTTATTCGAGCTCGTTAAACTAACCCTATTTAAAAACTAAGGGATGTTACGGAATTTAATTTACATAGTCTCATTGCTCTTGAATAACCATACAAAATCATTTGTGAAGAAACTTTTTGTCACAAAAAATGAAGGAGCTATGTTTATAAAACGAACTTTTTTTTTCGAAAAATTCGAATAGCCCCCTGGGAGTAATAAAGCATTTTTAATGAATATAATACCACAGAACCTGACATCAATCTCGATGAAGATGACTAAAAAACTATTTGTATTTGCATTTGTAAATTCATATGTTTGTGTAAATAAATGTTTTTGTACGTAATTCTACTTTTTTCTGTATAGATCTATTAAATTACTTATAAAAATTGCAATGTTATTAAGGGTGGTTTTTAAGGGTTTAAATATTATGATATTATATCCTAAAGCAAAAAACAATCATTATTTAACCAATCAAACCCAAATTTTAGTCATATTAAGGTTTACAATGTTTTTATATAATTTTTGACCATAAGGGGTAGTTTACACCCCTAAAAATAATTAACCTTGTACTAATCAATCTTGAGCATGACATAGAATATGAAGTACAGTGTGAGATGATCCTAATCCCAAATGTTTATGAAAATCGATGCAAGCCGAAATCATTCTTTTAGGATAAATAAATTTTTTATATATAGCTCCAACAAGGGTGGTTTTAAGGGTTGAAATATTAGGATACTCTATCCTAAAAAATAAAACAGTCATTATTTAACTAATAAAAACCAAATGTTGACCATATTAAAATTTTAAATATTATTTTTAATTTTTTTACAATTAGGGTTAGTTTTATCCCTTAAAAATCCAAAAGCGTACAACGGCTCAGTATAGAAAAAGAACTAGAATTTTTGTACAAATCGATGCTGGACGAAAAAATTGCGAGGCTTTTCCATTTTTTCAGATTTATTTCTTGACCTAAAAAGGTCCTTGCCTAGTAATTTGATATCACAATGGACATATTACTTTAGTTAACAATGTGAAGTGAAGTTTACATTTTCACCCTTGTTTTCAATTGAAAAAGTAAAAGTCCCCTTAAATGATAATAATTTAGACATTAAACATATTAGAAAATTATAAAAGGTCATTGCCTAGTAATTTGATATCGCAATGTATTACTTTAGTTGACAATGTGAAGTGAAGTATACATTTTCACTTAACTAGGTCAGGTGTTTAACATGTTATGTTAGCATAACAGTAAACTATATAATTCTACGATTCAAAATACATAGAAGTCAATTCAGCAATACAGAAAAGATGCTTTTTATACGGCCGTGCTAAAAGAGCTACTTTCACGCACACATTTCGTTTCCGAAAGTTGCACTTTCCCGCACGGCGTGCGTGAAAGTAAATTTTCCCGCACGGCGTGCGGGAAAGTAAGCGTGCGGGAAAGTAAAATACCTTGTAATATGCCATTATAATATATTATAATACATGCAATAAACTAATATTTAGATATTATTTACTAATTTATTTCAAATTTATATTTTTCTATTCATGTTTTAATGAAATTAGCGCGATAATTCAATGAAATAAAATTATTTTGGCATAATATTTAAAAGTCAAATCGGTAGACAATTACAACGGTTTTGAATCGTCGTCATGGAAACCAATATCGTCGTCGCGGTAACCCATTATATTGAAAGTTTGGTTTTGACAACCTTGTCAAAGAACTAATTTGTGTATTTTCACTTCTAAATAAAAATTGATATAAATCGTATTTTTTTGTGGCTATTTTTCAAACGTACGGCCCTAGAAAAAATATTGTTCCTAACTCATGCGGAAAGTGTCTTCCCCGCACTCGACTGCTTGCCCGAACTCCGCTATCGCGTCGTTCGGGTCAACGGCAGTCTCGTGCGTGAAAGTATCACTTTCCGCACTAGTTAGGAAAATAACTATTTCTACCATAACTTCCTTAAGGCCATCGGTACATAATTCGCAAATATTTTACGGGTATCCCTACTTTTTCTGGCTTTACACGGCAAATTACGTGTAGTAAACTTCACACTGGTATGGATATGTAAACATTACTAGAATGTCATTCTACTTGAAAATGTCATCATTAATTTAAAGAGATCGCTTTTGAATGTTCTTGGATAACTGTTATTTTTATAATTGCAAATTATTAATTCAGTTAATAAATGTGATAATTTTTTCACTATGTATTCAGTGATAGTAATAATTTATATGTACAACAAAAACTAATACTCAATCGAGAAAAGAGGAAAAGTGTTAAAGTGATTTTTTAATAATATATTGTTACTATGGAACGCTTACAATTTTGAACATCTTTAACAACAAAATACTTGGATCACAGAATATATTATCCTGATGTATTCTCTGCTTGAATCTTCCACAAATAATACACAATAAATAACTTTTTAATAAGTTCACGTCTTAAATCAATTATTTATCAAATACACTATACAGGGTGATTGATTAGTAGGGTAAAGCTCAATAACTCCGCTATAGTAATAGATAGCAATAAAAGTTAATAACAAAAATTTTAGCCACCTTTGAGCTTCACATTACAAAATTAGTTAGAATGTTACAGGGTGTTCGATAACACAGTGGCAGACCAAACTTCTGTTTTTTTAAATGGAACACCCTATATTTTATTTTAAATTCGAAATCCTGTTAACTTCTCCATCACAAAAATATAAAGGTTTGTTATGTTATACAGGGTATTTACAAAGTTATAACCAATTTTATATGAAAATCTTAACAAGTTCAACTCCCTGTATAAATAAAAATAAACAAAACAACAATGGTTTATTAATGCCATATTTTTTAACGTATTGTCAAAATTGTCAAGAATGGTCGATATTGCTAATTTTCTTTATATCAAATACAGGGTGAGTCAAAACGCAAGTACATTATTTTCTCAGTAATTTTAAATGGAACACCCTGTATTTTATATCACTATTGAAAAGTACCATTACCGTACTTTAATTTTTAGATAACATTCCCTATGTCTAAATTTATTAGTTTTCGAGATATTTTCATTTTTCAATGGACCAGTAGCGTGGCCACCCAAATCACCAGAATTTAAAAAACTGGACTGATTTTTTTGGGGTTACGTTAATAATGAAGTTTATAAAATACCTCCAACAACAAGGGATGAGATGAAAAATAGAATACAAAGTGTATTTCGATGTGTTAATTTACAAATGCTTCGTACAGTAAGTAGCTCATTCAATGATCGTTTTTAGGCGTACATAAATGTGTTAGGAGATCATTTTGAACACCTTATGTAATTAAATATTAAAAATATTTTATTAAAAGTAGCTTCTAATTTTTTCAAACATGTTTTTTTGCAAAATGTATTACTGATAAATGATGTTTCGTTCTTTATTTGTTACATTATTACATTTACATACAAAAGTAGTGTTTAATTGTCTTCACAAAATATTGTATTTTGTGTTTGTGTTTTTTTGTAAAATTTATTACTAATTTTCTTTGTTTATTTGTTGCATTTACATAAAAAGATAGTTTTTAATTGTTTCAAAAATGTTGCATGTAGTGGTTGTGTTTTTGTTTGTAAAATGTATTACTAATAAATTATTTTTATTTCTTTATTTGCTACAGTGTTACATTGATTACCGGATTGTTAATCGGTAATCTTCAATTGTCAATTCAGTCATGGCTTACTTAAAATTTAGATAAATTTAAACACCTAAAATAATTTGCTCTGAAAAATGAAAATATCTCGAAAACTAATAAATTTGGGCATAGGTACGTTAGTAGTACGTTAATGTTACTTTTCAATAATGATATAAAATACAGGGTGTTCCATTTAACATTACTGAGAAAATAATGTACTTGCGTTTTGACTCATCCTGTATTTGATATAAAGAAAATTAGCAATATCAATAATTCTTAAAAATTTTGACAATAAATAAAAAAATATGGCATTAATAAACCATTGCTGTTGTGCTTATTTTTATTTATACAGGGAGTTGAATTTGTTACGATTTTCATACAAAATTCGTTATAACTTTGTAAATACCCTGTATAACATTACAAACCTTTATATTTTTGTGATGGAGAAGTTAACAGGATTTCGAATATAAAATAAAATATAGGGTGTTCCATTTAAAAAAACATAAGTTAGGTCTGCCACTGTGTTATCGAACACCCTGTAACATTCTAACTAATTTTGTAATGTGAAGCTCAAAGGTGGCTAAAATTTTTGTTATTAACTTTTATTGCTATCTACTACTATAGCGGAGCTATTGAGCTTTACCCTACTAATCAATCACCCTGTATATCAATATTATTTAATCAACAACTCAAAATATTCCCGATGCCATGTCAAATATTTAAAATTGTCACTGATTGTCACTGTCTGACTGACAGTATGCTGACAATATTCTATTCGACTGAGTGCCTTGTATGACAAAGATAGATTTGGAAATATTACCACGGACATTGTTTTCATTTTTTTCGAATCCTTAAAAAACCAATTAATATTTTTGAAAAATTGAAACACAGAATGAAAGACTATATTATTACCGAGGGCCGAAAGTCCCTTAGAATAAATAAAAAATTTATTTTGAATGAGATATTTTAAATTAAATATCACACTAAATTTTCTCTTACTTTTTCACCCTTGTAACTTATTAAAATAAACATTATAGAAGTTCTCAGGGACTTTCGGCCCTCGCCAATAACGTAATATTTCATTCTGCGTTTAAATTTTTCAAAAATACTTATTAGTTTTCTCAGGATTCGAAAAAAATGAATCCCCATTTGAATAGCATGCAGCCGAAAATACGTACTCATCCTCTTAATTTTTAATCTTTTTCCAACTCTTAAGCGTCCACTCTACTACTTGTCAAATTGATCGAAGTTCAGCAAACACGAGAGTATAGAGAGGTACTTCATGAGCGACTTCGCTTCGCCTTGATCTACTTCCATTCTGTGTAGTGTTGACTAGTGAGTCTTCTTCTCTTCTACTGCACTACAGCCCAAATTGAGCCTTAGCCTCCTTTTTTTATTTTTTGCCTCCACCTTTGCTTGTCTGTGGTTGCTCTTCTCCATACACGGACTCCTAAAAGGGCTTGTGCGTCGCTGTTTACTGTGTCTTTCCAGCGCTTTCTTGGCTTTCCAACCGGTCTCTTTCACTGCATTCTAGCATTCAGTGCTCTTTTTGGTAGCCTATCCTCTCCCATTCTTATCACATGGCCGGCCCATTGCAATCTTTGTATTCTAATGAAGTCTGACAGGGGTGCTTCCTTATAAAGTTGATAAAGTTCGTTGTTGTATCGACTTTGAAGATTCCGTTTTCCCTCACAGGTCCTAGTATTCTCCTCAGTACTTTCCTTTCGAATGTGTAGAGTTTGTTTTTGGATGTTTCTTTCAGGACCCAGGCTTCACTGCCATAGCATGTTATTGGTCGAATTAAAGTTTTATAGATTCTCATCTTTGTATTTGGTGGACACTTTTAGACCGAAATATATGGGAGAGGGCAAAATAAGCTCTGTTTGCCTGCGTTATTCTCTTCCGTATTTCTCCATTTTCTGATCCGTCGGCATATATTTCTACTCCCAGGTATGTAAACTTTCCAACCGTTTCAATGTCATCTTCATGTATAATGTTTTGTGGGACTATATTTCTTCTCGTCTGAGTCATTATTTTTGTTTTTTCTGTGTTAATTTCCAGATCTAGCATTTTTGTTTGTGTTTTTAACTCTGCGTATGTTTCCTGTGCTCCTGTTGATGTTCTACTCATAATATTAATATAATCGGCATAAGCGGCCAGTTGAACCGTTCGGTTGGTCAGTAGGTTTCCTCGTCCAGTTTCCATTTGCCTAACCGCATACTCCAGTGCCAGGTTAAACAATGTTGGGGCCGGCCCATCTCCCTGCTTTAGTCCCTGCGAAATTTTGAAAAAGTCTGTCTGGTGATTTTGTATACTAAGATATGATGATAATTTTACTGATGATAATTATACCCTGAGACAATAATCCTATTCTCCATTGTTGCTAACACTGGTTTAAAGTCAAAATCTGCAAAATATATAGTTCAAAAAAGGCCTAAATCACAGACCTTATAGCCTCTGAAATCCCATACAAAACTGGGTTTTTACAGCGAGCTTACACTCTCGCGAAGTTCCCCAACGAAGTATTAGGGAAAGTTGTCTAAAGTGCATTCTTTCAACTTCGAGGAACATATTCGTGTGGGGAGAAACTAACTTCGAGTCCTTTCACTCGGTCGCAAAGATCGACACAGTCTGTGTCGATCTTAAGTTAGTATGGCAAACTTCAAGGTAGATGAAAATATAATAATAAGTAATATGAAAATTAAATAAATAAATAAGTAATATGAAAAATAATGATAACTTTATAAACGTATGTCCGCAAATGCTTCATTTCCGAGATAGGGGGGGGGGTTAAAAATTTTCTTACAAACTGACGATTTCTTTATTGCTCTTAAACCGGTTGAGATATGCAAATGAAATTTGGTGGGTTTTATGAGGTAAGTATTGCGCATTTTTTGATATTCAATGTTAAGAACATGTACTCCAGGGAAATAAGGTTTTTGTCGGGACACTTGAGCAGCCAGGTTGCAAATTGGTTTTTTGGGTACTAGGTACCTAATACATTATACATACAGAAATGCCCGTCACAGTTCGGACTAGAATTTTAGTTATTAACAAATAAGGGTCAAAAATTGCAGTTTTTTCGTTTAAATCGCTACAGGTAAAAATAGGATAATTAAATATCTTATTTATAGTATTCTTCTTTTAGTAGATGAGCCAATGTTTAAAACGGCAGTTTTTTAATCTTGGTCCGATCATTTGTTGCTTCGAAAATTGCAAAATAAAACTAAAATTTCGAAAATAAAAAATTTGCTATAACTTTCGCGAAAGTGACCTTACGACTTTTATATTTCACAAAAAGTTGAGTCAAAGAGTCCATATACTGCACAAAATATTATAAGACGATTCGTCAATTAGTTTAAATTTTACTCAATTTGTTTATCCCAAAGAGCTTTTTTTTTTGTAATGTTATTGTTCAGAAAATAATAATTATATAGAAATTCTGTGAAAACCACATGAAAGAACAATAGTCTTGTTTTCAAATTATTAAAGAAAATCATTAAAAAGTAATTTTTGTCACTACGAAAACATTTTACTAAAGTAGAGTCATTTTTGGCTTGAAAACCATTTGAATAGCTTTGTTAATATTGACTGTAGAGTAAATTTACCTTGGAATTTCAAAAGCTGGTATTTTTTAACAAATTTTCAAAAAAATACTTTTGCCTATGTTAATTACGGTCAAAGTTAGCCACTTTTATTATTTAATTCACAGTTACTTCAATATACATAAAATTCTCCTGTAATAGTGTTAGTTACCATACTACTCCGAAACGGCTTGGCCGATTTTTATGGAATTTTACAAGTGTATCCTATGGGACTGAGAATAGGTTTTAATCTATTTTTCATATCCATAAGTTATAAGGGGGGGTTGCCCCCATGACATTTTTTTTTTATTTTTTTTGGACAAAATTGTCTATCTTAATTTTATATGATGTAGGATTAAAAAATACATACAACCCTTAATTTACACTTTTCCATCACCAACCCCTATTTGTTAATACCCATCTATATATTTACATCTATAAAATTCTCCTGTCACAGTGTTAGTTGTCATACTCCTCCGAGACCGCTTGACCGATTTTTATGAAATTATATATGTATATTCGGTAGGTCTTAGAATCGGTCGTAATCTATTTTTCATATCCCTGAGTGATAAGGAGAACTCCCCTAACATTTTGAAATGTTAGGTGGGGATTTACGTACATAACGTACTCTACAAGACTACGAGTACATACAATTTAAAAAAATTATGATCAAAATCCATCAACAAGCTCTGGAGATATTAATCGCAGCATATGTTTGAAGAATCAGTTTCATTTTTTGAGTGCACGGATTTTAATAATTCATTTCCACCGACCACAAATCGATTTCGTTAGAACGTTATTTTTAAAGCTTTATTAACAAGTCTGTTGAAGTTTAAAGTTTACTCAAACTTTTACACATAAACTATATACCTTCATCTTCGAAATGGCGCTAGTTGGGTTGCTTAATTGTTATAAACAAAGTAGCTGTCAATTAAATAAAAAAAGTGGCTAACTTTGACTGTAATTAACCTAGGCAAAAAGTGTTTTTTTTTTAAATTCGTATAAAAATACCAGCTTTTCAAATCCCAAAGTAGTTTTAATCTACACATATTATCAAATATTAACAATATTAACAAAGTTATTCAATTTGTTTATGAACTAAAAATGACCCTACTTTAGTAAAATGTTTTCGGAATGATAAAAATGACTTTTTAATGATTTTTTTTAAACATTTTGAAATCATGATTTTTCTTCTTTCATGTGGTTTTCACAGAATTGCTATTACATTACTATTTTCTGAACAATATTATTGCGAAAAAAAAGCTCATTGGGATAAACAAATTGAATAAAATTTAAACTAATTTGACGAATCGTCTTAAAATTTTTTGTGCATTATACTAACTGTTTGTCTCAACTTTTCGTGCAATATGAAAGTCTTAAGGTCATTTTCACAAAAGTTATACCAATTTTTCTATTTTCGGAATTTTAGTTTTATTTTGCAATTTCTGAAGCAACAAATGATCGAACCCAAAATTCAAAAACTGCCATTTTAAACCTTGGCTCGTCTACTAATAGAATAACAGTATAAATAAGATATTTAATTACCCTATTTTTACCCGTAGCGATTTAAACGAAAAAACTGCCATTTTTGACACTTATTTGTTAATAACTAAATTTCTCGTCCGAACTGTGACGGGCATTTTTGTATGTACAGTGCTAGTCAAAAGTCCGTACCCCCCTCGTATCTTTTGAACGGTTATACTTATAATAGTGAAATTTGGAGGGAGCAAATGAACGGACGTATGCTTCTTAACTAGATATGACAGGTGACGTAAAAGTGACAGATGACTTTACAGCGCCACTGTGACAGATAATTTTAAATGGTACCCTATGGTAAGCGATACCTCGTTTGATAGGTATTGAAAATACTTATTCAGCTATACTAATTTTGTTTGAGTTTAAGCTCATTTGGATAAATAAATGAAATAATATAAAATTGTAGTCTCGCATTTAATTAATAAAAATTCAAACCTCCGCCTATGGTTACTTGTCAAAAAGGTTGACGTTGACGTAAAAACTACTAGAGAGCTGGGCCCGGATTACGTACACTCGATACGCATCGTATCCGCCATGTTTTACTGTAGCGCCTTATGGGAAAACATGGCGGATACGATGCGTATCGAGTGTACGTAATCCGGGCCCTGAAAAATGTCAACTTTTTTGACAAAATAACCATGGGCGGAGATTTGAATTTTTAATAATTAAATGCGAAACTACAAAGTTATATTTATTTCATTTATTCACCAAAATCCAAAATCAACTTAAACCCAAAAAATTAGTATGACTGAATAGGTATTTTAAATACCTTTCAAATGAGGTGTCACTTGCCATAAGGTCCCATTTAAAATTATCGGTCACAGTGGCTCTGTAACGTCATCTGTCACTATTACGTCACCTGTCATGACTAGTTAAGAAGCTTACGTCCGTTTATTTCCTCCCTCCAAATTTCACTATTATATGTATAACCATTCAAAAGATACGAGGGGGGGGGGGTACGGACTTTTGACTAGCACTGTATAATGTATTAGGTATATAGTACCCAAAAAACCCATTTGCAACCTGGCTGCTCAAGTGTCCCGAACATGGTATATTTTTGTCTTATTTCCCTGGAGTAATGTATGAATCAAAAAACATAATGTTAAGAACACATGAAGTTGGGTATTTAATTTCAGTATTTTATAAAAGCTAAAATATTTCACAGGCTCATGCGAACTTTGAGAAAAAATCGCAGTTTGATTGGTACAGCCGGTATACAATGACCGTTTACCTGTCTAGCAACAATATTATTACAGCGATATTGTTAAAGAATAAGGCTATAACATGTTAAAGAAATTTCTTAAATCGGACAACAGCTTTAGAAAATTCTAGACATTAAAAATGACCAATTTTTAAGGTGATCCTTATCAATAATTGTTGAGCACTGTATAACACAGTTCCTGTTATAATACTTGGATAGAACATCCTTGAAATTTTTCATGCCTTGGGAAATACCTGACATGTCATTTAATTTCAATTCTGCCAGTGGCGATGTTTTATTGCGTGTGCAGAAGTTTTATGAAAATAAATTGTATTGTTTTTTTAAACATGGAAATTTATGTTATTTTGTATTTTATGTTATTTTCATGAGAACATATTAAACAATTTTTAGCCTACTATAGAAGAAAACAAAATTAAGAGTATTTTATTATTCAAAAAATTCGCCATTTCTTATTTACATTTATTACAACTAACTACCAATGCCTCTAGACTCTAGACACTAGTCCTTTCCATTTTTGTTATCTTGCTCGGTGCATGATCTTCTAGACTAGACCTAAAACCTTGTTGTTCTTCTCATGGTAACCTAGGTATGTTATCTTTGATGTTATCAAACATAGCATCTGGGCCGCATAATATGGGCACGCGAGCATTCCCCAACACGACTCTACCTTATCGGCAGAGTCTACGAGAAGTGTACGGTAAATTGAAGCTGTAATTACAAAGAAACAAATATGTATGTCTTCGTATTCTTTTTCTCATGATCATCTTTCAGTGCGTCACAGTTTTTCGATTTCTCTCTAACGCATTAAATTGTATGTGACAGAAAAAAAGGCACGTCTGGGAATACTTCGGTAATTATTCTAGTTCGGTGATTATTCTAGTTGTCGATAGATGGCGCCATAATCAAAAAAGAATTATTTATTAAATAAAATAATAATATTATCAATATAATCTGTACAATTTATAAGACTATACAAATGAAAGAAAATACCATTTTATAAATGCAATAGACACAATTGATTTGGTTTTATTCCAAATTGAAAATAAAATTTGACAACTGTCAGATTTAACTAAAATGTCACGTTAGAATAAATGTCATAAATATGTATTATCACGGACTTACCTTTTTTTCTATAATTTGTGACGCACTGAAAAATGTTCATGAAAAGGAGAATACTCACTTTATCACGCGTAACGAATTACGGGATCTGGATTGCAATGCATATGCATATTTCTTTTTATAATTCTCGTATCAAAGTTACGCGTGAAGTTAGTCGTATTGATGACAGTTGGGGAAACGTCCGCGACCCGCATAATATTACCTACTACCATCTTGAAGTAAAACCATGGCTCTTGCAGCATCCGTTGTTGTTAACAAGTCCTAAGCTTTAAAACTCACAATAAATGGGAAACATGTCATAGATCGAATTTCTTGCACTTGAGTTTATTATATTGGTAACTAAAAGTTGCAATAATATATTAATTTACATATTATAAATAATATATAAATGAATCAATCACGGATAGCGCGTATTGATTGAAGATTGTTTTGTTTGTCGCAAACAAGCTTGTATACGCTCTGAGCTTCGCTGGTGGCGCTCCTAGCGGATTACTGGAATTATCTTTCACCGGTAATTTTTAAATTTATTATTTAATTGTTATCGCTTAACATTTACAACGCAAAAAATTAATTAAATTGTAATCGATTTTTTAAAATTTTGCTAATCATTTTGACGTTCTATTGATAAAATATGAATTTCTTACTTCGGATACTTTCACAATTATCGTGTAGATGGCGCTAAGATTTTTAGATTAAATTATAATTACATATTACGGAACATTAAAAAAACTTAAATTCAGTATTTAAAACGTAAGTATATTTAAGGTAAAAATATATACCACAGCTTTGACCAACTAATATTTTTTATAATTAATGTTTTTAATTTTAATTTTACATTAATCACTTTGACATTTATGTCAAATTTCCGGTAAACGTTTACAGACTTGCCACTACTGGCGCTCAAGAATTTGTAAATATCCCCTCTACGTACGAGCTCACAGCGGATACATTAGACAACAAGACTTGTCATCCGATATAGTGTTACTAGCTACGCTTACTTATTATACGTCATTGGCTACGCTAGTATTCAGTACATTTGTGCACCCTTCACCTGCACTTCATTCATTTCATGACGTGTATTTATTATCGTTATGTATTGTATCTGGATTTATACCAGAGCCGGATTTAAGGCAGTGGGGGCCCCTGGGCAAAATTGGTCTCTACCTCCTACCATTAAAAATGTTGATCTACTTTATAATATATTTTTAAATAATAAAAAATACAAAAGAGGTAACTTGTTACAGTAACATATTAAAAATAAACATAGTAAGATATATGGTTAAAGTCCGGGTACTTTTCGAGATATTTTATTGAAAATTCCTGCACCATAATATAAAAAATCAATGTCAATAGGCGTTAGCATCTATGCATGTATAGCCACTAAAAAGACACTTAAATTTATTTTAATTATCAAATTTTCTTTACAGGGCACTTGCAGACACCGATGCAGATGGCAAAATGAACATCGATGAATTTTCCATAGCCTGTAAGCTTATTAATCTAAAATTAAGAGGATATGAGGTCCCTAAGGGCCTCCCTCCTTCCCTTCTTGCTTCTCTTAAAGTTAATACTCCACCTGCGATCCCTCCCTTGCCAAATACTGCACTCGTTAACCCTCCATCTAGACCAGAGCCTCCCAAAATTGCACCAATGATGTCAACACAACCTTTAAGTCAACCCTTAACATCGACACAACCGCCTTTACTGCCCGGATTAATTGGACAACCTCCAAGTAATATTACACCAAATACTGCATCCATGGGAATGGTTCAAACTGGTATAGTTCCACCTACTAAGGGTAATTTTACAAATATACCAAATGCTCCCAACATTCCAACAGGTAAATTATGTAATATATTGTACAGTTGAGTCCATGGTTCGTTATCCGTGTGTCATCATTTAAAGCTTACGAAATAAGTCGGAAATTTACTCCAGGCAAAAGCAAGTGACAGAAAGTGGCTACTGTTCCGATCACGGACTAAATTATAAGATTTAACCTTATCAAATAAATTAATAGAATGTAAAATGTAAGTTTTGCTTTAAAATTTTGGTGCAGAATTACAGCTACATTTGAAAAAGCTTAATAAATTTTTTTAATATCAGTAGTGATTAATAAATAAATAATAAAATATTTAATAAATATTTTCTTTTAGTAATTTCTTTCACTTTTGCGGAAACTTAAACAAAACCATTCCTTAACTGTGCGAATGAGGTTAAATGTGTATGTAAATTAATGGCAAAATAAAATACACTTACCATAAAATTTCAAACTCCAATATAAAATTAGTTGTGAAAACAGCTGTTTGTGTAATATAAATAACTTCTGAAACAGCAAAAAATCCAACAAACCGACAGCCACAAGTAGACAAACCAGAAATGTCACAAATTGTACTTAAAATCTGAAAACATTCCCAATCGTGTTTTTTGTACTTATTTCTTTTTGATGTACTGAGTCTAGAGCGTTTATAAAAATAACATGTGGGTTTACTTAACACGTTCGCTGCGTATATTTTTTTAAGTACTTCTCTCATAACCTGAAATCATTTTTATAACGTAATATAAGTGATATGTATCTAACGGTCAATAATATACGATATGCGGATGACTCGGTCTTAATAGCAGACAATATAGAATACCTCCAAAACCTTCTTAAGAAAATTGGAGAACATAGCGAGAACATGGGACTTAGCATTAACATAAAAAAGACGAAGTTCCTTATAATCAGCCGTCAATTATGTCAACATCAAAATTCAAGACTAGCATATAACAATCAAGATGTAGAGCGCGTAAGAAAATTTAAGTACTTGGGAACCTGGCTATGTGAAGGCTGGATGTCGGATATGGAAATTAAATGTCGGATAGAAAGGGCCAGAAGTGCATTCATGAAATTCAGAAACGTCTTTACGAACTCTGACTTTGACCGGAACCTAAGACTAAGATTCACGAAATGCTACATTATGGTCGTTGCTCCTATATGGCATGGAAGGATGGACTTTAAAAATTAACAAAATGAATAAGCTAGAGGCATTTGAGATGTGGATTTATCGACGAAAGTTCCCTGGACCGCACAAATAACAAATGAAGAAATCCTGAGAAGAATTGGTACATAACGACAATTGCTATGCACAATTAAACAGAGAAAAACGGCATACCTGGGGCACCTAATTAGAAACGAGAGATACCAGTTTCTGCAAACCTTAATTGAAGGAAAGTTCGAAGGAAGAAGGGAGTGGACAGGAAGAAAATGTCATAATGTCAAACAATGGACAGGGCTAAGAAACATAGGAGACCTAATACATACTGCAAGGGATAGAGAAAAAATGGTTAAACGTGATCGCCAACATCCATTAGTGGATTGCATAATAAGAAGAAGAATATAAGTGAGCACATGTCGCTCATCGGCGACATCAGCACTGGAGAGGGAAAGCGAATGTCGCCGATGAGCGACATATGCATCGAACGTATTAATAACAGGCGGTAACTGGTTTGTCTTTAGTTTCATGTGTTTTAACTCGCCGGGTATTAATGACGCACGGGTAAAGAACCATGGACTCACTGTATATTCCATTCAATGTATTTACTGCATATATCAAATGTATTCAGCTAGTGAATGCAGAGGTTTATTCGGTCATTTTATTGACAAAAAAAAGAGAAGTAGGTACTTCATTGATTTATTAAAAACGTTTCGCTTTAAAGTTTCAAAAGCTTCATCAGTTCAACAAAATGTGTAGTTTTTTAGGTGTTATAAAAACTGTAGAGTCACACAACTTATAAAGCAACTGCCTTAACGAAAATCAATAAACAGCTACCACCGTGCACCAATGTTCGTTTATTTGATAATACGGCGATTTGAATTTTGCCGATGGCTTCATTCGGTTGTGTGCTGTTAATATGGACTTAAGCCTCATTTTAAGCGAAAAACGTCATGGTATCTATCGTCTTTGAGAGAGTTGAAAAGTTAAATAATAGTATCTCGTTTTATACCGCTAACGCGGCTTTGGGATTATAGCAGGGTAGTCTTCTATATCTAGGGCCTACAGTATACAAGGATGGTAACAGGGCCAGTGCTACGCTTCAACCGCCTATTATTACCCCTGGTTTTACCCAACTTACTCATTTTATTCAGGGTGAGTCGACCTGGGACCTATAGACATTTTAAAGATATCTAGATGTTCTCGCCGGCGCGCTGGGATTCAATCCCCGGCCTACCTAGGTAGAAGTCAGACATCCTTCCGCCTGAGCTATCCGGCTCTCAGTTCAAAAGTTACGTGTATATTAAATTACAGTTATGGAGACCTCTACACAGGAGAGGAATCGAGATAGGGTGACCTTGAAATTTGTGTACACTATTTTGTCTGTTTGCTTGGTTTGTCGCTAGGGCGGCGTTGGTGTAGAAATAGATGCTAGTTTTGCATTGGGGAATATATGAAAATTTCGAAAATAATTAATTATTCATAGTTACTATAAGATTAGTGGTTTTGGCGGTTACTATTATTTAAATATGGGTACCAAGAAAGCTTACACTAGTAGAACTTTCTTCGCACCGGGATTTATAAGGGTTATCGTTCCGATAAAAAATTCAAAAGGGAACTTAACAAAGTTAATACAAGACTTTTTTATCAATATTAGTCTTCATCTTATTTATAACGTTCATGGATTATATTCGTTTTTATGTTATTTTCTTCAGTGTACATAAAATTTGTGTTTTACCCATTATTGATTTTTATTTCAACCTGAAAATTATAATGATAGTAAGAGGATCTTGAAGTTTTTCTGTCAAAACAATGCATTTTTTTGAGACAAAATATTTCACAAAAATTAACATTAATTTTATAAAAGTCAGACGGACGTCTGTACCTAGTTAATTTAGATATATTTTTATTAACTAAACTTAAACATCTTTATTTTATAAGCTTATAGAATATAAAAGAAGTGTTCAAAAGAAAAAGCATTTTAAATTTTGATAAAAAGATTAATTCAAAAAATTTTGATTAATAAACTTTAAATAATTTAAATAACTTTTTAAAACCAATTACAGTTAAGTTCAAACTCTTTTTCAACTATACATTTGTTCAACCAACAAACTTTTTGATATCAATTAATTTGCTGTTGAAATACCATTGGTATATAAATAAGGCAGTATGAAGGCAGTTAGATAATAATGTGACAAAATATTTCCACTTCAAAATAAGCTGTCCCAAATTAGAGTATCTAATGACAAATTTAAATTGATTTCACATCTCCATCTATGGTATAGAAATAATACAGTTTTGACCACACGTCGTTATTTTATAATGTTAAAATAATTTATTTTTGGCATAAAACATATTCAGCACTAATCAACCAATAAATGAATGTCTAATAACGCTAAAAATATGAATAAAATGAATTAAATAATAAATAAGGCCATAATACCTAATGTATTTGTAGAACCTATTCGAACACTTGCGCCTCTAGCGGTGATTGCCGAAATCTGAATTGGATGTTGAAAAGTTGGCCCACAAACGATGCATTGCGTTTCCACCCCTTCTTACAGGTCTCCATAGTTACAGTGCACAGATTCTAAAGATGCCGGTGCGGGATGGCGTCTATGCGCAGCATTATTATAGTCGGTGTATGAGAGAGAAAGTACTCGAAATAATAAATAATATAAAATTTTTATAATTTTAAAATAATACTTTCTCTCATACACCGACTACTAATACTGCGCACCCCCACCGGCACCTTTAGAATCTGTGCACTGTACATGTGTATATTTTTTCTTTTTTTTTTGGATGTACTTGAAGAAGATCGAGACAGAGAATGATTTTAAAATCGAATACGAGTCAAAACGGTTAAAGAATATACAAAAATCACCGAAAATGCATAAAAAATGATTTTTCGTTATTTTGACCATGGTGCCCTACCTATAAAAATCAGAAAAAAAAATCATGGAGATAATTTGACACTAAAAAATGATATATTTTTTTTGGCGTTATGTTCGAGCCAGTTCGATTAAAAAAAACGTTAAAAAATTTGAATTTTACGCAAAAAATTTTGTAAAAAATACCTCGTTGTAGTGTAGGAAATAAAGTTGTTCTGAAGCTATTTTCTTGTGGCATTTTTATAATCAATTATATTCAAATGGGAAATAAGCCACAATTTTACCTAAAAATGATTTATTAACGTTTCGACGCCCAAGTCGGGTGTCGTTGTCAAAATACAAAATAATATTAAATAAACAAAAATGTTGTTGCTTAGTAAAAAATTCTTCTAATAATTTATTTAATCTGACTCATTTATATCGGCAATTCAGACACGTATTATACATTTTAGTAAAGTCGTCCCAGGAACGCAACTCATCAATATTGGCAATATCATTTTAAAGTCGTCTACTTTAAAATGTATAATACGTGTCTGAATTGCCGATATAAATGAGTCAGATTAAATAAATTATTAGAAGAATTTTTTACTAAGCAACAACATTTTTGTTTATTTAATATTATTTTGTATTTTGACAACGACACCCGACTTGGGCGTCGAAACGTTAATAAATCATTTTTAGGTAAAATTGTGGCTTATTTCCCATTTGAATATAATTGATTAGGAAATAAAGACCCTACAAATTAAATTTTTATTGTCAAGTAATAAATATACATATTATTAATTAATTAGTTGTGTTTTTAGTGTTACTGTAAATAAATAAAAAATAGTGTAAAAATAACTATAAAATAAAAAACTAAATAAATTAAAAATAATAGAATCTGTGCAATACGATGATTAGAAACTTAATATTTTCCCAATAAACCTTTTAAATATTTTAACTGACTTCTTATCTTATTTCTTACTAACATACTTTGTTTTTAGGAATTATTCCACCGATGCAATCCACAGTACCTCTAGTTCAGCCTCTCATAGACGCTGCACCATCAATGGCTTCCACTGCCCCATTAGTTTCTGGAATCCCGCTCTCTTCTTCCACAATTCAACCGGTAATGTCGAGTGCTCCGTTAGTATCAGGCGTACCTTTAACTGCTTCTTCAATTGCCCCAACCATTCCACCTATCAGCTCGGTACTGCCGCCTAATCTATCTGGTGGGCCAGGAATCCCGCCACCCATACCAAATATACCATCAGTACCTGTAAACACAGTTGCACCTTTGCCCGCCCCAGGTATGTCTCCTATTACTAGTCAGCCTGTCGGAGTTGTGGGCAGACCAGGAGCTACCAGCACTCCTAGAGCTAGTATAACGAGTTTGGAGAGAACGCATTCAATTGATTCAACTTCGTAAGTATTTTTAAGACTATTTTTATTAATGCATGCTAAATAGTATATACTATAATTTGTAAGAAAATAATTAACCATTTGAGCAGTTGATGAGTTGATACGAAATTAATGTGATTTTAAGGAAATGAAGGGCATTTTCTTTTTAAAAAACAAGGATTTCAAAAGCAGGACTACTTCTTTTTGATAATTTATTATATAGGATCAGTCATGAGAAACTGTAACATACTCCTACCTTGTATGGAGGCTCATATGGGTAATAAAAAAATGACCATTAAAAAGACATAATTTGTATTCGTCATAATTTTTGAACGGTAAGACCGATGTGTCTCTTATTTTGGTCAATTGTTACACTACTACTATCTAATCAATTAATTTATTCAAACTAGAAGAAAATCAGGACCGGTCTTAAAAAATTAGATCGTTTTGGTCCTAGAAAAAATTTCACCCTGTATAAGGTCTTTGAAAATTCTAATAGAAATTGTACAAATTAGACAAATAGGCAATTAAAATGGCATATTTATTTTTCCCCACACGATTACTTAATTTTTTATTAAAAAAATCAATTTGACTGTACATTAAAAGTTTGGAAAAGTCAACCATAGATTTAAAAAAATTAACTTTTATTACAAAAATTAATTTTTTTTAACTGACTGCATATAGTATTTATACTTCCACAGCTTGTGCTATACGTTGTAAATAATAAAACCCTTTTAGCTAATTTCCAGAATTTCAAAAAGAGTAGGTTGTTTTGAATAATACTAAAACATCGCCCTGTACTGTATAATATTTATTTAGTGATTCATCGGTAATATCGTTTCATTGAATTCTCATAATTTTATTTCAAAAGGCAAAACACAGTTAATTTAGTTTTTATATTAATGAAAAGAAAATACATAATGTAGAACATTAAACATAAACGGACTTATTTAGGTGTTTAAGTAAAATATGTAGTATGTATGTAGACAACAATAATTGTATACATACATAAAAGAACTTAAGAAACAAATAAAACAAAACAAATTTTTTTTGAGATTTATAGTAGATTTTCGAAATGAAATCCACCTGTTTCTATACAACGTCTTTGTCGGACCATCAACTGTCTAATAGACCTCCTGAGAGTTAAGGGATCAAATCTAATAATGTTACAAGAATCCATAATTTTGTTCTGAAGCTATTTTCTTGTGGCATTTTTATAAACAACTATTTTCAATGGGAAATAAGCCACAATTTTATCAAAAAAATGATTTTATTAACGTTTCGACGCCCAAGTCGGGTGTCGTTGTCAAAATACAAAATAATACTAGATTAAACAAAATTGTATTATTTTGTATTTTGACAACGACACCCGACTTGGGCGTCGAAACGTTAATAAAATCATTTTTTTGATAAAATTGTGGCTTATTTCCCATTGAAAATAGTTGATTATATCAATAATTTTATCAATAATTAGTTCTTGTCGACTTTCTTTTCTGAGAAATTGCTTTGGCAGAGACAATTAGCCAGACTTGTTTGTGATTGGTTGCAGATTCATTTAGTCAAGTATTGTACTTGACTAAATTGATATCTTTTTTCTATTTTGTATGTAAAAAAAACAAAACTCAGCTTCTCCATACTCGTATTGAACATATATCATTTTAGAAGTCAACCGGAGTGGTCTGTTCCACATCAAACCAAGTTGAAATATACACAAATATTTAACACAACCGACAGGACGCGTACAGGATTTTTGTCAGGAGCACAAGCTAGGAACGTCATGGTACAAACAAAATTACCGCAGAATATTTTGGCTCTAATTTGGTAAGTGCATTTTTATTAATACAATCATATCTTAAGTGAAGATACAATCATATTGCCAGTTCAGAACAGAAACGATCCGACTAGTATTTTGTGACATTATCCGAAAATGCAGACATTATCATTATCGTGTCCTCGTGTTGTTCTCTTCAACCGTCTATGTTTGCTCTGTCAGCGCCTTTGATATTGTCTGCTGTAGTTGCAGTCGACATTTCAGGAACAAACAATCATAGTCTAAGAGCTAGTGAACCCTCCGACTAACGGTCTTCCTCTAAGGCTAGAAATTTGTATAGTGATAATTCATAGCACACTAAAGCTAAAAACCATGACCTGGCAGGCATCAGCCCTGCACGTGTATCTACCAGGTGAATCGAAAAGTGCATAGTTTAGGGGTAAAATAAACTTTCTCCTGTAAAGTTTAAATTTAAGTATGTGTTTGAGTAAGTCATTTAGAAGAAATGTGTACAGGGACAGGCGATTCTGAACAGCATAAGACCCTGCCAGGCGAGGGGAAAGATTAGGGTTTTTTCCTAAAATTATTTTTTTTGCATCGAACAAAGTTTTTTTTGGGTTTTTTTAATCATTCCAAACAGAAAAGGTCTTTAGTGACTTTTCTCTTGGGTTAACATTTTTTGACATATACGCGATTAAAAATTGCGAAATAGGCCATTTTTAAGCCTGAATCGGACATTTAACTGAAAATTTCAATGTTGCCAAGGTAGAGAGATATTCTTTAAACATCGATTGATGAAATCCCGAAGAGTTTTTTGCAATACAATATCGAAAACCCCTTTGTTTTTAATTGTTAATCAAGTTTGAGTTTGCATAAATTCGTTATCTCGAGAATGGGCAAATTTGAAGAGAAATCCTCAGACAGGTCGATTTTTATTTTTAAATTAGGACTTTTTGACATATATATAACACTAGTGATATCATCCATCTGGGCGTGATGACGTAATCGATGTTTTTTTTTAAATGAGAGTAGGGGTCGTGTGATAACTCATTTGAAAGGTTATTTAATTCTCTGTTCAGTAATATAAACGTTAACATAATTATGTATACACGTGCGCAAAAAATTTTTCTTATTTTTGTGTAAATTAATTTAATAAAAAAATATTTTTTTTTGTACACCCTGTATAAATAATTATGTTAATGTTTATGTAACTAAATAGAGAATTAAATAACCTTTCAAATGAGCTATCACACAACCCCTACTCTCATTTAAAAAAATCATCGGTTACGTCATCATGCCCAGGTAGATGACGTCACTAGTATTATATATATGCCATGAAGCCCTAATTTAAAAATAAAAATCGACTTGTCTGAGGATTTCTCTTCAAATTCGCCCATTCTCGAGATAATGAATTTATGGAAACTCAAACGTCCCAGAAAAGCCTGGGTTTCCTCGAAAGCGGCACCGACAAACAGCGACCGTAGCACTGCGATGAATTACGTCAGATTACGGTGATAAATTCAAGGTTCTTCACTGGGGCAATGGAATGTGCAAGCTCAGCAAGCGGTGAACGCATCATTGGAAACCAACGCTATTATTTTGCATGGTACAGTTTTTTATGATGTCATTCATCGTAGTGTTACGATCGCAGGTTGTCGGCACCGCTTTCGAGGAAACCAGCGCTTTATACTACAGGGTCGCGCCCGCTTGATTAGCAATTAAAAAACACAGGGGTTTTCGATATTGTATTGCCAAAAACTCTTCGGGATTTCATCAATCGATGTTTAAAGAATATCTACGTACTTTGGCATTAAAATATTCAGTTAAATGTCCGATTCAGGGTTAAAAATGGCCCATTTCGCAAGTTTTAAAATTTTTAATCGCTTATATGTCAAAAACTATTAACCTAAGAGAAAAGTCACTAAAGGCCTTTTCTGTTTATAATGATCCAAAAAACCGAAAAAAACTTTGTTCAATGCAAAAAAAATAATTTTACGAAAAAACCCTGAGATATTCTTTAAACATCGATTGATGAAATCCCGAAGAGTTTTTTGCAATACAATATCGAAAACCCCTTTGTTTTTAATTGTTAATCAAGTTTGAGTTTGCATAAATTCATTATCTCGAGAATGGGCAAATTTGAAGAGAAATCCTCAGACAGGTCGATTTTTATTTTTAAATTAGGACTTTTTGACATATATATATATAACACTAGCGATATCATCCATCTGGGCGTGATGACGTAATCGATGTTTTTTTTTAAATGAGAGTAGGGGTCGTGTGATAACTCATTTGAAAGGTTATTTAATTCTCTGTTCAGTAATATAAACGTTAACATAATTATGTATACACGTGCGCAAAAAATTTTTCTTATTTTTGTGTAAATTAATTTAATAAAAAAATATTTTTTTGTACACCCTGTATAAATAATTATGTTAATGTTTATGTAACTAAATAGAGAATTAAATAACCTTTCAAATGAGCTATCACACAACCCCTACTCTCATTTAAAAAAATCATCGGTTACGTCATCATGCCCAGGTAGATGACGTCACTAGTATTATATATATGCCATGAAGCCCTAATTTAAAAATAAAAATCGACTTGTCTGAGGATTTCTCTTCAAATTCGCCCATTCTCGAGATAATGAATTTATGGAAACTCAAACGTCCCAGAAAAGCCTGGGTTTCCTCGAAAGCGGCACCGACAAACAGCGACCGTAGCACTGCGATTAATTACGTCAGATTACGGTGATAAAATCAAGGTTCTTCACTGGGGCAATGGAATGTGCAAGCTCAGCAAGCGGTGAACGCATCATTGGAAACCAACGCTATTATTTTGCATGGTACAGTTTTTTATGATGTCATTCATCGTAGTGTTACGATCGCAGGTTGTCGGCACCGCTTTCGAGGAAACTAGCGCTTTATACTACAGGGTCGCGCCCGCTTGATTAGCAATTAAAAAACACAGGGGTTTTCGATATTGTATTGCCAAAAACTCTTCGGGATTTCATCAATCGATGTTTAAAGAATATCTACCTACTTTGGCATTAAAATATTCAGTTAAATGTCCGATTCAGGGTTAAAAATGGCCGATTTCGCAAGTTTTAAAATTTTTAATCGCTTATATGTCAAAAACTATTAACCTAAGAGAAAAGTCACTAAAGGCCTTTTCTGTTTATAATGATCCAAAAAACCGAAAAAAACTTTGTTCAATGCAAAAAAAATAATTTTAGGAAAAAACCCTAGTCTTTCCCCTCGCCTGGCAAGGTCTTATGCTGTTCAGAATCGCCTGTCACTGTACACATTTCTTCTAAATGACTTACTCAAACACATACTTAAATTTAAACTTTACAGGAGAAAGTTTATTTTACCCTTAAACTATGCACTTTTCGATTCACCTGGTAGATACACGTGCAGGACTGATGCCAGCCAGGTCATCGTTTTTAGCGTTGGTCTACTATGAATTATCACTATACAAATTTCTAGCCTTACAGGAAGACCGTTAGTCGGAGGGTTCACTAGCTCTTAGACTATCACTAAACCCCGAGTACAATGTAGCTTTACTTACGTTTATGATTGTATGTTCTCAATTCCTTTAGGTTTTCTATCTTCATATCTTTCTTTTTATCCTTATGTCTCTTTTTAACATTACTAATTATTTTTACGATTTTGACTTCTTTATTGTCTTAACTACTACTACTAAATTCTTTTTAGTTAATTAATCGTGACGATTTTAGGGCCTTATCGGATATGGACGCTGATGGCCGTTTAGGATGTGAAGAATTCGTCTTGGCAATGCACTTATGCGAACAGGCATCGTTAGGACATGCACCGCCTTCGAGATTACCACCGGACCTTATACCTCCTTCCTTTAGAAGAACTAGAACAACATCAATTTCTAGTCAAGGAAGCGCTCCAATAGATCAAGATCCAGCTTCCACTTTATTACAAAGTAAGAATATTTAAAATCAATATTAACATACCCTTTTTTTATTTTTCATTTGTAATGGTAGGGGAGCCCAAACGGGAATTTTTGCAGTTACTCGAGCGCGTCGATTATTATATGGGGAGAAACCTGGTACCCTGGTAAAATCTATCCTTAAAATTACTCGAAATTGTCACATTAAGATAAGGTAAGTTAAGTACATGCAAAACAGTGTATACTTAAAAAATCTGAAGATTTGAGCGGGGCGTACGGAAATGGGTGAGTCACAAAATTTCACAAGAAAAAAAGCGAATATTTCTCGAAATGAACGTCAGATCGAAAAACTAAAAGATACTTGGTCAATATTTTCCAAAAATCTATCGAATGGTACTAAACATGACTCCATGGAGAGGGGTGGGGGTAAATTAAAAATTTTAAATACAAACCCCGCGATATTTCGCACAATGAACATCAGATCGAAAAACTGCAAAATACACTTTCAAAATGTTTTTGAAAAATCTATCGAATGGTACCACATATGATCTTTACGTAAAAATAAGCAACTTTTATTCGAGACAGATGGCGCTATAATCGAAAGAAACGATTGTTGGAAATAGAAAATTAAATTAAAAAATGGAAAGTCCCCACTAAAATGGAAAATTTTACTTAACTTTTTTTGGTTTTAGGACCTAATAATCACAACCCAATAGGTCCCCATAACGCTCGAGTGACTGCAAATTTAGCATACTTTGCTCCCCTACCATAATGGGTTTGTTCTAACTTCTTGAAAAAAAAAAAAGCCTGAAAACGGACATCTACATACTTAGACAAAATAAGTGACCTATTGATAGGGTTATCATAATTTTTTAAGGTCAAATCCCGCCGGGGTAGTCCAATGAGTTGTAGAAAATGTAAAATTTGAATTTGACTGTGTTGCTACCTCTACATTGTACATATGCAGTGCTAGTCAAAAGTCCGTACCCCCCCTCGTATCTTTTGAACCGTTATACCTATAATAGTGAAATTTGGAGGGAGGAAATAAACGGACGTAAGCTTCTTAACTAGTCATGACAGGTGACGTAATTATGACATATGACTTTACAGCGTCACTGTGACAAATAATTTTAAATGGGACCTTATAGCAAGTGATACCTCGTTTGAAAGGTATTGAAAATACCTATTCAGTCATACTAATTTTGTTTGAGTTTAAGCTAATTTTAATGAATAAATGAAATAAATATAAAATTGTAGTTGTCGCATTTAATTAATAAAAATTCAAAATTCCGCATATGATTACTTGTTCAAAAAGGTTGACGTTGACGTAAAAACTACTAGAGAATTGAAAAACGTCAACATTTTTTGACAAAAAACCATAGGCGGACATTTGAATTTTTATTAATTAAATGCGAAACTACAATATTATATTTATTTAATTTATTTACCAAAATCAAATAAAACCCAAAAAAATTAGTATGACTGAATACGTATTTCGAATACCTTTCAAACGAGGTATCACTTGCCATAAGGTCCCATTTAAAATTATCGGTCACAGTGGCTCTGTAACGTCATCTGTCACTATTACGTCACCTGTCATGACTAGTTAAGAAGCTTACGTCCGTTTATTTCCTCCCTCCAAATTTTACTATTATAGGTATAACCGTTCAAAAGATACGAGGGGGTACGGACTTTTGACTAGCACTGTATATGCGAAATGCATATGGTACAATTAAAACTAGAGCTGTTTCTCTACAATATGCAACTAACATCGAAAATCTCTGCCAGTTTAAAATACATATACACCTATGTTTTAACGTACTTTAGACCTACAAAATAATATTACAGAACGATATAAAAAATGGCCACCGATGGGCCAAGTGTTTTCCATTTTTTTTAGCAAAGATAAAAATCCGGACGCAAATCCGGACATGTCTTTCAAATCCGGACTGTCCGGGCTTATCAAAGTTTTTTAGAAGAAAATTGATTTTTTAGTTACTTTGGAAGCTGTAAAGGTGCAAGAGAATATATTTATATCAAAATATATATAGTAATTATTATTACGCAAAGAAATAGTGAATTCCTCACTGAAAGAAAACTATATTAGTACATGGTGATAAACATAGATATCAAAATCTTTATTTGATCTCGTTTAGTATCCTTTTTTAGTGATTTAATTGACCATAATATAAAGGATTACATTTATATCCAGATAAAGGTAAAAATTGTTAGTGTTCAAGAAATCAGTGAAGCTCTTACTGAAGAAGTGACACAAATAGACGTCAAAACTTTAATAAAATCTGTTGATATCCCGTTAAGAGAATCCCGTTAACGGTCTCAAATCATACGAAAGTGCGAAACGAACTCTCCTTGATGATCCCATCAACTAGTTGTAATATATATAAACGTTAACCCCATGGAGGAGGATTTTATAACAGGCATCCAAATTTAAATAGGTTAGCACATTTCTATTTATTTTAGTAAGAACATCTGTGTATGTATCCTGTATTTCTTTAGTGTTAGTAGTTAGTACTCCTGCCACCTCCACGTGGTTAGGGGGCGGGCAACCACTCCACTGCCATAAGTCGGGGTCCTCCCACAATAAGCTCAGTGGTAGGGCTAAGAGCACACTGAAGAAATTGTAGGTAAAAAAGTGGAAAAAATGGGAGATAAAAAGAAAATTACTTCTTTTGGAGGTAATTCATCTCAAATAGATGACATAATTGAAAATAGTTTTAGAATTAGTATTAATACCTTATCTCAAAATAATAATAATGAAATATTAGATAATAGTATTGTAGATAATAATATAAATAATACTGAATTAAATATAAATTTGAATGAAAATATTGATAATACTAAAACAAAAATTAAAGACTTACTTGACTTCATTGAAGGTGAAATGGAAATAGGTAAAAGATTAAGTAAAATAGGAAAAGATGATTTAAAAAATAGAATAATGTTATTAGCAATGGAATATGGAAATATGGAAGGACAAATAAAAATATTAAAAGAAGAAAATAATAGACAAAGAATAGAATATGAAAAATTAAGAAAAATAACACAAACACAAGAAACGAAACAAACATATGCTGCAATAACATCAAAACCAATAAATAATAAAACTGAAAATCAAAAACTAATAGAGACACAAAAACAAATAAACACTCTTTTTATAACAAGTGAAACAGCACAAACTGGAAGAAAAGTACAAGAAGAACTTACAAAAGTTCTAGATCCAGAAAAAAATAAATTAAAAATAAACAAAATGAGAACATCAGGAAGAGTATTAATAATTGAAACTCCAACACTAGAAGACATTGAAAAAATAAAAAATAATGAAAAAATAAAAGAAAAATTTAAATGTGAACTTCCAAAAAAAAGAAAACCACTAGTAATAATGTATGATTTACCAAGCAACGAAAAAGAAGAAATTATATTAAATAAAATATATACTCAAAATTTTGAAAATATAACAAAAGAAGACTTTACAAACAATTGTAAATTAAAATTTAAGACAGGACCAAGAGAGAAATCTACGGTCCATTATGTATTAGAAGTATCACCTGATATAAGAAAACAATTAATAATAAATAAAACATATGTTGGTTTTACAAGTGTAAACACAAAAGATTACATAGTGGTAGCCAAATGTAATAAATGTAATGATCTAGGACACGTAAGCAAACACTGTAATAAAGAAACAACATGTAACCATTGTGGTGAAAATCACGAAAGAAAAAATTGTAATAAAACAGGACAGCCAAAGGTATGCATACCTTGCAAACACAGAGGAAAACAATGTAATAAAGAAAATAAAAATTGTACAACTTATGCTCTACTTTTAAATCGTCTAATTCAAAAAACAGACTATGGTACATAAATATTATTTAAAATTTAATTAAAATTAAAATTAAAATGAAAATTAAAACTAAATTTGAAATTAAAATTAAATTAAAATTAAATTTTATAACACTAAAAATTAATATAATAAAAAATAAAAAATTTCAAAAACATAAAAACCAATGTGATGCAATGGTTAAAAACAGAGTCATGAAAACAAAAAATCATACTTTAAATGCTAAAAATACAAAAAATATAAATCATAATATAAAACAAAAATACTTTAAAAATAATAAAAATTATTGTATCAGAGAAGAGGGAATAAACTCAGATAAAATAATTAAAAATAATAAAATACACAGATATGGTGATAAAATACTAAAAATGAAAATTTATTCGATTCTAATAAACACAGAAACCAAAACGAAATTAATAAAAAAAAAACACAAACCAAATTAATTAATGACAAACAAAACATTCAATATAAAAATAGGACAAATAAATGGTATGAGAAGTATCACAGTACTACATGAAATAAGAAAAACAGCAGAAGAAAATAGTCTTGATATGGTTTGCATTCAAGAACCATACACAAGACTAGGAAAAATTCAACACATGCCAATTAATGCACAATGTGCAAGCATAGGAGAAAATCCAATGGCGGTAACCGTATTATTCAATAAAAATATGAGACTTCTAATTCTAAAACAATTTAGTGATCGACACTGTATCTGTGTAGAATTGCTAACAAAAGCAGGTAAATTTATCATAGCTAACCTATATTGTCAGTTCTGTGAAGATATTGATGAATACGTGGAAAAGATAAGAGCTATATTTATAACATATAGAGAGGAAAAAGTTATAGTTGTAGCAGACGTAAATGCAAAATCAATATTGTGGAATTCAACTCAAACAGATCAAAAAGGATTATTAGTAGAAGATATGATTAATGAACTAGAGTTGATAGTACACAATAAACCAGGAAACCCACCAACTTTTCAAAACAGAGCTGGTGCGGCTAGCAATATAGATATAACAATATCAAATGTTGCAGTAGCACACCTAGTTAAGGATTGGAAAGTGATGGAGCATGCAACAATAAGTGATCACAACCTTATAACTTTCAATCTTAATAACCTAAATCCACGTAATACGGAAATATCTTCGGTAAGATACAATATAGGTAAAGCAAATTATGAACTATTAAAGTCTGAGTTTCGACCACCTTGTCTGGTACAAAGGGGATCTAATATAAATATTGCAACAAAAGAATTAACCAAACAAATTAAAAAAGCAATGGATATAGCAATACCAAAAATAAAAGAAAATAGTAAAGTAAAAAACTCAGCCTGGAAGGAAAACCTCACAAGAATGAGGAGCAGAGTTAGATATGCGCGAAAGCGATATCAACGATGTGGTATCTATCTTGAGAGGCAAATCCTTCTAGGTGAGTATAGAAGACTAAAACAAGAATATAAACAAGAAATAAAAATAACAAAAGCTAAAAGTTGGGAAACCTTCGTATCAAGACACTTAGAATTAGATATGTGGGGAATACCATATAAAATAGTTTCTAAAAAAATTAGATGTCCGACAATGCTTTCTACTTTAAAAAAAGAAGATGGAACATTTACAGAAAGTTGGGAAGAATCGGCCGAAACATTACTTAATGTATTATTACCTCCAGATAAATTAGAAGGAGAAACAGTAGAACAAAGAAATATAAGAGAAGAAATGATACAAGAATACCAAATAGAAGAAGAAAGAGAAATAGAGGAATTCACAGAAGAAGAAGTATATGAAAGTATGAGAGAAATGAAAAGAAAGAAGGCACCTGGACCGGATAATATTCATGTTGAAATACTTCAAGCATTGTCGGAACAAATAATTCCAGTACTAACATCATTATATAATGAATGTCTTAGACAAAGAAGGTTTCCCAATAATTTTAAACAAGCAGAAGTTATAATAATACATAAAGGGGAAGATAAAGATCCTGCCTTACCGAAATCATACAGACCGGTATGTTTATTGAATACAATGGGAAAATTACAAGAAAAATTACTATGTAAAAAATTAAATCAAATAAGAACAGAAATTGGATTACATCCTGGTCAGTATGGTTTTAGGAAAGGTAGATCAACAGAAGATGCAATAAATAAAGTATTTGAAATAGTAAACGAAAGCATAAAAAAGTACGTTTTAATGATCTTTATAGACGTGTCTGGGGCTTTTGACAATCTTTGGTGGCCGTCATTCTTTGAAAGACTTCGAAGAATGAGATGTCCAAAGAATCTGTACGGAAGTCTCAGAAACTACTGTCAAGACCGATATGCAAGCCTAAGCTGTCCAACAGGAAAAAAGACAAAACATATCACAAAAGGATGTCCACAAGGATCAGTTTGTGGACCTATGTTCTGGGATGTAATGCTAGAGGAACTGTTGGAACAATTGACTATAGATCCTGAAGTGCTTGGAAGCATAGCATATGCAGATGATTTGTTGTTGATCATAGATGCAAACTCAAGAAGAGAATTAGAAAATAAATCAAATGAAGTATTAATAAGAGTAAATGATTGGATGAATAAAGTAAAATTAACAATATCAGATTCAAAAACAACATATAGTTTAATAAAAGGAAATTTAGAAAGAGATCCAATTATAAAAATTAGAGGGAAAACAATAAAAAGAAAAATGGAAACAAGATATTTAGGTATTATAATAGACGAACAAAAATTATTTACAAAACACATGAATTGTGTCTGTGAAAAGGCAACAAAGATCATGCATAGCATTGCTAGTCTAGCACAGAAGGAATATAGAATTTCGTTCCGACAGATGAGAATATACCTAAGTACAATACTTGCATCAATTGTAGGGTACGGTTCAAGTGTATGGGCACATAGATTAATAAATAAAAAAAACGCAGAAAAATTAAATAGAGCTCAGAGAGGATTTCTTGTAAGAATGACGGGAGCATTTGGAACAACTGCAACACAGGCACTCACAGTTTTAACTGGAGTAATGCCAATGCATTTAGAAACACAAAAAAGAGCATGTAATTATTGGCTAAAAAAAGAAAAATATGAAAAAATAATACAAATAATAGGATTAGATATAAGAAATAAAAGAGAATTAAAAGAAATAATAAATAGAAAAAGACAAAATGAATGGGAAAATTCAACAAAATCTAGACGTTTATACAATTTTATACCAATATTAGAAAACATTCCAAATTATTTTAGTCCAAAACAAGGCTTAATACACTTTTTAACAGGACATGGACCGTACCCAACATATTTGGAAAGATTTAACTTAAAAGATGATGCATATTGTGAATGTGGAGAACTAGGTACACCAGAACATATAGTGTTACATTGTGAAAATACTATAGAAAATGAAGAACATAGAGAAATGAGAAGAAGATTAGAAAGAATTGAAATAAGAGATATATTACAAAATAAAGAATATTTTGAAATATTAAACAATCTCACACAAATAATATCTAAAAAACAACAAGAAATCTATAATAATAGAAGAAGACAACCAATAATCCAACCCTGATGAAGTTGAGTAAGATAAAGTTAAAATAAATAAAATAAAATACAAATTCAAAAATAGATATTTACAATTATAATAATAATAATTCAATATAAAATAAATAAATAAAAATAATAATTCAATACATAATTCATAAAAAAAAAAAAAAAAAAAAAAAAAAAAAAAAAAAAAAAAAAAACTACCAACTCTCTTCTGAAAATAGAGGGACTGTCTTTATAACTTAGAAGGGAGTTGATAGTACCAAAAATATTTTAAATTGTTTATTTAAATTTGTTTGTTATACGTAATTAATAGATTATGGCAAATTGTTATTGTAAAAATAGATTTAATAGTTGAGTAAAAAATGTAAAAATATAAAAAAAAAAAAATATCTGTAATCCCATCAGGAAAAAACGACCTGGATTAGTCACTAGAGGCCAGGTCATATGTATAAATAATAAATAAAAAATAATGTCCGGGCGAAATCCGGACGTATGGTAACCTTACCTATTGAACTATGCGATTTAAGATTTATCATATCGCTAAAATTTAGGAAAAAATAAATCGCATTTTTAAATACAGCACCTAGAGACTTGCAACTTTTGCATTGTGGTCAGGATGATGCCAGGAAAAAAGTCAACAAAAAAAAGGGTGGAAATGCATAATTGCATTGTAACGTGCATAAAATACATCCATCCTTTTGTTCCTCGGGGGTTCTTGGGATTGCTGAAGACAAAAACGCCATCAAAACCGACCACTAGAGCACCAGGTGCCCAAGTTTACTGCTAAGGCACGTCATCTGTAGTTTCGGGGGTCTTCGGCATCAAATTGGTGCAAATAGATTATTCGGGGGCTTTTGGGGTCGTTGAACAAGAATACGTTATCAGAACCAACTCCCCGGTGCACCTGGTGCCCAAAAACCCTCCATACTGCAGAAGATAACATGCCTTAGCAGTGACCGTGGGCACTCGGTGGTCCGGAGAGTAGGTTCTGATTTGTAGGTATCCGTATTCAGCGACCTCAAAACTCCAGAAGATTACGTGACATAGTAGTGACCGTGGGCACCAGGTGCTTGGAGAGTCTGTTATGATGTCGTATTCGTGATCAGTACCCCCAAAAAGCTCCCGTGTAATCTGTTTGCATCAATTTAGTGTCGAAAACCCTCGAAACTCCAAAAGATGACGTGACTTATTCCACCGAATATAATGCCGAATACCCTCGAAACTCCAGAAGATGACTCGACATGGCGAATTTGTGTTCAGCGATTCCAAAAACCTCAAAATAAGCGATTTGCGTCAATTTAGTGTCGATAACTCTCTAACCACCAGATGACGTGCCTTAGCAGTGCCCTGTGCACCAGGTGTTCCGGGGGTTGGTTCTGATGGTGTATTCGTATTCAGCGACCCCAAAAACCCCCCGAGTAACAAAATCTGACCCTTAATTATTTTGACATTTTTATGCACTTTTGGATGCATTGTACAGTCGGAAAAATGAAAGAATACCTATGAACGATATTTTGTATTTGCTGTTTTTTTCTTCTATAAATAACAAACGTTTAAAAATCCACAAGGAAAAAGTTTTCCTGTAGTTGGCTGTATACCATGTAATACAAAAAATAGTAAAATCCTTTATAAAAGGTATATTTAAAATTCCTTAAAAAGGGCTACATCACAATCACGTAACTAGTTTTCGACTGGTTTACCAGTCATCATCAGTGCTTACCTAAAATGAATATAACCTGGTAGAATAATGCAAAGATTTTGAAATTTTGACTATGGTTAAGAAAAGTTGTAGGTTATACTCACGTGAAGTTTACATGCTAACCACCAAGATATAATTTACAAAAATATTAGGGTCAAAGCCCTGTAAAAGTAATCCGTCAAGGAAACATCGATTGAAAATACTGACTTAAGCGTGGATGTTTGAAATATTTGCTAATATGCCCCAGGTAACATCTGAGCTGTGATTTGACTTGTTCACATGGTGGAAGTGTAGCAGCAAGTGACAATGAAATGGATAGAAACCTCTGAAGGATGACAAGACAGAAATGACAGATCCACAGGAAGTTGAAAAATTAACCTGTCATATTTAAAGACTATGGTGTACAGTTTGTTAAAGTTAGAAATGATGTAACAACACACTCCAACACTCCATTGTGAAAATTATCATTTAAAATTCAGTAAACTAGATGTTAATAGTTAAAAATGTATTCACGTATACTGTTAATGTAGGTGGTTAGGCAAACTACATTACACAAATGTATGTACTCGAGAAATAAAGTCCGTAAACAAATCTTGTTGTCAATAGACCTAAGATTTAAAAAAGCAATTTTGTGTTGACTTAAAGTTATCGAATTTATTTAACTTATTGGCAGCTGTTGGAATTTGTGTAAGTTTAAAAAGAAAAAGAAATCACAATGGAGGCGACTGAGGTGTAAAAATGTCTTAAATAATCTATAGTCTGTCCCACCTTGACTTTACAGTACACGAACATACGGCAATACAATCGTTATGGGAGTTTTTAGCGCGGCGATGCCGATTTTCTTCAAAAGAATTTTTAATCGGACATTACCAAGGTCCTAAAAATGTAGGTCCCTAAAAATGTTAAATTAAAACTAACCCACTACAGTCAAGTAAAACAATATTTTTCATTGTTTGTTTGTGAGTGTTTCGAAAAGTAATTAGCAATTTTATAATCGATATGCTTAATAACTGTTTTTGGTTAAGAATGTTAGAATATTCAACAATAAAAGTGGATGTTGTTCTACGGTTTTTAATCCACAGAGAACGGCAGTTCTCACCAGTGGCGCACAACACCCCTACATGCGACACTATATATACACGAAATTTTCGATTTTCTAAACCTGACTGAATTGAAAATTGGGACAAATTCCATCTTAAAGTTTAGGAAAAGACTCGTCTATTCATATGTCAATCATCAATTTTGGTCCAAGGGTGTGGATTTTACGGCCCTTCCCATTTAAAGCCTGTTTTTCGTTCTCGTCCCCAAAACTCCCAAAAATTTCAAAAATTTAAGCCCGATCTTTGCGGCTTCTGATAGCACAGATAATTACCTTTCCAACGCATGTTAAATTTTGAAAATCGGTTATACCATTCAAAAGATATCGAGCTCAGAAATATGACTCAATTTTTATTTAAAAAATGGAAAATGTTTGTGGATATGTATGTATGTATGTGTGTGGAAAAGTTACACCGATCTGAATGTTTTTTTCTGTGTTTCAAGAAGGTGTGAGGGCCGATTCAGAACCGGTCTAATTTTTGACTTCTGACTATCCTTAAGCCAGCTAGAGGGCTGGGTAGATACAAAATAGCATATTTTTTGGGCGTATATATCTTAGGTTCAAGGAAAGACAGGAAAACCGCAAATACACCAGATCAATAGGGTTGAGTTAAGCTTTCGAATGGTGCCTAAGCGATCAAGCTAAGACATACACACTGCTCACCATAGCCAAAAAACTGAAAAATTAAACTTTGAAAATTTTGGTTTTTCGACAATTACTCAAAATTTCAACCTACGAATTGCGCCAATAACTGAGCGTTTGTAGAAGGACTCAGGACGCGTCTAACGGTGTATACCTCATATCTCGGAAAATTCGAATTTTTAAGTTATAGGCTTCATAAATATGATCAAATCTATTTCTTATGGGAAAAACGGTTTTTCAAGCTCAATAATTCCTGTAATACGTTCAGTTATCACACTCGATCTTGGATGCATCAGATACTACTTGTCAATACGTTTCAAATTCATGTTTAGTGATCAACATCGGGTAAGCCGTTCAGAAGTTATAGAGCTCCAAATGTATAATTGGTCCAGGAACTGAAAATTTTCACTTCGCAATTTTTACAGAATGGATAGATTTGTTTGAAAATTTGACAATAAGTAGTGGATAGTCCAAGGATCAAAATCTATATGATGCAGAAATACGCTTTTACCATGGGGTGGTTGCCACCTCATCTCGAGGGTGGAAATTTTTTATTATATTTTGACCGCAAATACTGGTAAAAACATTAATTATAAGCAAAAAATGTTCATTATACATTTTTTTGATAAAATTAATAGTTTTCGATTTAGTGGTTATCGAAGCTGTTAGTTTTATATCGAAAAAATTACCAGAGAATGGCAGTTCTCGCCAGTGGCGTAGAAATACACCCCCCTATACGCGACACTATTATATGCACGAAATTTTCAATTTTCTAAATCTGACTGAATTGAAAATTGTGCCAACTCCCATCTTCAAGTTCAGAAAAAGACTTACCCATTCATATGTCAACCATCCATTTTGGTCCAAGGGTGTCGATTTTACGGCCCTTCCTATTTAGGGTCTGTTTTTCGTTTTGGTCCCCAAAACTCCCAAAAACTTCGAAAATTTAAGTCCGACCTTTGCGGCTTCTAACAATACTGATCATTACCTTTCCAACTCATGTCTAATTTTGAACATTACCAGAGAACGGCAGTTCTCGCCAGTGGCGCACACCCACACCCCCCTACACGCGACACTATAGGGTGAGGCAGATATAGGGCCTATTAGAAATATCTCGAGAACTAAAGGTAAGAGAATCATGAAAATTTGAATACAGGGGTTTTGTGGTATGAACTATTTAATGAAAATATTTTGGACTCTTTGCTACTTCCGGTTATACCGGAAGTTGGTTGTAACTTCGTTTTTTTAAATGGGACACCCTGTATATTTGTACATTTTTGGATTCTGCTCGCTGTCTTCTTTCGTAAAATATGTGGTTTTGTAATATTATACAGGGCAGTTTAAAAGATAATTAAGGTTTTTTATAAATTTTGTACCAAACTTCACACTCTGTAGAATTGTACTGATTTAATATGAAAAACTCCATTTATGTTCAAGTGATTTTTAATATAGTCTGTTATTATTAAAATTATTAATATAGCGAAATGTTTAATTTTAGTATACAGGGTGGGTCGAAACTCGGAATGATCATTTTCTGAGTTTTCTTAAATGCAACACCCTATATTTTAGTAGTGCAATGAAATAATATTTTATAGTCCTTTTTTATTTCTTAAACATTCCCTATACCTAACTGCTTTAATTTGTAAGTTATTCGTAGTTATTTAAGCCAAACATTAATTGTAACAAAAATTACGTGAAATTTTATTAGGATTGCCGTGAAAATATTCAATCATAAATAATTTTTTGAAAATAAATATATGTTAATCTAGAATGATCCTTATATCATTAAAAACAAACCATAGACACTTAGATTACGAGAACGTTCATACTAATATGCAGATATTTAGTGACACTAACATTTAATTTATTTTAATCATTTACAATAGTTTTTGTTCGATCAGATTTCTCGTAATCTAAATGTTCACTTCGTTGAAACTGCTCCAGTAAATTTTGAAAAGTTTCTCTTTTTGGTTGTCATCTATCATGGAATTGCTGATGATAAATTCTTATTGCTAGTAGCACATTTTTATCTGTTCTACTATCTTAGGAAAAAAATATCTGAATCAGTTCCTCATTAGAAAAATTCATATTAGTAATGGTAGCAAAGCAACTGGAACTTCAAAAATAGTAGAATGTTTAAGCAAAGCTTATTTTAGTTTAAGCATATATAAGTGTCAAAGTCATAGCCAACTAGATAGAATATTGTGTGTATTTATTAATATTAAACACACCAACAATTTTAACTACGTAGGTATTTTGATATATCAACCAGTATTAATAAATTAAGGGTCAGTCGAGATTAATATGTGTTTATTTTCGAAAAATTATTTATGATTAAATATTTTCACGGCAAACTTAATAAAATTTCACGTAATTTTTGTTGCAATTAATGTTTGGCTTAAAGAACTACGAATAACTTAGAAATTAAAGCAGTTAGGTATAGGGAATGCTTAATAAATAAGAAAGTATTATAAAATATCATTTCATTACAGTACAAAAATATAGGGTGTTCTATTTAAGAAAACTCAGAAAATACTCATTCCGAGTTTCAACCAACCCTGTATACTAAAATTAAACATTTCGCTATATTATTAATTTTTGATAATAATAGACTATATTAAAAATCACTTGAACATAAATGGAGTTTTTCATATCAAATCAGTACAATTCTACAGGGTTTGAAGTTTGCTACAAAATTTATAAAAAACCTTAATTATCTTTTAAACTACCCTGTATAATAATACAAAATCTCATATTTTAAGAAAGAAGACATCGAGCAGAATCTAAAAATGTAAAAATATACAGGGTGTTTCATTTAAAAAAACGAAGTTATAATCAACTTCCGGTATAACCGGAAGTAACAAGGAGACCAAAATATTTTCATTAAATAGTTCATAATTCAAAACCCCTGTATTCCAATTTTCTTGATTCTCTTACCTTTAGTTCTCGAGATATTTCTAATAGGCCCTTTATCTGCCTCACCCTGTATATTATATACACGAAATTTTCGATTTTCTAAGTGTGACTGAATTAAAAATTGGGCCAACTCCCATCTTAAAGTTCAGAAAAAGACTCACCGATTTGAAAGACTGTGTTTGAAGAGGAGGTCAGGGCTGATTTAGAACCGGTGTAGTTTGTGACTTTTGACCACCCATAAGCCAGCTATAGGACTTGGTAGGTACAAAACGGCATATTTTTTGGGGGTATATATATTCGGACCAAGACGAGGCAGGAGAACTGCAAATACATCAAATCAATAGTGTTGACCTAAGCTTTCAAATGGTGTTTAAGCCGTCAGGATCAGACATACACACAGCTCAGTATAGCCGAAAAACTGAAAAACTAAACTTTGAAAATTTTGGTTTTTCGACAATTACTCAACATTTCAACCTACGAATTGCGCCAATAACTTAGCGTTTGTAGAAGGACTCAAGACGAATCTAACGACCTTATATCCGATAATATTCGAATTTTTAGGTTATAGGCTTCATAAATATGATAAAATCTATTTCCTGTGGGAAGAACGGTTTCTCAAGCTCAATAATTACTGTAATAGCTTCAGTTATCATACTTGACCTTAGATCCATCAGATACTACTGGTCAATACGTTTCAAACTCATGTTTACTGATCAAAATCGGTTAAACCGTTTAGAAGTTATTAAGCTACAAAAGTATAATCCAATTAACGATTATTCCCGAAATGGTTTATGTAGTTGTAGTGGTTACGACGCTAAATTTAATCTGGCAACGGGCAATCCGACTTCATTTACCGGCCATCTCAATATTTTTGTTTCAATCTATTTCGAATAGAAAAAAATCTAGTGTACATTCGATGGACACTAGATCATTTGGGATATAATGCAACAAAGGTGACCATTTATAAAGCTTGACGTGTAATAGGGGAACATTGTATTCAACTTCATACATTTAATTTATAAATAACTTTGAAAAACTCCTGATACAAGAATAAAAAACCGCTAAACGCCGTAAAAATGAGTGGCGCATAAAATATTCCAGCTACAAAAGATCTGATATGAATATTACGTGGCGCGAAAATGGATTTTCATTTGATGCAAAACAAAATTCTAGTTTTATTTTAAAAGATTTTTCCATAATATTTGCTAAATTTGAAATAAACGCGCCACAAAAGAGTTTCAAAATTCAAACTGTATCAAAGTTACTCTTTTGTGGCGCGTTTACTTCAAATTTAGCAAATATTATGGAAAAATCTTTTAAAATAAAACTAGAATTTTGTTTTGCATCAAATGAGAATCCATTTTCGCGCCACGTAATATTCATATCAGATCTTTTGTAGCTGGAATATTTTATGCGCCACTCATTTTTACGGCGTTTAGCGGTTTTTTATTCTTGTTTATGTATTGACAGTATAGACAGTTCTGAAGTAATGTCAAGAAAAATATAAAATAGATTGTCAGTCAAGTTTAAGTAAAGTTTTATATTGTCCTACCAGGTCCTACAGTTGACAATAAATAAAGTATAATTATTGTTGATGGTCAGTTCACCTAAATTAAATTATAACAAAGAATATTAAATAAGCCTAAAATTATTACTGATAACATTGTATTGAGTAACTCATTGCTTATTTGGAAAATTTGGATCCCAATTACAGTTTATTGTTATTCTTAATGACTGATTTCCAAGATGAAATTAATGTCATTTTAATGAGTTTATATCCTACGACAGTGGCAGTGAAAGTGAGGAAGATGGGATTATAGAAAGAAGCTAAAATATATAGTTTCAATGTATTTTAATTATTTCTGTAGGTACCTACGTATTTACTAAGGTTTAACAAATTTATGCGCTTGAATAAATTATTATATAAATGTTTTATACAAAATTATTTTTATTTTGTTCACAAAGGTATTTTTCGAAAAGAAAAATGTTTTAGAACCCCTGACAGCCACAGAATGTCAATAATATTAATTCCTAAGTTATCAATAGTTATCCTATTGGGACCGTGCAAGTTCGGCAAAGCGACCTCTATTTCTACGCTCTGTACTTTTATTCGCACTTTTAATTATATTGGCCAATTATATTAGTCCTGGTTGCTGGATAATTGTCAAGACCATAGTCCAAAAAAATAATAAGAAAAAATAAGATGCAGGTTATGTTTAGCAAACGTAAACAATTGTATGTAGTAAATAAAATCAGTTATTAAAATGCAGTACTGCAAGCAAAATACAATTAATTAAATTTACCTTTATATAATAATTGCATATCATATCAATATTGTGGAGCAATATATAATTTTTCAGCGTCAATGACAGAAGGTATGAAATATACGTCAATTTGACAATTTCAATTGACAATATGAATTATTTAAGATAGTTGCAATATTTCTCCGCGACTCGCGCACGGTCGTTTCTCGTTTCCCTTTCCAAGTACTTGCACACCGCGAATAGAAAAAAGTATGTTTGCTTAAAACCTGTTTCTGATAAAATTTGGCATCACTGTTGGTCATAAGAACCTGTACTGTAAAGTCAAGGTGGGACGCACAATAGGGGGATGTATCATTAAGAAAGCACAAGCTCAAACTTAGGTGACTAATTCCTAAAGACCTCGCAGGCTACCCGGATCCGTAAGGGTCCTAAAACCAAAACCGTTATAAGATGATGATGGTAGGGGCTGGGATGGGGGTATGAAATGTCTGTGGGAAATTAATAAGAAAGGAACATGAACGGGACCCAGAAAGAAAATTAGACTTTTGATTTGTTTTTTACTATAGAAACCGTTTGTTATAGAAACGTTTGTTATAGAAAAAGATAGCAAATACAAAATAAGTAATTGATGTGATCGTTCATGGGTATTCTTTCATTTTTCCGACTGTAAGTACTTTAAAACTCTATTATGTATTTCCAGCCATTTTTCTATTGTTGACTTTTTCCTGACATCATCTTTAACACAGTGCAAAAAGTTGCAATCTACATCTAATAATTGTGTGCTCATTGCTTTTCTTCCCTTTGCAATTTGTTTCCCTGTTTTCACAGTGTCATCAACTTTACTTATTACTGACTGACAATCTAAGAAATTCAAATTGGTAATACAGGCGGACCCGCTTATTAGAATACCGGTTATAAGAATATCCCGGTTTAAGGAATAAAAATTTGAGGTCCCAAAACGATTCTACTAGCTATCAATGATCGGTTAATAGAATATCCTGGTTATAGGAATATTTTTGCTGGGCACGAAGGCTATTCCATTAAGCATGTTCGACTGTTATAAGTTTGCTTTATTGTCTGAATGATGTCTGTCCAAAAAATACTTTTAAAAAGTATAGATCACTTTTTGTACTACAGGAATTAATGTAAAAAAAATTGTTTAATGACTTTATATGTTTTGTAGATTCATTTGAAGACAAACGAAAAGAAAACTTTGAAAAGGGACAGGCGGAACTAGAACGTAGAAGAAAAACATTGTTAGATCAACAACGACAAGAAAGGGAGGAGCGCGAAAGGAAAGAAAGAGAGGAGCAAGAAAAGAAAGAAAAAGCCAGACAAGAAGCCGAAAGAAAACGATTAGATGAACTAGAAAAACAAATGAGAGACCAGCAAGAGAAAGAGAGATTGATTGAAGAAGAAAAGAAAAGGCAGGCCGATCAGAGGGAAGCAGCGAGGAAAGAAATGGAAAGGCAAAGGCAATTAGAATGGGAAAAGCAGAGGTAGGTGTTAACTTTTTGGTGTCTCATTTTTATATCTATTCTCTTGATTCTTTCGATGAGAGTCAAGATGATTTTTTTGAGATTTGCTAAAATTTTTAGATGCAGTAGAGCGTCGAAAATTCGTATCACTTAGGACCGGGACCTATACGGTTTACTGATTTATACGGAATAACCTTTAACCTTCGGATGACCAAGGGGGGTAAATTTGGACCCCAGCGTATGTTTTTCTTTAATAAATTCAAAAGTATTTTCAATTTTTAACTCATTATTTTTTTATTTGACTTTAATATCATTCTAGATATGCTCATATTTTGAAATAAGAAAAAATCCCTATATTTTACGATTAAAAAATATATTCTGAAGTTGATGTTTAGTAAAATACCGTCTATTATGTGGAATTCCAAGTAGTTTTACACTGCGCGTTATCAAAATCTATTTTTAGACTGTGGTGCCTGTTATGTACGATTCATGACATTCCTGTCTGCTACAGTTAGTCATTATTATTATTTCCTGGCTTATATTATTGTAGTTTCTTAGAATTTTGTGTACTTGTAAGATATGGCCCGCAAATATCTTACTGAGGCTGAGTTACAGGAAATTGTTACTGCTAGCGATTTTTATGATATAGAACATGAAATAGTATCAGAAAACGAGGAATTATTGTTAGATGAAGATTTAAATGCTGAAAACATTCATTCAAGGTCATTTTTGACCTGGGGTCATTTTTTACCCCCGTTGGTCATCCGTGTAACAAAAAAAGGTTGGTCATCGGAAGGGTAAAGTACTGCGTGTCATTGATATTTCATTAACAAAATTAATGCTTCGAGTTTTGTGTAATTTTGGATTAAACCAAGAATTATTACAAAATAGACGTCAGAGGGCTTATAAAATACAAAAGAATTTAGTAAAAGAACCATTCAATATGTTAAAACATAGCACAGAAAGCCAAAAACATACCGGTACAAACTAAAGGTCGATTCACACACACCCGTGACCGTACCGTGAACGTAAACGCGACGTGATTCCATAGGCGAGTAAAAATATTCTTCTGTTACAAAAGCGGCGCAATAGGGAACTTGCAAAAAATTTTAAATTCGAAAAAAAATAATATAAATCACAACAGAACATAATACTTACTTACTTTCCGTGTCCGGAACACCAACAACTTTAAATTCTGTATTTCCAATGGTTGGCCACATAGATGGCCCTGTCATTTGCTATAATTAAGTCTTGTTCTGTGCAGGTCTCTCTCATCTCTGTGCATGATAGTAGATGCCGGCTGGTCTGAACCGCGCCACAGTCGCAGGTATCGTCCTCCTGGTATCCCCATTTTTTCAGGTTACTAGCACAACGTGAAACGCCGGTTCTTAGTCTGTTTAGCGCTTTCCAAGTCGGATACGGTAAATTGTGTCCAGCAGCCATTTCCTCCGAGGGAGGAAAATGTGTCGCAGTAGTTGACGCTTGCCATAGGTGTATTCGGCGCGTCTCTGGCGCTTCGGGGATGAATCTTGATGTTTTCAGGAAGCTTTTCCGAGATCTTAGTCTGCTTGGCTGAGTTTGGTGGTCATATAAGGGGTGTCTTCGGTCCGTCTCCTGCTTTTTCCGTTCTACCTCTGACGTGACCTTTCTCCTGATTGGTGGTGGAGCAATTCCAGCAATGGGGTATACCTCTTCGATAGGTGTCGGTTTCAGGCAACCCGATATTATACGGACCGTTTCATTTAGAGCCACGTCGACGTTCTTTGCGTGAGCAGAGTTTGCCCATACTGGTGCTCCAAACTCCGCGGCCGAAAAACATAATGCCAAGGCAGAAGTGCGGAGAGTGTGTGGTTGTGCTCCCCATTTTGTATTAGTTAGCTTGCGGATGATATTATTTCTGGCACTTACTTTCTTCTTAACATCTTGACAGTGGTATCGGTAAGACAGAGTTCTATCCAGACGGACGCCAAGGTATTTTGGCGTCTTGTTGTGTTCCAGCATCTGACCACGCCATTCCACCTCCAGCGACCTTCGGGCATGCTTGTTTCTCAGGTGGAAAGCACATACCTGGGTTTTTGTGGGATTGGGTTTCAGATGGTTTTTATCATAGTATAGAGCTAAGTCTCCCAGGGCATCTGTCAGCTTCACTTCGACTTCATTGAAGGTTCTTCCCTGAGCTGCCACCGCTGTATCATCAGCGTAAATAAATTGCCTTGTTTGTTGGTGTATGGGTTGGTCGTTGGTGTATATGTTGTATAGAAACGGCGCGAGGACACTTCCCTGTGGTAGCCCATTTTTTTGGTCCCTCCACCGACTGTTCTTGGACTGGAGCGTTACGTAGAAGCGTCTATTCTGGAGGAGACATTTCACTAACCTTGTTAGTCGGAAGTCCTTTGTGTTTTGCGAGTAGCCGTTGATGGTTAACTGTATCATAGGCGGCAGTTAGGTCTATGAACGCTACTCCTGTTATTTCCTTCCGTTCAAAACCATCTTCAATATGTTGGGTGAGATTAAGAATTTGACTGCAGCAGCACTTTCCGGGTCTGAATCCTGCTTGTTCTGGAATAATTTTAGTCTCCACATATTCTGCGATCCGGTTCAGTATCATTCTTTCAAAGGCCTTGAAAAGGTGGCACAAGAGAGATACAGGTCTAAAACTCTTTGTATCCGCCGGATCCTTCCCTGGTTTTAAGAGGGCTACCACTCTAGCTTTTCTCCAGATTTTGGGGATTTGTAATGTACGGATGCAGCAATTCATCATTTTTACGAGCCACTCTACGGTTTTTAGTCCAAAGTTCTTTATTTGCTCTGTTCGTATGTCGTCCAGGCCAGCCGCTTTATTATCTTTCATTTGATGGATCGCGCCTCTCATCTCCTCTAGACAAAAAGAGGTACCTAGAACATCTCTTTCTTCGTCGATATTCCGTTGAGCTCTCACCTTGTTCTTTCTTGATGTCGTCTTACCGTTCATTAGAAGATGATGGGCTATCTGATCGGGTGTGACTTCTGTCATGTTGACTGCCGGAGCAGCGGGATCGTTGCCAAGATTCCGAATCAGCTTCCAGGCACGTCTGGTGTTTTGTTTCATGTCCAGACTCGTGACCAGCTTGCACCACCTTTCCGTTCTGTTGGCGGATATCGCATGTAACATTTCCTCCCCAGCCTGTATTGTCGCTTCCGAGAAAGGGTCTTCTTCATATAGCTGTTCGTATCTTTTAAGTAGGGGTTTAGATTCTTCATTGAGCCCCGCTATGTACTCAGTTCGACAACCTCTAGGGATAAATTTCCGTGATACTTGCTTTACGATTTCTACAAATTTATCGTATGAATCAGGGCAAGGTTCTAGCTGGGAAACTTCTTGATCCAATGTTTCAGAGAATTTTTCCCATTTTGCTTTAGTAAAGTTGAACCTTCTCTTGAAAGGAACAATTTCGTATCTGATTGCCGCGTTGGAAAGACAAATTATTGGTCTGTGCTGTGTCTTTGGGAGAGCGCTTCCAACGATTTTTGTCACCTGGTCTCCAATTCTGTCGCTGACAAATATATTGTCTGGGTTGTAACCTCTGCGCCATCTTCCGCTGTTGAACGACGCAGGCTGCTTTGGATCGTGAATAAGTTTTAGGTTCATGCTTTCAGCCCATTTTTCTAGTTCTTCGCCATTGGAATCTGTTTCGTTGTAACCCCACGCGACACTGTGACAGTTGAAGTCACCCAGTACGAATTTGATTTGCTGTGATTGAAAGTTATTCGGTTCCTCAAAAGCAAAGTCAGCGTTTGGTGGTTTGTACATTGACGTTACTGTACAGGAGTTTATCTCCACTGTGAGGATCTCGATGTCATTTTGATCTGTTAGAGATGTGGATGCTACGTCGATATCTGGTCTGACGAAGACTGCGCTACCATATTGGTCGTGCGGTCTCTCCAGTATGAGCTTCATACCCCGAATCCTTGGTCTGCGGCTTGCAGTACCTCTATGGGTTTCTTGAACCAGTAGAACATCGACACCATGTTCTCTGCACATATTAGACAATAGGTCTTCTTTATCTGCTGATAGTCCTTCAATATTAATTGAGGTCGTCATCAAAAAACAGAACATAATTTAAAACATGTATCGAAGATAAAAAAGTTTTGTTTGTTTTTCGTTTGGCCCCTAAAGACGATTAAAAATTCAAATTGTACCAGCTAGCCCAAAACGCGTCGTGACGTCATCGGGCTATATGTTTATATTCTGAACCAACAAAGTAAACAGAATTGTATATAATTTTAAATTAGACATTATAAACGTCAGTAGAAAATGCAGTTAGGTGACGTTACAAGTGTTTTTGATCGTTTGAACTATTCATAGAAAATTTGTACTTTTACAAAATGGTTTTATTTTCCATAGTAAACCTGCTTTCCTTTCCTTCAATAACTATTAGCCCAGTAAATGAACGGGAAATTCGGCGATACCGTGTAATTTTCAGGGGCAACTCCGAATTGCAAGAAAATTGGGATTTAGGTTCTACTTACCCTCCACTTCAAAGTTGAATTTGTGCCGTTGGTTGCTTTTACTTGGGGGGTGACAGTCACCCCTTCTCGGGGTTGAAAAAACATACGTTAAAGATAAGACCGGAAATAGATAAATTGACCGATTTTAAGCAACTTTTGTTCTATAGAGTTTTTTACGTAAGTCAATACTTTTCGAGTTATTTGCCATTGAAAATGTTGATTTTTCGACAAAAAAACTACGTTTTCAGACGGTTTTTCGCAAATAACTCAAAAAGTAAATATTTTATCGAAAAAAATATCCTTAGCAAAAGTGTAGCTTATAAAAAACCCAGAAAAATGGTGTATCAGTAAAGTCTATCAATCAAACAAAAACAAAGTTGTAGCTCATGAAAAATACGTTCTTACTCGTCTAATTCCAAATCGAATATTTCAAGGTGAAATCACCGAAAAATTTAGGAGTTTTCGGGAAAAACCTTTTTAAAGTGTTTATAAAAAGCTTTGTTTTAATTGTTAACAAAAGTTTTAGCATTAAAAATAGGCGAGTTACGCTCAAAATAAAGTTGGCCCTCTTTTTTTTGTAAAAAATCATGAAAATCTCGCCGTGTTTAGCTCCCCAAATAAAATTAATCGCTACCGCTTTACAAACAATTTACTTACCTATCTATTTTTTATATGATCTGTCAGTCTCACCGGTTTAAAGTGTTTATTTTTGAAATGGTTATAATTGAAAAAGCTTGAATGGGTCACTAATCACGAGTGTATACAAATTTTGAACAGCCATATCTTAACTAATTTTTGTCTTACGGAGAAACAAAATGAAACTAGCATATTTATAATAGCAAAACCTACATTTTTTTACTCTTTAAGATTTTTCTTACCACTAATACTTTTTAAGCTATTTTGAAAAAATGAAATTTTTCAAAAATTTTTAGAAAATTTTTTTTACTATAAAACCAAATGTTTTCAAAAATAAGCAATTCAAACCAATCAAACTTAAAGATCATATAAACAATACAGCTACAGTTAAAATATATGGTAAAGCCAAACGATTAATTTCATTTAGGGTGCTAAATAGAGGGAGGTTTTCACGATTTTTTTTACCAAAAAAAAAGGGCCAACTTTTTTTTTAGTGTAACGCGTTTATTTTTGATGCTGTAAACTTTTATAAAAAACCAATAATAAGCTTTTTTTCGATACTTTAAAAATGTTAATAAGGTTTTTTTGAAAAACCCTTCTTTCTTCGGTGATTTCGCGTTGAATTATTCGATTTGGAATTAGACGAATAAGAACGTATTTTTCATGAGCTACAACTTTGCTTCTACTCAATTTGTAGACTTAACTGGTACACCATTTTTTTCGTTTTTTTATAGGCTACACTTTTGCTAAAAATATTTTTTTCGATAAAATATTTACTTTTTGAGTTATTTGGGAAAAACCGTCTGAAAACGTAGTTTTTTGTCGAAAAATCAACATTTTAAATCGCGAATAACTCGAAAAGTATTGACATACGTAAAAAACTTTATAGAACAAAAGGTGCTTAAAATAAGTCAATTTATCCATTTCCGACCTTATTTTAAACACGCGTTTTTCACCCCCGGAGAAGTGGTAAATGTCACCCCCCAAGTAAAAGCAACCAACGGCACAAATTCAACTTTGAAGTGGAGGGTAAGTAGAACCTAAATCCAAATTTTCATGCAATTCGGAGTTGCCCCTGGAAATTACACTCCAAAATGGTCATTTATTGTGCTATATATCAAACTCCAATCTCAAAAAATTGGTATATATTATTACAATTACATATGATAAATGTCATTAGAATATAAATATTTTTCCTTTATTCCGCGACGACGAGCTGGCCAAATACCCAAGTAGGTGGAGGCCAATAAACTAAAGAAGAAGCAGAAGAATATACCTACGGTGACCATATGTACTTATTTAAGTAGGACAGTACTTATTTTTAAATATTGTCCTAATGTACTTTAAAACCTTTCTAAGGACACGCGAATGTATTTATTTTTTTCTAAAAAATGAATATTTTTATGTTTTACTACTTTTAAACAAATTTCTTTGTATACTGTTCCAGGTATTGCAGCTTTTGTGTCTTGATGGTTTCCAATATTTCCATTCTTTTGTTGACTCTTCTCATGACTTCGTTGTTTGTTACAGGCTCGGTCCATGCTATCTTCAGGTACCTTCACCCACAGTTCAAATGCTTCCACCTTTTTAGTAGTTTTCGCGTTAATTGACCATGCTTCTATCCCGTAAAGCAGAGTCGAGAAAATATAACACCTTGCCAGCCTAACTCTCAAATCTTAATTATTTCAGTTCTCTTGCACAAACTACCTTTCTCATTTTATTGAAGTTGGTTCTTGCCTTCTCTATTCGAACTTTGATTTCTTCGGAGTGATTAATTATTGTGCCAAGATAGTTGTAGTTTTCAACTTGTTCTAAAGTTTTACCTTTAATTGTCAGGCTTTTATCATTATTTTGGGTTTTTGATATCCTCATAAATTTAGTGTTCTTGATGTTTACTGATAATCCATATTGTTCTCCATACTCAACTATCTTGTTCATTAGCTTTTGGAGGTCATGGAGGTTGTCCGCTATTATGATAGTGTCGTCAGCATATATAATGTTGTTAATTGGCGTTCCATTTAGGTACCTTTATTCCTGCTGTTTCTCCCTCAAGAACTTTTTTCATAATTTCTTCAGAGTATGCATTTAATAGTAGTAGTGACAATACACACCCCCCTGTCGCACTCCTCTTTTAATTTCGAACTCTTCTGATGTGTGTTCGTTAATGCGTATGTGTGCCTGCTGTTTATAATATAGATTTGTTATAATTCAAAGGTCATTGTATTGTAATTGTTTTGCTTTGAGGACGTCCATTAGCTCTTTGTGGCGGACTTTATCGAAAGCCTTGTTGTAATCTATGAAACAGACGTACATATCCTGGTTCACATCCAAGCATCTCTGGATTAGTAGTGTAAATCCAAAGTGGGTTTCTTCAATATCCATATCAAGTGTTTGGTAAATGCGTTTATGAATGATCTTTAAAAACATTTTAAGTGTGTGAGACATTAGGCTTATGGTGCGGTGGTCGTACACAAAACATTTTTACACAAAATGTGTAACCTACCTAGAAAACTGGAGTACAAATTTTCATGAATTTAAACTATTCAAAAGCATAGATCTAAAGCGGGCTCCACACTCTCGGCGAAGTTACTTCGCCAAAGTTGACCGAAGTCCGAAGTACCGTCACTACACACTCGTTCTACTTCGCGAGGAAGTGCGATACCGACAAAGATCGGTGCTATACCGACAAAGATCCCTTTGACCAGACCGACAGAGAATGCAAGTAGAACGAAGTGAGGCAAAGTTACACAAGGTGGCCGTCTACACTCTCGTACTTGTTGAACCTCGATCGACTTCGGCGAGAGTGTGGAGCCCGCATAAGAAGTGAAATAACATGGAACGATGTTTGTTATTCTCTCGAAACTTTTAAATTGTATATCAAGGCAACCATGTTAAACGAAGATCAACTCTTTGACGAACTGGGAATTTTGAAAGACGTGGCTACAAGTGAAAAAATTGCTGAGTGGAACAGAGAAGAAAAAAATAGTCAGGATCGATGGCTTAAAGTTTTTAAGTGTGTAGATCAATTCAAACTGAAAAACTTACAAATATTATGCGAATTTATTTTTTGTCTGCCGGGTACTAGTGCGGCTATCGAGCGTTTATTTTCTGTAATAAATAATTATTATTGGACGTCGGAAAAGTCACAAATGTCCATATCCAGTCTCAAGGCAGCGATGCTGGTGTACGCAAATTTTGATGAGATTTGTATGAAATGTTTCATTTACTTCAGTCGAAGCCGGACCTTTTTAAATTAATCTTAAGTTCAGAAAAATATGAATGATGCAAAAAACCGGAAGAAGATGAGGCTATTCCAGGTCCCTCATCTAAAAACTCTTAATTACAGGTTTGTAACTTTTTCAAAGTTAATGTAATGTGTTATGTTTAGTTTAATTGATATAATTTTTTATGTTTAGCTACATAGTTTATTTATTTTTAATGCCAAAAAGTTAGATTTGTCCAATAACAAGATACATTTTGCGTTTTTAATACATTTTTGTTTTTTGTACTTTTTTTTTTCTTTAAAAAGATATGGTCACCGTAAATATACCTAAATATGACCATAAACGGAACCATATAGTTAAACTATGTGACGTCACGGGTCTTTTTAACTATTTTAAAATACAGAAGACTTTAAAATTTGTACTTCTAAGTTATTATGAGTTTTTGAAGCGTGAAATTTTGAAAATCTCATTTTTATACAAAACTAAACATTATTATGTAATAAAAAAATGTGCAAGTTCCCTATTTGCACACGCCCGGCACCAGCCAACGGCAGACAGTGATGTCGACATGTATTGAAAGATTTCTCGCCGACGGCATTTTTATTTTCACTGTCGTACCTCGGCTGCATTCTTCAAAATAAATGACGAAATGTTGATTGATTTGGTTTGAACATGCGTGTTTTTTAGTCCATCGTTCATCAACTCTTTATATAGAGTGAAGAATTTCTGATTTTTGACATCGGGATTTCTGACGCTTCATTGTCATTGTACATCATCTATTTTAATCTAATTCTCTCATTAGTTTATCTAATCCAACGTGTTTCGATTTCTCATCACAAAGTGCATATATACATAACCTGTATCAATTATATTTGGATGCTAATTATTTTCGCAAAGAATACATATTTCCATAGAAAGTTTCTCTTTTACTTACACCAACAAACGGTCCCTATTTCACATACGTTCATAAATAGTTCCTATTTTACACATCCCAACAGAGTGACTATTTCACATAATTTCATAGAAAATTTCTGTAGTGCACAAACCCATAGATACAGCTCCCAACACACGTTCATAGAAAGTTTATATTTCACATATATCAACAGACAGCTGTCCTATTTCACATATTTTCATAGTGTGTTTCCATTTTTTCATACAAAATTTACATTTCCCATACACTAATAGATAGCTCTTATTTCAAAAAGAATTTTTTAAGTAGGTACATAGAAAGATTTTATTTTATTACAATAACAGACTGCTCCCATTTCACATACGTCCATAGAAAGTTTCAATGAACAGACAGTTTTTACATCATATAAATTAATAACACTATTGATTTATAGCTGCTCACACACGTTCATGGAAAGTTTTTATTTTACATACACTAAAAGACAGGTCCTGTGTCACATATGTGCATAGAAAATTTCTATTTCACATATACCAACAGACAGTTCGTATTTCACATACGTTTATAAAGAGTTTCTACTTCACATACCCCAACAGAATAATTCTATTTCACATCATTCCATAGTCAATTTCTATTCACGGTGTGCAAGTACTTGGAGGGGATACGAGAAACGATCGTACGCGAATAGCGGAGAAATCTTGCAACTTTCTTCAATAATTCATATTGTCAATTGAAATTGTCAAATTGACGTATATTTCATACCTACTGTCATTGAAGAAGAAAAATTATATGTTGCTCACAATTTGATATGATATGCAATTATTATATAAAAGTATATTTAATTAATTGTATTTTGCTTGCAGTACTGCATTTTAATAATTAATTTTATTTACTACATACAATTGTTTACCTTTTAATAACATAACCTAAATCTTACTTTTTCTTCTTATAATTTTTTTTGAGTTGTGGCCTTGACAATTTTCCAGCAACCAGGACCAATATAATTGGCTAATATAATTAAAAGTGCGAATAAAGTTGCCGAGCTATGAAACCAGGTGTCGCTTTTCCGAACTTGCACGGTCCCAATATTACACAAACCCATACATACATCTCCCAACACATGTTAATAGAACGTTTTTATTTCACATACACCAACAGACAGCTCCCCTATTTCACATGTTTCTAGGAAATTTCCATTTTTCCATACAAAGTTTCCATTTCCTATACACCAATAGACAGCTCTTATTTCAAATAGAGTGCTTCTCAAACATATTAACAGATATAGCTCCTTACATACGTACACAAAAGTTTCTATTTCACATACATCAATAGACAGCTCCCATTTCACATACGTTCATTCACACAAACATTCATTTCACACAAACCAACAGAAAGCTTCTCCTTCACATACATTCCTAGACAGTTTTTACCTCAAACAAATTAACAAAACCACCTGCTCACACACGTTCATGGATAGCTTCTATTTTACATACACTAAAAGACAGCTTCTGTTTCACATATGTGAATATACAATTTATATTTTATAGAGAGTTTCTACTTCATATACCCAACAGAAGGAGTCTGATAGAAACAACAACAATAGAAACTTTCACAAACGTTCATAGAAAGTTTCTATTTTATACACACACCAGCAGAAAGCTTTTATTTCACATACCTTCCTAGACATAGTTTCCAGTTTCTACATCATACTATTTTACATCAGATTTTACAAGTTTACATAGAGATAATAACAGAACTGAGTACAAGCAACTTTTTATACAAAAACAAATGAGAGAAAACCTATGTTGAGCAGGGGACTTAAGAAACTTTTATCATATAATTATGATGATATTTAGTTACTTTCATGACTTTGCTAATTGTTCTGGAATTATAATAAGTTCTTCAAATAAAACGACTAACAAATTTACCATCAATATCAAATTAGCTTTGAGATTTTTTATGTTTTTTTTTAAAGGTTGCAGGAGTTGCACAATCAACGGCAAAGAGAACAAGAGACTGTTTTAAAACTAAAAGCTAGAAACCAAAGCCTTACCATTGAACTTACCACCCTTAATGATCAGGTGAAAGAATTATCCCAAAAAATATGTGATACGCGGATGGGAGTTTCGAGTGTTAAAACAACAATCGACGGAATGCGTTCGACCAGAGATTCCCAGATGCAGGAAATGTCGCAATTGAAAAATAAGTTGAAAGAACAAAATGCTAAGCTATTGGCCTTATCGCAGGAGAAGATTAAACTTGATGCCAAGAATAAAGCCAACACTCAGGATACAGAACAAGCAAGGTTGGCATTTGAAAATAAGGAAGTTACTATTAAGAATCTCAAAACCAAGGTAAGTTTTTCATAATATAGTAAAATTATTATACGAGGTGTCACAGCTTTGTAACATATCGAAAAAACATATTGCTTAATACTGCCCTGTATATATTTCTTCTGGATAAACATATTTCTTTAGTATTAAATACGCCTTCGTATATTTACTCAACTCGCAAAAGTGGTCAAGATTTTCGTTACATGTCGTAAAAAGTTTTTACCTCAAAAATCAGCACAACCGAATCAGCAGAAGTTATTATTGAAAAGTATAGTATAAATCCCGATGCACGTCATTATCTACGTCAGAGATCTAAGTTGACATTGTTGCCAAATTACAAAAGAAATTCCTGAATTCATTTTAAATCAAATATATGACATAATTATTGCAAAAGTGGTTTACAACAAAACAAATTAAGATTCAATGTATATAAATAAAAAAATTAGAAATAGAAAGCAATCAAAATCAAAATCGAATCAAATAGAAAAAAATCAAAAACAATTTGAGTCACTGGTGTAGTTTAAAGAGGTAAAATAGAATAAAAAAAACAACACTTTTTTCATTACATATTCTCTTATTAAAATGTTTTTTACAACTAGAGTTTCAAATGTTAATCAATCTTTTTTTTCTTCAATTCAATTTAAGTTTCAGTTTTCTGATCGATACATTACAATTGTGCATATGATGGTTTTATATAATTTGTGAACAATGTAAAAAAGTGTGCTAAAAGTTACCTACTAGTACATGCTTTTTTTTTTCCAGATTTCAGTATTTTTTACACTGTTTTCAACCATCTTATGTTTTTTAGAAAAACTTTGTTTCATCATCAGTTGAAGCCTAAGTATAAAAATTGATACTTAAGAAGTAAAAAAGACTTCCTTTTGTAGCTGGCAGTGGCGTGCGGTGACTTTTTCGAAAGGGGAAGCGATTCAATAAGGATATAAAATATTTTCTTAAGGGTCGAGGGTCGAGCAACTTTCCACCTGATAACACTCTGATGCACAGGGGCTCTCTATCAGCAAAGTACTTAATTATGTGAGACGTCCTGCGTACAAGGACTCACACACTAAATCCGTGACGCGTGAATGCGTGAGGCACTCTATTCCCGCTATTTCTAGTGACTAGTGACCTATCATTGATCTGTATTGCTAGCTCGGGCCTTGAGTCCTCACGCCGGGCTTGGTTTTCTAAAGAAGAATCCTATTTAAAAAAAAAATATACTCCGAGGCATTTCCCACAACACACAACTTTCACTAAAATGACACTTATTTATACTCGAGGTCTATTCTCCTATCAACTTTTGATAATTGCTGAATGCAGTCTTTTTTAATGGATAATACGGCTAACTTTCAAAGTCTGTCTTCGCTTGTTGAATTTCTTTTAAACTCTTAATTTGAAACTTTTAATGCATCTTAATACTGCAAAACTTCGTTCAACTGATGCACTTGTGGCTGGGATAGTTAGTAGTACTAATTCACACAACTTCACCACTTCACACAGCGACTTGTTTAAACCAGTAGTTATAAAGAAATCCCAGATTTCTGGGTATTTCTTTATCATTCATGTCAGTTGTTTCATAAATGATACTTAACTGAGAATGCAAAGCTGGGATATCAAAAAATTTTCATTATTTAATCGTAATGACATAAATTCATCTGTGGGAAATTTTGATGAATTATAATTAGAAATATTAAGATTATATATAATTTACAATTTTTAAATCGTTAAAATTTTGAAAGCTAGAATTCATTTGTTGTAGAATATTATCAAAAGGTCTCTTTGTTTCCTCTGTTTTCTCTGTCTCTCTGTCTCCGAAATTATCAATCTTCATTATTTTTCTTTCATGTTCAAACCCCATATGTTCAGTTTTATCCCAAATATTTTTAAACTGCTCTCGTTTTTTTAATTATTTTATTAATAAAGTCATCAATTTGTCTTATACAAAATGCAATACCATTTGATTTCTGTAAAATGTCAAATAAAAGATCAGTAAAAGGAAATATCTCTGCAAAAAATTTAAATCGAAATATTCTTTAAGCGAATGTATGTAATACCTAAGCACCCCTTAGCATCAGTAACAGTCAGAGCATCTCACTTTCGGGAAGGCGATACGACGAGCGCTTCCATGGCATACCAAAATTCGCGCGACTAGTGGGTGCGGTCATTGAACCCTGACCAATTTTAAAAGGGACAACTGCATGACAAGCGGCGATTTTGAGATGCGCTTCTGCCAGGAGTGGACCAAATAGTTGAATTGTGTGCATATTGAGTTCGTTCGTACGCGATTAATTTTTAATATTTTTCAATGCCTATTGGCTAGGTAATATGTAGATTATTTGGATTGAGGAAAGAAATTTTATTATTAAATATTAATTAATAATATATTTTCTTATATCGACGAATAAATAGGGAAGCGGCGCTTCCCGCGCTTCCATGGACCGCACGCCTCTGGTAGCTGGTATATAGTGATGAGCGAGCTAATAACCGGCAAAATAATGCAAAAAATGGAAAACATAATACATTGTGAAATAAAAAGAGATGGAACTAGTAGAGGTGGGAATTATCCACGTAAACGTATAAATTAACATTACATTACATAGTTTCTCACCTTTAGACGTCTGTGACAAAAATGTTTTATAAAATTCTCCTGTCACAGTAACAGTTGTTATACTCCTCCGATACGTTAAAATGTAAAACTATGTAATGCAATGTTAATTTATACGTTTATATCGATAATTTCCACTTCTACTAGTTTCATCTCTTTTTACTTCACAATGTATTATATTTTCCATCTTTTGCGTTATTTTGCCGGTTATTAGCGCGCTCATCACTGTTATTTCCTTATACATAATAGTAAATAATAAATAAAAACCTGAAATGTCAACACCGCAACTATCTAATAAGTATTACCAATTTATGTCACCTTCGTTCAATCGCAGTTAAAGTGTAATCCGAACAAGTGTGCTTTACAAGTTTCTTTAAGTTTATAGTAATAGAAATCTTTAAATATTATTTCTACGCGTATATAATAACATATGTCTAGGGGCTGTAATTACAGTGTACTTGGCTAAAAGATTCTAAAAAGGAACAGCCCTACTACTGAAATATTTTGTGTTGGTATCATGTGACGTCACTTGCTATGACGCGGATGACGTGCATCGGGATTTATACTGTACCAATTGTATAAGAAAAGGATTTTTTAACATAATATCTATGTGAGCCGACTATTCCTTATTTCAGAATCCTTTTTTGTATATATTTGAATCGTCAGTTAATTCTTCCCCCACTAAAATTCGGATGCTAATTGTAGACTCGTGAACTATAACTCCAATCTTTTCTTAGGATTGCTGAAGATCATAGGTTGTAAATAAAAATAAAAAAATAAAAATTAATAACCATTTTCATCTCGTTGCAACACGAAGCCAAAGCCGTCTTATATTTCAATTCGTTTAGAGAGCGCAACAAGCACCCTTACCGAACGGTTTCAAAACTCGTTAGTTTTTCATCAGAGAATGCATACGTTGCTAAAGTCCTTTTACCCTATGACGATCGATATGCAATTAAGAGATGATCAGTGGGTCTCAAACAGTGGGGCGTTAATATTTAATTCCGATCGCTTGAAAAGTAAAAATATTTAATTTCCTGTATTTTATGTTCAGTAAGAATATATGATTTTTCTCTATCAAAGGCAAATAAAATGAATATAATATGTATATACAGGGCGTGTTAAAAGAAGTGGGACGGAATATTCCGAATACTCGAAATTATTTGTTGACATCAAATGTTCATTAAGGTCTCTATTTTGCGTAGAATGAAAATTATACGAATGGTTTTGCATGCAGTAAAATTGGAAAATACTTGATATGTCCAAATTTGATTAAAATACATCCAGGACTTTACTTTCTACAGGCAGTGTATTAAATATAACCTTGAAACAAACTGACACTAAATCACTTCCGAGTTTTCAACAAAACAAAAGGTTTAAACAAGTGTAGTGATTTCAAAAACAATTCGCATGTTTTAAATAAGATTTTTGCTGATTATGTATTTTGCTAAAATATTAAGTAACACCAATACAATTCACAACCATCATTTATAAAAAAAAATGTAAAATGATGATAAGTTTGAATTTGATCGACTTTGTCGATAACAGTGTCGTTAACAGATATTTTTAAATACCATGAATCATTTTCCAATGAATGGGGGGATTTAAGAAATACATACTAAACAAATTTTTTTACGTGTATAAAGGAGATTATAATTATTATGACACATGGTACTCCTTATATTTTTCAAATAATATGGTTTTGTAAAGGCACAACTTTGATTATTGGCTAAACCTACATTATATGATACGTCACAAGAAATTAAAAAAAATTAGCATGTAATAAATTCACTGTTTAAATAAGATACAGTGCGCTGGAATAAGTGTTACCCCCCTTAGTAACTTATTTATTTCTAGCACATAAGCAAATCGCTCGGACAGGTCGATTTTTAAAATAATCAAAATATTATAACATCAATGTTTTGAACTTTACGCGATCCCTCTTCAGGTGACAGGCAAAACTTTGATTTTTTTAAATGGGAAAGTAGATCATGTGATAGCTCAATTAAAAGCGTTTGAAATACTGATTACAAAAGTGTATAATACTTTAATCCTTTTTAAGAGCGTAGGCGCAAAATTTCGATCGAATTGTTTTTAAACGCATTCATTTTTTTCTGATCCTGAGAAAACTAATAAGTATTTTTGAAAAATTTAAATGCAGAATAAAAGATTACATTATTACCGAATGTTGAAAGTCCCTTAGAATAAACAAAAATTTCTTTTAAGTGATATATTTGAAATTAAAAATCCGACTAAATTTTCTTTTTTTTCAACCCTGTGACTTTAAAATAATCATTATAGAAGTTCTCAGGGACTTTTGACCCTCGATAATACTGTAATATTTCATTCTGCGTTTAAATTTTTCAAAAATACTTATTAGTTTTCTCAGGATTCGAAAAAAATGAATACATTTCAAAATGATTCCACCGAAATTTTGTGCCTACGGTCTCAAAAAGGATTAAAGTATTATACATTTTTGTAATCAGTCTTTCAAAAGCTTTTAAATTAGGTGTCACATGATGGGCTTTCCCGTTTAAAAAAATCAAAAGTTATCACTATCACCTGATGAGGGATCGCGTAAAGTTCGAAACATTGATGCTGTAATATACTGATTATTTTAAAAATCGACCTATCCGAGCGTTTTTGCTTATGTGCTAGAAATAAATACGTCAGTAAGGGGGGGTAACACTTATTCCAGCGCACTGTATATTCCGTACTATTGCAATAAAATATTAAAACGAATAAACGAAAACTTGTTGAGTAGTGCTGATTGACACAACAGACCAGTAAAATGTTATTCATAAAAATAGTGTAAAATATATCGCCGCTTATCTGGTCCGCTAGTAATAAAGTTATCGGCATTTAATTGCAAAGCGGTCTTCTTAGGTGAAAAATACTTTATCTCTAAATCAAACTGAAATAATCCAGATGACTAGCCTCGTATTGCAACTAACGGAATGGCCTGGGTGTCATAGCGACATCTGCTAGCTTATTAATTTAATAAAAATAATAAACTTAAAGATAAAATCCATAACTAAATTAAAATTCATGGTGACGTTTCAATTATTACTTTAATCATCGTCAGAATAATAAGTTTCTTGAGCGGATGCTTTAAAATAATTTTAAAGGAACAAACAATAATTAATGAAAACGTAAAAATGACATTGACAATCATTGGGTTAAGTCAATAATTTCAAACACGCCATGTCTTGTTGCGTGTTTAAGGGTGGCTTCAAAAGAAATATGGATAATACCTCCTTGATGCTGAGTTCCGTTGGATAACTTGCATGACCAATGATTGAGAAGTCCTTACGACTAATAGGGTGGTCAGAATCAGTCATATGTTGGAATACCGCTGAATTTGGAATTGTTCTTGGTCGTCTTCCTAAGTGAGGAGTGACACCTAAGTGTTCGCAACATCTGACATTAAAGTGACGTCGAGTCTTCCCGACGTACGTAGCTGCACAGCTACTACATTTGAATTGGTATATAATGTTAGATGCGAGATCACTAGGAATCATGTCTTTCACATGGAAACGAGATCCTATTCTTTCCAAAGTCGTGAAAGCAAATCTTAATTCTATAGAGGGAAATGCTTTTTTAATTGTTCTACGGATGTTGCGTCGGATTTGTAAGCTGTGGTAACCAGTATATGGAAGTTTGATATAGATCTTTTCTTTGATTTCTTCTACTTTGCTGTTTGGTTGGAATTTGTTATTGAAAAAACGTCTGATGTATCTTTCTAAGAAGTTCAACGAAAAACCATTTTTACTTAAGATCACCTTTATGTTTTCTAACTCTTCATGTAGGAATTGCCAGGTTGAACAGATAGTGAAAGCGCGGTGAAGAAGTATATTGATTAAACTTGTTTTGTATTTGTTGGGAATGAAGCTATCTGCGTTTATATACAGGCCGGTGAAGGTTGGTTTTCTATATATTGAAGTGGAAAAACCTGAAGGTGATCTGAAGATGTTAATTCCTAAGAAGGGCAGATTTCCATTGACTTCAATTTCACTAGTAAATTTCATATTGTGGTGTTTCTGGTTGAGATAATCTAAAAAATGTTGAATGTGATCGGTATGTTTGAAGCTGAGATGATATTTTTCTCATCTTCAAACATACCGATCACATTCAACATTTTTTAGATTATCTCAACCAGAAACACCACAATATGAAATTTACTAGTGAAATTGAAGTCAATGGAAATCTGCCCTTCTTAGGAATTAACATCTTCAGATCACCTTCAGGTTTTTCCACTTCAATATATAGAAAACCAACCTTCACCGGCCTGTATATAAACGCAGATAGCTTCATTCCCAACAAATTTAATACAAAACAAGTTTAATCAACATACTTGTTCACCGCGCTTTCACTATCTGTTCAACCTAGCAATTCCTACATGAAGAGTTAGAAAACATAAAGGTGATCTTAAATAAAAATGGTTTTTCGTTGAACTTCTTAGAAAGATACATCAGACGTTTTTTCAATAACAAATTCCAACCAAACAGCAAAGTAGAAGAAATCAAAGAAAATATCTATATCAAACTTCCATATACTGGTTACCACAGCTTACAAATCCGACGCAACATCCGTATTCTTTTTCTCATGATCATCTTTCAGTGCGTCACAGTTTTTCGATTTCTCTCTAACGCATTAAATTGTATGTGACAGAAAAAAAGGCACTTCTTTGAATACTTTGGTAATTATTCTAGTTCGGTGATTATTCTAGTTGTCGATAGATGGCGCCATAATCAAAAAAGAATTATTTATTAAATAAAATAATAATATTATCAATATAATCTGTACAATTTATAAGACTATACAAATGAAAGAAAATACCATTTTATAAATGCAATAGACACAATTGATTTGGTTTTATTCCAAATTGAAAATAAAATTTGACAACTGTCAGATTTAACAAAAATGTCACGTTAGAATAAATATCATAAATGTGTATTATCACGGACTTACCTTTTTTTCTATAATTTGTGACGCACTGAAAAATGTTCATGAAAAGGAGAATAGAACAATTAAAAAAGCATTTCCCTCTATAGAATTAAGATTTGCTTTCACGACTTTGGAAAGAATAGGATCTCATTTCCATGTGAAAGACATGATTCCTAGTGATCTCGCATCTAACATTATATACCAATTCAAATGTAGTAGCTGTGCAGCTATGTACGTCGGGAGGACTCGACGTCACTTTAATGTCAGATGTTGCGAACACTTAGGTGTCACTCCTCACTTAGGAAGACGATCAAGAACAATTCCAAATTCAGCGGTATTCCAACATATGACTGATTCTGACCACCCTATTAGTCGTAAGGACTTCTCAATCATTGGTTATGCAAGTTCTCCAACGGAACTCAGCATCAAGGAGGCATTATCCATATTTCTTTTGAAGCCACCCTTAAACACGCAACAAGACATGGCGTGTTTGAAATTATTGACTTAACCCAATGATTGTCAATGTCATTTTTACGTTTTCATTAATTATTGTTTGTTCCTTTAAAATTATTTTAAAGCATCCGCTCAAGAAACTTATTATTCTGACGATGATTAAAGTAATAATTGAAACGTCACCATGAATTTTAATTTAGTTATGGGTTTTATCTTTAAGTTTATTATTTTTATCAAGTTTAATGGTGTGTCCTTATCTACATACATTATTAATTTAATATTATTTTATATTTTATTAAGTAAAAAACTTTGACTTGCATTAGCAGATGTCGCTATGACATCCAGGCCATTTCGTTAGTTGCAATACGAGGCTAGTCATCTGGATTATTTCAGTTTGGTTTAGAGATAACAACATAATATGCATTCTCTGATGAAAAACTTACGAGTTTTGAAATTGTACGGTAAGGGTGCTTGTTGCGCTCTCTAAACGAACTGAACTATAAGACGGCTTTGGCATCGTGTTGCAACGAGATGAAAATGGTTACCTATTCATTTTTTATTTCTATTAGTATTACTCCTATCTGAGTAAGTAGGGTTCCATTTTCGTTGGAATTTTTCCGCGCTTGAGAGATGGGATCTGAATTGCAAATTATAAAATTCCCTCATCTTCCAAGCCCAGCATCCGCTTGGCTTGCATTTTTAGAAGGATTTGTAACCAGAAAATGGTCCCAATAAAGTTTTTAATTTAATATTATTTTATATTTTATTAAGTTAAAAACTTTGACTATCATATATTGTCTTTCTGGGGTTCAGAATGCCATTTCTCAAAAGAAGTTAAGATTCAAGCTTTTCAGATCAATTTAAGATTCAGTTTTTTTAAATACATAATTCTATACTTTAATTGTTATAGAAATAAGAAGTGAATATACCATCTACATAGTGAATTATAAATATAACATTTAATGTATTCTTGGATTTTATACATTCATTAATCTTTCCTGTCAATTCCAGGTAGACGATATGCAAGTAGAAATAGATAGCAAAATGGCGGACATCGAAAATAACAATACTCAATTAAAAGACCTTCAAACCGAACTTAAAAACCTAGTAAATGAATGCGAACAGCTCTATTCTGTATACGAAGTAAAAAGAAACACCATTTTGGATATGAAAAATTCTGGTAAACCTAACGAAATGAACGCGTGGCAAAGTACTGATGCTTGGGGATCAAACGACAATGAAACCAGCTCTGACTGGCCCGTTGATAATTGGGCTGCCTCTACGGATGTATCGACTTTACCTGGTCTCGTCAAATACAGAGCATTGTACGAATTTGTTGCAAGAAATAATGATGAAATATCCTTCCAACCCGGCGATATAATCAATGTATGTATATTTATTATACAGAGTGAGTTTTATACAGGGTGGGGCATTAGTGTGACAAAGTCCAGTTACTCGTTTATCGTAAGAGATACGAAAAACAGTTATTTAGGTAAAAGTTAAGGTACGGAAAGGACCGTAATTTAAAAATATTTTCAAATATACAGAGCAATCCGTTTTGACAGGGTAACACAAACGTATGTTTCTTTAAACGGAACACCCTGTATATTTTTTACATTTTTTGATTCTCCTCGATGTTTTCTTTCTTAAAATATAGGGTTTTGTAATATTATACGGGGTAGTTTAAAAGACAATTACGTTTTTTGTTAATTTTGTAGCAACCTTCACACGCTGTAGAATTGTAGTGATTTAAATGAATATAGTCTACTATTGTTAAACATTCTTAATATAGCGAAATGTTTAATTTTAAGATACATGGTTGGTCGAAACTCGGAAAGAGTATTTTCTGAGTTTTCTTAAATGGAACACCGTATCTTAGTATTGTAATGATTTGATATTTTATGGTACTTTTTTATTTCTTAATCATTCCCTATACATAAATGCTTTAATTTTTGAGTTATTCGTGATTCTTTAAGCTAAACATAACTTGCAACCAAAATTACATGAAATTTTATTAGGTGGTCGTGAAAAGATTCAATCAAAAATAATTTTTGAAAAAAAAACATTAATCTAGACTGATCTGTAATTTATTAATATTGGATGAGATATCAAAATACCTACGTAGTTAATATTGTTAGTGCGCAAAATATTAATAACCACCTACAATATTCTACCTAGTTGGCTATGACTCTAAATTTGCTTAAACATTTGACAGTATACTATTTTTATAATTCCATTTGCTTTGTTACCATTACTAATATGAATTTTTCTAATGAGGAACTGATAATACGACTTTTGTGCTAGGAGAGTATAACAAAATGTGATGATACATGATAAATTCCCTGATAGACGACAATCAAGAAGAAAAACTTTTGAAAGTATACTAAAACGGTTTTAACAGACTAGACACTTAGAATATGAGAATGGTCGTGTTGATATGCAAATCCTCAGTGACACTAAGGATTGCATTTAATTCATATTCTTCATTTACAACAGTTTTCTTTTCGATCAGATTTCTCGTATTCTAAGTGTCCAGTCCGTTGAAACCGTTCTAGCAAACTTTCATAAGTTTCTCTTCTTGGTTGTCGTCTATCACGGAATTGCTGATGATAAATTCTTATTGCTAGTAGCACATTTTTGTTATACTCTCCTAGCACAAAAACCATATTATTCAGTTCCTTATTAGAACAATTCATATTAGCAATGGTAACAAAGCCACTGGAACTATAAAAATAGTATAATGTCAAATGTTTAATCAAATTTGGGGTCATAGCCAACTAGGTACAATATTGTAGGTTTCTGTTAATATTTTACTCACTAACAATCTTAACTATTGGGACCGTGCAAGTTCGGAAAAGCGACACCTGGTTTCTTCGCTCTGCACTTTTATTCGCACTTTTAATTATATTGGCCAATCATATGGTCCTGGTTGCTGGATAATTGTCAAGGCCATAGTCCAAAAAAAGAATAAGAAGAAAAAATAAGATTCAGGTTATGTTATTAAAATGTAAATATTTGTATGTAGTAAATAAAATTAGTTATTAAAATGCAGTATTGCAAGCAAAATACAATTAATTATATTTACCTTTATACAGTGCTAGTCAAAAGTCCGTACCCCCCCTCGTATCTTTTGACCGGTTATACTTATAATAGTGAAATTTGGAGGAAGGAAATGAACGGACGTAGGCTTCTTAACTAGTCATGACAAGTGACGTAAAAGTGACAGATGACTTTACAGCGCCACTGTGACAGATAATTTTAAATGGTACCCTATGGTAAGCGATACCTCGTTTGATAGGTATTGAAAATACCCATTCAGCTATACTAATTTTGTTTGAGTTTAAGCTCATTTGGATGAATAGATGAAATAATATAAAATTGTAGTTTCGCATTTAATTAATAAAAATTCAAACCTCCGCCTATGGTTACTTGTCAAAAAGGTTGACGTTGACGTAAAAACTACTAGAGAGCTGAAAAATGTCAACTTTTTTGACAAAATAACCATGGGCTGACATTTTAATTTTTAAGAATTAAATGCGAAACTACAAAGTTATATTTATTTCATTTATTCACCAAAATCAAAATCAACTTAAACCCAAAACAATTAGTATGACTGAAGAGATATTTTCAATACCTTTCAAATGAGGTGTCACTTGCCATAAGGTCCCATTTAAAATTATCTGTCACAGTGGCGCTGTAAAGTCATCTGTCACTATTACGTCACCTGTCATGACTAGTTAAGAAGCGTACGTCCGTTTATTTCCTCACTCCAAATTTCACTATTATATGTATAACCGTTCAAAAGATACGAGGGGGGGTACGGACTTTTGACTAGCACTGTATAATAATTGCATATCATATCAATATTGTGGAGCAATATATAATATTTCTTCTTCATTTACAGTAGATATGAAATATACGTCAATTTGACAATTTCAATTGACAATGAATTATTTAAGAAAGTTACAATATTTCTCCGCTATTCTCGCACGATCGTTTCTCGTATCGCCTCAAAGTACTTGCACACCGCGAATATAGGTATTTTGATATCCCATCCAATATTAATCAATTAAGGATCAGTCGAGATTAAAGTCTTTTTATTTCCAAAAATTATTTTTGATTGAATGTTTCCACGACTACCTAATAAAATTTCACGTAATTTTGGTTGTAAGTAATGTTTGGATTAAAGAATCACGAATAACTCACAAATTAAAGCACTTAGGTATAGGGAATGTTTAAGAAATAAAACAGTACCATAAAATATCATTTTATTACAATACTAAAATACAGGGTGTTCCATTTAAGAAAACTAAGAAAATACTCATTCCTAGTTTCGACCAACCCTGTATACTAAGATTTTTAACAATAGTAGACTATATTAAAAATCATTTGAATCTAAACAGAAATTTTGATATCAAATCACTACAATTCTACAGGGCGTGAATTGTGCTACGAAATTAACAAAAAAACGTAATTAACTTTTAAACTACCTCGTATAATATTAAAAAACCCTATATTTTAAGAAAGAGGACATCGAGGAGTATCTAAAAATGTAAAAATATACAGGGTGCTCCATTTTAAAAAACATAAGTTTGTGTTACCCTGTCAAAACAAGTGAACCTGTACATTTGAAAATATTTTTAAATTATGATCCAATCCGTGCCCCAACTTTTACTTTAACAACTTATTTTTGTATCTCTTACGACAAATGAGTAATTGGACTTTGTCACACTAATGCCCCACCCTGTATACGGAACAATGTTTCAATTATCTCGGAAACGGCACTTTTTATAGACTTTTAAAGATTTTAGTGAGTAAGGGTCTTGTGATGCGGCCAATATTACGGTGATATTTACATTGTTGTCAGATCTTCCGTTTTTCTGAAAATCTAACGAACTTTCTTATTTCAAATGGAATACCTTGTATATTTTTGCGTTTTGAAGTCTTTAAGAAATACTGAATATTTTTCATGTAATATTCCCTATACATAAATGCCATAATTTCGGAGTTATTGCTACATTTATTTAAACAATTGTTTTAAGCAAATGTTAAAACTCAATTTTTTCGCCCCGGTCCTTTATCCTTTTAGGTTTTTTGGATTATTCGGAACAAAAAAAGTTTCGTGTAATTTCTCTAAAGTTGATCGTTTTCAAGTTCTTAACAAATTAGAACCAAAAGAAAAGGAAAAATTACGATTTTCAAGGTTTAAAAACACAAGTAAAACTATATTTTTTGAAATTACGAAGTGCCTAAATTTAAGTTCAAACCTTCTTCTATTAGCTCCCGATAAGATTTGTTCGCAAGTTTTATTTTAAAATGTTTTTTAATTGTTAATGAAGCACTTATGGGAGGATGGGCGGTCAGGCTGCATTAACAAGTAAAACACAATATTTTAAAATGAAATAATCCCAAAATACTTATCAGGAACTGATAGAATGAGGTTTGAGATTAAATTTAGGCACCTAGCAATTTCAAAAATTATAATTTTGTACTTGTGTTTTTGAACCTTAAAAATCATCATTTTTCGTTTTTTTTTTTCATTTTTAAATTATTTATAACTCGAAAACGAAAAACTTTATAGAAAAATTACATAAGACCTTTTTTGTACCGAATGATCCAAAAAAACTTAAAATAATATCTGCCCGGACCAAAAAAATTGATTTTTATAATTTGTTTAAATAAATGTAACAATAAATCCGAAATAATGGCATTTAGGTATAGGGAACATTATATGAAAAATAATCAGTATTTTTTAAGGACTTCAAAACGCAAAAAATATACAGGGTGTTCCATTTGAAATAAGAAAGTTTATTACATTTTCAGAAAATCGGAAGATCTGACGGCAATGTAAATACCACCATAATATAATTGAGGCGTTCCATGTATAAAGCTCACTCTGTATGTATACTGTATGGTGTATGGCATTATGTTCTATGTATGCAGGTACCCAAAGAACAAACTGGAGAACCTGGATGGCTCGCCGGCGAAATACGTGGTCATACTGGTTGGTTTCCCGAAGCGTATGTGGAACCTGTTGATGGCGTAGGTGTAAGGGATGATTCTGCATTTAGTCAAACAACTACTAGCATTGAAGAGACTGAAGCAACACGATTAGAGTAAGTATTAATATTATTCTGCAACATGGAAATTTCAAATTTGTTAGTCACTTTGATTTTTTAAAAATACAACACTCTGTATATTGTATTATTATTGAAATCCTTACTTCAATACGAGTTCAACCATAAATATGTAACATTTGGTATTTTAGCTAGTCAAGAAGGTCTTAAGAGCGCATGCGTAAAATATCGGACCAATGCTTTTTGAATGCATTCATTTTTTTCGAATCCTGAAAAAACTAATAAATACTGTTGAAAAATTTAAACGCAGAATGACAAATTACATTATTACCGAGGGCCGAAAGTCCCTTAAAATAAACAAACATCTTCTTTTGAATGAGATATTTAAAATTAAAACATGTTTGCTACCGACATTAAAGTGTAGATTATTACATGTTTATTGAATATGTCGATTTGGGAGCAAGCTATGGGACATTCCAGTCCCATTTTTGTCATCTTTCCACCTGTACCTACAGGAAACATGGTTTAGCACCTCCTCTGGTGCTAATTTTATGGATTGCAGCATCAGACTTTACCTTGAAGTCTTTCGATGAAGGGATTTGTTTGGGAACATTTAAGTTTGTGCTTTGAGTAACTATTGGTTTTATATTTCAGACATTACTTTTTCAGATTTAGATTACCTTTGTTTTTTTTATATGACATATTTGTATACTATTGTATTAGGTTCCCAAACTTATTTACGATCTATGGTAAGTTACTTGTGTGCACAAGGTAATCAGGCCTAGACAATTAGGGTTTTATACTTTATTATTGCTTTAATATTTACTTTGTAATATTACTTGCTTGTTTCCCAAATATTTATTTCTTTATTCGCTTTATTCCATTTGTTTCGGTTAATTTAGGTCATCGTTTCGGTATTTATCTTAGATTCATTTTTATAACTTTTATTAATTCATTTTGCTTAATTCATCATTGTATTTTCTTTCCGTCAGGCTTGTGCCTATTTATTTATATTACTTTTAATATTTTTCGGTTTTAATTTAGTTGTACGTAACAAGCGTACTATAACCATTTGGTAGAAATCTCATGTGAGTTGTAACCTATATGTAAGTAAGAGGTACTTATATAATTTTGTAACAGGTAACATTATTGTTGTTATCTTAGATATAACCTTTGTATAACTTTTGTCATTTTAGAGTCACAGTATAGATATGCTTTATCTAACTCAGAGATTGTTAAAAATCTGGTAGTTATTTTTAATAAATGTTTATTTATTTGGCATATCATTTATTCTTATTTCCTTAATATTTACATTTACTCATATATTTATTATATTTAATAGTTGACAGCAGTGTAAGATACCTGGGAGAGTGACATTTTCTTGGCGCCCATGATTTGTTAGTTTTATTTAATTGGTTCTTCTTTAGCACTTATTCGTCTTTATACATTTTCAGTACATTATTCTTATCTTAATATGTACCTTTTCTAGTCGTCATCATTATCTACTTGAGCTACTGTTCTTCGACAGGCATGCAAACGAGCCGTACCCATCCTTGAGTGTCAAGTTGTTCTCTTGCATCTCTTGCTAGCCAATTCTATTTAGTTTGCCTCTGTCTCTTCCCACTTCTACGTATATCCCTTTTAATCCCCCTTTCTTCAGTACTACTGCAAAGTAGTATTTTTATTACTTCAGCCTCTCCAGCGAGAAGCTCTTTTCTGTTTATTTTCATTTTACTTCCCCTTTCTTCCACTACACTATCTTATCATTATTTATATATATCTAGCTTACAGTTACTTTGTTTTTCCTTACTTCTGTTGGAGTTTATTACTCTCTTTACTTTCACTCCAACAGAAGTTCTTCTTTTGATTTGTTTCAACACACAAATTTCTCTTTTCACCCCTGTAACTTATTAAAATAAACATTATAGAAGTTGTAATGGGTAGCTCTTTCAGGACGACAGACTCAGTAAAATAAGAGGTTAAAAATAAAGTAAATATATTTAAGATAATTATATACAGTTTAAAATAAATAAAGTAAAATATAATTCTATCTTCTGCAAATAAAAAACAATATTATACTCATTACTGTCATCCGAACATAATAGTAATATTAAAATGATACGATAAACAACACAATATATACAATAACAATCTCGCTACGTTATCCCTTATCCGGGCAACACATTTTACTTACGTAACCAGGCAACTCGGGTTCGTTGGGCCCACCACTGTTCGGTGAATGTACTATTCATATTTACCCCTATATTTCTAATATTATTTTTTCATTTTTGACCAAAGTTAAATTTAAATTGTCTAGATTAATAAAAGGTGCTACTATAGTATGCGGTCTACCTTAAGGGTGCGATCTACCTGAAGGATTTGCCATATTTTCATGCCATACTTATCTGGCTTTGAAGGCATATACTGCTTGAAACGACACCTACCTCGAGATATTTAACAAGTTGCTCATCTACCGTTATGTTTTTTCCTGGTAAATAGTATTTCTGAAAGATTTGTTTGACTTGATTCCACACATCGCGTATTGCCGCTAATTGCAGACCTCGTGCCCTTATCGTCAAATCGAACAAATCTTAGCAAATTTTTGAATCGTTTTAACCCCATGGTAGCTTTAAATATAGTAGGTCCATAATACTTACTCCAAAGTATATCTACATTATGGATGTTGGCACTCAGGTGCCCTGCAGTTAGTAGTAGTCCAATAAAGGCATATAGCTCTGTAGAGTCGCAATATTTCCAGTTCTCTATCCCCAGGACTTTTTCGGCTTCTTCATTTGTACACTTCACACAAATTTCGTTCACAAACAAACAAAACGAATCAACAGAATCATCTACACTTTGACCAGGGGCTAACATTACTTAGTGCGTTTTGCTTTTTATTATGTCGCAAGATCGCATACGTCCTGTCGGTTGTGGTTGACTCTTGCAGTAAATTCCATCCTTACTTTCAAAAATTACACACTCTGAAATTTGGGAACTTGTAGCTACACATTCTTCTTCATTTTCACTCAATTATACTTGCTGATCATCCTCTTCACTTGCTTCGGAAAAATGATCTTGAATTTCAGAGTCACTTTCAATGCCACCTACTTCAGGAGATTCTTCATCATTGAAATCCCATAAATTATTAGCAATATCTTGCAGTTCTGCAGCTGATAATGCTTTTCGGGACATTTTATTCGCACTATCTACTTTCACTGTAATTCAGTCTAATTTTAGGAGCTTAGTTGTCGACACTAACATCGATATCAAACGATTGATAGCAGATGCATTATTTATTTCAAAATATGTATAGGTACCTACCTAACAATATTATTGCATTCCAACAATGATTACCAGTTTTTAAAATTCATTTAGAATAGATATAACACCTATTGTAAGCATCTCTTTGATGTGAACATCAAATGTTTACATTGTTTGTTACAAGTTTAGACTTTATTATTGGATTTCCGGAATCATAAAAGTCGTTTAGATAATCCCCGAAAACATTACCTGACTGCCAGATTAACTTCTGTAACAAAGATTTAGACTTTAGGTATAAATACAAATGGGGTCCGACGGGCCCGTGCTGCCCCTTTACGTGACAAAATTCTTTGGACGCAATAATTTCAAAAATGATAATGAATATTTTGAATAGCGCATGACTATGTTGAAGGAAACATACTTCTAAACAAATCCAGTGATGTATAAAACTCAATAATTTTTTTTTATCAGTTTATGATAAAAGAATTGGCTTCTCGGGCCTGTTGGACCCACCTTTCCCGGATAAGGGTTAAATCAACATAGCCATGCATCCAGACCCGGAGACACCGCATTTCAATTCAATGCGGCGAGGTTGAACAGCGACACGCAGTCACTCGTTAATCGTTACTACCGCCCACTACGGTAACGGTCCCGGTAAGACGCCACGCCACTACTGAGGCGCCTACCTAGGCAAAGTACCGGCTCAAAGAACGCCGCATCTTTGCCATCCAGCTATTGCTAATTCAATACGTTAGCAACAACTGATTTTCTCATATTCTTATTCTCCTGGCTCGTCTTAAATATATGCTCTCGATGCCATCTCCTTCGGTTTCCCCAGCGGCCCATCGCCCGCTGTGACGTCACATCATTACAAAGTTTTCAGGGACTCTCATAGAAATACATTAAAAGAAAGACATACATTCATAAAACTAACAATAGCTTGACGTTGAATGAAAAATTTAGTAAAATAAATTGTATTAATAACTAAAGCTGACAGATGTTTTCTATGTTCTTACAAGCTATTCGCGGTGTGCAAGTACTTGGAAGGGGAAACGAGAAACGACCATGCGCGAGTCGCGGAGAAATATTGCAACTATCTTAAATAATTCATATTGTCAATTGAAATTGTCAAATTGACGTATATTTCATACCTTCTGTCAATGAAGCAGAAAAATTATGCTCCACAATATTGATATGATATGCAATTATTATATAAAGGTAAATTTAATTAATTTTATTTTGCTTGCAGTACTACATTTTAATAACTAATTTTATTTACTACATACAATTGTTGACGTTTTCATAACATAACCTGAATCTTATTTTTTTTTCTTATTATTTTTTTGGACTATGGCCTTGACAATTATCCAGTAACCAGGACTAATATAATTGGCCAATATAATTAAAAGTGCGAATTTTAGTATAGAGCGTAGAAATAGGGGTCGCTTTGCTGAACTTGCACGGCCCCAATACAATAAAGATGGTTTTTAATAAAAAAGAGCGGATATTGCATACCTTCTGTCTTAACGCTTTTTGCGTATTTCTGTCTCTTAGGTCTTTAAAATATTTTGTAAATTTCTTTTAGAAGTTAGAAATTGATGAGCTTACCTAGATTTTATTTAAACATTCATTAAGATGATTTAGTCTTTAAAACTCAAAGAATAAAATTTTACAAGTACGTGGTTAACGTTTAAAAATATATTTTTGTTTATTTCAGGGGTATTGCAGAAGTTCCCGAAGGATCCGAAACGACAAATTCATTTGAACCAACCCCGGTACACGTACCATCTGAAGTTGAACAACCAGTAGCTCTAGTTGAACCTGAAGTAGAACCAGAATATTATATAGCTAATTATCCATATCAATCTGTGGTAGGTCTATTTAATATTCAAAATACATATAACGGGAGGATTAGATAATGAAAATTATATGTAATTAATACTACCCTAAAGTAATTTATTATGCCTATGACAATAAACTCAAACTAATATTTTCTTTACATAGTTTTATGTTCTTCATCTCGTCCCTTTCTGTCTTGACAGCTCCTACTCTTGTACCGCCTTTTTGGTGGTCTGCCTGCTCGTGTGTTTGGTTTCTAATTCTTAGTTCATCTTTTTCTTCTAGCTTCGTGTCAACAGGAACTCTCCAATATTTCTTGCCTTAGGTTAAATTTCGGAAGAAGCTACTGAGAGTATTAATTTCTGCAATATGTTAGTTTTTGTAGATAATACAGATATTTTCTACCATACACAGTAAACCAAACTACTGGGAAGTAGGTTCAGGACACCGATAGTGATCAATTTCTAACTTGATCTCGTTAGCGTCTTCTGGCTGTACAAACAAACATTTAGATTAGGCTTATTCTTTTTGAAATTTCTTCTTCTCTTCCTATTGGGGAACCGTCTCTCGCCGTCCTTAGTACTATATTTGTTGTCATTCGGCTTATGTGGTCATTCCATTCTACTCTTCTGTTTATTACGTAAAATCTCCAGGGGCGGAACGCTGCGTGGGGGAAAACGGGGTGGTGGACGGGAGTGAATATAAAAATTATAAGAACGAACGTCACAAAAAACCCCTTATAATTTTTATATTCACCCCTGCCCACCACCCTTTTGTTCCCCACGCACCGTTCCGCCCCTGGAGATTTTGCTTACTTACGTTATGATCTACTTATTTCCCAATTTTGGTGCACTATCTCGATCATGAGCGTCACAAAAAAAATAATAAGAACCACGACTTTGACCCCTTATAACTACCCTCGTCCTCCACTCTGGTTTCTGATTCAACATATCCCCATATAGTTTGTCCATATTACTTATAACGAGCAAAATCCGCTTCTATCTCTCCGACTATTGTACTTTTCGGATTTCGATAGACTCATCTGGACATCCCAAGTAATACTTCTTTTTGCATGATCTTATATAGAGGTTCACTAAGACCAAGTTGTTTGATCTTCTATAGACTTATCTGGACATCCCAAGCAATACTTCTTTTTGCATGATCTTATATAGAGGTTCACTAAGACCAAGATGTTTGTCTTCTATATGAAGGTTATTCTTTGGAATGATACTAATAGTAATGGAATGAACTAAACAAAAATCTGCAGCTAAAAAAGCAACAAATCATTGACTTATTATTAAAATTAGAATTAAACTTTAACACTGTTACTAATAAACCAAGTATAAAAGTTATACTGAGAATAAATCAGGTATGGTCCTTTTCATGAGCATTTTTCAGTGCGTCACAAATGATAGAAAAATAGGTAAGTCCGTGATAATACACATTTATAACATTTATTCTAACATGACATTTTAGTTAAATCTGACAGTTGTCACATTTTATTTGCAATTTGGCATAAAAACAAATCAATTGTGTTTATTGCATTTATAAAATGGTATTTTCTTTGATTTGTATAGTCTTATAAATTTGTTCTGAAGCTATTTCCTTGTGGCATTTTTATGATTAACTATTTAGATGGGAAATAAGCCACAATTAAATTGAAAAAATAATTGTATTAACGTTTCGAAACCCAAATCGGGTTTCGTTGTCAAAATACAAAATACTACTAAAATAAACAAAAATGTTGTTGCTAAGTAAAAAAATTCATCTAATAATCTATTTAATCTGACTCATTTATATTGACAATTCAGACGTATATTATACATTTTAAAGTAGAAGACTTCAAAATGATATCGCCAATATTTATGAAATTAATGGCGATTAATTTATCGCCATTACATGAAATTAATCCCAACTCAAGAATATCCGTCACAAAAAAAATCATAGCATGTGATCTGTCTTTAAAAAGACAACCAAATGCAACGATGACAGTAAAATTCTCGCGTTAGAGATTCCATAGTAAATCACGAGGGAAAACCAGGAAAAAAACCTCGTGATACTATACTCATTTATATTATTATATATCTATATAAATAAAAATGAATGTTTGTATGTATGTATGTATGTATGTATGTTCCTTATAGACTCGCAAACTATGCATTTGATCGTATGATGACCTTAATCGAAGTTGTTGTACATGACCCCGGGATGGTTTCTGAGTTGGTACGACCAATCTAAGTAAAAAGGGGGCTTGCACCCCCCCATAATTATTTTTTATTTTTTTGGACAAACTGTTCTTTGTTAATTTTATATGATGTAGAATCAAAAGATACATACAATCCTAAATTTTCACTTTTTTATCACCAACCGTTATTTTTTAATAGCCATCTAAATATTACCTCTTCTATACAGGGTGTCCAGAAACTCTACCGACAAACGAAGACAGGAGATTCCTCAGATAATTTTAAGACAATTTAACCCAATTCACCTAGTCCGAAAATGCTTCCTAAGGGAGCTAGAGCTCTTTGAAGATGGCGCCATGTAATTAGTTTTTCTTAAATACCTCCAGAACGCTTCCATTTAGAAAAACGAAAATTTGTATACATATTTACTTTCCAGAAATGAGTCGATTCCATCCATTGCGAATTTCTAGTACCGGTCATAGGCGCCCGTTTTGGGTAGGGCAACGGTTATTTTATCGCATAACTTTTTTGTCTTTAACTTTTAAGCATTTTTGATACTGGATTATTAAATTGTGGGGTATTCTAGTACTAAAAGGTACTCTTACTTTAAGTCGGTAGGACACACCGTTTTCTAGAAAAATCGATTTGAAAGTTTTTGGTTTTGGGAATTTGAAAAAAAAAAGTTGAAAAAATTAAAAAAAAAACGATGTATTTTACCAACTTAAAGCAAGAGTAACTTTTAGTACTCGAATATCTCATAATTGAATAATCTAGTGTCAAAAATACTTAAAAATTAAAGATAATAAAGTTATGCTATAAAATGACTGTTGACCTACCCAAAACGGACGCCTATGACCGGAACTAGAAATTCGCCATTAATGAAATCGATTAATCTCTGGAATATAAATAAATGTACCAGTTTTCATCTTTCTAAATATTTTTTTTTGAATCTTCTTTTTTGAAATTCAAAGAACGAAAAATTTTCAAATCGATTTTTCTAGAAAACGGTGTATCCTATCGACTTAAAGTAAGAGTACCTTTTAGTACTAGAATACCTCACAATTTGATAATTCAGAGTCAAAAATGCTTAAAAATTAAAGACAAAAAAGTTAGGCGATAAAATAACCGTTGCCCTACCCAAAAAGGACGCCTATGACCGGTACTTGAAATTCGTAATGGATGGAATCGATTCATTTCTGGAAAGTAAATATGTACACCAATTTTCATTTTTCTAGATAGAAGCGTTCTGGAGGTATTTAAGAAAAACTAATTACATGACGCCATCTTCAAAGAGCTCTAGCTTCCTTAAGAAGCATTTTCGGACTAGGTGAATTGGGTTAAATTGTCCTAAAATTATCTGAGGAATCTCCTGTCTTCGTTTGTCGGTAGAGTTTCTGGACACCCTGTATAAATAAAAATGAATGTATGTATGTATGTATGTATGTTCCTTATAGACTCGCAAACTATGCATTTTATCGTATGATGATCTTAATCGAAGTTACTGTACATGAACCCGGGATGGTTTCTGAGTTGGTACGACCAATCTAAGTAAAAAGGGGGCTTGCCCCCCCATAATTATTTTTTATTTTTTTGGACAAACTGTTCTTTGTTAATTTTATATGATGTAGAATCAAAAGATACATATAATCCTAAATTTTCACTTTTCTATCACCAACCGTTATTTTTTAACAGCAATCTAAATATTACCTCTTCTATATAAATAAAAATGAATGTTTGTATGTATGTATGTATGTATGTTCCTTATAGACTCGCAAACTATGCAGTTGATCGTATGATGATCTTAATCGAAGTTGTTGTACATGAACCCGGGATGGTTTCTAAGTTGGTACGACCAATCTAAGTAAAAAGGGGGCTTGCCCCCCCATAATTATTTTTTATTTTTTTGGACAAACTGTTCTTTGTTAATTTTATATGATGTAGAATCAAAAGATACATATAATCCTAAATTTTCACTTTTCTATCACCAACCGTTATTTTTTAACAGCCATCTAAATATTACCTCTTCTATATAAATAAAAATGAATGTTTGTACAGTTGAGTCCGCGAGTCTTTACCCGTGCGTCATTAATACCTGAAGAGATAAAACACATACTTTTTATCTAGCATCATTCTCTTCCACGCATGAAACTCAATGAACTAAAGTTCATTCAAGTATACGCACCTACTTCAGGCCATTCAGATGAAGAAGTCCAAATATTCTACGACCAAATATCCTGTGCAATCAAGGAAAATCCTGGCCACTTCTTAATAATAGGCGGTGATTTCAACGCCAAAATAGGTACCAAGGAAGACCCCTCTGAAATAATATTGGGAAATTTTGGAAGCGAAGGCAGAAATGATAGAGGCAAACAACTGTTAACTTTTCTTTTGGAAAACAATCTCTATCAAATGAACAGCTTCTTTAAAAAGAAAAAACACAGAAGATGGACCTGGGAAAGTCCAGATGGAAAAACAAGGAACGAAATCGACTATTTCTTAACAAATAAAAAAGAATTATTTAAAGACGTAAATGTGTTAAACCAGTTCAGCACAAGCAGTGATCACAGGTTAGTAAGAGCTAAAATAACGATATCGATCGAAAAGGAAAGACTCAAAATGATAAATAAGAAACACACAAAGAAATGGGTAAAACCAACTAATATTCAGGAGTTCGAAAAATATATTAATGATACATTGAAAGATACAACAACAACAGACATTAATATACTGAACAAGCAAATAATCACCACAATACAACAGGCTCAAACTAAATACTGTCCAACAAACCAAAAAGATGAAAAACTAAGTCAACCTACTAAAACCCTTATAGAACTAAGACGACAGATGAAAGGAGATACAAGTTCCAGCAAAGAAGCGCTAAATGAAATAAATAAGACTATCACAAAGTCAATAAGAAAAGACATAAGAAACTACAATGTAGAAAAAACAAAACAAGCAATAGAGCAAAATAAGAACATGAAAGTTTTGAAGAACGTAAGCGTACAAAAAGGAAAAATAGAAATCAACAAACTAAGAAACAGAACTGGAAAAGAAACTACAAACAGAGATGAAATATTAACAATAGTCGAAGAGTTCTACACAGAGTTATACAAATCAAGAAAAAAAGATGACAATGCGCAACCTCCAATTACAGTAAAAACTGGGGTATTAAATCAAGGATCGGATTTAATGCCCGATATAACAAAATCAGAAATCAAAGAGGCTCTGAAGAAAATGAAAAATAATCGAACCCCAGGTGAAGATGGAATAGTATCAGAAGCACTAAAAATTGGAGGAAATATACTACTTGAAAAAATTAAACAACTTTTCAATATCTGCCTTCACAACGCCAATATTCCAACAGACTGGAACAACGCTACTATGATTCTATTACACAAAGCAGGAGACAAAGCCAATTTAGAGAATTACAGACCGATTAGCCTCCTCAGCCATTTATATAAGCTATTTACGCGAATAATAGTTAAGAGAATGGATAGAAAGTTAGAGACTTATCAACCAAGAGAACAGGCAGGATTCCGAAAAAATTACGGAACAAATGACCATCTACAAAGTATAAAAACCCTGATAGAGAAAGTAGTGGAATACAATAAACCCCTAGTTCTACTTTTTATCGATTTTCATAAAGCCTTTGACACAGTTGAACTTAGCAAAATATTACAGGCGCTTAAAGAATGCAGGCTAGATTATAGGTATACAAAATTATTACACAAAATATACTTACAGGCAACAACCACTGTCAAATTACATACTAACAGTAATCGCATAAAAATAGAAAGGGGGGTTAGACAAGGAGACCCAATGTCACCTAAACTTTTTAATACGGTCTTAGAACATGCTTTCAAGAGTTTGGATTGGATGACAAAGGGAATAAAAATAGATGGAGAATACCTAAACAACTTACGTTTCGCCGATTATATAGTCATGGTAGCTGAGGATCTAGGTATGGCAAGAGAGATGGTACAAGAACTCGTTGTAGCTACAGAAAAGGTAGGTTTAAATATAAACATCTCGAAAACAAAAATAATGACAAATTTGGTACCCAACCAGAACATCAGTATTGGTGGGAAGGAAATAGAACTCGTAGATAGATATAAATACCTGGGACATGAAATTACGATTGGCAGGGATAACCAGACTCATGAGCTGAAGAGAAGAATCGGTCTTGGGTGGGCAGCATTTGGAAAACTGAGAGAAACTTTTAAAAGTGAGTTACCCACATGTCTAAAGAGAAAGGTATTCGATCAGTGCGTCCTCCCAGTCTTGACGTACGGATCAGAAACACTTACCTTAACTAAAGCCTCGGCTACCAAACTAAGAGTCACGCAGAGAAGAATGGAGCGGTCAATGTTAGGAATAACTCTGCGAGACAAAATCAGAAACGAAGAAATCAGGAGAAGAACAAAGGTGACTGATGTCATCGAGAGGATAGCCAGGTTGAAGTGGAGATGGGCAGGACACGTAGCCAGAATGACAGATGGGCGATGGACGAAGAGGTTATTGGAATGGAGGCCAAGAGAAGACAAGAGAAGCGTCGGTCGACCGCCTACAAGATGGACTGACGACTTAAGAAAGGTAAATAAAAACTGGATGAGGGCGGCGCAGGATAGATGGGGTTGGAAACGAGGGGAGGAGGCCTATGTTCAGCAGTGGACTTTTGAAGCTGGATGATGATGAAACTCATGACAAACCAGCTGCCGTTTGTTATTAAGTAACAACACATGTTATTTTTATGAACCATCTAGACTCAGTGCATTGAAAAGAGATAGGTACACAAAAAGACGATTCGGTATGTTTTCATATTTTAAGCACAATTTGTTTGACGTTTCTGCTTTGTTTACTTTTGTGGCTGTCAATCAGTTGAATTTTTTGCGGTTTTTGTCGAATTTTTGCGTTTTGAAGTTTCTTTATATTACACAAACAGTTGTTTTCACAACTAATTTTATATTGGGCTTTGAAATTTTAAGGTAAATAATTATATTTTGGCAATTAATATTTAAAACATACAAAGCTAACGTCATTCACACAGTAAAGAAATGATTGTGTTAGGATTTCCGTCAAAGTGAATAAAATAACAAAAATAAAATGTTACTGAATTTTTTTATAAATTGTTTATTTATTTATAAATCAATAATAATATAAGAATTTATTAAGCTACTTCAAATGTAGCTGTAATTCTGCACAAAAATTTTGAAGCAAAACTTACATTTGACATTCTATATATTATTTGATAACGTCAAATTTTATAATAAAACCCGTAATCTGAACAGTAGCCACTTTCTGTCAGTTGTTGTTGCGTGAAATAGATTTCCGACTTATTTCGTATGCTTTAAATGATGACGCACGGGTAAAGACTCGCGGACTCAACTGTATGTATGTATGTATGTATGTTCCTTATAGACTCGCAAACTATGCAGTTGATCGTATGATGATATTAATTAAAGTCATGAACCTAGATGCCAACTCCGCGAGTATCGAGAATCGGCGAAATTAATGAATTCAATGGAGAGTATGATATTGTAAAATTTGTGAGAAGTGAAAGACTGTTATGGCTGGTATATGTGTAGAGACAAGAAGATACAAAAACAATAACGAAAATATTACAATAGATGTCGACATGAAAACGAAATAAATGAAGGCCTAGAACCATATGATTGTTTGACGTTGAAGACGCCTTGAAAACTATGAATGTACGACAATGGACAAGGACATAACTATACAGGCAGGGACCAATCCAGGTTTATGTTGTCAAAAGGAACAAGAATAATTAAAAAATACATACACCACTGAATTTTTGCCCTTTTATGACCTACTCTTATTTGTTAATAGCCAGATTAGTAACTTAATAATTTCTAACCGAGTTCGATAACTGACCAGTAATAATTATCATTTGAAAGACCAGTCATCCTACCAGGCGTCTAACGGTGTCACTTCTTACTCAGTAAACAGCAATATAGTTGTTTATGTATCGAAAGTAGTAGTGGCGATTAATTGGTAGTTTACTTTCTCAATGTTTGTATGTATGTATGTATGTATGTATGTTCCTTATAGACTCGCAAACTATGCATTTGATCGTATGATGATCTTAATCGAAGTTGTTGTACATGAACCCGGGATGGTTTCTGAGTGGGTACGACCAATCTAAGTAAAAAGGGGGCTTGCCCCCCATAATTATTTGTTATTTTTTTGGACAAACTGTTCTTTGTTAATTTTATATGATGTAGAATCAAAAGATACATATAATCCTAAATTTTCACTTTTCTATCACCAACCGTTATTTTTTAACAGCCATCTAAATATTACCTCTTCTATATAAATAAAAATGAATATTTGTATGTATGTATGTATGTATGTTCCTTATAGACTCGCAAACTATGCATTTGATCGTATGATGATCTTAATCGAAGTTGTTGTACATGAACCCGGGATGGTTTCTGAGTTGGTACGACCAATCTAAGTAAAGAGGGGGCTTGCCCCCCCCCCATAATTATTTTTTATTTTTTTGGACAAACTGTTCTTTGTTAATTTTATATGATGTAGAATCAAAAGATACATACAATCCTAAATTTTCACTTTTCTATCACCAACCGTTATTTTTTAACAGCCATCTAAATATTACCTCTTCTATATAAATAAAATGAATGTTTGTATGTATGTATGTATATATGTTCCTTATAGACTCGCAAACTATGCATTTGATCGTATGATGATCTGAATCGAAGTTGTTGTACCTGAACCCAGGATGGTTTCTGAGTTGGTACGACCAATCTAAGTAAAAAGGGGGCTTGCCCCCCCCATAATTATTTTTTATTTTTTTGGAAAAACAGTTCTTTGTTAATTTTATATGATGTAGAATCAAAAGATACATACAATCCTAAATTTTCACTTTTCTATCACCAACCGTTATTTTTTAACAGCCATCTAAATATTACCTCTTCTAAATAAAAATGAATGTTTGTATGTATGTATGTATGTATGTATGTATGTTCCTTATAGACTCGCAAACTATGCAGTTGATCGTATGATGATATTAATTAAAGTCATGAACCTAGATGCCAACTCCGCGAGTATCGAGAATCGGCGAAATTAATGAATTCAATGGAGAGTATGATATTGTAAAATTTGTGAGAAGTGAAAGACTGTTATGGCTGGTATATGTGTAGAGACAAGAAGATACAAAAACAATAACGAAAATATTACAATAGATGTCGACATGAAAACGAAATAAATGAAGGCCTAGAACCATATGATTGTTTGACGTTGAAGACGCCTTGAAAACTATGAATGTACGACAATGGACAAGGACATAACTATACAGGCAGGGACCAATCCAGGTTTATGTTGTCAAAAGGAACAAGAATAATTAAAAAATACATACACCACTGAATTTTTGCCCTTTTATGACCTACTCTTATTTGTTAATAGCCAGATTAGTAACTTAATAATTTCTAACCGAGTTCGATAACTGACCAGTAATAATTATCATTTGAAAGACCAGTCATCCTACCAGGCGTCTAACGGTGTCACTTCTTACTCAGTAAACAGCAATATAGTTGTTTATGTATCGAAAGTAGTAGTGGCGATTAATTGGTAGTTTACTTTCTCAATGTAACTCTCAAGTAAATTTATTATTAATTTGCTGGGCCACAATCACCAAGGAGAAATATAAAGGAGAGGATGTCTTTGTCCCGCGTATTCCGATGATTCCAACAGATTTGCCATTTGATTTCAGATATCTACAATGTGCCGTGTCCTTGGCTTTTACCATGACGATAAACAAAGAGCAATTTTTTGGAACTAAAAAGTATGTGAACTTTAGTAAATTTTATATATTTCTAAGGTGGTACGAAGTGTGTATTTGGATTCCGAGCAGTAAAGACGTACCATATCGCTCTCGAGATCCAAGTTCCAAGTTTTTGTGCCGGTCTCGGCTATCGGCCGGGACTAGTTTATGGTAATTAGTGAAATAATAATTAAAAAACGATTTGAGTGATTAATTCTAAATTACTATTTATGTGATTAATTTTTAACTCAGTGGCGTACTATATTAAGTAAATGTACCACCAAAATCAAGTGCCAAATGGGGGGTTGTATAATGTGCCCCAAATATATACACAGCCTCAACAACCTCCAGTAATATCGCCCCCATTTTATGGATTCCCGAGCAGCCAACAGACAACAAACCAATATATCCCGCCTACTCCATTCCCAAACAATAATCACCAATATAACCAAAACCTCCCTGCACCTCAAATGGATCAACCAAATACATCAAATGCTTCCCAATACATCCTCAGTGGAGAGGAACTTATCATGGAAAACTCAAGCGATGAAGACGACGAAACCATAGAAAATGTCCATGATTGGCAAACAGTCAAAAAAATTACAAAAAAAAGAAAAGCAAACCCCAAAGATGATAACACAACAACAATGCAAGTGAGTACAAACAACAGATTTGAACCATTAGAAAACCTAACTGATAATAATAACACACCAGTAACACCTAAACCTCCACCTATATTTATCTATGGGGTAAATGATATCAAAAAGATGACTGAAAACCTATCGACAGTCATTAAAGCAGAAGACTACCAGTCGAAAGCTCTCCCAAATGACACAATAAAAATAAACACAAAAACTATTGAGTCATACAGAAAACTTATACAGCATTTAAATAGTAGCAAAATAGTTCACCACACATACCAAGCAAAACAAGATAGAGCTTATAGGGTAGTTATAAGAAATTTACACCACTCGATGCCAGTTGAAGAAATAAAAAGTGAACTAGCTAAATCAGGGCATACTGTCCGTAATATCATTAACGTATTACACAGAGTCAATAAATCACCACTGTCAATGTTCTATGTGGACCTAGAACCGAAAGAAAACAACAAACACATCTATACACTGGATTCTATCGGCAATATGAAAGTCAGCTTTGAACCTCCTCACAGAAAGAAAAATATAACACAGTGTCAGCGCTGTCAACGTTATGGACACACAAAAGCGTATTGTACAAGACCTTACGCATGCGTGAAATGTGGAGGAAGTCATCCAACGCCAGAATGTACAAAACCCAGAAATACACCAGCAAAATGTGCCCTGTGTAACGGAGAACACACTGCAAACTATAAAGGCTGCGTAATTTACAAGGACTTGCAAAATGTAAGAAATAATAGACAACGCGGAAATCAGTCAACCCATAATAATCAGAACCCACATCAAAATGTTAACCCAGCACCAACTTCACAGTATCAGAGTCAACAATCACAGTACCAACAACAGAATGGAACCCAATCCTATGCCCAAGCAGTAAGAGCAGGAAATCAAGTAGCTGACATAGGGTCTCAGATGAACTTATTCTTAAACGAATTTAAAGCAATGTTCACCCAACTAATGAATCAAAACAGCATGATCCTTACCACGCTAACAACATTAATTAATAAAATTCATTAGATCTGTTCGAATAGCCGAATGGAACGCAAATGGTTTAGCAAACCATAAAGCAGAAGTAATCCAATTCCTAGAGGACAACATAATAGACATCCTCTTTGTATCCGAAACGCATTTCACAGAAAGAAGCGTAATTAAAATACCTCAATACTCAGTCTACCACACTAGTCACCCAGATGGAACAGCCCATGGAGGATCTGCAATAATTATAAGGAACAATATACAACATCATCAAATGCCGGAACATAAAACAGATAAGCTACAAGCAACAATACTTAATATAAATGCCAGGCCTTGGAACTTCGAAATTGCTGCAATATATAGCCCTCCTAGACATAGAATCACAACTGAAGAATACGAAGGACTATTCAACAAGCTAGGTAACAAATTCATTGTTGGAGGTGATTGGAATGCTAAGCATACGAATTGGGGTTCACGACTCATTACACCAAAAGGCAGAAGCCTACTAGATGCCATCAACAACACAAACTGCACCTACTTATCGACGGGACAACCAACGTACTGGCCGTCCGATACAAATAGACTACCAGATCTACTCGACTTCTTTATCCTAAAAGGAATTGCAGCAAACTACACAAACATAGAAGCAAGTTGGGATCTCTCGTCTGACCACACACCAATCATAGCAACAATCAGCACTCACATAATCAAACGACCTGAAATACCCAAGTTGACTTCCCCTAAAACTAATTGGTGTGAATTCAAGTACCAGCTTGACACGAATATAAATCTTGGAATCAGACTCAAAGAAAAAGATGACATAGATAAGGCTATAAACCACTTCACCTGTCAAATTCAGCAAGCTGCATATCGAGCTACACCATCAACTCCAAAGCAAGAAAACAAAAATACCACTTCGAATTATATTAGACAACTAATAGTCGAAAAACGAAGAGCAAGAGGTAGATGGCAAAGAAGCCGCAACATTAATGACAAACACGAATATAATCGATTAACCAGACAATTAAAAACAGCGCTAAATGAAGCACGCAATGCCACATTTGAACACTACATTAATACCTTGTCTAAAGAAGATCACTCAATATGGAAGGCAACAAAACACTTAAAGAGACCTACAGAACACAACTCGCCAATTAAGAAAGATGATGGTACTTGGGGAAGATCAGACGAGGAAAAAGCTTCACCATTTGCAGAATACTTAGCTGGTATTTTTAAAGAACACCAAGTAGAGAATAATGATGATGGAAACTTAATAAGAGACTTCCTGAATAGTGCTTGCCCTATGACGCTTCCAATAACACCATTCAATACATCAGAAGTTAAACTAGAAATAGAAAAATGCCATAACCACAAAGCACCTGGATTTGACCTAATAACAGGATTAATACTGAAACATCTTCCGAGAAGAGCATTGGTCATGCTAACTACAATATACAATAGTGCAATCAGACTGACATATTTCCCAATCACATGGAAATTTGCGCAAATAATAATGATTCACAAACCGGGTAAACCTCCAAATAAAACATCATCCTATCGGCCAATCAGCTTGTTGCCGATAATGTCTAAGATCTTCGAAAGACTACTACTTGGTAGACTGAAGAATGACATTAACCTAGATGTAGAAATACCCACACACCAGTTTGGTTTTAGAGAGAGACACTCCACAACACAACAGACTCATAGAATTATAACAAAAATCCTTACTGCTATTGAGGAAAAAAATATTGCACAGCGGCATTCTTAGATGTAGAAAAGGCATTTGGTAGAGTATGGCATACTGGACTTTTATACAAACTCAAATGTATTCTTCCAACCCCCTACTACCTAATCATGAAATCCTACATTGAAGATCGTTACTTCCAAGTAAAATATAACACAGCAACTTCCACATATTTTCCCATTAAATCAGGTGTACCACAGGGTAGTGTCCTGGGCCCTCTCCTTTACCTATTATTTACCGCAGATATCCCAACCACTGAAACAACCCAAATCTCAACATTCGCTGATGACACCACCATAATCGCTGTCAATGAGGACCCTATTATCGCGTCTGCACAACTGCAAAACCACCTTGACCAATTGGGAACATGGCTCAACAAATGGAAGGTGAAAGTAAATGAAACGAAGTCAACCCAAGTTACATTTACAAACCGAAGAGATGTATGCCCAACAATAACACTAAATGATACACAATTACCAGTCAGCACACAAGTCAAATATTTGGGACTAACCCTTGACAAAAGATTAACATGGAAGCCGCACATCCAAGCCAAGAAAACCCAGATCAACATCAAAATACGACAAATGAGCTGGCTTATTGGTCGAAAATCAAAACTCAATATTGAAAATAAACTGCTCCTGTATAAAACTATGATAAAACCAATTTGGACCTATGGTGTTCAACTCTGGGGATGCTCAAAGCCATCAAATATCAAGATAATACAAAGAGTCCAATCAAAAATATTGAGGATGATATTCAACGCACCCTGGTATGTAAGCAATAAAACCCTACACGAGGACTCAGCTACACCCTTGGTAGAGGAAGAAATTCCAAGGATCACAAAGAGCTACCTTGATGGACTGAGAAGTCATCCAAATGATGAAGCAAGACTGCTGAACACTCCTCCCGAATTCGCAAGACGACTGAAGAAACTATGGTCAACAGATTTAACAAATTAAATATATACATATTGTGATCAAATGTAAAAAATTATAATAGGAGGGTTGCCACAGGGCAGCTTCTCCCTCATGTATTTAACACTCAAACTATTTGCTTATAGCTTCGATGAAGCAAATTGTAAATGAAAATAAAAAAAAAAAAAGGTGGTACGAAGTTCGCCGGGTCAGCTAGTTTATAATAAATTAAATTAGATATTAGAATTAAATAGATTAAATAGATTATTAGAAGAATTTTTTACTTAGCAACAACATTTTTGTTTATTTTACATAGAACATACATAGAACAATATATCATTGTTCTATGTATTTTTGCAGAAGATTGCGACGTTGCCAAACCATTATTTCGGAATAAAGTTGGAATACTTATATCTAACTTATACTGAGTTTATTAGTAACGAATGGTTTTCGTACTATATCTACCTTATACTTAGAATAACTATTCTAGATATAAATACGGAATAACCTTAGAATACGAGTGTTTAATTAGTAACAGTGTAAGAGTAAACAGTAGCGCGTCATTAATATTTTTGTTTTTCGAAAGTTCTGCGAACTTTCAACAGTGAGGCAACAGTGCGTCGGTAATTCGACACTGACAGTGACGTTTATCCTATCAAAAACAATAATTTTTATACTCATACTGCCTTACTAATAAAACACTCGTATTCTAAGGTTATTCCGTATTTATATCTAGAATAGTTATAATAGGTATAAGGTAGATATAATACGAAAATAATTTGTTACCAATAAACTCGGTATAAGTTAGTTATAAGTATTCCCACTTTATTCCGAAATAATAGTTTGGCAACGGCGCAATCTTCTACACAATTGCATAAAACAACGATATATTGGGTGAAATATGTCAATTTTGACTTTTCTCTACAACTGACAAGCCAAATTCCGTCATTTTTCGTACTTTGTATTTTCTGCTATATTTTAATAAATCGTTATTTCATATGTTGTATGTTGAGTTTGAGTATTTCATAAAATGGCTTCAAATAAAAGATAACGTTACATTAAATGGGGAAGTGAAGAAAAAGTAAACAAATTGATTTATTTTACTTATAAATGCAATGTAAATATGTTAATTTCAGCATATTGTGAAGAATAGTGTGAGAGATGTTCTACATATTATAGAAAATAAAGACCTTATTTTTCTTGTAGATTGGAGAATAAGCCTCCGCTTGTTTACAATAAGTGAATCACCTACTAATTTTTCTAAAAACCTTACATCATCTTTAGGAAATCGGATTTTTATTCTGCATTCTTTGAAAAGGAATTTATGCTTTCTTTGAAAGTTTTCCTTTTTCGTGTATTTTACATCATCATGTTAATTAAATTATCAACTTCCTCGTTAGCCGCAATACCTCTTAAACACATTTTTTTATTATATGTCTACTCAAAAAACAAATCAAAAAATAATAAATTTTTGTCTCTGATGACTAGAGACTGGAAAATATGCACTAAAAAATGTCTAAAATATGCATGCAATATGCATTTTAAAACAAGCTGAATATGCACAATTAACATGCAAATATGCATTTATATATGCACTTATTTTTATATGAATAATTTTATGGTTTACGTTAAATACATAAATAAATAAAAAATAATAAAAATAAATAAATAGGTTTGAATTTAAACCAAATTGTATTATTATTTCTTAATATATTTTTTTAACTTCAGGTTTTGTGACAAATAAAACGGCAAAATATTTTATTTTGACCACAAGATAAATAAGAGTACAATAAAATAAATGTACATATTTTTATTGTTACAATATTGATTCATATTTTCTAAACTAATATTATAAAAAGAGTACAATAAAACAAATTTACATATTTTTATTGTTACAATAAATAATCATATATTGATTCATATTTTCTAAACTAATATTATGTCTTCTATCTGTTAATATTTGTTTATAGGCAGAAAAAATCTCTCAACGTCACAAGATGTAATTGGGGCATATTTAAACTTTGCTATTAGAGACGGATCCATATTAATATTTTCATCGAAGTTTCCAAAATTGATTATATTATTTATTGAACGCAATAAAGTGAAACCCTCATTTTTGTTTAAAACGTCATCAAGTTTATCTTTAATTTTTACTCCAATTTCCCCATTCAGATTTGTTATTTTCTGTTTAACCGAATCAACAATAGACATACTATTGTGAAGACATAAATTTTGAGCCTCTAATTTTGTAATTGAACTTTCAATGATATCGAAATTCGATTTTATATACAACAATTGATTTTTAATAGACTTTTCTTTAAAAATATTTTGACAGTTATCAATAGCGGTACAAGTCGGATCAAAACTTGAAATAACGCTTTTGATGTCGTCGTAGTGTTCAGATAAAAATATAGCACTTTTAAGCCAAGTTCCCCATCTGGTTAATACTGGTTCTGGTGGTAAAGGAATATCGGGAAGCATCTCCCTATATACCTGTACACGTAGTGGTGCTTTCAGAAATACTTTTTTTACATTATTTATTAAGGTGTTTACATTGGGAAATTCAATTCTAACTTTCTCTGCAACTCTGTTTAGGCCGTGCGCCAAACATGTACAGTGAATTAAATTAGGGAAAAAGATTTTAAGATTGGATGCAGCTTTCATCATATATGAGGCGGCATCACTAAGCATTAATAATATTTTTTCAAATGGTACTTGATCAGGTAAAAAAAAATTTGTTAGGGATTCGTTAACAAATCTAGCTATTGTAGCATAGTTTGTTTTTTCCAAACATTTTACACTAATTAAGTATGAGTTTTTAAAATCGCCAGAGTCGTTAAGAACTCCAACAATTAGATTCGCAATTTGTCGACCCTTTGTATCCGTTGTTTCGTCGACGGAAATCCAAAGATAATCGGCTTTTAACTGATTTTTAATACTCGTCATCACATCTTTGTAACATGCACTGACATATTTTTTCCGAAGAGTTGAAGAACTTGGTATTTGAGCTGGTTTATCTTTAATCTTGCAATAAGTTTTTAAAAAGTTTTGACACGATTTATGTTCTAACTTGTGCAGAGGGATATTGCAGTTCAAAAAAAAATGGCATAAATCCTTTGCAAAGGTTTCTTGCCCAACTGACGTATTCTGAATCTGCAAACTGTTCTGTAGAATCTGCTGGCGAGGTTTATTATCATTTTTTGATAGCTTAGTTTGGTGAAGTGAAGTTTTTATGTGTTGAACTACTTGGAATTTCTTTTGACATGGAATCTGGAATATAATGATAATGATGTTTTAGATGTTTTCGTAAATAGATACCTACATTAAAATGATCAAACTTTTTAAACCTCCCCCAATTTTTTTTTATTTCTCAAAGTGAAATTGAAATCGTCAAACAATAAAGTACAGTCAGTGTACCGTAGTATACAGGGTGGGCCACTCTCAACACCTCGCTCTGTATAAGCCAAACCGTTGCGAACTTTAAAAAACAGTTTTTGAAGAAATGGGACGGTTTGTCATTTTAGAATAGACAGACACATAGATGTGCAAAGAAGTTTGATAAGTTTAAAAATCTATTGAAGTGGAGAACTTACCTTTTTATCACAAATGGTGCAAAACATACTTTCACTGTCGATAACTTTTAGATGATTGTTACTTCCAATCCAACTTCTGAGAAGACTTGATTTTTCCCTTGCTACTTTAGGCATTTTCACAATAATAATAAAATGATTTTTTTACACAGTATAGTCAATAACTTGCAATCACAAAAGTTGAATAATCGGCGATTGATTTAAGACTAACCATTCATAAAATAAAATAATCTATCCTACCCTTAAAACAGTGTTGCCAACTCGACCAATATAGTATTTGCCAAACCTCACAAGAATGATGGAATGATCAGTTCAACAGTAGGTATTCCATTATCAACTAATAAAAAATCCCTATAGCAAGCATAAGCCAGTACAGATAAATTATTTGTTTTAAAAAATGCTGAAACATGATCCTGTAGTTAATAGTAATCTCATGGTCCACAGACATAAGTACTAATATAAACATTATTGAAGGCGAAGGGATTTGCTGATGTAGGTGTGTATGTGTGAATGGTTAAACATTTTTTGTTAGGAATCAGATTTGACTCACTGATATCAGTTTCAAGTTCCTGTGAGAGAGTTCCTAAGTTGTTTTAGTAATTGTAAGGCCAACATAAAAATTTGTTCTGAATTAGAAGATTTTCGATTTTTACTAAATAATTTTTATATTATTTAATATGCTAGAAAATATGCTATATGCTAAACAAGAAATAAATAAGCTAAACAACACAAAAATATGCCAAATCTAGCATAAAATAAGCTAAATTGGCAACGCTGCCTTAAAATTTCGTTTTGGTTGGTTTTCCCAGAATAATTCATAGTTGGCCGACACCAGCAGAAAGTACAGGTAATATTTGTAATGTTATTCAAAATATAATCGGTATTTACTTAGGTAATTTGTAAATTCTGAGAAGTCTATAAATCTTAAATATCCGGATAATGATACCTGCAGCTATAAATAACGCCCATTATGTTTATGGGTACAACAACAAAGGAGCTTAACAGCAAAATATTTACTTTCACATTTTATTTTAATGGATGTTGATGTTACTAATATATACCTTATTTTTAAATGGGGTAGAGTAAATTCCCATCAAAATATGCATTTATATGCTCTTAAATCTCCAAATATGCAAGGCATATGCATTTATGAAAAACATGAGAAATATGCAGCATATATATGCATATGCATTTTGCATATAATCCAGTCTTTACTGATGACTTAGACATTCATAAAATAGGTTATACCAGACTTAAACAAGGGAGTGGGTCGGTATAAACTTGGACTAAATTCTTATACCAAGTATAACTTATACCGAAGTTATTCCATGTTTATTGGTAGTGATTTTGCCTATACTTGATTTATTCTCAGTATAACTTTTATACTTGGTTTATTAGTAACAGTGATAGGCGCGAAATGTTGCCGAGTCAGTCACTTTCGATTTCTTGTTATAGAAAATCGATTTTTAGTAGATCCAATGTGACACAAAATCTAGGCATGGGATAAAAAAGTTTATTTGAAGAATGTGTATTTTTTGTCTTTCTTAACGGCGGTATAGGCTCCTTTTTGCAATATGTATTTTATTTAGTTATATAGTAATTTCCACATACTAACATATTTCTGAAATTGGGCCCTGTACAGCCATTCTTTATTATATTACGAATATGTGTGCCAAATATCGACAAAATATTCAAAATTACAGCCGCAATCTTGGACCGCGTTTGTTGCTACCTGTTGATCGCTACTGTATGCTCTTAAACGGAACCACAATAATTGTCGAAAATGTCCATTTAAGCCTAAACCAAAGTTAACTCTTCTATAACTCAGTAAAAACGTTGTAGTAAAAACGTTGTGCAACAGTTGTAGTGAGTTGATCTTTCCACTCTTTTCAATAATGCAATTTCTCAATACTTCTAGATAATGAATAGGGATTGAATTGGCCTTTTTTTAAGGAACCTGGTGACTTGACGTTTAATGCTGGAGAAGTCATAGGAGTTATCAAGAAGGAAGGCGACTGGTGGACAGGAAAATTAGGAAATTTAGTTGGAATTTTCCCAAGTAATTATGTACAGAAAGTTGATGTGGTGAGTATTCGTAATTTTATCATGAATATTTTGTTTTGTTGTAAATATTAATAGTTATAACTCATACATATTGAAGAGATTCAACCGTTACTATTGGAATCAAATTGATGGATTTGTATATAATACTGAAGTGAAACTAGTATTTTGTTATGAAAAGAAAAATTTAAAATAATACTGAAAACGTTCATATATCTTTTTCAGTATGTCATTAATGTACCATAAGCTTTCAATACCGATTATATAACGCTTAGCAAGTTCAATTATTTTACTAACACGTAACATTAGAGTACATAAACAAACATACAACATAAACATGAAAACACAGGAAATGTTTGCTCCTTCAGTACATATTTCTTGCAACATGTGTGTCATTGTATCTCTCCTATTCGCTGTTATAACCACTGGAAATACAGTTGAGTCCGCGAATCTTTACCCGTGCGTCATCATTTAAAGCATACGAAATAAGTCGGAAATTGAAATTTACTAAACGCAACAGCAAGTCACTTACTGTCACTTGCTGTTGCGTTTAGTACATTTCAATTTCCGACTTATCATCGACTTATTTCGTATGCTTTAAATGATGACGCACGGGTAAAGATTCAGGGACTCAACTGTACAAACGGCAAAAAATGGAAGAGCACTTGGCCCCCATGAAGTACGTGCTGAAATACTAAAGTTTTTAGAAGCACTTTAACAGAATGTATGGCTTTGGGATATTATCAACTGATCGCCTAAAGTCGACATTTGTCGCAATACCAAAGAAAAATCGTGCAAAGACATGCAGTGATTATCGGACAATAAGTCTGATTAGTCACGTTTTGAAGATCTTCCTATGAGTAATACATAGCAGAATATACACAACATTAGAGGAGAGAATTAGCCATACTCAATTCGGATTTAGGAGTGTCTTGGGTACGAGGGAAGCCTTGTTCAGTTATCCAATACAGAGATGTAGAGATGTAAATTAAAGTGTATACGTCTGTGCAATCGATTTTGAAAAATAGGCTTTTGACAGGGTCCGACATAAAAAAATACTAGAAATATTGAAAACAGACTGAATTGGACTATTAAGATGTCATTACAAATCTATACTGGCATCAAGTGGTAAGAATAAAAGTTGAACAAGAACTGTCGGATGAAATGAATATAAAAAGAGGAGTGAGACAAGGCTGGACACTATAGCCTTTACTGTTTAACTTGTTATTAAGATGAAATATTTAAGGAAGCTTTAAAGGAGACAACATAAGGTATTATTGTGAATGGAGTAACCGTGAACAATATTAGATATGCCGACGATACCTTCGTGCTGGCTAATTGCGGAAAAGACCTTTAAAGTCTAATGAACAAAATAAAACAAACCTGTAATGAGTATGAATTAAAACTCAATGTTAAGAAAACTAAATGTATGATAGCAACCAAAATTATATACAGGATGACGGTATAAAAGTCGGAAATGCAACACTGGACGGAGTATAGAAACTCGTGTATCTCGGTAATAGTATCAATAAGAGCTGGGATTCAACCGCAGAAATTTAAATCCAATAGAACAAGTCCGAGCTACCTTTGTAAAAATGAGAAACGTATTTTCCAGCCACAATCCCAGTATTGACATTCGCGTTCGAATGTCATATTACTATATCTTTCTAGTCCTACTGTATGGAGGGGAAGCGTGTATTCTAAATGAGGCTATGCTTAAACCCTTGGAAGCCTTTGAGATGTGGGTACGACTACTAGGACGAAGACGACTACTAAGAATAAGCTGGGTCGATAGTGTTAGGAATGAGGAGGTTCTTAGACGACTGAACCAAACAACAGAACGAGTCAATGTAATAAAGAGACGCAAGCTGGAATACTTCGGTCACATTATGAGACACTCTGAAAAATAGTAACTTTTCTTCTTCTTAAAGTGCCTATCCGTTCCGGATGTTGGCGATCATCATGGCTATCTTGACTTTGTTTACAACAGCGCGAACAGTTCAGTGGTAGTCGTGTTATACCACTTTCGTAAAATTTGAAGCCAGGAAATGCGTCTTCTTCCCGGTCCTCTTTTACCATTTACCTTCCCTTGGAGAATCAGTTGGAGAAGGCCGTAACGTTCTTGATTTCTCATTACATGTCCTAGATATTCTAATTTTTTTTGTTTTGATGGTTATGAGAATTTCACACTCTTTTCCCATTCTACGCAGGACTTCCACAGTAATTCGGTCAACCCAGGATATACGTAAGATGCGCCTATAACACCACATTTCGAAAGCTTCGAGCCGATTCATAGATGCAGCAGTCAGTGTCCACGCTTCCATTCCGTAGAGCAGAACTGTGAATACGTAGCATTTCAACAGACGGTATTTTGTTTTTATTAATATGTCCCGACTGTAACGGGGTCGTTGCGTTTCGTTGCTCCAGGTAACTATCAGTCGAAGAAAAAGAGTTCGCTTTTTTAAAACATTTTTATTCGGAATCAAAATAAACAGAAGATACGATAATTAGCCTTAATTACCCATTAAGTTCGTTAATAAAATATATTTATAATTTCTACGCATCGAGCTTATTGTTCGGGCCGATGTGACGATATTTTTGTACATGAATGAATGATTCTGACGATCGCGCGAAATAGAAATTGCTTTTATTAATACGACATGAATGTATAAGGAAAGGGGAGAAAGGAGATCCCGCTCACCTCGCCGCATTGGAAAGACATATAAAGGATATATGATCACCGCTCATATAAGGATAGGTAAGAAGAAAACTGTCGGATTCGCTCAGCTCGCCAAAACGACAGCGGAAAATAATCGGGAAATACTACCTACATAAACTCATCCCTTGTACCTCGCTGTTGGTTATTATTCTTCGATCAACGCTCCAAGAATAATAATCAACTAGGCTTTTCGGTCCGATTTTTATATCGTTCGAAACAGTACAAAAACGTGTTTTATTTAATTCATTGGCGTACTCTAGACGATAAAATTATATTATCGTCACACGACTGTTGAAAATGGGTCTCATTAACTTTTAGATCTGATAATTCTCGGAAAGATCCAAGGTAAACGGGGTCCTGGTAGAAAAAGAACATTATGGCTGAAACATCCAAGACAATGGTATGGAAAATCGACTACATCATTTTCAGAGCTGCTGTCACTAAAGTTACGATAGCGAATATGGTAGCCAACATGATCTCCAACGATCGATAACGGTCATGGAACTAGAAGAAGTTGATGAATAATACATACACTAAGCATCAAAATTAACGCACCACCTTAAAAGTGGGACATTTTTGACGTTTCGTATTTCCTAAACCTGTTGTCCGATTTGAGTGATTTTTTTAGTATATTATAGCTTTATTCTTCAACAATATCGATGTAATAATATTATTGCTAAAGAGATAAGTGTCATTGTATACCGGGTGTAACAATGATAGTGTGTTTTTTCCTCAAAGTTTGGAACACCCTGTAGAATGTTGTAGCGTATATAAAATATTGGAATTAAAACTAAACTGTAGCCTTAGGCTTTCTTAACATTTTGCTTTTTGATTCATTCGATTATGTTGGATAATAAAAAAGTTAGGTACTTTGACAACTAGCAATGTTATTCATCAATATAGGGTGTTTCTAAATAAGTGCGACAAACTTTAAGGGCTAATTCTGCATGAAAAAATAATGACCGTTTGCTTTATAAACATATGTCCGCAAATGATTTGTTCCGAGATACGGGATGTTGAATTTCTTCTTACAAACTGACGATTTATCTATTGCTCTAGAACTGGTTGAGATATGCAAATGAAATTTGGTAGGTTTTAAGGGGTAGTTATTGCGCATTTTTTGACATACAATTAAGAATGTTATATTCACCATTGGCGTGCATACGGGTATAAACATTTTAGATACATCCCGTATGCACGCCAATGGTGAATATAAAACTGTATGTCAAAAAATGCGCAATAACTACCCCTTAAAACCTACCAAATTTCATTTGCATATCTCAACCAGTTTTAGAGCAATAGATAAATTTGTAAGAAAAATTCAACATCCCGTATCTCGGAAACAAAGCATTTGCGGACATATGATTATAAAGCAAACGGTCATTATTTCTTCATGCAGAATTACCCCTTAAAGTTTGTCGCACTTATTTAGAAACATCCTGTATTGATGAATAATATGGCTAGTTGTTAAAGTACCTAACTTTTTTTATTATCCCACATAATAGTCCAGAAAGCCACTGCGCATCCGCTAGGAAAAATATTCTGATTCGGATTTTTTGCACAATCTTACTCAAAAAGGACTCCTTTTAACAAATTTGCATGTTGCCAGGACCAAAAGGTGGTCAAAAATTTTTTAAACTTTTTTTTTTTGTTTTTTTTTTTTCATAAATTATTTTTTTGCATGGAAAAAAGTTTTTTTAGGTTTTTTGGATCATTCCAAACAGAAAAGGTCTTTAGTGACTTTTCTCTAAAAATGATAGTTTTTGACATATAAGCGATTAAAAATTGAAAAATTGCGAAATCGGCAATTTTTAACCCTCAAAAACTATGTGAAAAACTGAAAATTTGAATGTTGCCAAGGTAGGTAGATATTCTTTAAACATCGATTGATGAAATCCCGAAGAGTTTTTTGCAATACAATATTCAAAACTTCTTTGTTTTTTAATTGCTAATCAAGCGTGCGCGACACTATTTTCCACCGACAGTATGGTGCAAATGAAAGGAATAAATTCGTTATTTCGTAAGCCGGCGACTTTAAGGAAAAATCCCAAAACAGGTCGATTTTTATTTTTAAGTTATGATATTGTGGCGTATATGGTATACTAGTGGCGTCATCCGTCTGGGCGTGATGACGTAATCGATGATTTTTTTTAATGAGAATAGGGGTCGTGTTGTAGCTCATTTGAAAGGTTCTTCAATTCTCTATTTAGTAATGTAAACATTTACATAATTATTTATATAGGGTGTCCTTCTACTTCTTTTTTGTCAAATAATTTAATTTAATAAAAATTTTTTGGACGCCCTGTATAAATAATTATGTAAATGTTTATATTACTGAATAGAGAATTGAAGAACCTTTCAAATGAGCTAGCACACGACCCCTATTCTCATTTAAAAAAATCATCGATTACGTCATCACGTCCAGATGGATGACGTCACTAGTATACCATATATGCCACAACATCATAACTTAATAATAAAAATCGACCTGTTTCGGGATTTTTCCTTAAAGTCGCCGGTTTACGAAATAACGAATTTATTCCTTTCATTTGCACCATACTGTCGGTGGAAAATAGTGTCGTGCACGCTTGATTAACAATTAAAAAAACAAAGGAGTTTTGAATATTGTATTGCAAAAAACTCTTCGGGATTTCATCAATCGATGTTTAAAGAATATCTACCTACCTTGACAACATTCAAATTTTCAGTTTTTCACATAGTTCTTGAGGGTTAAAAATGGCCGATTTCGCAATTTTTCAATTTTTAATCGCTTATATGTCAAAAACTATCATTTTTAGAGAAAAGTCACTAAAGACCTTTTCTGCTTGGAATGATCCAAAAAACCTAAAAAAAAATTTTTTTCCATGCAAAAAAAATAATTTTAGGAAAAAAACAAAAAAAACGTTTAAAAAATTTTTGACCATCTTTTGGTCCTGGCAACATGCAAATTTGTTAAAAGGAGTCCTTGTTGAGTAAGATTGTGCAAAAAATCCGAATCAGAATATTTTTCCTAGCGGATGCACAGTGGCTTTCTGGACTATAAGCGAATGAATCAAAAAGCAAAATTTTAAGAAAGCCTAAGGCTATAGTTGAGTTTTAATTTCAATATTTTATATACGCTAGAATATTCCACAGGATGTTCCAAACTGAGGAAAAAACACACTATCATTGTTACACCCGGTATACAATGACACCTTAACTGTTTAGCAACAATATTATTACATCGATATTCTTGAAGAATAAAGCTATAATATACTAAAAAAATCACTTAAATCGGAAAACAGGTTTAGGAAATACGAGCCATCAATAATGTCCCATTTTTAAGATGGTGCGTTAATTTTGATGCTTAGTGTATAAAAATAAAATTGTGTAAATTATAGTTCAATATTATTCATAATTCTTGATTAAATTATTGCTTATTAATGCTTCATTAATTATTGTAACATATTTAGTATAATATGACATAGTAACTGAGTTGATACTCTTCAATATCATATTTCGTTTTCTGTATTATTGTCCGTCTTCGTTTTCCGTTTGTGAAACTAATCGAGTGTTATCAGAACTCTTCCGCTAACACCATTAACGCCGCTCCTGTAGCAGCACCGCCTGAGCCTACTCAGGAACCAGCTCTCCCCCCAATGCCCCCAATGGAACTGTCAACAGGTGTATCAGCAGAAGCCGTAGAGTCCGCCCTGGCCAACGTTTCTGCGCAGTCGCAGGCCGATAACGAGGTGTCCCAGATATCGTTAAATAAAGCTAAAGAAGAAGCTTATGCGCAAGCTGGTCAGGTTTGTGTATATTGCATTTTTTGCTTTTTGCATGCTGCTATCAATTTGTCTTCTACAGAAAAAGAATGGATAATTTTTAATTTAACTTGATGAGTAAAATATACATTTCCGGATAAGAGATCTCGGATATTTTTGTTGTTATTTACAACTTTGACATTCAACTGAAGATATCATAATATTAAAAATTGTAGAAAATATTCCAAAAGTTATAATTCTTTTTGGGATGCTGTTTTTTGATGGGTAAATCGTACCTATATAATCCCATTTTTTTTTTACTTAAATCGCTTCGAAATATTATTATCAATGATAATTTAATTGTGCGGACACTTCAAAGGTGGGCTAATTTATTTAATAAACAATTTATGAAAAAAATTAAAATTTTTTTTGTTCTTCTTTTCGTTCCTATATCTTGGCAGCTGTGCATTTTAGAAAAAAATTGTATAGACAAACAAGTTTTGCAATTAAATTTTCTACAAGATAGAATTGATTGTAAAGTGAAAAAATAATAATTATTATTGCAAAACTACCAAAAACCATTAAAAAGTGGTCAAAAATCAATGTTTTTAAACGCTTTTATTTAGTTCAATAGTTTGCGTCAAATCTTTAGACGTTAATTTGACTACCTTTTCTCCAATGCAAATGAATGAAAATTTGCAGACATATGCATTCGCGGGAACAATACACGAATAGTCAATAAACATTTTTTTATGTTCATTGTTTAAATAGAAACAAACCATTTTAAGGTGAAACAGTAGCGATCAACAGGTAGCGAAAACGCGTTCCAAGATTGCGGCTGTAATTTTGAATATTTTTTCGAGATATTTGGCACACGTATTCGTAATATAATAAAGAATGGCGGTACAGAGCCCAATTTGAAAAATATATTAATATGTGGAAATTACTCTGTAATTAAATACAATATTAAAAAAACGAGCCTGTACCGCCATTAAGAAGAACAAAAAAATACACTTTCTTCAAATAAACTTTTTTATCCGATGCCTAGATTTTGTGTCATTTTGGAACTACTAAAATTTTTTATTTCATTAGTAGTTCCAAAATGACACAAAATCTAGGCATCGGATAAAAAAGTTTATTTGAAGAAAGTATATTTTTTTGTTCTTCTTAATGGCGGTACAGGCTCGTTTTTTTAATATTGTATTTAATTACAGAGTAATTTCCACATATTGACATATTTTTAAAATTGGGCTCTGTACCGCCATTATTTATTATATTACGAATACGTGTGCCAACTACCTCGAAAAAATATTCAAAATTACAGCCGCAATCTTGGAACGCGTTTTTGCTACCTGTTGATCGCTACTGTTTCCTCTTAAGGTGATACAGTAGCGATCAACAGGTAGCCAAAACGCGTTCCAAGATTGCGGCTATAATTTTGAATATTTTTTCGAGATATTTGGCACACGTATTCGTAATATAATAAAGAATGGCGGTACAGAGCCCAATTTGAAAAATATAATAATATGTAGAAATTACTCTGTAATTAAATATAATATTAAAAAAACGAGCCTGTACCGCCATTAAGAAGAACAAAAAAATACACTTTCTTCAAATAAACTTTTTTATCCGATGCCTAGATTTTGTGTCATTTTGGAACTACTAATGAAATAAAACATTTTAGTAGTTCCAAAATGACACAAAATCTAGGCATCGGATAAAAAAGTTTATTTGAATAAAGTGTATTTTTTTGTTCTTCTTAATGGCGGTACATGCTCGTTTTTTTAATATTGTACTTAATTACAGAGTAATTTCCACATATTATTATATTTTTCAAATTGGGCTCTGTACCGCCATTCTTTATTATATTACGAATACGTGTGCCAAATATCTCGAAAAAATATTCAAAATTACAGCCGCAATCTTGGAACGCATTTTTGCTACCTGTTAATCGCTACTGTTTCCTCTTAATGGAAAATTCTTAAATTCTATTGTTTTTTACAATGTAAAAACTTGAAACTTTTACGGATTGTAGCTAATGATATGAACTATACATAAGTTCACTTTTTACATTAATTGTTTACGTTATGCTTCATAAATAAACAATAAAGTTTCAAATTTTTTGCCGATTCCGACTACTTTTCGTGTTAGTACATCATTTATGTTTTATACATATTTTAATAAACATGACGATATATTTTAATGTTTGAAAAGTGTAAGACTAAAAAGTAAAAAATAAAAAAATATGAAAAAAAGTTTTTAAGAAACGCTTTTCTTTAGTTACGAGTGACTAAAATTAAAAATATTATAAAAAAATCAACCAAAAAGCAAAAAATAAAAAAAAATTGAAAAAATCTAACACATTCGTTAAAGAAAAGCGTGGGGCGAAAACCGTTTATTCGATGAAGACGCGCCACGCTGTTCTTTGACAAATGTGTTAGATTTTTAAAATCTTTTTATTTTTTGCTTTTTAGTTGATTTTTTTATAATATTTTTAATTTTAGTCACTCGTAACTAAAGAAAAGCGTTTCTTAAAAATGTTTTTTTCATATTTTTTATTTTTTCAATAATTAATTTCAGATATTTAAAAGCCACATAGAACAGCACAATCAATTAAGTAGTAGTTTTCGCAACATAATTTTGCAGTATAGAAAAAGATTTTAATAATAATTTTTAATTTTCAAAATTATCCAGAAAGCCAACAAAAATAGTTTTAAATAATTAAATTTTTTTTTGTGAATCTTCATAGCAAAAAATGAATCTGCTCGGCACGCGAAGGGGCTGCCCCCATCACCACATCTTTAAAAATGTGTCTAGGCTCTCCTAGTTGACCGATTTCAATTTTTCAAAGTGCGTTTGAAAGTTTGAGCCTTTCTTTATAGTTAAAAAATCGACTATTTAACGTGCTTATTTTGGTCCCAGCATAATTTTTCAAATTTGCAATTTTTTTGATTAGTGGGGTAAAGCTCAATAGATCCGCTATAGTAATAGATAGCAATAAAAGTTAATAACAAAAATTGTAGACAACTTTGAGCTTTTCACATTACAAAATTAGTTAGAATGTTACAGGGTGTTCGGTAACCTAGTGGCAGACCAAACTTATGTTTTTTTTAAATAGAACACACTGTATTGTATTTTATATTCGAAATCTTCTTAACTGTCCCATCACAAAAATATAGGTTTGTTATGTTATACAGGGTATGTACAAAGTTATAACCAATTTTATATGAAAATCGTTACAAGTTCAACATCCTGTAAAAATAAAAATAAGCACAACAGAAATGGTTTATTGGTGCCATATTTTTTTGTTGATTATTAAATTTATTAGGAATGGTTGATTTTGCTAATTTTCTTTATATCGAATACAGGATGAGTCAAAACGCAAGTACATTATTTTCTCAGTAATTTTAAATGGAATTTTGGAAAATGGTATTTTTTATCACTATTAAAAAGTATACAGTACTTTATATCGTACTTTAATTTGTATACAGCATTCTCTATGTCTAAATTTATTAGTTTTCGAGATATTTTCATTTTTCAATGATCCAGTAGCATGGCCACCCAGATCACCAGAATTTAATAAACTGGACTGATTTTTTTGGGGTTACGTTAATAATGAAGTTTATAAAATACCTCCAACAACAAGGGATGAGATGAAAAATAGAATACAAAGTGTATTTTGATGTGTTAATTTACAAATTAATATGCTTCGTAGTGTAAAGCCTGGGTTTCCTCGAAAGCGGCACCGACAAACTGCGACCGTAACACTGCGATGAATTACGTCAGATTACGGTGAAAAATTCAAGGTTCTTCACTGCGGCAATGGAATGTGCAAACTCAGCAAGCGGTGGCTTCCAACGCATCCTTGGAAACCACCGCTATTATTTTGCGTGGTACAGTTTTTTATGACGTCATTCATAGCAGTGTAACTCTCGCAGTTTGTCGGTGCCGCTTTCGAGGAAACCGAGGCTTAAGTAACTCATTCAATGACCATTTTTAGGCATGCATAAATTTGTTAGGAGGTCATTTTGAACACCTTAGGTAATTAAATATTTTTCAATAATGTTGTATTTTGTGTTGATGTTTTTTTTTTGTAAAATTTTTTACTGATAAATTATTTTTCGTTCTTTATTTGTTACATTGTTACATTTGCATACCTAAGTAGTTTTTAATTGTTTCAAAAATGTTGTATGTTGTGGTCGTGTTTTTTTTTTGTAAAATTTATTACTAATAAATTATTTTTCTTTTTTTATTTGTTACATTTACATACAAAAGTAGTATTTAATTGTTTCAAAAATGTTGTATGCTGTGGTTGTGCTTTTTTTTGTAAAATTTATTACTAATAAATTATTTTTCTTTCTTTATTTGCTACATTGTTACATTGATATCAGTTTGAATTTGTTGGATTAATAATCAGTAATAGTAAATTGTCAGTTTTAGACAATTCAGTCATGGCTTACTTAAAATTTGGAAAGATTTAGGCCCTGATTAATAATTTACTCTGGAAACTGAAAATATCTCAAAAACTAATAAATTTAGACATAGGAATGTTATATAAAAATTAAAGTACTGTAATGGTACTTTTCGATAGTGATACAGGGTGTTCTATTTAAATCTACTGAGAAAATAATGTACTTGCGTTTTGAATCCCCCTGTATTCGATATAAAGAAAATTGCCAATATTAATCATTTCTAAAAATTTTGACAATCAATAAAAAAATATGGTACCAATAAACCATTTATGTTTTGCTTATTTTTATTTAGACAGGATGTTGATTTTCATATAAAATTGATTATAACTATTTACATACCCTGTATAACATAACAAACCTTTATATTTTTGTGACGGGACAATTAAAAAGATTTCGAATATAAAATAAAATACAGGGTGTTCCCTTCAAAAAAACATAAGTTTGGTCTGCCACCAGGTTATCGAACACCTTGTAACATTCTAACTAATTTTGTAATATGAATCTCAAAGTTGGCTACAACTTTTGTTATTAACTTTTATTGCTATATATTACTATAGCGGATCTATTGAGCTTTACCCCACTAATCAATCACCCTGTAGAGTATTTATAGGCGGAATATGAAGGCTGTAAGTTATGTTTAAGGGGTCGAAAAAATTTAAAGGAAAAATACAATTTTTTGCACTTTTTTCTCAATTATTGCTATTTTTAAACAATATACATTTAACTTTCAGTTTATAGCTAGTAAAATATTATACAAAATTCAAATTCTCTTTTTCTGAAGCGATTCTAGCAAAAAATAGACTCCTATGGAAATTGTCCAATTCAATTGTTAAATTCAATTGTCAAATTCAAAACAGATCCCTCTAGGGCCCAGAGCACGCCAAATAGAATTCTATTTTGCTGACGTCACAAAATAGAATTTCATAATGGGAGAATCGACGATTGCTAGGCAACGTGACGTCACTAAAATAGAATTCTATTTGGCGTGCTCCCACAGCTGGTCTATATCTACAATCTCTATTTTTGTTTTTCAATCAGTTATGTTTGTGATTCGGTTACCAAAATACAGGCTTTGTATATGCACTCTACATTCTAGCCAACAAACATTTATGCACTCACATACATTTTGAAATATTTTAATCATGAGAATTATTTTCAACTGTAGTTTCATTCTTTCATTCCCATTCATATATAATTTGATTGCGCAAATTGAATATTATGTATATTTACAGGTCGTTAAAACGAAAAAACCCGAAATCGCGTCCGTAATAGCACCGTACCAGTCAACAAGTCCAGAACAGTTATCCTTAGCCAGAGGACAATTAATAATGATTCGTAAGAAAACCGATTCCGGCTGGTGGGAAGGTGAATTGCAAGCGAAAGGTAGAAAAAGACAAGTGGGATGGTTCCCGGCCAGTTACGTTAAAGTTTTAAACAGTTCAGGTAGAATTAGTGGTAGAACCACTCCTGTATCTACTACTCGAATGCAACAAGAAGTTATTATTGGTGAGTATATTTATTTTTACATCCTTTTTAACGCAGAATGTAAACAAGGAGAATATGAAACTCAGGCCGGTTTTTCAGTGCTGTGTTACCTTATTTAATTTTCGGTCGCCGAAATATTTACAATCCGACCAGCCAGAGCTGGCGGGTGACCTAGAGCGAAAATACATAACGAGAAATACACAATACGAGAAGGTCACCCGCCAGTTCTCGCTTGTCGGATTGTATGCTGAATAAGTTTTTCAGTACTAGGTTTACCTGTTTAATTTGGCCAAGATTTCAACCGATACTCGTTAGATGGGTAACTCCAAATTTTGTTGTTACCCTTGCTTCCTGGAGGAAGAATATAGCCTCGCCAAAATTATTTTAATCTGTTCGTCCTTTGTTCAGTTTGTGTTATTTGTTTTAATTTTAATTAAATGTCTACGACAGTCTTGGATATATTACCCATCTTTGACGAAATGCCCCTGAAGATTGCCCCTGAGAGCGCAAGTACTTGGGCAAGATTTATAAATTACAGTGCTCGATATTTTATCTGCCTTTTATTTCTGAAATTCATATAGGTATTCGAGGATTCAACCATTAGTCCAGGAACCGAAGCTTTTCACCTCGCAATTTTTATAGAATGGATCGATTTGCTTGACAATTTGAAAATAAGTAGTGGCTAGTCCAAGGATCAATATCTATATTATGCCGAAAGACGCTTTTAACATGGGGGTGGTTGCTACCCCATCTCGGGGGTGGAAATTTTTATTATATTTTGACCGCAAAAGTTGATAAAAACATTCATTCTAAGCAAAAAATGTTCTATACATTTTTTTGATAGAATTAATAGTTTTCGATTTATTCGCTATAGAAAGTGTTAATTATAATATAACATACATTTATACATTTATTTTTTCGATATATATCGAAAAAATAAATGTTTTTCGATATATACTCATTTACGATTCACTCAATTTTCGCCGTAGGAAAAATTTTTTCAAACAAATTTCTTGGGAATTAAATAACCTACAATTTCATATTTAAACATTTTTTCGTATCTCAGATGCCAATCTTTCTATTCTGAAGAAAATCGTTACCAAACTGCAAAAATCGTTATTCGCTTTTAACTCCAGTTTTTTAAAAACCAATTATTCTAAGCCAGTCAAACTTCTAGAATCTATTAATAATGCATAAATAAAGAAGAGTGAATAAGGCCAATGACTAAAAACACCGCCAACTTGCATTATTATGCTTTTAATTGGATTTCTCCTTTTTTTTTTTCAACTAAATGTATTGATTTTTTAACCGTAACTTTTTCATTTTTTATCTTAGAAAGTTTGGTAAAAAATAATTTTGTAGGTTTTTACAAGATATACAGGTTGCGCCAAACCTCTGGTCTTCTTTAATTACGGCTAAACTATGAGATATACAAAAAAAATGTTTATAACAAAACTAATGTGTATCAAAGAGGTCTATAAGTTAAAATTATTTTCAATTATACAGGGTGAGTCAGAACGACGGTATGAACCAAAGTTGTATTTTTTTAAATGGAACACCTTGTATATTAAATCATTTTTGAATATATTATTTAAAAATATGAAAAATTTGTATAAGGTCTTATAGGCTTAAAGTTAATAATTTTCGAAATATTTACATTTTTATTGAGAAAAATGGTAATATTTATAGGGCTGTGGATTATGTTTCCAAGGAAATAAAAATTTAGGTGATAGTTCAAAGTTTTTAAAATATAGTGTTATTTTTAAATAATTTAATATTTTTTACTTTTAGCCATAAAATATACAGTGTGATCACTATTTGCAAATACAAAATTTTCTCATTTTTTTTAAATGGGACACCCTGTATATTAATTTTGCGTTTTGTAGTAAATATTACAACCTTTCTTTTGGTATAAGGTTGTATGTACCTAGCATGTTTTGTTTTGTAGATATTTAAAAAAAACTATAGATTTTACGTTTTTGCGGATTTTTTATTTAAAAATTTTTTTGCAAAAAAAATAATTATAATCTGGTTTTAGAAACATACACTAAAATATAAAATATGAAAATAAAAACGTAATTAAAGATTAAAATAAATCGTATGCTAGTACAATTCAATTGAATTTAATAACTTTAAATTATTTTACAGAAAATGTTTTACCATATTAATGAATGCATAAATTAGTTACTAAATTAAATAAACAACCAAATTTTAAATCAACCGTAGTAATTTTTCTACTACAGCAACTTTCCTGTACCAAATTAATTGTTAGTTAAATTGTATTTAGTTAAACTTTTAATTTACCTTTTAAATTTACTTACATACATGTTGGGAATATAAAAATTAATATAAAGTATGCTTATAACATATAATGAATGTTAAATGTATCAGCCAAATTATTTCTTAATATAAATAGTATTTACTGGTGTCACAAAAACTGGTAATACTTTTGAAGTTGAAATTTTTGTAACAATTTTTTATATTTTAAATTTTAATTTTTTAACCAAAAAATTTTTGGATATGACATTTGTTTTGGGCGAAACCATTAGAAATTATTACCAGCTTTTTTGACACGAGTAGGTACATAGATACTATTTACTTCTTAATATACTTCCATAACGTTCATTTGTTTCAAAGCATACTTTATACGTTCTCAAGATGTAGGTAAATTAAAAAGTTATTAACTGATCTTACTCGTAAATACAATATAACTAACAATTAATTTGGTACAGGAAAGTGGCTGCGGTAGAAGAATTACTACGATTGATTTAAAATTTGGTTGTTTATTTAATTTAGTAACTAATTTATGTATTCATTAATATGGTAAAATATTTTTTGTAAAATAATTTAAAGTTATTAAATTCAATTGAATTATACTAGCATACGATTTATTTTAATCTTTAATTACGTTTTTATTTTCATATTTTATATTTTAGTGTATGTTTCTAAAACCAGATTATAATTATTTTTTTTGCAAAAAAATTTTTACATAAAAAATCCGCAAAAACGTAAAATCTATAGTTTTTTTAAAATATCTACAAAACGAAACAGGTACATACAACCTTATACCAAAAGAAAGGCTGTAATATTTACTACAAAACGCAAAACTAATATACAGGGTGTCCCATTTAAAAAAAATGAGAAAATTTTGTATTTGCAAATAGTGATCACACTGTATATTTTATGGCTAAAAGAAAAAAATATTAAATTATTTAAAAATAACACTATATTTTAAAAACTTTGACCTATCACCTAAATTTTTATTTTCTTGGAAACATAATCCACCACCCTATAAATATTACCATTTTTCTCAATAAAAATGTAAATATTTCGAAAATTATTAACTTTAGGCCTATAAGACCTTATACAAATTTTTCATATTTTTAAATAATATATTTAAAAATGATTTAATATACAGGGTGTTCCATTAAAAAATACAACTTTGGTTCATACCGTCGTTCTGACTCACCCTGTATAATTGAAAATAATTTTAAATTATAGACCTCTTTGATACACATTAGTTTTGTTATAACCATTTTTTTGTATATCTCATAGTTTAGCCGTAATCAAAGAAGACCAGAGGTTTGGCGCACCCTGTATAAGGCTATTCATATTAAATCCTTTTAAAACCCTCAGTCGCAAAATAGGTGACTTTGAAAGGGATGGTAAAGGTGGTTTTTGTATGTTATTACAAGTTTTAATTGTCAATAGCCCACTTAATTTTTGCCGTCGAAAAAATGCTTGCAAACCAAGTTCTTGAGAAGAGGGAACTTGCATAAAATTTTAAATTCGAAAAAAATATTATAAATCACAACAGAACATAATTTAAAACATGTATCAAAGATAAAAAAAAGTTTTGTTTGTCTTTCGTTTGGCCCCTAAAGACGATTAAAAATTCAAATTATAGCAGCCAGCCCAAAACGCGTCGTGACGTCATCGGGTTATATATGTTTACATTCCGCACCAACAAAGTAAACAAAATTGTATATAATTCTGTGGCTTGGTTCTAAAAGGGCCAATGCCAATATTTTACTTTTTTGTACAGCTTTATTTAAAATTTAAAATTGACCAAACAAAACGCAAAAAATTGACATTAGCCATTTTAACACCAAGCCACAGTATCTCATTTGGTGCTAAAATGACCAATGTCAATTTTTTCAGTTTTATTTTGTCAATATTAAATTTTAAATAAAGCTGTACCAAAAAGTAAAATATTGACATTGGCCCTTTTAGAACCAAGCCACAGAATTTTAAATTAGACATTACAAACGTCAGTAGAAAATAAAGTTATGTGACGTGTGTGAAAATAGTGTTTTTGATCGTTTGAACTATTTATAGAAAATTTGAATTTTTACAAAATGGTTTTATTTTCAATAGTAAACCTTCTTTCCTTTCCTTCAATAACTATATCAAACTCCAATCTCAACAAACTGGTATATATTATTACAATGACATATGATAAATGTCATTAGAATCTCAATATTTTTCCTTTATTCCGCGACGACGAGCTGGCCAAATACCCAAGTAGGTGGAGGCCAATAAACTAAAGAAGAAGAAGAAGAATATACCTAAATGTAACCATAAACGGAACCATATAGTTAAACTATGTGACGTCACGGGTCGTTTGAACTATTTTAAAATACAGAAGACTTTAAAGTACTTCTAAGTTATTATTAGTTTTTGAAGCGTGAAATTTTGGAAATCTCATTTATGTACAAAACTGAACATTATTATGTAATAAAAACAAATGTGCAAGTTCCCTATTAAATAAGCTACAATTTCATAATGAAATATTTTTTTGTATCTGCGATGCTAATCTTTCTATTTTGAAGAAAAGAGCATTTTTACCAAACTACAAAAATTCGTTATTCGCTTTTAACTCCATTTTTTTAAAAACTAATCTTTCTAAGTCGGTCAAACTTGTAGAACCTATTAATAATACATAAATAAAGAAGGCCAATGACTAATTTTAATTAAGGTGGTGATTAGGGGGTGGTTTCCGGTCACTTTTTCGTTGATAAAAAATAGGGACTGACATTCTTTTTATTATATGTCACTTAATTTTTGAGCTAGAGACTTTTTTTATTTCTAGAGATAGATATTTTTAAATACTTTAAATTAGTTTGAAGAAGATATCTTCGAAAAATGCATAGTTTTCCTGTCTTTTGACTTTGAAACTACAATATTTAGTATTTGACGAAGAAGAGCTAAAATATAATAAAGTATAAGCATTTTTGTTAAGCAAAGTTGTTTTGATAAAACGAAAACTGTTTGAGTTATAAGCAGAAAACTGATCCAAAACCTTGATTTTTTCTATATAAAACTAACATTTTCGATAGCGAATAAATCGAAAACTATTAATTTTATCAAAAAAATGTATAGAATGTTTTTTGCTTAAAATGTATGCTTTTACCAACTTTTGTGGTTAAAATATATATTAAACAATTTCCACCCCCCGAGATGGGGTGGCAACCACCCCCATGGTAAAAGCGCCTTTTGTCATCATATAGATTTTGATCCTTGGAGTATCCACTACTTATTCTCAAATTTTCAATCAAATTGGTCCATTCTGTAAAAATTGCGAGGTTTTGTCCTATTTTAAGCTTCATTACTTGGACTACAAATCTTATTTTAATTCTTAATTACACTGTAATATGTTTTCACAATTCGAAGTTTTCTTTCCGGGGAAATAAAACCTCTAATGGGACCAAGTTTCTCGTTACGCCTATTCGTGGTTTTTATTATTTTCAAACCAAAAGAATGAGGAATAAAAGAAGACATGGGGAAGTCTTAAAGTTGCACCTCAGTGCCTGTCTATTCATCATGGTCAAATTCCAAGGAAAACTTGGTTCCAATACTTAGTTTAGAGTAAAACTAATATAAAACAATTCGCTGTAAAACGAAATTAAGGGACGTCTTTTATATCAGTCCGTTCAGAGAGCTCCATAAACGCCCTTAAGTATGTTTTACTCTCATTAGATTATACACCCTCTGAAGATCTCTAATCAGTGGTGGATCCAGGAGAGGGCGATGGGGGCGACGCCCCCCCCCCTAGTGATAATTTTATATATTTTGGTGATATATTTTGGGTAAATACCCAGGGTTTTTACCCGATTTGGGTATTTATACGGGTTTTTTTATTAAAAAATTAGTTGTTAATAAAAAAATTTTTTTCAAGAAATTGAAACATTAACACATAATTACATACTAAAATCTAAATCAGTGAGATTCTCATTCTCACTAGCTCTTGAGCTATCATGTCTATACTGCCGTACTAAGCGCAAAGGGGGTATCTGACACTTTTGGATATATTGAAATTTTGATGTCTAGTAAATTCTTGGATCTTCCTCTATACGTTACTAAAGCCCTTTAGCCATAAATATGAATAGTTTATTTATAAATCGCATATTTTGTTTGACGTATCTACAGTTTTAACCTATTTTGCTAAGCATAATTGGGTGTAACCAACATATACTAAGGTATAAAAGTAGTATCTTCACAGATACGGCTGTTTACCTTTAGTTTTTGTTAGATACTCCTATATTGCCTTAGTACTTAATATACTTAGTACTTCCTATTTACCACCTTTTGCCTCTAGTATGTTTGTAGGAACTACAAATTGTAAATAGATGTTACCTGTTTTTTGATCCAATTTTTGTTCTTGTGAAGTATCAAAAACATTCAAGACAGCAAACACACTGAGATCTGTGTTATCTAAAACCAGGGTTGGCAGGTTTAAACCAACATGCTTAAAACCTTGGTTTAAACCATGGTTTGAATCAACTTTTTCTTTAAGAAAAAAACCTGGTCTTTTTATTAAACCTCCAAACTGGTGTTTTTATTTAAAGTTTTTTATGCAGCTGCCGCAAATGAAGAAAATTAAGATAAATAAATTATATTTTTTACTTTCGAACTTATTTATAAAAATAAAAATTCTTAATCATTTTTTTCATTGTTTATTACTATTATTTTATAAAATAATTTATTCATTTTTAAAGTATTTAGACTTTTGATACTTGCATCAAATAAACCTGGTCTAAACCAAATAAACCTGGTTTAAACAAAAAAAACTGGTTATTTTGGTATTTTTTAAACCTTGGTTTTTGCCTACCCTATCTAAAACTAAATTATTTATACAATTTATAAAATAAAATTATTATTATTTTATAAAATAATTTATTCATTTTTAAAGTATTTAGACTTCTGATACTTGTATCAAATAAACCTGGTTTAAACCAAATAAAAAAAACTGGTTATTTTGGTTTTTCTTAAAACCTTGGTTTTTGCCTACCCTATCTATAACTAAACTAACAATGAACAAGAAAGAACAAAGAATTGTATTTATAAAATACCTTGTGAATGCGAACAACTTTACTTAGGTGAAACATCAAGATCATTAAACGTTAGAATAAGTGAACATCAGTCTTATATTAAAAATAGAGAATTTGATAGATCTCAAATATATCAACACGCATGGGACAGTGAACATAGGGTTCAGTGGAAAGATTTAACTATAGTCCTGAAAGAAACAGATAGTAAAAAGAGAAAAATTATAGAAGCAGCTCTAATTATGCTAAATGAAACCAACTGCTATGAAGCTAATATTTTATATTATATGTCTGAATTACCGATATGAATGAGTCAGATTAAATTAAATTATTAAAAGATTTTTTTTACTAAGCAACAACATTTTTGTTTAATTTAGTAATATTTTGTATTTTGAAAACGACATCCGATGTGGACTTAGAAACGTCAACAAAATCATTTTTTCAGTTAAATTGTGGCTTAGTTCCCATTTAGAATAATAAATTACATAAATGCCACACAGAAATAGCTTCAGGACAATATTGGGAATACATAAACAATATTTTTAAAAAAATCAGAACTTTGAACTGATCAAATTTAAATATCTATTATTAGATAGATTACTAAGCGTTAATGGTCATAGAAGTGTCTTTTACTTGAGCATTTCAGCATAACTACTTTAAATCTTTTATTAATCATTGGTAGTATCTAGTGTAAATACTAAGATTTATTGGTGGTATCTGCTTTTACTTAAGAACTTTGGACGTAACTACGCAGACACCACTTACTTGGCGTAGTAAATTGCAGTTGCAACTAAAACATCTTAGCATTGTTATTATTTTTCGTTGTAAATTTGGCAGTATCTGGTATAATTAATGTAAAATAATAAATTTTACTATTGAAACAATACGTTCAGCTAAAGAAAAAAATAAGAAACTCAATAAAAAAGGTTTGAAGGTTTTACCTAGTAAAAAACCAAAATAAATGAGGTTTGAACTTTAAACGTCGTTTTCTCAGTTTGAGGTCTAATGTAGATACCCCCTTTGCGCTTAGTAGGGCAGTATACGGGATATCTATCTCACTGATCTCACTCTCATTTTCACCCTCATCATCGCTAGTATCATCGCTGAGGTCAATATAGTCATTATTTGGATTTTGTGTCTCTTCAGCTTGGCCTGTTGTCAATTCATCAATTTCATGTTTCCCTTTTTCGTTTTCGTGTAGTAATTTCCAGTTGTGAGCCAAACATGTAATTTTTCCAGCCTTAGTGTTTCTCAAACGATTACGTTTTTTATTGTGGATCCAACTGAACGTACTGAACGATCTTTCAGTTGCTGCAGAGCTAACTGGAGCTGATAATATGCGAACAGCAACTTCCGAAAGACGACTACCTTTGCAGATCCCTTTCCACCATACCAATGGCGATACTGATGCTGCAGAAATCTACACAAATTCTTTTCCCCATAGCCCATCCTTTGCAATATAATTGGCCAAGTCACTGGAAGCCGAAGTGGCAATTTTCATTTTGTCAGCAACTTTGTGAATGAATTCCATTGCGTCCACATGCTCGACTGGCGTTAAATGGCAACCCTGACTCGAGGCAACCCTGTTTGCAGTGTGCTCTTGCCAACGGCGGATCCAGCAACCTTGCAAGGTGGGGGCAATGAAATAAAAAATTTCTCGTCACTAACGTACGCAGGATTCTTTTTCGGGATGGTCTGTTATTTTCTTCTTCTTCATGTAAGTACCATATCCTTTCAGAGAGGTGGTTACGGTCATAGCTATCTTAATTTTATTTACTGCCACCCTAATCAATCATGAAGTTCTTCTTCGCCCTGGACTGCATTTGCCTGCTATTTTTGTAGCAACCTATATTTGGGACCTCTCATTACATGTCCGAAATACTCCAGTTTTCTCTTCTTGGTGCTTTTTATAATCGCAGTAGTCTTGCTGAGACATTATAGTATTGTGTAGTTTCGAATCTTCTTCACCCAAGAAACTCTTAAAATTCTTCTATAGCGCCACATCTCGAGAGCCTCAAGGCGATTTAGATCTTCTTTATTGACAGTTCAAGACTCGACACCATACAGTAAGACCGAGAAACGTAGGTCCGTAATGCCAATTTTAAGTCTCTGTTACATGACACTTTAGACATCCTTCTAAAAGTGGCTCTTATTCGGGATCTTTGTTTTAGAATTACAATTTTATAAAATAAGATAGTTTTTGTTTTTCAAAGTGTATTAAAAGTAACGAAAATGAATAATTTTCCTACGGCATGATGCTGTGCGCAGCCTACAGCGTCTATTGGAAACCACCGGCTTACTTTATTGCAGTCGACAATACAAACCTTTCTAGAAAACAAATTACCATAATATAGCAGCGGCAATTACTATTTTTATCTGGACTCTGGCATTTAATTGAATAGATGGTAATAAACAGATTTATTGTGGGAATTTTTCATTTGTTATGTTCCAAAGACTTTTTAATAATTTTCGATTCCAAGGAATTCTGCCATATTTAGGTATGTTTCAGTTATTCAGTTATCAACAGGACACAAAACTCACTATTTTTTTTTCAACCGTAGGTAATCTCTTTCTTAAAAAAAGTGTCAGTAGACACCAGGCGAGGTCTCAAGGAGGGGGCAATTGACCCCATTGACCCCCCCCCCTTGGATCCGCGCCTGGCTCTTGCAAGCAAGAAGGCTTTGTAGAGTATCTAGAAAACTACCCCAGCGGGTTTTCACTGGCAATTTTAGACTGTTATATTTTTCTCCTTGTTAATCTTAGTAAACAGGGCATTTAATATATGAACATTTTTTTGGCATTTCACTATCTCCGTGCAACTGTTGAAGAATGTTTGTGCTGATTTACAGTTAACTATGTCATTACAGAGTAACTGTAAGGTATGACAAAGGCATCCCAAGGGTACAAGATGGTCATACTTGTCAGTCAATAAAGTAAATGCTCGTTTCATATTGGCTGCATTATCCCCAATGACGACAAGGAACTTCTCAGAGTTGTATTCCTCAATGATTTCTGACATTTTTTTACACAAATAGTCTCCCGTGCGTGTGTTTGTTTTCTTCAGTAGCAAGAAACTCAACAAAAATCGGCTCAGGCTTTGATATTACAAAGTTTACAATACTTTCCTTCCGTATATTGCTCCAGCCATCACACTGAAGATGTAAATTTTTGGCAATAGCCAAATCGGAGCTAAGATCAGCTTTCATTTGGTTATATTCTTTATCCAATAAAGTAGTGGACACACATTTCCTGGTAGGAAGTTTATATGAAGGTCTTAGTTTCTTGAAAAAATCAATCCATAAGGGGTGTTCTACTAAAGATAATGGTGATCCACTAATCATAATATGAAAATCGCTTTGGCCAAAGATTGATTTAGATTGCTCTGAAAACAAAAAGGAAACACACTTTACACTACAAAAGGAAATACGGCAATTTTATTATCATCATCATCATCATTGGCTCGACAGCCCTTTCTGGGTCTTGGCCTGTTCCAGGATTCTTCTCCACTCTGATCTGTTTCGTGCTTTTTTTCTCCAGTTTTTTATTTTTAAGATTTTTATATCATTTTCTATTTGTTCTAAATATCTCAGCTTCGGTCTTTCTCTTGTTCTTTTTCCTACTGGCATCTGTTTGAATATTTTGTTTGGTATTTCGCCTTCTTCCATTCTTTCTACATGTCCCATCCAACGCAGCCGTCCTATTTTAGGGTCCAATTTCATTATACAAAAGGTTTTAAAATAAACTTACATTTTCTTAAGCACTCATCGTGTCCAGAAACCCTTTCAAATCAATTTGTCGTCCAGAGGCAGAGGGAACCGCAGAGGCATGAGATGAACAAGGTATAGAGCTAGGGGTCCTGTAAGTCCTGTTTCTCATTGATTTCATTGGAGTTTCTGGAATGTGTTTACTTCTAAATGGAATGGAAGACCTTGAAGCACATCCTGACATGGATGAAGAAGATAGACATGGCGAGCTTGGACTTGGACGCTTTTCTCTCGCAGGCGTGCTTGGATTTAAACATTGTGGTGGATCAATTATTACATCTTCATCTAGATCGAGCTGAAAAAATATGTCACCTTTACCTTTACGCCTTTATCCTTTACCTTTTAATTAAACAATTCAATTATTTGATTTTTCACTTAAACATAATGAGCGTGAAAATGAGCCAAGGCTAGTTAGGCGGAGGCCTTAAACCTTGATTAGCAATTGACTAATTGGACTGTCATATGTAAAAGTTTATATGCTCAAAAAATTATCATTTTTAGTTTTAGTTGAATTTTAAACCTACCTGCTCAGTTTCTCTATCTCTGTGCTCAACCTTGGTTGACTCGAAAGTTGAAGCACTCGAAAAAAATTAGGTTTGCTTTTATTCTTCTTGCATGCTTTGTCTACTCCGGCAGGCCTACAGCCAGCGGAAACCGTGTGACGAAATGCGGGTTGCCTGCTTGCAAGCTTTTAAAATCTTAAAAACAAAGTTAAGGTTAAAAAGAGGAAAAACCCAAATTTGGGTGGGTAAATATATTTTTGGGTATTTACCCGATAAATACCCGGTATTTATATATTTACCCATCGGGTAAATACCCACGGCACATCACTACCCCCCCCCCCCCTCTCAAACTAAGTTATATAAATATAAAGATTATAAAAACATTCATTTATTCATTTATTTTGCATAGAAATTTAGCCAATCGGCCCCCCTCTTGACGATGCTTGATCCTGCTGGATCCGCCACTGTCTCTAATGAGAGTGAACCGTACGTAAGGGTGTTTATGGCGCTCTGTAAACGAACTGAAATTTAATCCGTCTCTTAATTGTTTTAATATGTTAAGAAAAATATTGAGTGTTATTGTTATTATTTTATCAGTTACTACTACCCACTACTATTTAGAAACAATAGGATTTGTTATTTTCTTCTCTCTTTGCTTTTAATTGAATATTTTTCTATCAGTTATAGACCAGGATTGATCTATAAAAAAACGTCTATTTTTGGATGTGAGAGGTGGCATTCTGATTTTTGCAGATAAAGTTAGGTGACAACTTCAGTAATAATAATTGACTTAGCTCCTTCTCAAATATGCCCGGAACATTAATAAAAAAATTAAAATATTTAAAAATTTCGAAAAACATCGATTTTTTTCTACTTTCTTTGCTTATAACTTTAAAACGATTCGTTTTGGAACAAAGTTGTAGAAAAATAAAATAAAGATACATAATTGAATTTTGTATGATATGCGACTGGTTAAAAATATCTTAAAGTATTACCCTTTCTGCAAAATAGCAATAAATACAAAATAAGGGGGCAAAATAAGCCTGTTGTTTTTCAATGTTTTTTAACCACTTTCGTGGCACTTGGAAACTTAGTAATTCGCTTAGAAAATTCTTATAGCATACTTAAACCGTCTACCAAATTTCGTTAAAATCGGCCAAATAGATTTTGCATAATAAATTTGCAATCTAAATTTTAAAAATGCAAATTTTTTAAAAACTTTCTAAACAAAAAGTAGACCATTTAGAAGTTTTCTAATTTTTCTACATATAAAGAGGCGCTCTACCTATCTAATACACTTTACAGAATTAATTTCGGATTATTTAAGCGGCCTCTCAATGTTTTAGAATTATAAACAATCTTTTGGCTTATAAACAGATAGCTTTGTTTAACAATAAAAAAATTAATTTTTAGCAATGCAAATAATTAAAACCGGTATAATCTGACTTAAGCTTTCAAATGCTGTAAGCAGAATTGCTATTTTATTTTTTAATCAAAAGTTATTCGGGGTCAAAAATTGCAATTTTTCGATTTTTTGAAAGTTCAACCGCGTTTATCTCGAAAATCATGCATACTACGAAAAAACTTGTAAAAACATTTTTTTGCTTAGAATTACCCAAAAAATACAAAAAATTGTTTTATTTTGCGAAAAATTGCTGTTATGGTATTCCTCAAGTTCTTTGTTTACGACAATCTTATCGACATCCGGATCAACTATTACCCAAAAAATTTGTGTTTTACGGGTCAAAATACATATAAAATCTTTGGTAAGACCATCTACATAAAGGAGGCCGTTGTACCCCCTCCCTGGCAACAGCTCTAATTTGTTCATAAGCCAAAAAATTGTTTATGACTTTAAAACATTGCTGAGGCTGCCTAAATAATCCGATTTTAATTCTGTAAGGTGTATTAGATAGGTAGAGCGCTTGTTCATATGCAAAAAAATTAGCAAACTTTTAAATGGTTTACTTTTTGTTCAGAAAGTTTTTAAAAAATTTGAACTTAAAAAAAATGAGAATGCAAAATTATTATGCAAAATCTATTAGGTCGATTTTAATGAAATTTGGTGGACTGTTTAAGTATGTTATAAGTATTTTTTTAGCGAATTACGATGGTTCTAACTGCAACCGAAGTGGTTGAAAAACGTTGAACAAAATCCGGGTTATTTTGCCCCCTTATTTTGTATTCATTGCTATTTTGCAGAAAGGGTAATAATTTAAGACATTTTTAACCAGTCGTGTGTCATACAAAATTTAACTATCTTTATTTTATTTCTCTACGACTTTGTTCCAAAATGAATCGTTTTAAAGTTATAAGCAAAGAGAGTAGAAAAAATTCGATGTTTATCGAAATTTTTAAATATTTAATTTTTTTATTACTGTTCCGGGCATATTTGTGAAGGAGCATAAGTCAATTATAATTATTGAAGTTGTCACCTAACTTTATCTGCAAAAATCCGAATGCCACCTCTCACATCCACCTCAAAACAGATCAGCCTGGTCTATTACAACGTTTTTTTTTTGCTCGTCTTTGGCAGTGCTTCAAATATTGGGAGAATTTACTACTAACTTTCTCAGCACAGCGGACCGTTTAAGTCAAAGCTTTCATTCCTCATCCAAAATAGTCGTAAATTCGGGAAATATATAATAACTATGAGTTATTATAATAATTGATAATAACTATGAGTCAAAAAAGCCGGAAACTAAAACTCGGAAAGTTGACTTGTGGTTCGTAGTGGGATCTTTTGTAATAGGGAACTTGCATAAAATTTTAAATTCGAAAAAAATATCACAACAGAACATAATTTAAAACATGTATCAAAAATAAAAAAGTAGTTTTTGTTTTCCGTTTGGCCCCTAAAGACGATTCTAAATTCAAATTAGAGCAACTAACCCAAAACGCGTCGTGACGTCATATCATTGTATGTTTACATTTTGCACCGACAAAGTAAACAAAATTGTATATAATTTTAAATTAGAGATTATAAACGTCAAGAGAAAATACAGTTAGGTGACGTCACAAGTATTTTGATCGTTTGAACTATTCATAGAAAACTTGTGCTTTTACAAAATGGTTTTATTTTCCATAGTAAATCTTCTTTCCTTTCCTTCAAAAACTGTATCAAACTCCAATCTCAACAAACTGTTATATATTATTACAAGGACATACGATAAATGTCATTAGAATATAAATATTCAAAAATACCCAAGTACATGGAGGCCAATAAACTAAAGAATGAGAAGAAGAATATACCTAAATATAACCAGAAACATAACAATCTAGTAAAACTATGTGACGTCACGGGTCGTATGAACTATTTTAAATTACAGAAGATTTTAAATTTAATAAGTTTAATTTAAGTATATCTAAGATATTATGAGTTTTTGAAGCGTGAAATTCTGGAAATCTCATTTTTAAACAAAACTGAACATTATTATGTAATAAAAAAATGTGCAAGTTCCCCATTATGTATTTTAATAATTACGTCAAAAGATGAGAACGATTTGATTCCAGTTCAATGCTACTACAGAGGTTCTCTGAGGAGATTTATGAAGTCGAAATGCGCACAAGCACATAATGGAAGCCCTATTCTGAAATCAAATCTCAATCATCTTTCACTTTTAGTTTGGAAATAACTAATTTTTCGTAGTTTTTTGTATCATTCTTCATGTCATGTAAGAGTTTGAAATTAAATCTTCATTTTCAGATAAGGTGATAGCACTATATCCATATTCGGCAGGAAATCCGGATGAATTAACATTTGCAAAAGATGATATCATTAGTGTAACTGCTAGAGAAGAAGAAGCGTGGTGGAGGGGTGAATTAAACGGAGTTTCAGGACTTTTCCCCAGTAACTACGTCTCACCGTTGCAGCAATGTAAGTACACTTGATATTATACACATAGAATATCGAAATTGATAGTGTAGAAGTAAAAGGCCACAGTCATGTTTAGTAGTTTAATACTTTTGACACTACTGTCAGATATTTTTGGAGACAAAATAAAGTAACACATTTCAAAAGAGATAAAGATGATATATGAGGAGATATAGAGATTGAGATGTGTAAATGTGTAAACGATATCTTACTTATCTTAAGGGGATGGTAGTTTCGGCTCTAATGCTATTTAAATGGGATTAATTTTTTTTCATATATTGAGAAAACTAATTAGTATTTTTGAAAAATTTAAACGCAGAATGAAAGATTACGTTCTTACCGAGGGCCTAAAGTCCCTGAAAACTTCTATAATGTTTATTTTAATAAGTTACAAGGGTGAAAAACTAAGAGAAAATGTTGTGTGATTTTTAATTTCAAATATCTCGTTCAAAAGAAACTTTTTATTTATTCTAAGGGACTTTCGGCCCTCGATAATAATTTAGTCTTTCATTCTGCGTTTAAATTTTTGTAAAAATATTTATTAGTTTTTTCATATTCGAAAAAAATGGACACCATGTCCGTGGTGATATTTTCCAAACCTATCGAACATTCGCTCTCTTTGTCATACAACGCACTGAGTCAAATAGAATATGATGGCAAGACAGTGACAATTTTAAATATTTGACATGACATCGGGAATATTTTGAGTTGTTGATTAAATAATATTGATAGTGTATTTGATAAATAATTGATTTAAGACGTGAACTTAATAAAAAGTTAATTTATTATTTATGGACGATCTAAGCAGATTGACCAAGAATTGAACAATATATTCTGTGATCCAAGTATTTTATTGTTAAAGATGTTCAAAATTGTAAGCGTTCCATAGTAACAATATATTATTAAAAAATCACTTTAACACTTTTCTCTTTTTATTATCATATTTATTAACTGAATTAATAATTTTGCAATTATACAAGTGACATTTATCCAAGAACATTCAAAAGCCATCTCTTTAAAGTTAATGATGACATTGTCAAGTAGTAATGTACATATCCATACCAGTGAGAATTTTACTACACGTAATTTGCCGTGTAAAGACAGAAAAAGTAGAGATAGCCGTAAAATGTTTGCGAATTATGTACCGATGGCCTTAACGGATATCATCATCATCAACCCGTACGCGTCCACTGCTGGACATAGGTCTCCCTCAACTCATTCCATCTGCCTCTGTTTTGTTCGGCTGCTTCAGTTCGTCTCTCCATCTGGTTGGTGGGCGTCTTGTACTCCATAGTGCTTCTTCTCGTGGCCTCCACCCGACAATACGTTTTTCCATCGGTTGTCCGACAATCTGGCGACGTACCCTTCCCAATTTCACTTTAGCGCCGCGATTCTTTCGACAGCCTCTGTTGTTTTTATTCTACGACGTATTTCTTCGTTTGGGATTCGGTCTCTCAGTGAGCTCCAACATCTGGCGCTCCATAGCCCTCTGATTTACGCGAATCTTACTCCCTACCTTTTTTGTGAGTGTTAATGTTTCCGCTCCATAAGTGAGTACATACAGGCAACACACACTGGTCAAAGATTTTCCTTTTTAGACATATGGGTAAGTCCGATTTAAATACATAGTTGAGTTTACCAAACGCTGCCTAGGCTAATCCTACGCGACGTGGGAGCTCGCACGTCTGGTTATCTCTTTCCAACCGAATTTCATGTCCCAAGTACTTACAAGATGCAGTCTGCTCAATATCCATTCCATCAACAAGAATATTACGATTTTGCACCAGATTAATCATTATTTGCGTCTTGTTGATATTAAACTTTAGTCCGACCTCTAAGGAAGCGTGATATAATTTGTTCAACATTATTATTGCATCATCCATACGATCGGCTATAAGGACTGATTCCATTTATGTTGATACCATATTCGTTCAGATCTACCTTCTTAAAAGTGTGTTCTAAAAGCGTTGTGAATAGCTTTGGTGAGATGGTGTCTCCTTGCCGCACTCCTCGCTGTATACAGAATTTATTTCTTTGTTATTCAGATAGACTTAACGGATATAGAAAGATCGTGTTCTTGGTTTAATTTTATGTAATTTGGATGAGCTTCAATTTCATTGATACTGACAATTTTCCAATGCCGATTGCTTGAAGATATATTTTAGGTGTTGTTATAACTGTATAACAACAATTGTATAATAACAACGTCAATGGACTGGCTTATCGGTAGATGAATTACTACATTCCGCGCAAGATCGAGAACGATATCGGCAAATTTTCATGGAAGCTACCCACGGCTAAAATTTGGACACGGTACTTAAAGAAGAAGAAGATACTGTATTCTTTAGACTGGAACAATGAAACAATTAGCTTTTTTCACTGATTGATCCGGTTGTCAAGGGACCCAGACCTATGCGTTTGCTAATTTTAGATGTGACTTCCAGAGCTTTATGTATTCCATATAATTCCGCTGTTTGTATACTACAGATTGTTGAAAAATGAAATTACGCTATTGATTGATCTATTTAAGTAACTTACAACTTGTACCATATTCATTCTTGCTGGAATCGGCAGACAAGGAACATATTTACGACTTAAATATTGTATAAACATTTTCAATTTTTTTGCAACACGAAAATGCAGCATCTGCATAATACTCTGGTTAAATCGGACAGTGCAGGAAGAATCTATACCGGTTTCGGAGATTTTTTCCTCCTCATCAGTAGTCCCATATCCTCTTCTCTCCGATTTCCCCAGGTATCACACTTTGGGCCTTTCCGAATTGCAAAGAACGAAATGCCGCGGATGAACTAGAGCCATCTACCGAAAATAAATATTTTGTGTTGGTTTCATGTGACGTCACTTGCTAAGACGCGGATGGCGTGCAACGGTATTTATGTTGTAAGAACCATATACAGTGATGAGTGCGCTAAGAACCGGCAAAATAATGCAAAATGTGAAAAGCACAATACGTTGTGAAATAAAAGAAGATGAAACTAATAGAGGTGGGAAATTATCGATAGGAACCCATCAATTTCCATTACATTACACAGTTTCCCACCTTTAGACGTATCGGAGGAGTAAGACAACAACTGTCATTGTGACAGGAGAATTCTATAAAATTCTCCTGACACAGACGTCTAAAGGTAATGTACACTATGTAATGTAATGTACATTTATAGGTTCCTATCGATCATTTTACACCTACTAGTTTCGTCTCTTTTTATTTCACAACGTATTATGTTTTCCTTCTTTTGCGTTATTTTGACGGTTATTAGCGCGCTTATCACTGTATGTATAAACTCGTATACTATTCGTCGTGTGCAAGTACTTGGAGGGGATACGAGAAACGATCGTGCGCGAATAACGGAGAAATTTTGCAACTGTCTTAAATAATTCATTGTCAATTGAAATTGTCAAATTTACGTATCTTCTTCTTGTGCCACTCCTATCGGAGATTGGAAATCATCAAGACTACCCTGACTTTGTTTACAGCTGATCTAAAAAGTTCATTAGTGGTCCAGCCAAACCACTCTCTCAAATTCCGCATCCACGACATTCTTCTACGGCCTGGATTCCGTTTTCCTTCTATTTTTCCTTGCATTATATTTTGAAGTAATGCGTATTTATGACCTCTCATCAGGTGACCCAAATACTCGAGTTTTCTTCGTTTTATCGTTAATAAAATTTCTGGGTCTCTTCCTATCCTTCGTATTACTTCAAGATTTGTGATTCTTTCAACCCAACTTATCTTCAGCATTCGACGGTAGCACCACATCTCGAAACTTTCAATATTTTTTATGTTGTTCTGTTTGAGAGTCCAGGCCTCTACACCGTATAATAGCGTGTTAAATACGTAGCCATTTAGCATTCTTAATCGTAGAGGGATGCTTATATCTCTGTTGCAGAAGAATTTTTTCATCTTTATGAAGGTGGCCCTGGCAATTTCGATACGTCTTTTTATTTCATTGTTTTGGTCTCCAGTTTCGTTTATTAAAGTTCCCAAGTATTTATAACTTGATACTTTTTCAATTTGAATGCCGTTTATACTAATATGTGCTGGTTGTGTCATGATTTTACTGAAGACCATATACTTGGTTTTTTTGATATTAATGTTTATGCCATAATTGTTGCAAGCAATATTTATGTTTGTAAGTAATCGTTGTAATTCTTCTACTGTTCTTGCAACTAGTACGGTGTCGTCTGCGTATCGAATATTATTTACAACCTCTCCATTGATTAAGATTCCTTCATTTGCTTGCAAAAGGGCTTCCTGGCAGATGCTTTCACTATATACATTAAATAGCAGTGGTGACAAAATGCATCCCTGTCTTACTCCTCTACGTATTTCTATTGCTTTTGATATCTCGTTTTCTATTTTGATGTTAGCTTTCTGATTCCAATATAAGTTGAGAATTATTCGCAGATCTTTATTATCTATGTCTTTTCTTTCAAGAATGTCTCTTAGCCTATCGTGGCGTACTCTGTCAAACGCTTTTTCAAAATCGATAAAACATGCATGTACTTCTTGATTAACGTCTAGGCATCTTTGTGTAAGAACATTCAAACCGAAGAGAGCTTCTCGAGTATTTAGTCCTTTTCTGAACCCCATCTGTGTATTACTAATATCTGACTCCAACTTTTGATAAACTCGGTTGTGGATGATTTTTAGAAATATCTTTAGTAGATGGCTCATTAAAGATATTGTTCGATGTTCTGAACATTCTTTTGCATTGGATTTCTTTGGCAGTGTAACGAATGTAGACAGCAGCCACTCTTGAGGTATAATACCAGTATTGTATACTGTGTTAAATAAGTGCAATATTATACCTATTGATTCATCATTCAAGAGCTTTAGTAATTCAGTAGGAACCTCATCGGGTTCATTTGCCTTTCCAGTTTTGGAATTTCTAAGTGCCATTTCTACTTCACATTTTAGGATTTCAGGTCCCGTTTCACCATTTACCTTGTCAATGTTATTTCTGTTGTCCTCAAACAATTCTCTTATGTATTCACTCCATCTATTAATTTTTTCTGGTAAGTCTACAATAATATTTCCGTCTTTGTCCTTAAGCAAACTTATTTGATGTCTTCTTTGGGTTCCTGTAAGTTCTTTTACTTTTTTATGTATATTGAATGTGTCATACTTTCTTTCATAGTCTTCCATTTCTACACATTGTTCTTTAATCCATGATTCTTTGGCCTTCTTTATTATTTGCTTTATGTTCTTATCAACCTCTCTGTATTTTTCTGAATTATTCTTCAATTTGCGTCTTTCATCCATTAGTTCTAGTATGTCTGGTGTCATCCACACCTTATGTTTCTTTGGAGATTTGGTTGGGTGTTTCTTTCCCGTAGTTCTTATTATAGTGTTTATATACTTCAGTTTTTCATCTATGTTGTCTCTTCTGCGGATTTGGTTTTCTGCTACACTGAGGTCGGTGTTGATTTCTTCGCGCACTGTTTGTCGTCGGTGTTCACTTTTAAGCTGACTTAAGTCTAACGTTGGGATGATGGTTTTTCTCATTTTCTTTGGTCTAGCTTCTAACACAGATACTACTGGATTATGATCCGAACCGATATCAGTTCCAGGGTAAGTTTTAGTAGATTTACGTATATTTCATATCTACTGTTGATGAAGAAGAAAAATTATATGTTGCTCCACAATATTGATATGATATGCAATTATTATGTAAAAGTTTTAATTACATAATTGTATTTTTCTTGTAGTAGTGCATTTTAATAATTTTATTTACTACATACAATTGTTTACCTTTTAATAACATAATCTTAATATTACTTTTTCTTCTTATAATTTTTTTGGGCTGTGTCCTTGACAATTGTCCAGTAACCAGGACCAATATGATTGGCCAATATAATTAAAAGTGCGAAAAATTTTGCCGATCTATGAAACCAGGTGTCGCTTTTCCGAACTTGCACGGTTCCAATAAGCAGGTTGTAGAGATAGACCAGTAAGTATCTGTGAAAAAACGTCTATTTTTGGATGTGAAAGGTGGCATTCGGATTTTTGCAGATAAAGTTAGGTGACACCTTCAGTAATAATAATTGACTTATGCTCCTTCTCAAATATGCCCGGAACCTTAATAAAAAAATTAAAATATTTAAAAATTTCGAAAAACGTCGATTTTTTTCTGCTTTCTTTGCTTATAACTTTAAAACGATTCGTTTTGGAACAAAGTCGTAGAGAAATAAAATAAAGATAATTGAATTTTGTATGATATACGACTGGTCAAAAATGTCATAACGTATTACCTTTTCTGCAATATCGCAATAAATACAAAATAAGGGGGCAAAATACGCCTGTTGTTATTCAATGTTTTTAACCACTTTGGTGGCACTTAGAACCTTAGTAATTCGCTTAGGAAATTCTTTGTAACATACTTAAACCGTGTACCAAATTTCATTAAAATCGAAATAAATTTGCAATCTAAATGTTTTTAAAAAAGTTTAAATTTTTTAAAATCTTTCTGAACAAAAAGTAGACCATTTAGAAGTTGTCTAATTTTTTTACATATAAAGAGGTGCTCTACCTATCTAATACACTTTACAGAATTAAAATCGGATTATTTAAGGGGCCTCAGCAATGTTTTAAACTTATAAACAATTTTTTGGCTTATAAACAAATAACTTTGTTTAATAATAAAAAGATTAATTTTTAGCAATGCGAGTAATTAAAACCGGTATAATTTGACTTAAACTTTCAAATGCTGTCAGCAGAATTGCTATTTTATTTTTTAATCAAAAGTTATTCGCGTTCAAAAATTGCAATTTTTCGAATTTTTTAAAGTTCCACTGCGTTTATCTCGAAAACTATGCATGCTACGAAAGAACTTGTAGAACATTTTTTGCTTAGAATTACCCAAGAAATACAAAAAAATGTTTTATTTTGCGAAAAATCAATGTTATGTAATTCCTCAAGTTCTTTGTTTATAACAATCTTATCGACATCCGGATCCACTGTTACCCAAAAAAATCGTGTTCTACGGGTCAAAAAATACATAATATCTTGGGTAAGTCCATCTAAATAAAGGAGCCCGTAGCACCCCCTCCTGGCCACAGAACTAATTTGTTTATAAGCCAAAAAATTGTTTATAACTTTAAAACATTGCTGAGGCTGCTTAAACAATCCGATTTCAATTCTATAAAGTGCATTAGATAGGTGGAGTGCTTCTTTATATGTAAACAAATTGACAAATCTTTGTATGTTCTAGTTTTTGTTGTGCAAGATTTTAAAAATTTTTAATTTTTTAAAAAAGTTTAGATTGCAAAATTATTATTCAAAATCTAGTAAGTCAATGTTAATGAAATTTGGTGTACGGTTTTAGCACATTACAAAAATTTTCTAAGCGAATTAGGAAGGTTCCAAGTGTAACCTAAGTGATGGAAAATCATTGAATAAGGACAGGCTTGTTTTGCCCCCTTATTTTATATTTATTGCTATTTGATAGACATTTTTAGAGTGATAAAGAAGACATTTTTAACCAATCGCATCTGATAGAAAATTTAATTATCTTTGCTTTATTCCTATACGACTTTGTTCCAAAATGAATCGTTTTAAAGTTATAAGCAAAAAAAAGTAGAATAAAAAGGAAATTTTTTGAATAATGTTCCGGGCACATTTGAGAAGGAGCATAAATCAATTATTATTAACGAAGTTATCACCTAACTTTATCCGCAAAAATCTGAATGCCACCTCTCACATCCACCTAAAAACAGATCCTTACTGGTCTAAGAGTAATCGTTATAAAAAATCAATTATATTTAATTATCTATTTAGGTAGTAGTTAATAAACAAACTCTAACGCTCTGGCTTTTACTTCTACAAATCAAGTCATTACTCATAGTTTTATTTACTTTTCCTAGATGTCTCTAATTAACATTTCTCCCTTTTTGTTTTATTTTTAGGAACATTGCACCCATCCTACCATTCGAAGCTGAATAGTTTAACAAATAGAATCATTAGGATTTTTAGCATAATATCCGTTGTTAATATTATTATTCAGAATGTATGTGTTTTCTTAAGGCTAGGACTATCTCTACACATATGTGATTGTGCCCATTTTAATATGCCTTAAAGTAGCATTCGATATGTAAAACTTACCATATTATGGTATAATTTCATAGTAAGATGATATACTTAAGAAGAATCAATGTAGATTGAATGTAGGTGTCTTACTAACAAGAGAGTAGCTTATCTTTACCTTAATCGGAAAGAGCTTTTGTTGAATTGATGAAATTAATTAAAATAAATAATATGGCGCTAAATAAGAATCTCGTTTAAAAGCAATAGTGCTATGAACCAACACATTCTGCATCAAACCACTAGGGTTATTAAAAACACCTTCAGTGGAAATAAGTAGGATGGTAGTGGCTACAAATTAAAATTGATATGATACAAATAAATAAAATTTGAAAAAAAATATAAAGTTGTATATTTTTTAAACTGAAAACTCTGTATTTTATATAAATTATGAACTTACGAAATATCACTTCTGGATATCTATCTGTTATGGATAATATACCATAAAAGTTATTAAATATTTAAGCCCTCCGATACCCGTACTATTCTGGTAGAGAGTTCAAATGAAGAATTTAGGACGCATTTGCTGAAATTTTGTTAATAAATCATGCAGTTACATCGTCTGTAAATGAAGCATTATTGATGGTGTCCTCTGTAATTGCCATATCAGCTGTAAATAGTCTTTTCCATATTGCAACGTACTTTTACTTTTTACTCTTCGGAAAATGATAGTTTCTGAGCTCAGTATTGGCTGTGTCAAATGCTTGTTGGTTGTCTACTCATAAGGCAGCGAGAGTACATCTACGATGTTTTATGTTCAGTATTGCTCCACAGTCACACTTGTCGTCATTCTCGTTCAGTTTACCCCATTTATTAAGGTTTGACTTGGTCGGTACTCTGCCGGTTTTTAAACGATGTTTAATGTGCATAGGCAAGATGGTTTGGTCATGTTTAAAGTCGAGACGTTAATCATCCAATACGAAAATTTGCTGAATTGTGGATTCCTGGAAGGAGTAGGAGAAGACCAAAGAAGGCCTGCTCGCAAGAGCTTATCTTGCAACCCATTTAACCATAAAATGGAGAAATAAAGAAACTATAAAGAAAGCCAAGGCTGTGCAGAGAGTCAGTCTATCTTTGTTCCGAACTTTCGTGAGGCTCAGAATGACATGCAGGAAGATAAAGTGAGTGGCATCACACCATGTAACGGAAACGGAACCACAAGAATACCGTCACGATAAAGGGGATTTATGTTGATATGACGCAAGATAGAAACTTCTGGAGAAATTCAATAAGGGAAGCCGACTCCGCACAGTTTTCGATGAATTCGTGGACCGTTATACGAGAGTCAGAATCTGAGAGACCTTTATACAGTTTATCCAGAGGGGATGATGGTCTCATACAGCCGGTAATGAGTCTGCAAGTTTCGTTCAGACTGACGTTTACTTTCTTTGCGTGCGCAGATCTCTTCCATACCGGGCATGCGTATTCCTCTGTTGAGAACCATAGCGCCTGTGCTGCTGATCTTAGTACTGTGGGTTTGGCGTTCCATTTACTATTGCTAAATTTAGGGTGCTAGTACGCTACCCTGAGCCAAGCTGTTTGTTTAGGTTTGCCAGCGACTTTTTTCTCCTCGAGACTCACGTAGAATCGTCTATTTTGCAGTAGTGATTCCACTATTTTGATGAGTTGGTAATCCTTAAGGCGTAGACTTTCAGCAGCAGGTTTCTGTAGTTGACGGTATCATACGCAGCGCTTAGGTCGACGAGAGCTAGGCATGTTATCTTTTTTTCTTCAAATCCGTTCTCGATGTGTTCCTGCTTCTTTTCTAATACATTCAATTTGTGAGACTTTCTTTCTTTTAGAAAATAAAAATTTCTCCATATTGGAACATATTTTGAAAAAGTCACAATATATTTTTCCAGGAGATTTTAAACTCAAACTAATAGAATTCCTTTTAAAAATATACAACTTTATATTATTCATTCTATATGGGTCACCTTATGTCTAATTTTAATTTGAAGAGATTATTACGAACCTAACGTGTTTCTATAAAAGGAATTTTGAATGTTAATACACTAAAAACGTTTATTTATGACACATATATAATAATACTTTTAACATCGCTAGAGCGATGATGAAATACAAGATAGCATGGGCCAGTGCTGCGATTTAGCCTTTTATTATTTACTCCGATTTTATCCAAGGCATTAATTTTATTCATCTTGACTTGGTGCTCTTGGACATATTTTTTACATAATTCGATATTTAAGGTATCGAATCCCGATTTTTCTTGTGATAGTCACTCTTTACAGTTTGATTTATCGGCAAATTTATGAAATATTTTATATATTTATTCTTTTATTACTCACCCTCAATTTCATTCTCTGGTATATTATGATCTATATCTTTTTAAGTTTTTAGTAGTATCTTTATTTAATAGATTAAGTTTTTGGTATTAGAAGTGACCAAAATATAGATATCTACTAGATTAGTATGACCAAAACCACTAAATTTATGATGAAAACCTGATATTAACAATAAATGACTTCAAACATACCACTATGACCTTGAAGATATTACTGGTACGCTATAAAACCGTTAAAAATTAAACCGTCAACCCGTTATTATTACTGCCACATAGGTACATTCTTTGATTTTCTGTAGTTTTTGAAGTTGAATATCATAAATGTATATTATAGTTGGTCTACACGCTCAACTGTCATTTGGGCGTTGTAACTGTAAGTCCGTTACACCTCACGTAATCCGTGTGGTCGTTATTTGCGTAGTCGAGGACAATTTGGTAGATGCAATGACAGCTGACGTCATAGCATAGTCTAACTTCAAAGTGGTACTGGACTGAATGTCTGAAGTGACGGATTTCCTTTTCGCCTTTCTGCTCCAATATTACTGCATAAATATTACCTATTTATTCCTATTCCGATTATATTTCAATAATCAACGACAATTTCAAATATTATAATTTGGTCTTTACAGTAAAGATTTACATCAACATCACAACAAATCACAGTAAAGTTCTGCAAGCAAACTAAGAGAGTCATTAATATTTAGCTCACCGGGGTCTATTCTTCAAGGTGTGAAATTCTATCAACAAGGGATCTACCTGTTTTATGGAATGATCCCTTGTTTATTTAAGTACACATTTCGATCACTAGTACCCCGCTGAACTGAATATTAATGACTCTCTCTTAATGACTTTAGATGCAGAACTAATCAACAAATTTAAAGAGGACATTTCTTGAACATAAATGTAATGTTTAATTAGCCAGAACTACTTTTTTTTTCTTATTCTTTCTATTTATGTGGCTGCTTTCTTAATGTTTCTTTGTAAACTTTTTTGTTTTGATATATTTTTTTCTAATCGTTGATTCGGGTTTTTAATGTTTAAGATAATACATATAACAAATAGCCCTTTTATCTGCTCTAATGTTATTTTTGGTTACTAATGTAGAGGATTAAGTACGTAAGTATATATGTCATAAATAAATGTCAAAAAAAAAGAAAAATTATATTATATTTACTAATTAGTAACTTATATTATTTTGACGAAAATTATTTAAAACCAACGTTTAAATACATAGTTCAAAAGCAATGTTAGTGGATACAATAAAGCTGTATTAAAATGAGCTCAACCGCCGCTTTTAATATTTAAAATATAATTGGTAAAATGTACCAAGCAAAAACGCAAAAAAAATATTTGTTGACACCAAGAAAAATAAAAACTCTAATGACTTCCGTTAGATTAAAATAAGTAAACCTCACAGTCCTAATTTCTTTCCTATCTAATATCGTCCCCTAATTCAACTATGCGTCTGTTTCCCTACCTCTGGCTTGTGTTTTTTGTCTTTTTAATATCTATTTCTAGTCCATTCTCTTTTGTCCCTGTTCTTAATTGTAAATCTATTTCTGCCCTCTTTCGTTCTGTGAGACGTAATGCTGATGTCTTCGGCATAGGCGGCAATCTGTATTAATTTATTTGTTAGAATCCCTATATTCAACTGTCTTGTCACATATTCCAGAGATAGGTTGAATAATGTCGGTGCCAGCCCGTCTTCTTGCTTTAATCCTTTGACTATTGAAAAGTTCTCAGTGAGCTCATTTTGTATTCTGACAGTTGCTGTTGACAAGTTCGTTGTTGTTTTTTTACCAGTTGGATGTATTTTTGGGACATGTTAAAGCTATCCAATATTTGATATAACTTGTGTCTATTAATTCAGTCGTAGGCCTGTTTGAAATCTATGAATAAGTTGTGGACGTCAAAGTTAGTTTCCCACGATGTATCCATTTGTGAGGGTACCTCTGGTGGATTGTGCAAAAGTGTCGACATCGTCAGCAAAAGCTAATAGTACCTTCGTTCCCTGGGAAGCGAAGCCATTTGTTAATTCTGGTGGTGCTTTCCTAATTGCGTGCTCTAAAGCGAAGTTGAATAGCAAAGGAAAAAGTAGATCGACTTGTTTCGATTTAAAACTTGTTTGATGTACTACTGCCAATTTTGATAAGTGCACATGAATTCTGCACACACAGCCTGGTTAATCCTACTAGCATTCTTTCTTCTTATTGCGCCGTTTCCTCTCGAAGGTTGGCGATCCAAATGGCAACTGTAGCTTTGGAAACTGCTGCACGAAAAATTTCTGCGGATGAGCGGTCAAACCATCTTCTCAGGTCCTTCTTCAAGTAGTTCATATCTTTCCCCTGTCAACACATGGCCCAAGTATTGCATTTTTCTTTCTTGGATTATTCTTAGTAATTCTTTTTGTTTGTTGATGCGCCGAAGTACCTCATTGTTAGAAACTTTTTGTGCCCATGTAATTCTCAGCATCCGTCTGTATATATACATCTCAAAGGCATCTATTCTCTTTTCTGTTTCAGAGTCCATTGTCCAATTTTCATATAGACAAGGCGAAAACGGCGGGTTCGTTGGAAAAAATATTCCCATGAGATTTTTTTGCATAATCACATTCGTGAGACACCCCAGAATAAGGTTCAAGGAGTCTCGTACACGAAAAGTGGTCCAAATTTTTTTAAACAATTTTTTTTAATCAAAATGCAAAAAAATCGGTATTTTCGGCCCGGTCAATTTTTTATTAGGTTTTTTGGACCATTCTGGACAAAAAAGGTCTCTTATAATTTTTCTCTAAAGCGTCGTTTAAACACAACGATAAGTCACAGCAACTAGTTGTGATGACAAGTTGAAACGCTGTTTAGACGCTGCGATTCAATGCGATACCACCTTCAACCCAACTCCAACTTTGATAAGTTGTGCGATACACCGTTTACACACAATGATAAGTTGCAACAACTCGATTGACCTTGATAAGTTGTTTGATTTATCGCTGTGTTTAAACGACCCTTTAAGTTGATCGTTTTCGAGTTATACGCAATTTAAAATTGAAAAAAAAACGAAAGATGGCGATTTTCAAGGCTTAATAACTTAGTTAAAAGTTATTATTATTAAAGTCAGAAAGTAACTAAATTAAAGTTTAAAGTCCCCTCTACAAGATCCTGAAGAAATTTTTGTCATTATTTTATTACTAAGCTGTTATTTTTAAGTAATAATAATGAGCGCCATGCACGTATTAGGCGGCCGTCAATGGTGAGTGCGAAAGAGATGCCATTCCGGCAGTCCAATCGTGCATCTTACTCGCACTCACATTTACAGCCGCCTCAATACGATCTTACCGCTCATTGTTAATAATTAAAAATAACAGCTTACTAATAAATTAATGACACAAATTTCTTCAGGATCATGTAGGGGAGGCTTTAAACTTTCAATTAGTCACTTTCTGACTTACATAACAATAATTTTTAATCGAGTTATAAGTCTTAAAATGGCCATTTTCGCCTTTTTCAAATTTGAAATTGCCTATAACTCGAAAACGATCAACTTCAGAGAAAAATTACATGAGGCATTTTTTGTCCAGAATGGTCAAAAAAAAAAACAAAAAAATTGTCCGGACCGAAAATATTGATTTTTGCAATTCGTTTAAAAAAATAAAAAATTTGGACTACTTTTCGCGTGGGCTACTTCTTGAACCTTATTCTGGGGTGTCTCACGGATATGATTATGCAAAAAAATCTCATGGGAATATTTTTTCCAACGAACCCGTCATTTTCGCTTTGTCTAGTATATCAAGACAGAAAACACAAACATTTGATCATTCAAATTCTGAACTCCAGACTAAAAGGTCTCTTTTCCTCGATTGTTCGATTCTTGATAGGATTTCTTTTTTTTTTTGGTTACACTGGCGATTGCCATTTGCTCCCAAATATTTTATGAACGTTACCTGCTCTATTATTTGTCCCTTGGCATACAAATGTACGTTTATTTGTGTCTTGGATATACTAGCTTTCTGGGTACTCCCATTTCCACCATTATCTTCCACAGTATCCCTGTGTACAGAGTCATACGCTTGTTTAAAATCTCAAAAAAACTATACAAATTTAATGAACGTGTTTATTCTTTGTTTAAACATGCTAATAGTGGTGGCAAAAGCGAATATAATGTGTTCCCACTTTCTGCAAATATCCGGTTTATATGGGATCCATCTTAGTTCAAGCTTCTTTATAGTTATTTTATGTGTTATTTTGAGTTTTTGTGTTATATTGCAGACGCTACTATATTAGGTTCGATGCACATTTGCGTGTTTTCATGTTGCGTGCACGCTGCGAGCTAGCTGCTTGTTTTCAAGCTAAGTTTCCACACATTTGAACGGGTTCTCGGGGTCAATACACACCAGAAATAAACAGCTCTGTATCTACGTTGAAATCCATGCCCAGCACAGCCCGCCAAACCGCCTGACTTGTTTTCAAGCTGCGTGCACGTGCACGTGGCGGCGTAGCAGAAACTGGCGAATAAATTCAACTCACGTACTTAATTCAGTCAATTTGTACTCCACGAGCTCCCTAGTGGAAAAGTTTTGGGGTAGTTTTTGCGGACAAAATTTCGTGACGGAACATTGAGTAAATCGCAAAAAAAGCGAAAAATTTTACTTCTTCTCGCTTTTTTTTGCTTAAATCTCGAAAACTATTAACTCTCAGTAAATGGTCTGTTAACATAAATTAAAGTACCTAAAATTCTCTACAAATATCACTATTCACTTTTTTTCTCAGACGAACCGTTTGGTCTAAAGTGCAAGTTGAAAATTGCCAATTTTTAACGGTCTCTGCAAAACCCACTTTTTACATTCCAAAACTTAAGTTTTTATTAGAATGCTGTCATTTGATAAATTTCTCCTAGTTTCCGGCACAAATAATTAAAAAGAAAAAAAGGTCGAAATTGTATAAGCAGTATCACTAAAGGTAGGACTCTTCTTCTTCTTTAAGTACCGTGCCCAAATTTTAGGCGTAGGTAGCTTCCATGACAATTTGCCCATATTGTTCTCGATCTTGCGCGGCATGAAATAGTTGATCTGCTGATAAGCCAGTCCATTGACGAAGGTTTCGGAGCCATGAATATTAATTTCTTCCTACCAATTCCTCTTTTTCCGTCATCTTCCGTTGTGTATTAAATGCCTACTCTGTTTAAGACTTGAAATGCGTTGAACGCAAGATATTCTGAGCATTCTACGATACGACCACATCTCGAGGGATTCTAATTTGTTCATCATGTAAACCTTCATGATCCAGATTTCACATTCAAATAGTAAAACAGGATACACATAACATTTTAGGAACTTGATTCCTTAGTTGTAAATACAGCTGAGAGTTTCTCAGAATAGATCTAAGTTTCATAAATGGTCCTCTTGCAATTTCTATACGAGTTTTCATTTCTTCATCCGGATTTAGTATCTCGTTTATCCAACATTCTAGGCATTTAAAATGGTTAACTTTTGTTATCGGGACTCTAATAAAATAAAACTTAAAATATCGTAGATATTAATATTACAAATTAAAATACAAAATGTTGTATAATATAAAATTATATGAGCCGTAGTCTTTTAGAAGGTTCTGGCTGTGGTTCTCCGGTGGCGATGAGTCTGGAAAATATTCTGCTTGTTCTGGAAAATAAAAGAGATGGTGTCAGTTCTAAAGGAGAGATGATGATTGCAAAATAGATTGTGAGATTAAACAGACTTTCAGCATTGTGCTGAGGTTCTTAGATGGCATCATATCCTGGCTCAGGATCTGATTGCTCCATCGTCAGCGTCAGGGTTCGTTCTCCTGGATAATAAAAGAGGTAGTGATACTGAATGATTACGAAATAACTTGTGAGATTCTACATACCTCTGTCTCTTTCTTCAATCTCTTCTACGTCTATATCAGAGCTATCTTTCTGGGTTTAAGTTGTCACACAGTCCTTCGCATGATGTGCAAATTTGGCAGCAATGGAGGCTCGTTTTCCTGCAACCACAATTGCGTTGGCAGCCCTTTTTACATTTACAAAAAATATACCGTAGTAGTGAGTTTGGTGCAGGGTCCAAAGTGGTTGGCACTGGCACGAGACCACTAGTAGTTTTTTTCCAACCCCACTCACTTGGATCTTTTTGTTGCTCGTCAGTTGTGGCTTGACATAAAGATAATCATTGCTGCACCTGATAGTAAACTCTAAGTGAATGTTCTCGTGCAGCAGATTCGGTAGGGGGTAATGAGGCAATGTTCAGACTGGTTTCTTTGTTTCTTCCATATAGAGCCACGAGAAACATGTTTCCTGCTGTGGCCACCTCACCCTGATATGCATTAGGGTCTTTAAAAGCATCAATGGTTGGTTGCAAGTCTGTGTTCTTCTGCAAGACATTAAAGAATTTCAGTTTCCCCTGATTAAACAACGCAGAAGTAGTATCACAACCACTCATCACATGTAAGAATAAGATATGGTCCATTAGGATTTTTTCAGCAGCCTGATGAAGGTTGTAGAAGCTTTGCGAAACCTTTCCTTTTCCTAGTTTCAGAAAAAATAGATTTTTTGTGTTAGGACTACACAGGCCAATTAAAATGACCAGAAGGTCGATATCTTCCCCCACCACTGTCACTGTTTTTTTGACGGTGCCATGTCAAGAGCTGTTATTATAATTAGAATATCAGCATCCTCCACTAGTTTGAGGATGTAAATTTATCAAATAACAGCATTCTAATAAAAAATAAAGTTTTGGAATGTAAAAAGTGGATTTTGCAGAGACCCTTACAAATTGGCAATTTTCAACTTGCACTTTAGACCGAACGGTACGTCTAAAAAAAAGTAAATGGTGATATTTGTAGAGAATTTTAAGTACTTTAAATTTTGTTAACAGACCATTTACTAAAAGTTAATAGTTTTCGAGATTGCTTGCCGGAAAAAGCAGAAATTTTTCGCTTTTCCTCAATTTTTCAATTTTCCGTCACGAAATTTTGTCCGCAAACCTCATATTCGGCAGTCCAAAATAAAACACAATTTTATTGAATTAACTGCTGAACCGCCAACGGTCGCACGCAGCTTGCTCGTAACGTGCAAGGAGCTTGAAAACACGCAGATTTGCATCGAGCCTAACTTTTTATCGACTTTGCTCGTATGGTTAACATGATAATTGGAGCGAAAGTTGTGTATGGTAGAGAATGGTATGAAGAAATTCCGAAGGAACTTTTATTAGGATTGTGAGGTGTTTAAAGTTGGTATATTTGCAAGTATATCTAAATTAATGTTCACTTGGCTTGACGAATTTGAAATACACATTATATATGGATTTATATATACAGGATGGACGTCTTAATTGTATTTAAATCTGATATCGAACCACCTGAACGTCTTCTACAGTATAAAGAATTGTGTATTATGTACAGAAATTTATTTTTCTTAATTTTGGTTATTCCAACCTGTATAGAAATCTGATCACGTGAAGGTGATGTATTCTCCATTAATTTTAATTATTATATTGTGATTTATTATGCTCATATTATTTTTAAGTTTAAACTGTATAAATTTATTGTTATATAATTTTTCAGCAATAGTTTGGTAGGGTGGGTACAAATGTCCATATTTACGGTAAGATGTTTATAGTAATATATTTCCTTCTTTTTTTTATTTTTCACTATTTTGACCACCCTACTGAACGGTATGCTGCATATATTTATTTAGGGTGGAGTAAAGTATGGCTTTAGTTGATTTTAATTAACTTAAATATATAGGGAGCAGGCTTTAAATTTGAGTCTAATAATTTCTAGATAGTTCAACATGTATTTTGTATTTTGCTTACATTGTATTGTATTCATCGTTTTTGCCAGTTATTTTGTAGTTATACTTAGTTATTATTTACGATACGACTACAAAGCAGTATAAGAACGGGGAGGAGGAAATATTCATAGCTCCTAAACCTTCGTCAATGTCGGCTTATCAGCAGATGAACTGTTACATGCCGCGCAGGATCGAGAAAAATATCGGCGGATTGTCACGGAAAAAATTTGGGCACGGTAATCAAAGAAGAAGATAAAAAAGTGTGAAGTTGTTGCGGGACTAAAGAATTAATCAAAAAGATTTTTTCAGCATTGTACTCAAAGATCGAAGCAATATACTAACAACTTACTTTCAAGAAAAAGAGCAGTGAAGGGGCAGTAGAAAAAAGTATTGAAAAATAGTATGAAATATTTGAAAAATGGATGGTAGTTATTTGTTTTCTTCGGTCACGTGCATTAGTCATTGAATCCACATTACCAATATTGGTTTTAAATATGTTGTGAAAGCATGATAATTTCTGTACATGATAGAAAATTATTATATATGCTAGGTTTTGCAGGTCCCACGTCTAATACGTGATATTTTGAGATACTGTTCTGTCGGTAAGCTTTGGATCTGCACTACTAATATTGATCCCGCTTAATATGCTTTACAATGTGCCATACATAGTAGACAAAATTACTAAGGAGTCATTTAAAAAAACTAAGTTCTCTTAGCAACGGATTTACTGTGTGTTGGAAATATAAAAAAAACATTCAATCAGATGAGAAAATTTAGTAAAACCCATACAAAGAACACAAAATTTATTGTTCAGTTAATCCATTTCGATTTTAACATGTTTAGAATAGAGACTGCACAAAAATATTAATTAACATCAAGTAATAATAATAATGAAATATGTACTATTTAGAAGAAAGAATTTAAAAATTAAATTCTATAACGTAACTAAATTATTAGGTAAATAAACTTTCTTAAGGTGAAAGTAACATCACTTGACTTGGCCTAGAATATAAGAATGTACTCACAATAATTTAAATAATCTGTTATAATCAGATTAAACCCGCATGGTGAGCTTTGGAATCAGTGAAATCTTGGATAAAATATAACCTTGCATAACTACTAGGATGCGAGGGGCCTCCAAACTAGGATCAAGATGGCCCCCATACTAGGATCAAGATGGCCCCCAAACTAGGATAAAAGTGGTTTTCGTCTTAGGATGAACTGGGACCTAATTGGACAAGAAAATGCAAAATAAAACTGCGGCGAAACAAGAGGTACCAAAGTAAAGAAACAAAAGGCACAAAAAAAGATTTACCCTAACAGGGGTCTAGAACACACATAGAATCGTCGTTCACATCTTGCTTGCGAAACAAACACTAAAAGAATTGAAAAGGTGGGCGATTTACACATAATATTTAAGGGAAAGAAGTAGGTACCTTTAGCTATCGTTTCTAAGTGGTGTAAATAATCATAACTCTCGTAACGGGATATTGGCGGTAGTTCGGTAAAACCTTTAAAAGGTTTTTCGGACAAGTTCCATAACGATATTTTCTACAGAAAATTCGCAATACAGTGGTAAACTGAGAAAGCAAAGAATATTTAGGTAAGAATTACACTGCTCTACTGGATATTTTACAAAATTTAGTAAAATGAAATTTAGTCAAAATTATTCGACTCTTGTCGAATGTATTGACTCTTCGACACCGTACAAATGTTCAGCACAGGTTTGAAAATACTTTGGTCTGACGAGGTTGTAGCAACTTTTTACATGATATATCATTGGAATATGTAGGTTTTTTGCATCCTCATATATCCGTCATTTTTTATACTATATTGATATATAGATTTTATTGACCATTTCTTTTTCTTTTTTCGAAGAGAGTATCATCTCTCCATTGCTTGCCTAACATATGCTTTGATATGTTTTTTATTGAATCAAAATAAAAATTTGAAAACAAGTCTTTCGAATTTTTGGACACGATCAAAAAGGATCTCGACAACATTAAAAATGACACAATATTTTGGTCATTCCAGTTAAAAAGACATCATAACTTGTAGACCTCCATGTTGACGGTTATTCTGTACCTGTCGTGAGTTTTGTAGTCAGTCTAGTCGACCAGATCATCTCCAGGCTCCAGGTTTACAATATTCTTGAATCAGGCTGGAGACAAAACTAACTTTTATCTGTACGTTTGTTGTAGTTGTACTCTTATACTCTTAATTCACGACTTCAACGACACAATATGGAAACTTGCATATCTTGAATTGTATAAGAAGAAACTTTTTTTATTCCTGGGTTTGTCGGTCTGATATTGGGATTGAATTGTATATGTGTTTTCAAGAAAGTATTAAGGTTTTATTAAAACTTAAATAAGAATAACAGTAACGGTTTTTAACTCATTACTGAGGTGTTCATAAAACTTCAATGTTCGTATCAGTTATTGTGACAAACTAACTAGTCGTGACATTCTAAATCGGCACGCACTAGTTCGATCCTCGGCATCGACAACATTTTCATTTCTAAAATTTATACGAGCCGTCATCGTGCTTTGTAGGGTACGTAAAGCCGTCGGTTCGGGCTACGTAAGTGGTAGATGTTATGTTAGGGTCGCTTGTGCGAGTGAAAGCTATAACAAAAAAACCTTACCCGGAAGGTGCACAAACTTTACTTTACTAATTAGTCAATGCAAGTAGATGTAAACCTTATAGTAAAGGCAATATGGACTACAAACATTAAAACATTATAGTCCTGTATCCCGCGTACCAAAAAAAAAGTTTATTAATAGCAAGCTGAAAATTTATTCATGGCTTAACGGTGTCGATTCGGGCAAACTTTGATGTAAGGGAACACTGGAACAGAAAAAGCTTTAATTGTGGTACATTGTGGTATCCTTGCAAGTTTATGATTGTGAAAACTAGCAAGTTGTTTTTAAGTTAATTCAACAGCAAAAGTTATATAGAATTTATGAAAAAATGTTTGTCCGACAAAAATATTGGGTATTTTAACAGGTCCGGCACGTAGAACATGCCAAATGACAGGAATTATGTTGATGATAACTATCAGTCTGGATTTTACATGAGAGTTTAATGAAAGGGTAAATAAATCAATTGGAAGTTCCGACGTTCGAAACCTCTAAAATATAGACAGTTTCGAACGTCGGAGTACTAAAACGTCCCATGTATTTTGTCGGACATGACTTCCAATTGATTTTTTTACTCTCATTAAACTCTCATGCAAAAAATCAGACTGCTAGTTATCACCAACATTATTCCTGTCATTTGACATGTTCTACGTGTCGGACTTATTAAAATGCCCAACATTTTTGTCGGACAAACATTTTTTCATATATTATATGTTGGTTATTGAATAAACTTAAAAGCAACCTGCTAGTTTTCACAATCATAAACTTGTCAGGATGACATATTTATCACGTTCCACAATTAAAGCTTCCCTGTTCCAGTATTCCCATACATCAAAATTTGTCCGACTCGACACCGTTAAGCTACGAACAAATTTTCAGCTTGCTACTAATAAACTTTTTTTTTGGTACGCGGGAGCCAGAACTATTACATATCCATTAGGTATTTTAACGGTACCCATTTACTTAGTATCCGCTAATAAACTAACGACTTATTTTTCGTCAAAACATTTTAAAGACTGCTCTCCCTAAAAAAAATCACAAAACACAACTTGTACATATATTTTTTAAACATTTAAAGAATATTTTATCCTTTTTATTTATAGAAAAGTCCAATATTTTAATTCACCCCCTAAATTATTATATTGTTAATCTCCTTTTTTTCATTTTCTATATACAAAGATTTACAGTTATATTCTAAATTGATTGTTAAAAAGTACATTGAATATATCGTGTATCGAATAAACAAATTATATATTTATTTTGCAAGTCTCTGTCGATTTAGCTACGTAAAAATGTTATCGTAAACTGTTAGCTATTTCAAAATTTGTTAAAAATACTCATCACTTATCATTATATTGCATTAAAACATTGACTATTTTCACTGTTTTATTTATTATTTCTCTTTGGATACTCACGAAAGTAATCCAAGTGGAGGTTTGGTTTTAAAAAAATGTGCTTTCCTAACGGTGCAAGAAGCGTTTAGCAATTTTCAAGAAGCAGTATTTACTAGCAACACAAATAAGTACCGAGCATACCCAGTTCGACCTTCAACTGTTAAAACATACAATGGCGCAGATTGTGAAAGTGACCATCTACTCGTAGTTTTAAACGTCTTTCGATTTAAATTATTTAAGAGAATCCTGTCCCTAAACTCCCCAAAAATAAATGAATTCCAACAGAAGAAAATTTTTCTTTAGATAAAGTACGAGGGTCATCCGTAAAAAAAGGTTCCCTATGGCAGTGAGAAAGACTACGACGTGCTGGGAGAAATCTGGCAACACTGCCTTACACATAAACTCTCCCTCTCTTTTAACCCACCACTTTCGCGTCGCTGCGTTGCCCAGTGTCAGCCTAGCAGCCTTCGAAGATGGAGTTCCCCATCGTTGTTATCGCCAATGTGAAATTCATGTTGTGACACGTTTTTTAAATGCAAAATGGATTTCACCTATTGACATTCATCGTCAGTTAATCGAAGTTTTTGGGTAAAAGTGCATATCTGTTTAACATGTTCGCAAATGGTGTAGAGAATTCAGTGAAAATCGTAGCGGAAGGTCGTGAATTTCCGTTCGGTCTTCACTGAATTCTCTACACCATTTGCGAACATGTTGCAAACATATGCACTTTTACCCATAAACTTCGTTTAACTGACAATGAATGTCAATAGGTGAAATCCATTTTGCATTTAAAAACCGCATCACAGCATAAATTTCACATTAACGATAACAACGGCCGGGATCTCCATCTTTGAAGGCTCCTAGGCCGACACTGAGCAATGCAGCGAGGCGGAACTGGTGAGGTGGGTAAGAGGGAGAGTTGATGTATAAGGCAGTGTTGCCAGATTTCTCCCAGCACGTCGTAGTCTTTCTCACTGCCATAGGGAACTTTTTTTTTACGAATTACCCTCATAGATAGTGATCCTGAGAACACTTGGATCTATTTTAAAGACAAAATAATCGAGACTGCAAAAGACTAGGCGACATCGATTTCCACAAACTAAACGATTAATGTGAGATTACAAATTAATGGATTAATTTGTGATTGAACAGTCACTAATAACACATGCCAGTAAAATCTTGTTGCATATCATCAAAAGCAGATTAAAAACTTACCTAGGTACATTATCAAATACCGCAGATACAAGCGGGGTTTGTAAAAGTCGAGAGAACTTGACTACGGCATTCCTTTGTGTAATTTGGTTACATGTTGGTTCCGTTTTACTAAAGATGGATGCACCGACACACCTGGTGAAAATCTGTATCAGTCCAATGTACGACTATATTAAATTTACATTCAAGATGTAGTAGACATAAACAAACCAAGACACGTTAATTGCTACTAGGAGCACTCCCGAATCATAATTTACAAAGTATAAACTTTGGAAATCATGATTTGGGATTTACAATGTATACAGGGTGATTGATTAGTAGGGTAAAGCTCAATAGCTCCGCTGTAGTAATAGATAGCAATAAAAGTTAATAACAAAAATTTTAGCCACCTTTGAGCTTCACATTACAAAATTAGTTAGAATGTTACAGGGTGTTCGATAACACAGTGGCAGACCTAACTTATGTTTTTTTAAATGGAGCACCCTATATTTTATTTTATATTCGAAATCCTGTTAACTTCTCCATCACAAAAATATAAAGGATTGTAATGTTATACAGGGTATTTAGAAAGTTATAACCAATTTTGTATGAAAATCGTAACAAGTTCAACTCCCTGTATAAATAAAAATAATCACAAGAGCAATGGTTTATTAATGCCATATTTTTTTATTTATTGTCAAAATTTTTAAAAATTATTGATATTGCTAATTTTCTTTATATCAAATACAGGGTGAGTCAAAACGCAAGTACATTATTTTCTCAGTAATGTTAAATGGAACACCCTGTATTTTATATCATTATTGAAAAGTAACATTAACGTACTTTAATTTTTATATAACATTCCCTATGCTCAAATGTATTAGTTTTCGAGATATTTTCATTTTTCAGAGCAAATTATTTTAGGTGTTTAAATTTATCTAAATTTTAAGTAAGCCATGACTGAATTGACAATTGAAGATTACCGATTATCAATCCGGTAATCAATGTAACACTGTAGCAAATAAAGAAATAAAAATAATTTATTAGTAATACATTTTACAAACAAAAACACAACCACTACATGCAACATTTTTGAAACAATTAAAAACTATCTTTTTATGTAAATGCAACAAATAAACAAAGAAAATTAGTAATAAATTTTACAAAAAAAACACACAAACACAAAATACAATATTTTGTGAAGACAATTAAACACTACTTTTGTATGTAAATGTAACAGTGTAACAAATAAAGAACGAAATATAATTTATCAGTAATACATTTTGCAAAAAAACATGTTTGCAAAAATTAGAAGCTACTTTTAATAAAATATCTTAATTACATAAGGTGTTCAAAATTATCTCCTAACACATTTATGTACGCCTAAAAACGATCATTGAATGAGCTACTTACTCTACGGAGCATTTGTAAATTAACACATCGAAATACACTTTGTATTCTATTTTTCATCTAATCTCTTGTTGTTGGAGGTATTTTATAAACTTCATTATTAACGTACCCCCAAAAAAATCAGTCCAGTTTATTAAATTCTGGTAATTTGGGTGGCCACGCTACTGGTCCATTGAAAAATGAAAATGGGAATGTTATCTAAAAATTAAAGTACGGTAATGGTACTTTTCAATAGTGATATAAAATACAGGGTGGTCCATTTAAAATTACTGAGAAAATAATAAAAATTAGCAATATCGACCATTCTTGAAAATTTTGACAATACGTTAAAAAATATGGCATTAATAAACCATTGTTGCTTTGCTTATTTTTATTTATACAGGGAGTTGAACTTGTTACGATTTTCATATAAAATTGGTTATAACTTTGTAAATACCCAGTATAACATAACAAACCTTTATATTTTTGTGATGGAGAAGTTAACAGGATTTCGAATTTAAAATAAAATATAGGGTGTTCCATTTAAAGAAACATAAGTTTGGTCTGCCACTGTGTTATCGAACACCCTGTAACATTCTAACTAATTTTGTAATGTGAAGCTCAAAGGTGGCTAAAATTTTTGTTATTAACTTTTATTGCTATCTATTACTATAGCGGAGCTATTGAGCTTTACCCTACTAATCAATCACCCTGTATACATTGTAAATTATGATTCGGGAGTGCTCCTAGTAGCATTTAACGTGTCTTGGTTTGTTTATTTCTACTGCATCTTGATTGTAAATTTAGTATAGATCAGAAATTCTCAAGCCAATTTAGAGGGGGAGGTTAGACAAGAATGCATTTTGTCACCTGACTAATATCACCACAATATTTATGGTGAAAACGGTGGCTTGTAGAAAAATCTCCAATTTAAGATGTGCTGAAGACACTGAACTTATGCACAAATGAACAAGAAATGCTAGATCTCATGCGAAGAGTTGAGTGGGGAAGAGTTACAGTTAGTCTTAAAATTAATAAAGACAAGACGGAAATAATGGTGATATATGACATTGCAACATGGTGATTTTAGACATATGCAACACTATTCAGGTGTACAACTAACGATGGCAACTGCGAAGCAGAAGTTCGGTGACGTATTAGTATGGCAAAATATGCAATGAGTTACCTGTTTACAGTTTGGAAAGACGTGTATTTTCAATATTTTATGCGAGATAGAAACTTGGACTGTTCGCGCACCAGAATGGCAGAAAATTGATGCCTTTGAGATGTGATGTTGGAGAAGACTGCGCATACCTTGGACAGCTCATCGGACAAACGTTTCCATTTTTAACCAACTTGACATTAAACAAGTGCTGTCCACTACTACTAAACAAAACAAATAGTTTCTGTGAAAATAAATATTCAAACATACATTTGTGAAATGTACCAATAGAAAGAATCAGAATAGAAATAGCAAGAAATGGGTTTGTAAAAATGAAAAGAATTCTCTGCAATAATACAGAACTTAGATTAGAACTGAGAGTAAGAGCTCTGAGATGTTTTCTAATAATTGCCTGTGACACTGATTGAAAATATGAGTCTTGTGATTGTAATTATTTTGCAAGTATTAAGGGGTTACATAGGTCTTGTGGGTAAAAAAAGTGACTTTTTAAAAAAATTATATCTCGAAAATTAAAATATATTTTTATTTATAATTGGAACATGTAAAAGTATAGTACTTAAGGTACTCTCAAAAAAAATTTCAGCCAAAAATATTCATTTTTGTAGAGTTGACTGCAATTTTTCGACAACAGCCTTTTTGCGGTGGGTAGCATAACTAAGTCTAGTCTCATCTGAAATCAAAAAATCAAAAAGTTTCTTGTAGTTTATACCTCTGGCTAGTGAATGAACGAAGGAATTAAAAAAAAAATGAAATTTGAAGATTTTACATAAGTTTTACACATTTTCGATTCAAATTTTTCTTATTTTTTTCAAAAATGACCATTTTTAAAGTAGTTTTTTTTTATAAAACAAAAACAACTTCACCTAATAAAAATTCCTTCGTTCATTCACTAGCCAGAGGTATAAACTACAAGAAACTTTTTGATTTCAGATGAGACTGGCCCACCGCAAAAAAGGCTGTTGTCGAAAAATTGCAGTCAACTCTACAAAAATAAATATTTTTGGCTGAAAATTGTTTTGAGAGTACCTTAAGTACTATACTTTTACATGTTCCAATTATAAATAAAAATAATTTTTAGTTTTAGAGATATAATTTTTTTAAAAAGTCACTTTTTTTACCCGCAATACCTATGTAACACCTTTAACAGGTTAATTCAATATTCTTTATTTTATAATTTTTTTTTATAATACTCATAATATAATCTTTTACTTTCATTAGCACCACCACTGACTCCCCAAAATAAAAAACGCAAGGAAAGCATTAACGAGTTCGTACAAACCGAAAAGAGTTACGTCCATGACATGTCGGTGGTACACGAAGTGTTCGAAGAACCCTTAAGGAAGTGCAAACTGATTTCAGCCAAAGAAATTGACGAAATATTCGTCAACTGGCAAGATATAATATTCTGTAATAAATTATTTCTTAAGGATTTATTGAATGCGAATAAGACTGGAAGCGATATGATCGGCCATATTATATGTAAACACGTAAGTATTTATATTAAAAAGCAATAATTAATATTGTATTATTTGATATTATTATTTAATTTTAACCAGATTATATGTTGTTCTGAAGTATTTTGTATTTTGACAACGGCACCCGATTTGGGCGTCGAAATGTTAATAAAAATCATTTTTTAATAATATTGTGGCTTATTTCCCATTCTAAATAGTTAAGATTATATGTTGCCCAGATGAAAATACTAGATAACGTATGTCCTAAAAGTTTTGCACAAAATTCATTGGCCTTAATTTTAACTTACTTAATCCAGAACTCGTATACCTTTCGATGTGAGTTATTACGGAGTTAGGTTCTCCGTCGTTTTCTTCCACGTTTACTTCCATTTCCTTCTATCCATGGCCAATGCTTTTGTTTCCTCCCATTGTATTCCTCTTTTGTCGGCCGCTTCCCTCACTTCTTCTGTCCACGTCTTTCTTGGTCTTCCTCTCTTCTTTCTTCCCATATCTCTCGCATCATATACACTCGCGATCATAAAAAGCGGGTCACTCGATGAGTTATTCAAGTTAGATGTCTCGAATTTTCTAAACCTGTTGTCCGATTTGAGTGATTTTTTTAGTATGTTATAGCCTTATTCTTTAGCAATATCGCTATAATAATATTGTTGCTAGACCAGTAAATTGTCATTGTATACGGGGTGTAACAATCATACTGTGTTTATTCCTGAAAGTTCGGAACACCCTGTGGAATGTTTTAGCATAGATAAAATATTGAAATTAAAACTCAATTGTAGCCTTAGGCTCTCTTAAAATTTTCTTTTTTGATTTATTTGTTTATGTTGAATAATAAAAAAGTTAAGCACGTTAATAACTAGCCATGTTCTTCATCAATACAGGGTGTTTCTAAATAAGTGCGACAAACTTTAAGGGGTAATTCTGTATGAAAAATAATGACAGTTTGCTTTATAAACATATGTCCGCAAATGCTTCGCTTCGGAGATACGGGATGTTAAAATTTTTCTTACAAACTGACGATTTATTTAAATCTCTAAAACCGGTTGAGATATGCAAATGAAATTTGGTAGATGTTAAGAGGTAGTTATGGCGCATTTTTTGACATACAATTAAGAATTTTATATTCACCATTGGCATGCATACGAGATATATCTAAAATGTTTATACCCGTATGCACGCCAATGGTGAATATAGAATTATTAATTGTATGTCAAAAAATACACAATAACTGCCTCTTAAAACCTACCAAATTTCATTTGCATATCTTTATTGGTTTTAGAGCAATAACACAGTATGATTGTTACACCCGGTATACAATGACAATTTACCGGTCTACTAACAATATTATTATAGCGATATTGCTAAAGAATAAGGCTATAACATACTAAAAAAATCACTCAAATCGGACAACAGGTTTAGAAAATTCGAGACATTTAACTTGAATAACTCATCGAGTGACCCGCTTTTTATGATCGCGAGTGTATTTGTCTTACTATTTTCTCTTCTCCTCTTTTCAGTACGTGTCCGAGCCATCTAAGTTGTAACAGAGGTGTAACCTAACCCTCCTAAGGGGGGTTACAACCTAACCCTCCTAAGGGGGGTTACAACTACTTGATGGTCTCTGGGGGTATGGAATAGTAATGGTGTTAAGCGTATAGAGCTCAAAGTACATCCAAATGGGGGGTTATAACCCCCAAAACCACCCCTGGTTACGCCTATGCTTTAAGATGTAGTATAAATTAGAAATAAGCGAAAGTATCTACGAGTTACTGGGCGGGTACTCGAGGTTGAAATCTGTCGAAAGATTCAGAAAGAAAACAATTCACGCAGAACCATTTATAGAACAATAACAGAGTGCGAGCAGGGAATAAAATTGCTAAATCTACCAAAATATGGAAGACCATGTGCATTTACTGCACAGAAGTCAGAGATATGGCGAGAAGAGCAAAAAACTAGCTTGAAATAGAAACTAGAAGATTGGTTCGGCGATACAGATCTATGAGTATGATATCGTTGTAATTGAGCAGAAATGGTAATAGTCCTAAATATCGAAAGAAACGTAAGTGCCCCAAATACTCTCAAACGCAACTCTTTCAGACCTACTATTACTCAAGAGATACCAAAATTGGCTTCTACAACACCAAATACCCTTTGTTGCCAAAAACGATAATCCTCCAAAACCAAAATTGTCGCAGGCCCGCCTAATAGATGATTTTTGGGCTTTACTGTCTAGGAAAGTTTATCATGGAGGCTGAGAAGCCCAAGATGAAGAACAATAATTAAGATGGTGAATTTACGAACAACTAAGAGAAATTGATTTGAATTCCGCCCAGGACCTCATGAAGACATTCGAAGAAATTTGCGTCTAGTAAAGTAGGATGGGCCACATAACTAGTTAGCGTTTAAATAAATTTCTTCACATTAACAAAAAATTCCATAAATATTTTGTTCCAAAACTTTCAGGACATATGTCATACTAAGGATTTACAAAGTTTTCACTGTATTCCTTCACTCAACCGTTCTCTCCAGTTCTTTCTGTTTTGCCAGTTCCCTTCCTGTAGATTTCTTCTTTCCATTGCTTCGTCCACTTCATATCTGAAAGATCTTCGAGATCTGCCTCTTTCTTCTTCCTACCGGGCTCCACTCTATTATTCTGTTTATCCAACAGTTTTGGTCTGCTCTTCTGACATATACATATTAGACCAGGACTAATCTGTAAAAAAACGTCTATTTTTGGATGTGAGAGGTGGCATTCGGATTTTTGCAGATACAGTTAGGTGACACCTTCAGTAATAATAATTGACTTATGCTTCTTCTCAAATATGCCCGGAACATTAATAAAAAAATTAAAATATTTAAAAATTTCGAAAAACATCGATTTTTTTCTGCTTTCTTTGCTTATAACTTTAAAACGATTCGTTTTGGAACAAAGTCGTAGAGAAATAAAATAAAGATAATTGAATTTTGTATGATATACGACTGGTCAAAAATGTTTTAAGGTATTACCAGGTATTACCTTTTCTGCAATATAGCAATAAATACAAAATAATGGGGCAAAATACGCCTGTTGTTATTCAATGTTTCTTAACCACTTTGGTGGCACTTAGAACTTTAGTAATTCGCTTAGAAAATTCTTATAACTTACTTAAACGGTCTACCAAATTTCATTAAAATCGACCTAATAGATCTTGCATAATAAATTTGCAATCTAAATGTTTTTAAAAAAGTTCAAAAATTTTAAAATCTTTCGGAACAAAAAGTAGACCATTTAGAAGTTGGCTAATATAAAGAGGTGCTCTACCAATCTAATACACTTTACAGAATTAAAATCGGATTATTTAAGCGGCCTCGGCAATGTTTTAAAATTATAAACAATTTTTTGGCTTATAAACAAATAGCTTTGTTTAATAATAAAAAGATTAATTTTTAGCAATACAAATAATTAAAACCGGTATAAGTTGACCTAAACTTTCAAATGCTGTCAGCAGAATTGCTATTTTATTTTTTAATCAAAAGTTATTCGCGTTCAAAAATTGCAATTTTTCGATTTTTTGAAAGTTTCACCGCGTTTATCTAGAAAACTATGCATCCTACGAAAAAACTTGTAAGAACATTTTTGCTTAGAATTAGCCAAGAAATACAAAAAATGTTTTATTTTGCGAAAAATCGATGTTATGTAATTCCTCAAGTTCTTGTTTATAACAATCTGATCGACATCCAGATCAACTGTTACCCAAAAAAATTGTATTCTACGGGTCAAAATACATAAAAAAACTTGGGTAAGTCCATCTAAATAAAGGAGCCCGTAGCACCCCCTCTTGCCCACAGCACTAATTTGTTTATAAGCCAAAAAATTGTTTATAACTTTAAAACATTGCTTAGGCTGCTTAAATAATCCGATTTAAATTCTGTAAAGTGCATTAGATAGGTGGAGTGCTTCTTTATATGTAAAAAATTGACAAATCTTTGTATCTATCTAGTTTTTGTTGTGCAAGATTTTAAAAAAATTTTAATTTTTTAAAAAAAGTTTAGATTGCAAAATTATTATGCAAAATCTAGTAAGTCAATTTTAATGATTTGGTGGACGGTTTTAGCACATTACAAAAATTTTCTAAGGGAATTAGGAAGGTTCCAAGTGTAACCTAAGTGATGGAAAAACATTGAATAAGGACAGGCTTGTTTTGCCCCCTTATTTTATATTTATTGCTATTTTGCAGCAAGGGTGTTAAATTAACACATTTTTAACCAATCGTATCTGATAGAAAATTTAATTATCTATGTTTTATTCTTATACGACTTTGTTCCAAAATGAATCGTTTTAAAGTTATAAGCAAAAAAGGAAGAAAAAAAATTTTTTTGAAATTTTTAAATATTTTATTTTTTTTTTATTAATGTTCCGGGCATATTTGAGAAGGAGCATAAGTCAATTATTATTACTGAAGCTGTCACCTAACTTTATCCGCAAAAATCCGAATTCCACCTCTCACATCCACCTAAAAACAGATCCTTCCTGGTCTATATATACTATACATATCCGTACCAGGTTAATCTCATCTGTTCTATCTAGTCTAGAGTTCATTTCCATTCTTTTCTTAATTTCTATGTTATTTATTCTCTTGTTATTCTATGTTATCTATTCTTGTTACTCTGCAGCTTCTCCTTAGAAATCCCATTTCTGTTGCTCTTATTTCACACCTATAAGTGAGGATACTACTTGTCATGGTATTATATTTATATTATTCTGTTTATTTTTATACTGATGTTCTTATATCACAGTACTGGGTTCAATTTTGCTTATGCAGTTTCGTGTTTGTCCTAGTCTATTTTTTATATCTTCTTCAGTTGTTCCTTTGTTTGATATTACAAAACCTAAATACTTGTACTTGTCTGTTCCTTTGATTTATTTACCTTCGCGTATTTCCAGCTGCTTTATTTCTGTATTCTCCGTTGTTAGGTATTCAGTTTTCTTTAGGTTTATTTCCATCCCATTCTGTGTATATTCCTTTGTAGTAGTATTACACTTTGTAGTATTCTTTTGTAGTTTTCTCATCATAAAACTGAGGTCATCTTCGTCTTGTGCGATCACTATTTAGTCGCCAACAAAACTTTGAGTATATAGGTATTTTTTTTACTGGCGTACCCATTCCTTCGCATTTTCTTTTCTATGGTTTCAGAAATAAAGATATATCGTAGATGTAAACGTTTTAATACATTTTGGGGTTAATATCTTATGTTACACTTAAATTGGCGCTAAATTTAGCAGAGTATATTTTATCTTTAATCAATGTACTTTAGTCCTGTCGCCAGGGGGGCTACAACGGCCTCCTTAATTCAGATGGACTTACCTAAAATTTTTTTATGTATTTTGACCCGTAGAACACGAATTTTTTGGGTAACAGTTAATCCGGATGTCGATAAGATTGTTATAAACAAAGAACTTGAGGAATTACATAACAGCGATTTTTCGCAAAACAAAACATTTTTTTTGTGATTCTCGGCAAAAAATTGTCTTACAAGTTTTTTTGTAGGATGCATAATTTTCGAGATAAACGCGGTTGAACTTTCAAAAAATCGAAAAAGTGTAAGTTTTTAACCCGAATAACTTTTGATTAAAAAATAAAATAGCAATTCTGCTTACTGCATTTGAAAGTTCAAGTCAAATTCTATCGATTTTTATTATTTGCATTGCTAAAAATTAAGTTTTTATTTGTTATACAAAGCCATTAACACATAATAGTGCTTCCCGTGCCCAATTCATGCGTTTTAATGTACGTAATCTACGTGGAAATTGTCTGTATGCGCGCCTACTCGTTCGATTTCAAATGAGAAATGCATTGAAAACATCATTCAATCACTATGTGTTTATAACTTTGTTTAACAATAAAAAAAATTAATTCTTAGCAATGAAAGTAATCAAAACCGATAGAATTTGACTTGAACTTTCAAATGCGGTAAGCCGAATTGCTATTTTATTTTTCAATCAAAAGTTATTCGGGTTCAAAAATTGCAATTTTTCGATTTTTTTAAAGTTCAACAGCGTTTATGTCGAAAACTATGCATCCTACGAAAAAACTTATAAAAACATTTTTTGCTTAGAATGACCCAAAAAATACAAAAAATGTTTTGTTTTGCGAAAAATCGCTGTTATGTGATTCCTCAAGTTCTTTGTTTATAACAATCTTATCGACATCCGGATCGACTGTTACCCAAAAAATTCGTGTTCTACGGGTCAAAATACATAAAAAAAAACTTAGGTAAGTCCATCTGAATTAAGGAGGCCGTTGTACCCCCACTGGCGACAGTACTACTTAGTATAGTAATGTATTTGTCTTAAGTGCAATATTGTTATTTTAGTTGCCCGAAATGAAAGCCTATGTTACGTTCTGTGGCAAACAATTAGACAGCGCTGCTCTCTTACAAAAATTAACGGAAAATTCTACTGCCTTTAGAGATTTAGTGAAAAAATGTCAAAATAATGTCGCTACGAAAGGAATGCCTTTATCGTCGTTTTTAATCAAACCTATGCAGCGGATTACTAGATATCCGTTGTTGATTAATAAAATTCTAGAAAATACGCCCGATGATCATCCCGGTGAGTATTTTACTGTTATATTATTAATTATATTAACCTATACACACAATTGAGTTATGTTTCCATCACTTAGGTTTGTGTTGTGTCATATTCTGTCAAAGCTCTCTTGTTTAATAGATCTCTTATTCATAAATTTAAGAGCTGTGTCTGTTTGTAAATCGTTGATTTCCGTGTTAACTTATCACGGGCTAACATTTCGTGAGAAAGCGTTTGCTCAACAGCAAACCTTAAGTTCGATACAAAATTAGTGCAAACTCATTACTCCCAGGTTTTTAGGATCGCTGAACACGAATATCATGTCTTCGATGGTCTCCGAAGAATGGGCGTTATCTCCTGGAATTTTGTGCAACTTCGGGGGTTTGTCGGGGGTTTTTGGGATCGCTAAACACGAATATCATACGGCGATGGTGTCTGATATACCTGTTGCTCAGGAGAGAACTCATATCCTGAAGTTTGATGGAAATTCGGTACAAAATCAGTTCGTCCTGGACAACAGGTGCCTCGAAGACCATCGCGGTCGTGATTAGCGACCCCAAAAACCCCCGGGTACCAAGTTTGCACTGATTTTGTATCGAATATTGACGAAGACGGTTTTAAGTGACAAAGTTTTTTTTTATATACTCATGGACAAAAATATTGCATATTTTATCTTCAATCGTTATGATTTGTTTATTTTTTATCTTTGAAATGTTAAGTATTTTTTTTATTTATTTATTTATCTGTTTATTTTATTTATTTATTTATTTGATGTATTTTAATTTATTAGAGATAAATAAACATAGTCTTTATAACTGAATATGCAATAATGTAACAAACGAACAAACATTACATAGTATGGAAAGTGTGCTTTGACGACTTAACAATTCTTGTTTTGTTGAATTGTCAGTTAGAATATGTCAGTTGGAGAGTTTTATTTTCCGATTTTGCAGTTTTCTTGCTGATATGCCACATTTAAGTGAGGTAATGTGTGCTAGAATTGTTACTTTAAGAAATGAGGGTTACAGACAATAAGATATTGCGTGGATAGCGAATATCTATCAGTCGACTGTTTCTCGTTTAGTAAAGCGATACAATGAGACTGGTGAATACAAAAGGCGACCTGGTCAAGGACGAAAAAGATGTACAACGCCAAGAGATGACCAATATTTAAGACTTAAATCTTTGCGAAATCGTACACTTACAGCTTCTTATCTCAAAAATGAGTTACTGATCACAAGACAAGTTAATGTAAATGCCAAAACTGTGACTCGAAGACTTAAAGAGGTTGGTTTGAATCCAAAACGCCCTTCCAGAGTTCCACTTCTTCTACCACGGCATAAAACTTGAAAGGTTGCGCTTTGCAAGAGCCCACGTTAACTGGAACGAACATCAATGGAGAAGAGTTCTTTTCACAGATGAAACGAGGATACAATTATGGAAGCCAGATGGACATGACCGAGTATACAGAAGGTCTGGGGAACGTTTCGCAGAATGTAATCTTGTACAGCAGGTTAGTTTTGATGGCGGTTCCATAATTCTATAGGGTGGCATTAGTTGGGAGAGTCGTACGGAGCTTATTGAGGTGAATATTCGAATGGATGCTGACTGATACATACGGAACATCCTTGAAGCGCATGTTTTTCCTTATGCCGGCTTCATTGGGTATGATAACTTTGTGCTAATGCATGATAATGGCCGTGCACATACCGCAGGAACAGTCATACAATATCTTGAGGATGTCGGAGTTGAGGCTCTAGACTGGCCACCAATGAGTCCTGATGCAAATCCCATAGAACATATATGGGACATCCTAAAAAGACTTATACGAGTAAGAAATCCAGCTCCAAACTCAATTGCAGAATTAAGAATTGCTGCACAGGAAGAATGGAATCGACCTCCGCAAGAAACCATCCAAGATATTCTGCGGAGCATGCGTAGAAGGATACAGGCAATCATTAGAGCTAGAGGAGGAAATACTAGGTACTAAATTGTTACAATGTTGCCGTAAAAAATTGTTATATTGTCGTTATTGTTTCTTTTTCTACTTAAATGTTATAAGCAAAATCAGACTATTTCATTAATTTCTCTACAAATTAGTTGTGACTCTGCAATATGCAAGTTACTTGACAATAAATATACGTAGGATAATTCAGCTCAACTTACTTAGCAATAAAAAGTACAAATTTTTTTAAAAGGAAAAAGATATACTTCAAGAATAAAATATGCAATATTTTTGTCTGTGAGTGTATTTACTAGCTTGTGAAAAGGTTGGAATTAATTAATTTTTTCGTGAAAGGCGATTTTAGAAATAAATCACGAAACCGGTCGATTTTTATTTTTAAATTATGATTTTTGGTATATATTTCATATTAATGGCGTAATGACGTTTGGGCATCTGGGCGTAATGACGCAATCGATGATTTTTTTTAATGAGAGTAGGGGTTGTGTTATAACTTATTTGAAAGTTTATTCAAATCTCTATTTAGTAATATAAACAATAACATAATTATTTATATAGGGTGTCCAAAAAATAATTTTTTGAATTAAATTAATTGAGTCAAAAGGAAAAATTTATGTAATTTATTTAATTCAAAATACATTTTACTGCTGTCAGAAAACAGGAAAACATTTTTGACAGCAGTCAAATGTATTTTAAAATAAATAAATTATATACATTCTCCTTTTTGTGTCAATTAATTTAATTAAAAAAAATTTGGGACACAATGTATAAATAATTATGTTAATGTTTATATTACTGAATATAAAATTGAATATTCTGTCAAATGAGCTATCACAAGACCCCGATTCTCATCTAAAAAAATCATTGATTACGTCATCACGCCCAGATGGATAAAGTTACTAGTGTGATATGCCAAAAAATAGTAATATGTATAAAAATTAAAATCAACCTGTTTCGGGATTTATTCCCAAAATATCCCATTCATGAAAAAATGAATTTATTCCAACCTTTACGTGCTCACTGTATAAATAATTGCATATTTTATTTTTAAAATTTTCTATTTCAGATTATAAGAATCTCCAGGAGGCATTAATTCTAGCCGAAAGCTTTCTAAATTCTATCAACGAAAACGTTAGACTGAAAGAAAACCAAGATCGATTAAATTGGTTACAACAATGTGTTCAAAATGATCTAAATATTGTGTTCAATAGCGAAACAAATAAATTGGGTCCACGTCAATTATTGCATTACGGCATCTTCAATAAATTAAAAAGCAATAAAGAACTGTTAGGATTCCTATTTAACGATTTCTTTATGTTTGTTCAAGCTACTAAAAGTATAGGAGTGCAGTTTACATTTCAGATTAATGAAAACGTATCGTATAAACTGTATAAACAGGTAAGTAAACAAAGTAGAGGAATTTGATTTTCTTACCGTCTTGGCTTTGAAAATATTGACGCGTCGCTTACTGATAACAACACACAAAATTGTTAAAACTTAAAGTGTAAATATCGACCGAACTTCTGGATGAGTTAATATATACTAGTGCCATAAATAAGTGTGATCTATAATGCCTTTTAGGTCCAAATTAATTAAAACTCTCTTTCTTGGTTCAGATGCATTATATTTACAATCAAGCCCATCAATGACTAACCATAACAACGTGTTTACATATAACAATAGCGACCTACCTTACACTAACTAAATACTGAGTACAATAATCATATCTATATCATGGGACATTCACTTTTATATAGAATAAACTATTTCGAAATCACGCGCGGCCTCGGTCATGGGCGATCGATTATATATTTACTTTGGTTATTAACTTTCAATAAAAATATCCTTTTGTGCAGAGTGATATTATAATACTAATACATCTCTCCCCTTTGTTAAAATTACATATTTCTCTCCGTGTTTTAAAATGAACTATATCCGTCATCGCCTTTTAGGAGATAGACCTTATATCTCTTATATAGTTAAGGTCCTATATCGGCCGCTATAAGACACTTAACTTAACAAAAATCCTATTATACACAAAAGTTCATATTTTCCCTATACTAAATTGGTATTTTATAAAACTAGAAATAATTGTTTATAAGTAATTGTCACTAAATCACGTACTATTCCTTCGTGTCTTTTAGTATTTTTTTCGTTTACTAATTCACTTTCGTAAAACAATGAATAAAACTTATCCTAATTTTTAACCTAGTCTTTAGTCTTTTCAGTGTACTACACGAATTTACGTCATATAAGCAGTGAATAATTATATAATATTTTGAATCTACCAAATAATATTTCCAAATTTAACTAAACTTAATATTACCTAAACTTCTTAGTAAAAATTTAAAGTTACTTTATTAATTCCTATTTCAGTCTTTTGATTAATTACTATTCGTCCCTTCTTTTATAATACTTAATAATAAAAAAAATAATGTCTCTTGCTAGAATAAATATTAATAAATGTCTCTCATCATATCAAGTTTAAAGAAAATTTTTTTAGGGCTCTTTTTTCTAATACTAACACTAAGGTAACTAACACTAAAATATATTGTCTATCCTTAATTTAAACACTTCCATTATTTTCCGCGAAAATTTAACCTGAATTCATTATCTACATTTAAAATTTAAGTCATTTATAATTTACGTTACTTTAGAGAGTTCAAAAAAATTCAAGCTTAATTCTTAAATATAATTCAATGATTAGCTACTTATTTGATTAGTATTTTCTTAATTTTGCTTGTTTTCTTGCAATTTTTATGTGTCTTCTTTCATTTTTCCCACATATTTTACTAAAAATTTTCTTTTTTTCTCTTTTTCTTCTTGTCTGGTACTACCACTATATATTTCTTCATTTTTCTTCATATAATAGCACTTCTGCAGTGTACATAGTTCATCTTCATATAACAATCATTTGTCATTTAATCATCAATATATTATTTCATAATATAACATCATAATAATCACTTCCTTTACCTATCCCTCAATGCCTACGTTCGACTAATCAAAGTGGCTTCACTCGAGAGGACAGTTTCAATTCTTCTACATATTCCATATAACAATCATAATACTCAATACTAGCCACGAAACCTCTGCATTTTACCTAAATAAAAGAGGGTATAACTTCGATGCATAGATCAACTTCTACATATTTCTCGACCTCAGTCCCTTGCTTTAAATCCATTGTTTAATCACGAATAATCATGAATAAAATAGGTACCCTTCAAAACACAGAGTGGGTCTCTAATAAGCTTTCAAGCTTCTATAAATCACTTAGTACCTTCCTAATTTGACAAGAGCAGTGGGTTTCTTATTGTCTCAAATTTCCTCGTAATATTCAGCTTATATGTAATATTGTTAGTTCTTCTTCTAATCTATATAATTCTTTCCAAATTCCTTATCTCGACTCATCAGGTCGGTATGTTAAAAATATATCTCTTGCTTATAGCAATGTTTGTCTTAAAGCTCTTATATCAACGTATGTCATCACTAATCATTATTCATTAAAAAAATATCATTTATCACACAAAAAATTATTAATTCAGGTTCATATCATACAAAATTTAACACAAAATCGATGAAAATGTACTAAATATACTCAATAAATATCAATAATAAAACAACTGGTTAATAAAAATTCAATAATGGTATACATATTCGATACAAATTCAATTCAATAATAGCATATGCAAAAGTTAGATAAAAATATTCAAAATCAGTTCATATTTCAAAATTCGATAGATATTCTTAAAAAAAAATTCAAAAATAACCATAACCAAAAAATCGAAATCGAATAGAAATTTTTCAAATAAATTCAATAAAATTCGATAGCAAAGATAAATATTCAATGTTCAATAATAATATATAAAAAACGAGGGAAGCGTTTTTAATAAAGGTAGACTAAATTTCTTACTTACATTTTAACACTTGTGTCTTTTTCACTGGATTCCTGTTCGGATCCTGGGTCCTGGTCCATTTTCCGCCGCTTTTTCCAATTTTTATTGCCCATTTTCAGAAGATTCTGCCTGTATTAATTTTCAGGAGCGCCATGTTATAAATAAGTGTGATCCTTTTAGGTTTTATTATTCACTTTTATATAGAATAAACTATTTCGAAATCACGCGCGGCCTCGGTCATGGGCGATCGATTATATATTTACTTTGGTTATTAACTTTCAATAAAAACATCTTTTTGTACAGGGTGATATTATAATACTACACTAGTGCGATAAAAAGGGCGCTACAATCCAAATCGAGCATTGGCCTTCTCCAAACTATGCCTTGAACATTGCTGGTCCCTCGCCGCTATAAGTTCCCACTTCTAGCAAATTTTGCGCGTCGGCTGCTTCCTCCCATTTTTTCCGTGGCCTTCATTTTGGTCTTGGGCCCTGTTTTAGTATCTAGGGTTCTTTTCGTCAATCTGTCGATCTCCATTCTGGCTACATGACCATTTTATCGAAGTCTCTGAAGTTTAATGAATTCTGAGGTCGATGCATCTTTGAACTGTTGGTAGAGTTCATGGTTGTACCTGGATCTTCGTACTCTGTTTTCGTTAATAGGTCCAAATCGCTTCCTTAGGACTTCCAGCTTTCTTATTGTATTTTATGTCATCACCCATATCTCGTATCCATAACATACGATTGGTCTGATACTAGTTTTGTAAACCCTGATTTTTGATCTCCAGTATTTGGCTTCAGAACGGACCACATACGCCAGTGAAAAATTTTTGTTTCGCTTAACTATTTTTCTTTAAATTTCTGATTCTTCTGTTTCATCTGTGCTTAATTTAAATCGTGTAACAAGTCTTTTCGTGTACCATTTGCAGCTATTTTCTTTAGTTCTTGCCTATGTTACCTTTTTTGTCGTTTGAGTCTCTTTTGTCCCTCTTTTTCATTATTATATTTTCACATCCTCTTCCATTTTGCGAGACATAATGCTGATGTCATCGGCATAGGCGACAATTTGTATTGATTTATTTATTAAGGCTCTTCCTATATTTAAGTGTCTTTTGACATATTCAAGAGACAGAAAAAAGTCAAAATCAAACAGTTTATAATATAAATAACATATTATATTATAATATGTTATTTTATAATACATATTATAATGATTCAAACGGATTCTATTTTTTACCAAATTTTGTCAAATATTTCATTCGTAAGATATTAAATAATTTTTAAGGTAATGTTATCACCATCTATAAATGTTTTTGAAAAATGTTCTCGCTCTCTTTTGAAATTAAAATTTTCTCATATTATTCTGAAGCTATTTTCTTGTGTCACATTGCATGCGAGACTTGTTAGTCTCTGGCGCACGTGGTCGTAAGGTTTTTATATTGTACATTGTTTTTTTCTTAAACTCTAATAAGTTCTGGCCGAAGTCCTCAACGAATGCCAACAGTTTTCTTATAGGTAATTTTAGGATCTCTTTTGGTTCAAACCTCAGTTAACCAGTGAATTCCTGCCTTGCATCACTTAGCACATTCCAATGGCATAGTATGTGTATGGCAGTCTTTTCTTCCATTTCGCACTTTCTGCACCATGGTTCATTCACCTTACCTAGTTTGTATATATGTGGTTTCTTAAACGGCAATGTCCAGTCACCATTTCAGTGACCGTTTTGATCTCCCGCTTATTGAGGTTTATCAAATTGTTCGAGAGATTTTTATTAATATTGAAAATAATCAATATTGATAAAAATTTAGGCTGGATTTGTGCTTGAATGGCTCTCCATTTCTTTTGATGATTCCTTATTGATTATGATAATAAATTTCTGAACCTCGTTTTTCGTAGCATGTTTATTGATGCCACAGATAGGTTCTGGGCCTTCAAAAGTTTCTCTCGAACCTTGTTTTGCCAACATATCTGCTCATTCATTTTGTGTCACCTTAATACAATTTATTATTTTTTTTATAACATATGAGATTTTTGAAAGAGTTCTTCAAGTTGAGTGGGTAATCATTTTACATTTATAGGGAATGAAGGGGATAATAATAATATTTTAATTTTAACGATGGCATATTTATATTTTGCACATTTTGGTATATTCCGATTTTTATTAGTTTTGAGATTATACATTTAAGTTTTACTTATTAATATTCTTTACTTTTACAGCCTATTCTAATTCAAAACTTGATGGTCAGTAGAGACAGTTCGGACAATATAGAAAGTGGAACGGATTCCAATAGAGTTCTCAATATTCAGGACGACAAGAATACCTACAAAATAGCTCTCTTAGTTCACACTGTCAGCGAGTGTGGCTTGTGGATGAAAAGAATAGAAAGTGCGAAAGAAATGTGTTCGAAAATGTTTACTTTAAGCTTACAAAATAAAAGAAAAACTCGTAAGTAAATTCTTAAATTAACAGCTTTCAGAAATATGTTTGCTTATTCTCAGATCTAACTGTCACTAACATTTGTTGTAGTATTTGTTGTTCACAAGATACTCTAGGCAAAAAATTGAGGATATTTACAAAGTTTTTCTAAGTTTGAAAATGCAAAATTCTTCTTGTTGTTTTCATGGCTTCCACGCCGTGGTGATAAGCCAGCTCAATTTGGTGGTGACCACGAAGAAGTTTGGTTCTAGTTCTAAACCAACTCGAGACCATATACTTATGGCTTTGTTTTGTAAAAATCCATTAATAAGAGGTTATGTTAGTAGACATAAAAGTACCTAATGATGTATAGAGAAAGTGAAAACGGGCACAAGTACGATACAATACAAAAGGTTCTAGACTAATAATTAGTAATAAGACATTAATACAATCGCTCTCTCTCTCTCTCTCCCTCTTTTCAGGTAGTAGTCATACTGGCAGTGTATTGTCCGTCTTCAAAGATCTCAGTCTCTAGTCATTTCTTTTAACTCATGCATAGATCTTTTGCCAATTCCTGTAAAAATACAATACCAAAATGAAAGACAGCTTCATTTCGGTTCAGAGATTATCCATCATCCCCATACGTACGTTTCGGTCTCTCTAGACGTCTTCAGTGGGCTACATGAACAGCTCGTGTTCGAAATGAAACCAAACTGTCTATTTAAGCTGAATTATAACAATAATTCGCGTATCTTACGCTGTAGCGACATCTATTAAAGATATGAGGAGTCCCAGATTACATGATACATATTGTACATTCACTAAGAAAGTTCGAAAGTTGTTATTGTAGGATATGGAAAACGTCAACTAGAAAATTCCCAGAAATATTATTGATATATACTTTATACTTGTATTGTCTTGAACACATTAGTTAGTTATCAATTGCCGTAATTTATATAAGACAAAGTACCCCGCACAAACCTTATGGAAATTAGGTCCCAGTAGATTTCGTTCATACTTCGGGAAAATACTCTTTTAAGCTTCCTCATAAAAAGTTCTCATGGGCACAACTCAATCGTATGAAGGATTTTCAAGATATAGAGGCACAAACTCGGAAAATTATAAGATTTACTGGGTATTCCAATTCCCCGAGTTACTGCTTATCTGGCAACATGTAGAAGTTTGGATCAAGGAAAAGTACTAGTAGTCTAGGATTTTTTCTTGGCTATCCAATGGCGACCTTTACTTTGACCTTGACCTTCAACGGACGTCATCTTCTAGAGTTTCGAGGGTTTTCTGCATTAAATTAATATAAACAGATTACTCATGGGTTTTTGGGATCGCTAAACACGAATATGCCATCAGAATTGATCTCCGGAGGACGTGGTGGCCAGGGCCACTGCAAGGGACGTCATATTTTAGAGGTTCGATGGTTTTCGGCATTTAATTCATGCAAATGAATTACTGGAGCGTTTTTTGAGGTCGCTAAACACGAATATGCCACCAGAATCGACTCCTGGAGCACCCGGTTTCCACGGTAAATGAAAGGGGCTCCTGGAGTTTCGAGGGTCTTTGGTACTACAATAATGCAAACGGATTAGTTATAGGTTTTTGGGGTTGCTGAACACGAATGATCAGCACAGACACAGGAGCACCTGGTGCCTAAGACAGGTTATCTTCTGGAGTTTAAAACCTAAGAGTAATCCATTTGATTCCTCCGAAACTGCAGAAGGTCAAGGTCAAAGTAAAGGTCGCCATTGGATAGCCAGGAAAAAATCCTAGAATACTAGTACTTTTCCTTGATCCAAACTGCTACATGTTGCCAGATAATCAGTAACTCGGGAATTGGAATACCCAGTAAATCTTATAATTTCTCCGAGTTTGTGCCTCTATATCTTGAAAATCCTTCATACTATTGAGTTGTGCCCATGAGCAGTGGCGGATCCAGGAAATCGATTAGGGTGGGGCACATAGGGTACAAACTCAAGGAATCTGGAATATACCCCTATAAAATTTCTATCTAGTGTATTTTTGATCCGTCTGGGGGGGGGGCACGTGCCCCCGTGCCCCACCCCTGGATCTGCTACTGCCCATGAGAACTTTTTATCAGGATGCTTAAAAGAGTATTTTTCCAAAGTATGAACGAAATCCACTGGGACCTAATTTCCATAAGGTTTATGCGGGATACTTTAGGAAATTATTTATTTTCGAACTTAATAATGGTGGTCTGAAATTATTTTTTATTGACAAAGCCCGTAAAACCAATGTATCATTTCAAAACAGTTTTTTAATAGTTAACCTCAATTGTTTGCCTAACAGTATGTATTAGATTACACGTATATACGTGATTTATTTAAATAACACGTAAGTGCTAATTAAGATTTACATCTTATTGTATCTGTGTATCTTACGTTTCTAGTTTATTATTTTATTTCGGAAGGGATTCTACAGTTTTGCGTCGGTTATATTCAATTTTTTTAAGGGTAGCTACTCCTAATACAAACATTTCTTTAATGCACGAGGGCGGTCTGAAAAGTTCTTGATCTGATGGTCAAAATGACAATGTTTACCTCCAAAAAGTTTTATTTTTCCGCATAATCTCCCCTAATATTAATACATTTTACCCAGCGGAATTCCAACGTCGTTTTTGGCGAGCTCTACAGTTTTGAGAATGTACTGAAATCCGAGGATGCCAAATCTTGGGAATTATGGTGGCTGCTCCAGCACTTTATACTATAGATCTCCCAATTTTATTTTTACTTGTTGATTTTTTCTATATTGAACATCACGCGCACCCAAACTAATTCAATCGACTGCCTATATGCAACTGCTACTACTACTCGCAACGATTTACAATTTTACATGCGTGTACTAACATGCGTATTAACACAAGAGGAAAATCTTGCGAATAGTGCTGCTCTCTGGATACGAGGTTGAGAACTTATCAGACGGCTTAGCCAAAGTGGCAAACTGATATTGTTATCATTATTAATATCAATAATAGCAATATTCTTTTTCCATATTTCCTATATTTAGAACATTATAAATCTAGTCAGTTTCAAAATATCGGTAATGTTATTTTTAAAGATACATATTTTTCATAATTTCAAATATATGAACTTTGATATTTAAAAAATATCCTGTTTGTTTTTAATCGTTGCTTTGCCTGTTTGTGGATTTTCTATTTCCAATCGCTTCTGTGAGCTTCAATGTAATCTTCCTTTTCAGCTCTATTTAGTGATGTGCTCATTTAATGATATGAAGATAATATAATCTGTAAAATAAGCGATTATTCATTTTTAAGTGAATAAAATTCAAAAATTTGAGAACACTTATGTTAAAGAGCAGTAAGAACCATTTAGTATTATCTCAAACAATTTGATTTGTTGAATATTTATTAACGGTGCACGACAATTAGACCGAAATCATTAGACCGAAAGCAGTAGACCGAACTCATTAGACCGAAAAGCATTTTACCGAAACCTCACTAGACCGAACAGCATTAGACCGAAATGGTATATAAATTAAAAAAGATTGCAGTAAATTATGCTAAGATTTTGTATATCTGTCTTTTTGTTTATTGTATTTTTTTGTACTATTTTATATATAGACTGTGTGAATTGTTACTCTGTACAGTCTGATTTGAAATAATTTTCATCCGTTAAACAAATTAGTGAAGGTAAAAATAAATTAAGGGTGGAGTGACCTTAACACCATTTTAACTGTTTATAATAACCGTCCAAATAACATTTAGTTGTAATTACATTAGTCTTATCTCTTTTACTGCGACAAGTAAAAAGAACTGCTTTTCGGTCTTCTGCTGTTCGGTCTAGTGAGGTTTCGGTAAATTGCATTTCGGTCTAATGAGTTCGGTCTACTGCTTTCGGTCTAATGATTTCGGTCTCTTTACAGTAAACCTTTATTAACGTTACTAACAGGTTTTTCGTAGCTACGATATGACTAACATGTTTCTGGTATTACTTAGTATATTCTTTATTAAATATAATCGTAGAGTAACATTGAAGAGGTAATGTGGTTTGAATCTACTATATATCCTTAAAACTTGTCTGTGAAACCTGATTTCTATCCCTGCTTCCTGTGGCTTTAATACCATTTCAATTGTTATCAAAGTTATATTCGACTTAACGAATATTCCTTGTTATCTATTTATCGAATAGTGTATTATTGTCAATTCTAGATTGACAAATATATCAATAACAAAAAATTATCATTATAGTCTCCTTTTTATATAAAACTTACATTTATATACACATTAATGATGCTTTTGATAAAGAATGTTCCAATAAGAACTTGAGTTTTAACAGCATCAAAATTACAATATTTAAAACAAACTCACAATATTTTAAGGGTGTACCTGTCTTACATTTTTAGCTGTATGTTAATTAAATAATATTTAGGAACATGTTTTTCTACCATTTTCGGCAGGATTTCATTGATCTGTAGATTTTAGGATCAGTCTAAAATAAAAATTTGTATTGCCAAGTAATAAAAATATATTATAAATTATTATGTTATAGTGTTAATGTAAATGAATGCTTTAGTGTTAATCTAAAATAGAGGTATAACTGTAAAAACAAATTAAAGAATAAAATCAGTGCAATATTGTAGTCTGTAATCGTAAGGTTATTTAACAACTTCTCCACATGAAACCTAACCGTCGTTGTCTTCTGACTAACTGTAATACTTTTAAACGAGGACCAACCCAATGGACACTGTTGTCGTAGTTATCGCGACAGGGTTATAAAATATACAGCCAAAATCATATCTTGATAATATAGGTAAAGTTTTTTAATAGAGTTAATTTAGTGACAGTATACAGTATGTCCCTGTAAGTTGTATCCATATGGAAAACTTTTTTATTATTAATTTTTCGAAAAAAAGTTATTCTTCATAAAAATCTCTGCATGGTCCAAAACCTAAGATTTAACCATCAAATATCAAATTTTTTGAATATTATACGAGGTATGTCAAAAAGTTTGAATTTCACTCTAGAGTAAAGTAGCTTTATTTTTCACAATATTGAAAATTGCTATTATGAAGAGTTCTTTGGAATTAAAAACTATATTCTAATATGCAATTACATCCTTCTAAGTGAAAAAAATTTTTTGTTGAAAAATTATGGATAACTTACATTATTTTCAGTTATTTCAATTCTGATAACTCTTTTATTATTAATTTTACGAAAAAAAGTGATTCTTAATAAAAAGTTCTGGATGGTCTAAAACCTAAAATACAACCATCTTATATCAAATTTTATCAATTTTATACGAGGTATGTCAAAAAAGATAAATTTAGATCAAAAGTAAAGTACCTTTATAGTTCAGAATATTTCAATTAGAAGGATGTAATTACATACTGAAACATACTTTTTAATTCTAAATAACTTTTCATAATAGGAATTTTCGATATTGTGAAAAATAACGTATTTTACTATTGAGCGAAATTCATATTTTTTGACATACCTCGTATAAAATTGATAAAATTTGATATAAGATGGTTGTATTTTAGATTTTAGACCATGCAAAACTTTTTATTAAAAATCACTTTTTTCGTAAAATTAATAATAAAAGTTATCTAAATTGAAATAACTGAAAATAATGTTATCCATAATTTATCAAAAACAATTTTTTTCAATTAGAAGGATGTAATTGCATATTAGAATATAGTTTTTAGTTCCAAACAACTTTTCATAATAGCAATTTTCAATATTGTGAAACATAAAGCTACTTTACTCTTGAGTGAAATTCAAACTTTTTGACATACCTCGTATAATATTCAAAAAATTTAATATTTGATGGTTAAATCTTAGGTTTTGGACCATGCAGAGCTTTTTATGAAGAATAACTTTTTTTCGTAAAATTAATAATAAAAAAGTTTTCCATATGGATACAACTTACAGGGACATACTGTATATACATTGAACATGTAACTGTGTTATGATCTATCAGTTTTACAAATTCAAGTTCTTATTGGAATAACAATGTAGTTAAAATTTGTGTTGTCTTGAGTTTAACACTTTATGTATGTTACTAACTTTTTTGTTGATTATTTGTGATATCATTTTGTTTTTAGTTATAGATAAATTTAGTTCTGTAGTGATATAGCAAAACCTGATGTGGCCTTCTGGCTTAATTTTTTTCTGAATGGTGCTGCAATTGCTGCAGACTGAGCTAGCAATTTATGTCATGTTACTAAAATATATACACTGCTAGTCAATAGCCTCCCCCCCCCCCCCATAATACTGAAAATTGGAGGGAGGTAATAAACAGACGTAGGCTTAACAACTAGTTCTCTAGTCTAGGCTAGATGACGCGTAAGATGACGTAATAGTCATAGATGACGTCCTAGGGCCACTGGCCGATAATTTTAAATAGGACCTTATGGCAAGTGATATCTCGTTTGAGAGGTATTGAAAATACCTATTCACATACTAATTTTGTTTGGGTTTAAGTTGATTTTGATGAATAAATTAAATAAATATAAAATTGTAGATTCGTTTCAATTAATAAAGATTCAAATGCCCGCCTAAGGTATTTATCAAAAAGATTACGTTTTTCAATTCTCTAGTTGTTTTTACGCCAACGTCAACTTTTTTGACAAATAACCATAAGCGGACATTTTATGCTTTATTAATTAAATGCGAGACTACAATTTTATATTTATTTAAAATATATAGAGTGTCCCAAAAGTAGTGGAACGGTCGAATATTTCGCGAACTAAACATCGGATCGAAAAACTGAAAAATACGTGTTCAATCATTTTCAAAAATCTATACAATGACACCAAACACCAATCCCCACTACACCCCCTGGTGGTGGGGGGGGGGGCTAACTTTAAAATCTTAAATGGAAACCCCCAGTCTTTCTTGCAAATTTGGATTCGTTACGTAAAAGTAGGCAACTTTTATTCAAGACGTTTTTTCGAACTGTGGATAGATGGCGCTATAATTGGGGGAAAAACGATTTATCCTGATACCATAGGTAAATTATAGAAACGGTCTAATATCTCACGAAATACACTTCCAAATGAGAAACCAAAAAACCGATTTTTAATCTTTTTTGAAAACCTATCGAATAACACCAAACATGACCCTCCAACCCACCCCCTGAATGTGGGGTGGGGGTAACTTTAAAATCTTAAATAGCAACCCCCACTTTTTATTGCAGATTCGGATTCGTCATAAAAAATTAAGCAACAATTATTCGAAACATTTTTTAAAATTTCTGATAGATGGCGCTAATAAATCGAATTTTTCCAATCAAAGCGCCATCTATTAACAATTCTAAAAAATGTTTCGAATAAATGTTACTTAATTTTTCATGACGGATCCGAATCTGTAATAAAAAGTGGAAGTTGCTATTTAAGATTTTAAAGTTACCCCCCACCCCACATTCAGGGGGTGGGTTGGAGGGTCATGTTTGGTGTTATTCGATAGGTTTTCGAAAAAGATTAAAAATCTGTTTTTTAGTTTCTCATTTGGAAGTGTATTTCGTGAGATATTAGACCGTTTCTATAATTTACGTATGGTATCAGGATAAATCGTTTTTCCCAATTATAGCGCCATCTATCCACAGTTCGAAAAAATGTCTTGAATAAAAGTTGCTTACTTTTATGTAACAAATTAAAATCTGCAAGAAAAACTGGGGGTTTCTATTTGAGATTGTAAAGTTACCCCCCACCCCACCTCCAGGGGGTGTAGTGGGGTTGGTGTTGGTGTCATTGGATAGATTTTTGAAAATGATTGAACATGTATTTTTCAGTTTTTCGATCCGATGTTTAGTTCGCGAAATATTCGACCGTTCCACTACTTTTGGGACACCCTGTATATTATACTATACAAGCAAAATTAGTATCTTTAAATAGGTATTTTCAATACCTTTCAAACGAGATATTACCATAGACATAATAAAAATAGACTAAATAAGGTATGGACCGGTAAGGCATCGAGGTGTCACGCCGATATCAAGGATGTCATTGGCCAATATTCACTTTGAGTGGTCTAGCCTTAGCCATCTTCGTCTGTCACATGCGCGGGATCGCTTGGTTAAAAGAGATAGATAGACCACCTATCGACTGCCCGCGCGTTCACTATTTTGCTCAGTATGCCTGGTCTATCCTTTATTATGTCTATGGATATGACTTGCCAGAAGGTTCCATTTAAAAGTATTGGTCACAGTGGCTCTGTAACGTCATCTGTCACTATTACGTCACCTGTTATGACTATTTGAAAAGTCTACGTACCTCTATTTCCTCTCTCCAAATTTCACTATTATGAGTATAACCGTTCAAAAGATACGAGGGGACTTTTGACTAGCATTGTATAATGCAAATATCCATATTTAGTCAAAATTTTATCAACTATTGTCATATCACTACAAAGTTGAAATAATTGATGTTGAAGTTATATTAACACGAGTTGGTCATGGAGTGTTTTGTAATTAACGATTCTTATTAGTTTTTATTGTTAACTTATTTTTGGTACATTTTTTTCCAATTTTATTAATGAGTAAATATTTATAATTATTCCATTTTTGGAACTAAAGGCAATCATGTAGAAAGTAAAACATGCTTAACTGTTAGAAGATATTGATGAAGTTGACAAATGATATAATCTTGTTGACGGTAAAAATAATTTTAATTTTTACACATATATCATATCTATATTTCAGACCAACTAAAAAAAGTAATCGACTTTTTTAAATTTACAATTTGCTGCAACAACCGTATAAGTAAATGGTTTAAATGTAAGGTACTAACTTTTTTTTATAAATGATATAAATACTGATAGAAAATAGGATGTATAAGAACTGCTTCGTAAGTCATTTGAAGGAATGTTAAAATGTAGAAACTGATGTTATACTGAATAGGGCTTTTCAACGCTTCTCATTTATTTCGAGCTTCTGTCATATGTCGTATAATCCGTGTATATTAGTAGTATATACAGATTATGCAACATATGACAGAAGCTCGAAACAAATGACGATCGTTGGAAAGCCCTATTCGCTCAGCCGAGATTCATTTTGACAAATTCAGAGTAGGAAACCTACAACACAAAAATTCCTACCTCACATTATTAACTGCTCAAATCAACTTAATCTGTCATTAAAAAAGAAAAATTTTTGGAAATAGTGGGAGTGTATACTAAAGTCATAAAATTTTGTGGAATTTATTTCTTCAAAATATTTTTAATTTGTACATTAAATAATTTTCTCATTTGTTATCAATACATTATAATGTTGTAAATAAATAATTATTGATCGGCGTAAGGTTTATGTTATTTGAGTGGTCTCATATCAAAGACGGACATGTGTAAAAGGAATAAAAATTTAGTTAGTAGTGGTTTCTTATAGAATTTTTCCTGTTCTTTTCAACGGTTATAATAGTTTCCTTCAAATACGGACGCAAATACGTTATTTTTAGCTTCACAGTTGAATAATGTTTGTTTCAAAAACGGACTCCTGTGATGAAGGTTTATTTAAAAAAAGGACATCTCCCCAACAGCCCAATGATAATGCTGTATTGTGATCACATGACTGCGAAATCAACAAATCAACTAAAACTATAGGAAATGAGATTTACATTCTATAAAAAAACCCATTTATCTCAATTTTTCTGGAATGACACATGTCCGCATTTGATATGAGGCCATTTATTTATGTCTGTTTACAATTATACTGAATTCGCTCTATCGAGATTCACTTTGACACTGACGTTAGTAATTTCTTTTTTGGGAAGTTCAGTTGTCAGAAGTGACTGGAAATTACTACACAACCAACGCACCTGCTCATAGCCAATATTATTAATAGTAAACAGACATAAAAATATCATAAACCTTACTCCAATCAATAATTAATAATTTACACCATTATAATGTATTGATAACAAATGACAAAATTATTTATTGTACAAAATAAAAATATTTTGTAGAAATAAACTTCACACAAAATTTATGAGATTAGTAGACACTCCCACTATTTCTAATAATTCTTCTTTTTTTAATGAAAGATTAAGTTGATTTTAGCAGTTAATAGTGTGGTGTAGTTGCAGATGCGGTCGTAGCATTTGCGATCACGGCTATTATCGTTGCATTTGCGGTCATACAAAAATATGTTGATTTTATCGTTGCATGTGCGGTCATTGCCTAATAAACAAATCATATTTTTACCTTTTTCTACCACTATCACATGAATAATTCTATAACCAAATTTTTGTAAGATTTAAATAATATTTATCATAGACGTTGATAAGAGGAGAAAATGCTTACTAATAATTTTATTAAGGCAAAAAGTATTTTGATATAAAAAAACTTTCTTCTTTTGAGAGTTTAGTGAGATTATGTGCACTAATTAAAAAAAATGAAGATAGTTGATTTAATTAACCTTAGTGTCACATAAATAAAATATTAGCGAATTGTTGATTATTTCTATATAAATTGGCTACCTTACTGTTTGTGTCAAATGTTAAAAAGTATTTAAATTTTAAAAATAGGAGTTCCTTCCCTAAGATGCTTTCATGTCTTTATATTCATTGTGTATTAGTTAAGTACAAACATTTAAAAAAATCCTTCACATTTTGTCCAGGCTTAGGACTGGCTATGATGAATCATAGGCATGTTTAATTTTTTTTGTTTTTTTATCTTTTTTAGCTTTCTTTATCTATTTTTTCTGTTTTTTATCTTTGTTTTTTTTCGTCTTTTTTTTTTTATTTTAATGTTTTTTTTAGTGAAATTTTTGAATATTTGCCACGGACACCAAAAATGATTTTATATCACAAGAGCGCTGCAATAGTTCTGTTGCACTATTTATCCTATTATCCAGTTGAATATACATTTTCTTTCGTTTCTTATTTTCTAGGTTTAAGTCCATTCTCATTAATATGAAATCGAAATATTCTGCTCCTTTTCTTAAATTTTTTATGAGAATGTATATGTTTGGATGAGGTTCTTTAACATTCTGTTTAACCGGTTGTTCCATCCTTCACGGTATTATTTGTTCGGTGTCGGAGGCCATGGCAGTTCCACATATTCATGCTAATCACTGGATCTTCTAGCCATTCGTTAACGAAGTAATCATAAAATTTTGTCAAATTTTCATCTTCCGGAGAATCAGATTGAATAATTAGCCACCCGTCTTCTATTTGCTCCAAAGGTAAGTATGCCAATGCAGAACACATTCTTAAATGAAGTCTAACGTTATCGTCGGTCATGTATTGTGTTGTCAGTCCGATCGACTGAATATTCCTCCAAAGCGACTGATTAAAATGGTAGTTGCATCCATGCAGTCTAACATCTGGGAAAACAGTGTTGAGAGCTTGAATAACAGCATCTTCAAAATCAAGCGTCACTGTTGTTGGTTTCCATCCGCCTAGTTTTTTTGTCAGTATTGTAAACAGCCTTCTATAAGTTTTCATTTTTTCAGTCGTCAGTGCTGTCCATATCAACATGCATGGTATATATTTGTGTAAACTGTTTGGAGGAGCTCTTAAATGTACCGTCGACAAAAAAATCTGTTTTTGTTGCTAACGTTTCTTTTGCTTTCGAAGTCGAAAAACATAAAATTCTTTCTCCTTCTTCAGTGTCGTCAAAACACAAAATACTCTGACCATCTTCTAATGTCAACATTTCCAGTGGGATATCTATTTCAATAGACGACGCTGATTCTGGTCCGACACCAGTTTGTAAATGTCTTGAACGACAAAGTGTAGACTTACGTGAGGCATACACAGGAATTTTACTTACAAAATCGAGTCCTTTTGTAAATAGTTTTTCGAACTCTTTCCTGTAAATGTCTGGGGTTGGAGTGTCTTCTTCTCGAGCTCTCTTTTTTGAAATGTACGTAGCCTTTTTTACTTCTAAGAGAGCTACATCGGGGACACCACAAGTGTGTTGGTTGACTTCGAGTAGTTCCGTCAGTTTTGTCTTCATCCTCCCTTTACAGTTGTGGTGACGTTCTTTTACACATACCCAAGTTACAACATCTTCCTTATTCTTCCTATATTTTCGATGCTGATATCCAGCGTGAAGAGCAGAAGGTTTTCCCTTGGTGGTTTCAATCACTTCAAAATTTTCCATTATTAAAAGTTGTTACTGTTATTATTAATATATTGTTGTTATTAATATACAAATAATATGCATTTGTTTTAATATGCTCCGCCAACCTTTTTAATTAGGCAAATACAAACTTTCCAAAAATCCGTAATGAGGGGATTATTGTGGTTTAGTCATTACTGTTTTCATTACCTATTGTTCGAAATATAGATAAGCGGAATAAAATATTTCAATAGGGTCGACCGGGCCTGCTAATAACTCGGGTGGTTACTAATTTACGACCTTCTTACATTTCTAGCTTTTAAGTAAAATATCTGATCGCAAGTGCAACGTTACCTGCCAAAATATTTTGGATTGACCGCATTTGCAACGATAATTACCTTGACCGCATATGCAACGACCGCATCTGGACCTATTTCAATAGTGGAAATGAGGTAGGGATTTTTGTGTTGTATGTTTCCTATTCCGAATGTGTGAAAGTGAATCTCGGTAGAGCGAATTCAGTATAATAATATTGGCCATGAGCAGGTATATTTGGTTGTGTAGTAATTTCCAGTCACGTCTAGCAACCAAACTTCCCAAAAAAATTACCAACGTCACTAGACAATTGTGTCTCAGATTAGCGAATCGACTTTACCAAAATTTTTTTACTGAACTAAAATAAGTTTAATATTGTTCTGAAGCTATTTTATTGTGTCATCTTAATGTAATTTACTATTTTTGTTGGGAATAAGCCACAATTTTACTTTAAATTTAAGTTTATTTGACGTTTAGATTTCCACTTCGGAAATTGTTCACAAATTACAAAACATTAATAAATTAAACAAATTTCGTTTTTGTTGCTTGGTAAAAAAACTCCCAGAATTTAATATTATCTCACTCATTTAAATTGACAATTTACACATAAATATATTATATATTTTAAAGTATATGAGTTTAAAAGGATATTGCCAATATCTTTGAGTGACGTACCTGGGACGACTTTATTGAAAGATAGTTAATTCCATTACATGAAATCAACTTTAATTTAAGACTATCTGTAAGAAAAATCATCATAGCATGTGATTTGTCTTTAAAAAGACAACTACATTTAATGATTACATCAAAATTTTCCTGTTAGTGATCGCATAGTAAATCATGAGGGAAAACCCAGGAAAACTACCTCATGATCCCGACCATATACTACTATCTCGACATGGTAAGTATTTGGTCTTACATTTAGTTTACTCTCAGTATTAACACCAAACTCTGATTTTGTCTGTATGTCATTTTAAAACAAAATATATATCCTACATATACCTACGTGGTATTGACTTACTAATAGTGGTATTTTCTTTTTATTGATTTCCTCTTTTATTGTGTGTAACCAGATCCTACTGCATTCTGCCGAGGAATTTAAGCCGGCAAATTATATAAATGTAACTACTCTGTGAATGCAAAGAGAATTAAGTTTTCCCCACTTTTCAAATGTTGCCACTGCGCACCCAGAACCCTCGTTTCTAATTTGGGCTACTGTATAGAGGTATGGACGTTATGGACATGGACGTTAAAAACCACAATGCTAAATAATAAATTAGAAGCATTCGAATTGTGGTGTTATCGACGAATTCTAAAGATATCGTGGTTTTCGCACACTTCCAATGAAAATGTTCTCCAAATGATGAATTCAGAACGTCTGCTCATAAACATCATAAAGAGGAGAAAAACAGAATACTTCGGCCATATAATTAGAGAGCCTAAATACCATCTACTTCGCCTTATAATACAAGGAAAAGTGGAGGGAAAGAGATGAATTGGTCGAAAGAAACTTTCGTCGTTGCTTAATATTAGATAATGGTGTGGTTCCACGGTAGAAGAATTGTTTCGCGCAGCAGCCGATAGAGAGAGGTTTCAGGAACTTGTAAACATGATGACGGCCAACGTCTGAATACGGACACGGCACCTGAAGAAGAAGAATAGAGGTATAAAGAATTGCTCCTCTAGTTTTCTTTTAAACCGTGACATTTCAAAGTATCTAAAACGAAGATGGGATGAGTTAAAACAAGAAAATTAAAATTTTTGTTGGCTTTTAGTGTGATCGTAGACTATTCTGTAGCAACCATGCTATTCAATCTAGTTCTTGAGGCAGTCATCACAAAAAACCAATGTAACCAGCCACATTAATACCAAAATAGTACAAATGACTGCAAATGCAGACGGTGTAGCTATCATTAGTAGTAGCAAGCAACGACTAATGGAAATATTAAAGGAAGTTGATCCTGAAGCATGAAAAAGAGAGCTTAAAATAAACGAAACAAAAACGAAGTACATGACTGTCAAAAGAACACCTGACAAGTGTTTCTGGATATCTTAAGTTAGCCGAACTCATAGAATCTTACAAATGACAATGTATTATTTTTTAGTTTAATATCTCTTATTTTAATATTACTCAAAATATTCACACATTAGTTGATTGTGTGGGTTCCACAGCCTGGTGCCCTTCGCTGTGAAAACGTCTATGCATTTTATGTTTGCATTTAAAATAGTATATTAAGTATGGAGAACGGTAAGGGTTTTATACCGATCGAAGACAATTGTTTGAGATCGGTTACCCTTAACGTTCGACATGCTTATAACGTTTTTTGCACGATTGATACCATTATAAATTATAAAATTAAACATTTTCGTCATATTGACTAGTTTCATTCATTTTATCAAGATAGATACTTTGGTTGTTAGGTAGTAACTAGGGTGCATAACAACAATGGAGAATTGAGTTTTTTTTAGTTGTCAATAATTTTAAGTACAATTTTGATTATTATAAATTAAAATATGAGCGAAAGTGAATTTGAAGAAATTGAACGGGCTTAGGAAGAAGGGTGTTCCGAAATTATTCCCGAAAAATCCAAAATCCGTTATCAAAATACCTACCAAAAGTATATAAAACTTCATCCATTACAAGTAAAATCAAATCATTTGTTCTTAAGATACGCCAAAGGAAAATGTTGTGCTCAAGTAATAGGGAAAGGGACAATCGGGGGCTGGCCTTCTCAAATTGCCAAATTCTTAAATTTGCCTAATCCCGAGAACTATACTGGCCATTCGTTCAGGAGGACATCAGCAACGCTTTTGGCTAATAAAGGTGTTGATGTCCTCGGATTAAAGCGTCATGGAGGTTGGCGTTCATCGACAGTGGCAGAAAGCTGTGTAGAAGATTCTCTTCAAAATAAAATAGATTTTACCGAAAAATATTGTGCAATACTAGTAATACTACTAATGTATGCGATTCTGCAGGAGTTTCTGTTAGAAGTGAAACCACAGACCAAACAAGTGGGATTTCATTAAATAATTTAACAAATTGTACCATAAGTTTCAATATTAATAAATAATTAGTTAGTTTTCTTTATTCTTTCAAAAAATAAATTAAAATTAAGAGATTTTTTAACTCGACGGTAAGTGAATTACTTACCGTCGTGTTGGAGTACTTACCGTCGAGTTGGATTACTTACCGTCGAGTTGCTAGTAAATGTCACCTACTGACGTAAAATCTGTCACGGTAAACAGTCAAAAATGATCAATCGTGCAAAAATAAACGTAAAATGTAATTTTTATTATAATTGTGGTTTAATCCCATATATTACAGTATTTAATGATGGCAAAGTTGCTTCATTTGTACCTATCATCCTTTTAATTGCGTGGTAAGTCAATTCTGGTACAGTTAGATTGAAATAAGAAACAATCACAACACTGTAGTATTATTTATCATATGATTTAAATTGTCCGTAAGCACCAACTGAACAAAACTTGTGTCAAAATTTAAACTTAAGTGTCTTCCACAACAGTCTTCCTGTATTAACCAATTTGAAATTGTTTTTTCTGAGATAAAATGAATTTTATATGCAAATCATAGATTTATTAAACCATTAATATTCGAACCATTTACTTGTACCTATTGATTTTGTATTTACGGATTAGTATCCTATAAATGTACCTACCTATGCAGAAATGAGACAATAAACAAAAATTTGTAGTAGATTGTAAATTTCCGAAATAAAAATAAAAGAAGATATTGTGTTTTCTCTTTTGCCCCTTATCCATGAACGATAATAAAAATTATTCAGGTATTTATAAGCTAGTGCACTTTTTTCAAAATGTACCTATATTAAAAATCTGTATTTACTCATTAATAAAAACAGCTTTTGTAGTCTGGGCAGATTATCGAAAAAAGACCATAATGTGGGAAAAGTTATTTACCAACTATTTTATTGATAGAATAGAATCTTAAGATTGCATATACCGGGAGGACCAAAAGTCAGTTAACACTATCAAAAAAAGTCACGCGCAAGTTTTACGGCGTCTCCAAGAAAATATATCATGCTCTTTGAAGGGCCTTGCAAATAATCCACAGTTACAAGGTATTCGATATTTTCAGCAAGACGGTGCACCACCTCATTACGGATTGCAAGTTCGTGAGTTTCTAAATGACCAGTTTAGTGATTGGATAGGGAGAAGACACACAATTGAATGGCCCGCGCGTTCGCCAGATTTGACGCCCTGTGATTTTTCCTTGTGGGGAGTACTTAAAGATAAAGTTTTTGCCAATTTGTAGTTCTCCGTGCCAACTTGGAAGTCTGTAGAAAGACTTGTTCCAATGTGTATAAGCGTTGCCAAAAATGTATTGATGAAGGTGGTTTACATTTTAAACATAAAGTGTTTACTTCAGTTATTTTTGCTTTTATTAATATACAAAACGGTTAACTGACTTTTGGTCCACCCGGTATTAGTAATATAGGTATGTAAAGTCCGCAGAAAGTGTGCTATTTTGTTTATAGACAAATTAGCGTTCTGAAATCTTCTTTTTTTTTTCAATTATCCCTCTGCAACTCCGAAGATTTTAACTTTAAACCAAAAGCACATATATAAAAATTCACCGTAATTTAATTCTGTACTGATATATTTTTTTCCGTTTTCCTTCGACGAAAATTTTCCTCGGAATATCTGGGTTTTTTCAAAGAAATCTTTAATTTTCAACTAATATTTTAGGGAAATAATTATTGATTATTAATTAAATAGCTTGGTGACTTAAAAGCTTTTTTGTAGTGGATATTTCCGGAAGCCGCAGCCGGCGACAATGTAACAAATAGTTTAGCAGCAATTAAATTGTTAATTAAAAATTTACGGTCGCAATAATAACCAAAATAATTATTATACACCAGAATAACTATGATTTTCGCATAAAAAGACACTATACCTATCTAACGTATTTTACAGAATTGAAATTGCGCTATAAACATTTTTTTGGCTTATAAACAAATAGAATATCTCAGTAACTATCAGATTAAATCACATTTAGTGTGAAACTTACCATTAGAAAACGGTATTGGAAAGGACGCTTATTTTAAAAGAAATAAAGTTGAATTGCGAGGAGTGGTTTCTGAGATAGAACCGGTCAAATTTCACCAGGATTTGCGACGAAATTATCAAAAATAAGATGGTAATCTTCGAAACATTACCTTATATTATTATAATATATTATTATAATATAATATATTATTATAATAAATATAATATATTATTATAATATAATATATTATTATAATAATAAAAACGATCGGTATTACGCGTGAAAAATACCAAAATCCCGATCAAAAACTAGGTTGAAGAAAATAGAATTTCAAAGTTCAAAATCGGTATACGTTAAAACAATGTTATTTTCTCGGCTTCCCATAGAGCACATTTGTTTTTAATCCGAAGTAACTCGGAGTAGAGCCACCTAACCAGTGATGTGGGAGGGAGGGGATGTGACATGAGGTGAAGTAGATGGGATCGCTTTCACGGACTAACTGGGGAAGTCAATATGGCGGAACAACTCTTTGGTAGTATATTCTGTTCTGTATAAAGTATATAATTATAAAATTATATTATATAAATATATTATTGTGTATCATTTTGTCAATCAAAGATAGAATAAAATTTTTATTTTTTTTTAATATAACGCGGGCACATAAATTTGATACACCCTATATATTGATTTGTAACTATTTATTAGAAGTTAGCTTTTAAGCAGTGGGTTTATCCTTGAGTTTTCCCTGAAGAATTAAAGACATTAGTAAATAAAGTGATATGAATAGACAATTTGTTTCGGGATGATAATTTTAAAACGGTTGCTTTGTTACGTGCGAGGCCAAAAGCCACAGCTAATTATTATATTTAGAAAAATAATGTAGGGAAAGTTGGAATTTTAAGTCTCTTTGTTTAAGCCCCAAGTAAATTTGTAGAATTCCCGAAAAGTAATTATCATGAGTAGAAGTAATTGTTTGGAAGGATGCATGGGTTTTTCGAATGAAAAAAGTGGAATGGGGATGAGAGAAGGTGGAATGTTCAGATAGTTTGAAAAAGGAGATTATGTGACCGGCATCGCGGAAGAGCAGTCAAAGTTTTCGTGAATAGTTCAGAAGCAAGTACCAGTGGTTGTTAGATAGTGAAGAGTGTAGCTGAAAAGGGGAACGAGAGATAGATCAAATTGAGAAGAAATACCTCTTTGATTCTGTAAAGTCCAAGGGAGAGAATATTATTGTGAGAAAGAGAGGAGAGAATTTTGGAGTTTTTTTTAACGAGTACTGGTCAAAAGAGGCCTGGCTCGTGTTTTGGAGAATTAGTTGCTGATATGCTGTTGGATTGATGCTGAGAACGGAGAGGGCTTTGATGGGTAGCCTAACATAATCAACAAGGAAGAGCTGTTTGGGTCAAGAGGAGACATTATTGTATGTGAATCAAAAGGTCAATCAATAATTTATGTGATAAATTTTCTTTATGTTCAGAAGTTAATTTTTTTTGAGTAAAATCATATGAGCTAAGATTCCAATATTTCAAAAATTTAATAGGAAGTATAAGTAGTTTTGCGAATACCTAAATTTGTTTGTTTAGTCTGTTTTATCAATGTTATCAAGAACAAACCGATAAATATTTGTTAAATTAAAATAAATTTATGTGGTAAGAGTTTCATTGGGACAGTTATGCCCACAGGATTTAATTGATAAATTTGCAGAGTATTGCTTTTGATAATAAAAGATATTTGTATGTGCTTATTTATGGTATTTCTATTTATTTCCTTTTCCTATTTTATCCCGATAAGGATCAACTAAGAGATACTGAAACCACGAGAAAGGATAAGTATAACCTAAGATAATTTAGTTATTTTTTTTTGTATGATAAAAAGGCACCCTGAGATTTTTCTTAAATTTTATGTATGATTTGCGACAATTGACTAATTAGTTAAATAAATACTAATTCAAATTAAAGTAAGAGAAAGCAGATCATAACAATATATATAATTAATAATTTTAATAATTAATTAATAACATATATTCCACGTATAACATAAAAAACCTGCCCGCCGCCATATTGTCTTCCCCAAAAGTGTCAAATCAAGTGGTCTCATTTAATAAACACACGAGCATCTCTTATGTCCTATCCCCTCTCTCCCACATCACTGCACCTAACTAACTCATTACTAAACGCCAAAGATGGTGGCTCTACTCGAGTTATTTCGGATTAAAAAAAAATGAAGAAAATTGCTGTATGGGAAGCCGCGAAAATACATTTTTTCTACGGCCATGCTAAAACAACCACTTTCGCGCACGCATTTCGTTTCCGAAAGTTACACATTCCCGCACGCCGTGCGGGAAAGTAGAATACCTTTTAATATGTCATTATAATATACTATAATAATGCAATAAGCTAATAATTAGACTTTATTTACTAATTTATTTTAAATGTATCTTATTGTTTTCATGTTTTAATGAAATTAACGTAATAATTCGATGAAATAAAATTATTTTGACATAATATTTAAAAGTCAAATCAGTAGACAATTACAATGGTTTGAATTGTCGCCATGGAAACCAATATCGTCGTCGTGGTAACCCATTATATTGAAAGTTTGGTTTTGACAACTTTTTCAAAACATTAATTTGTGTATTTTCACTCCTAAATAAAAATTGAATTGACTCTATTTTTGTGGCTTTTTTTCAAACGTACGGCCCTAGAAAAAATATTGTTCCTAACTCGTGCGGGAAGTGTCTTCCCCGCACTCGACTGCTTGCCCGAACTCCGCTATCGCGTCGTTCGGGTCAACGGCAGTCTCGTGCGGAAAGTGTCACTTTCCGCACTAGTTAGGAAAATAAATATTTTGAACTTTGAAATTTTATTTTCTTCAACCTAGTTTTTGGTTGGGATTTTGGTATTTTTCATTTGTAATACCGATCGTTTTTATTATTATAATAGTATATGTTATGAGTTTTTTGAAGATATGAAAATTTGTATGTAGAAATAGCACTGAAATAAAAAGGTAATGGTTCGAAGATTACCATCCTATTAAATGCCGGTAAAATTTGGCCAGTTGTATCTTAGAAACGGCTCCTTGCAATTAAACTTTTTTTCTTTTAAAAGAAGCGTCCTGCGGCGTCCTTTCCAATACCGTTTTCTTAACTTAATTTAATCTGAGACATTCCTGAGGCTGCTCAAATAGTCCAATTCCAATTATGTAAAGTACGTTAGATAGGTATAGTGCCTTTTTATACGAAAATCATAGTTATTCTTGTGTATCATAATTATTTTGGTTATTATTGCGACCATAAATTTTTAATTAACAATTTAATTGCTGTTGTTCTGAAGCTATTTCTTGGTGGGATTTTTGTAATTAACTATTCTAACTGGGAAACAAGCCACAATTTAACTTGAAAAAATAATTTTATTAACGTTTCGACTTCCAAATCGGACGTCGTTGTCAAAATACAAAATATTAATAAATTAAACAAAATGGCGTATTTCCCAGTAAGAATACTTAATTTAATTGCTGCTAAACTATTTGTTAGATTGTCGCCGGCTTCCGGAAATATAATCTACTACAAAAAAGCTTTTGTGTCACCAAGCTATTTAATTATTGATAAATAATTACTTCCCTAAAATATTGGTTGAAAATTAAAGATTTTGTTTGGAAAATCCGGATTTTTTGAGGAAAATTTTGGTCGAAGGAAATCGGAAAGAAAATATTTCTGTGCAGAATTAAATACGGTGAATTTTTACTTGGGTGTTTTTGGTTTAAAGTTAAAATCTTCGAAGTTACAGAGCAATAATTGAAGACTAGAGGATTTCGGAGCGCTAATTTGTTTATAAACAAAATAGCACACTTTCTGCAGACTTTGCATACCTATATTCCTAATATATGCAAGATTTGATTCCAGCAATAAAATAGCTAGTAAATAACTTTTCCTTGTTTTTTCCTAATTTGCCCAGAGTTTTGTGTCTATGGGGAAACTGCTACGTGTTATTTTATCTGTGCAGAGCTTCATCTAGGGCCATCTTGCGGACGCCTTCTTGTTCTTGTTCAAAAGGGAAAAAGGTTTATTTCAATCGGTAAGTATTTAATATTTTACAAAATGTTTCAGTTCCCCATTTTCGAAATTCGTTGATTATAAGGAAAATCGAAGGCAAAGAAATAGTTGTTAAAAAAGTAAACGAACAACGAGGTAGTTTAAATCGCAAGAAAGGTACTAGTATACAATTTGATGACTATAGTGTAATAAAAAAGATCTCTTAAAATTTTTCTAACTTCCTTCTATTTATTTTGCTCAAGTGCAAGATATGATGTTATTGAATACTCAGGAAGTAGCTCCTTGTAGCCGAATCATTTGGTGACTTGTAATCGTTGACCTGCAGATGCTCTGCAACCTATAGAGAGCGAAACCGGTCGTCGGAAGTTACAATAAATGATTGAGAGTACGTCTGTCTTTTACTTCATTCAATAACCATATATTTTATGCATTCTGTTCTGAAGCTGATTAGATTGTTTTAGCTCCAGATCACAATGATAAAAATTAACTTTACAAGATACTTTTCAAAAACGAAACACATTCAGAAGGAAACATGAGCAGACTACTGTCGATTCATATTTGTTAAAGGTTACGATAGTAAGCTACCAACACCAGAAACGACAAACTAAGAAATAAACTTTGGGAAGGGAGAGGTAAAGGATGCATAAAGGAAACTAAAATAGAAAATCACCAGTAGAGGACTGAATACCGAACGAACTCCTAAGGTACGGAGGGCCAGATCTGACCAAAAAACGATTAAAACTAATCCGAAAAATAATATAACAAAACATAATTCTACAAGAATGGAGATAAAACATCCTAATCATGGGCGCCCATATGAAAATTTTCAGGGGGGGGCCAGATGTGAAGACACATTACATTTTGTACACTATGGATAACAATATATAGTTTAAAGCACCCTAAAAGCTCCCCCTGTCCATGGATATGGGCGCCTGTGATCCTAATACCCCTCTTCAAAAGAGAGGAATTAATTTATTAAACACAGCACTAAAATTAACAACCAAAGCGATAACAAATAAACTGAATGAAATTATAATACTAGCAGAAAAACAACAAGGTTTTAGGTCGAGAATATTTATAATGAGGCAAGTGCAAGAGAAATCATTAGAATACAACAAACCGGCCTATTTATGTTTCGTGGACCTTAAGAAGGCATTCAACAGGGTAAAATTAAAGGACGTTATCCATTTATTGTACGAAAGAGAGATACCTCTAAGAATGATCAAAACGATCGAAAATATCTAGCAAAACAATAAAATAAATGAAAAAGTACGAGCCCTAACAACTATATGTTGGAGCAAGTAGTTATTTTACAAATAAAATGCCAATTTACCGAAATGTTTTTATTTAATTTTTTTTAATAATTGTAGATATGCAATTAACAACTTTTTTTGTGAAGAATTATTTTTACAATTTAATTATATACTTTATGTTGATTACTATTTAATTAATTGTTAGATAATCAACAAATGCTGACAACTAAATATTGGAACAAGCGGTTTTTAACAAATTAAAATTAAAATTAATAAGGCGTAACATCGCCCTTAGCTTGAATAACAGCCTGAACTCTATTACCTATTGTATCAACTAGGCCTTCACAAAACTCAGGAGTGAAACTATCCCAGATTTCTTGAAGTTGTGGCAAAGTACCTACGCTGAGGGTTATTTCGTAGGCGTTGTTTCATTTTGTGCCAAAGTGTCTCTATTGGATTAAGATCCGGGCTACTAGAAGGATGTGACAAAACTTTAATGTCATGTTCTCCCATCCATTTTTTGGTAGATTTAGCCGTATGGCATGAGGCTCCGTCCTGTTGAAAGATAAAATCTCCAGATGGATATAACGTTGCCGCACTTGGTAAAAACGAATGTTCAAGGATATCTTGATATTTGGCTGCGTTTACTATGCCTTCAATAAAATGTAATGTTCCCACCCCTTTGGCCGACATGCAACCCCACACCATGATACCCTGTGGAAACTTTACAGTCTTTTTGAGACAATCTTTATGGAATGCTTCTGTCTTTTCCCTAATCACTCGCTTTCGGTAATCTCCCACACAGACATCAAATTTGCTTTCGTCGCTATAGATAACTTTGTCATACCGTGGACCAAACTTGCTCAGTCAAGTTTGGTCACAATGGCACAACGTTAACAATGGTTTTTCTTTAGCCTATTCAAATAAATAAAAAAATAGAAAATTTATATCACAAATAAGAACCTATTAAACATACCTTATAAAAAATAAGACCGCGTTTGTGGATATATTTGCGACAGCATTCTCTGGAAACATTCATCCCAGTTTCTCTATTCCACCTAGCAGTTACTTCTCGACTTCCCGACTCTTCTTCCCGATTTCTTCTTCCCGACTTACATATTCTGATTAAATGTCTGACACTCCTTTGAGAAACAGCTTCTGGACGACCTGAGCTTTTGCCGCGAACATGAATACTGGCAATTTCACCATATTTCTTAATTATATTAAACACAGTAGTTGTTACTACCGTTAATTCACTGGAAATTTCACGCTTTGTTTTCCCCTTGTGGTACTGATTAATAATTTCTCGCATTTTTGGATCAGTAGGTTTTCCGCGTGCCATTATTGTATTTTACTGATAATAAAACTAACAGACTCAAATGACCCATTATAATTATTGTTGACAACAAACTAGCTACTCGTATGTTTGATTTCAAAGCCTTCTTTCCGTCAAGCTTATAAAACTTCACTCGTTTCTCGCCAGGGCCTCGATTTTTGACCCTTCGCTTCGTTTTCCAACGTATTCGCTTCGTAAATGTTTAGTATACGTAGCGAATACGTTCGATAACGAAGCGAAGGGTCAAAAATCGAGGCCCCTGACACGCTAAAACGCGAGGAAAATTTAAAATGTTCCAATATTTAGTTGTCAGTAGTTTTTCGATTATTAAACAATAATATTTAACATAAAATATATAATTAAACCGTAGAAATAATTCCATACATCATAAAAAATGTTGTTAATTTCATATTTATATTTTAAAAAATTTAAATAAAAGAATTTCGGTAAATTGACATTTTATTCGCCAAATAACTGCTTGTTCCAACATATAGTTGTTAGGGCTCGTAGAAGAAGAACTAACGGATTCAATTGAAGCTGCCAGTGGAATAAGACAGGGGATTCCCTGAGTCCTCTATTGTGCAGCATCATTCAGGATAAAATAATAAAAAAAGTAAGAACTAAAAAACGATACCAAATGGGGGAAAACAACTTAAAATAATCTGTTATGCAGACGACCCAATACTAATATTTCAATTATAGCTAAAACTATAAAAGTAAAGATGAAATCTATACTGGTCGTATTCAAACTAGTTGAGGAACAATTTATTCAATTTAATGATTTACTATTTTCATTTGAATATAATAAAAAGCTTTAATTTTGTTGTCCATTTTTAAGGAAAACACCACACAGAAAATATCTACTGCAAAGTTGCTCTAGGTACACAAGAACAAGAAACTGATGTTGCTAGAGAAACCTACAATAATGGCAATTCAGTTCAAAATGGCTTGCCCCACACACCCTCGCTCGTTTGGAATTATAGTATGCAGTTTCAGTTACGAAACTTAAACCAAGAAAGTCTTATTGTTACCGTTTACAAACAGAACCATTTTAGTCCAGATGGTAAGTTTTTTTAAGAAATGAATAAATAATAAATGACACTTAGTCAATCGTATTGATCCTAAATAAGTCTGGAAACGTCTAATTGTCCCTTAAGTGGAGGGTCCGAATTATTGTACAAAAACCGGAATACCTACGCTTATTCTGCAATTTGGATATTTCAGGTTTTTTAACACACTCTGTATATTGTATCATTATTGGAATCCTCACTTCAATACCAATTCAACCATATTTAACACTTGATATTTTATCTATACGAACGCCTTAAATAAATAAAACTTCTCAGTGACAAATAGTTTTGAAGCAATTCATTAAATCGCACCTTTGGTGAAACACTGACGCCAGTGCATATTTGTTAATATTGTTAACGCATTGAAAGTTAGTTAATGCCAAAAATGAGAGCCAAATTACAAGAGAAAGTAGAAATTTATTGTCCACGGTTTTAATATTATAGTTCTGCAATCAAACTAAACCTCACCGTACACGATCATTATGCTCTGTTTTTAAACCAGGCGGAGCAATTCAAATTTACCGCGCTGTAATGCTTGTTTGTAATTGGTCCAACCGCAGGCGCAAGTTTACTCCACTAAATTATGAACTTTGACACTATTGACATTTATGAAATTTTGACACTATTGGCATTTCATAGGTTAATTATATCGGCAATTTTTTGTGTTTTCTGCGTTATTCCTATAATTTTTAGATTGTTAGTCTGCTTTTATATAAAAACAGTTGTTTTTAGAACTTTTTTTAGCGACGTCATCATCATTCTCTTTGCCTTATCCCTATGCGGGGTCGGCTTCCCTAATTGCATTTCTCCACACAATTCTGTCTTGGGTCATATCAATGTTAATCCCCTTTACCAACATGTCCTGCCTTATCGTCTCCCCCCAGGTCTTCTTTGGTCTTCCTCTCCTACTTCTTCCAGGAATCTGCACTTCAGCTATTCTTCGTATTGGGTGATTAACGTCTCGACGTTGAACATGACCAAACCATCTTAACGTATGCTCTCTCATTTTGGCATCAATTGGTGCCACACCTAGACTTCCCCTAATATACTCATTTCTAATTTTATCCTTCTTTGTCACTCCACTCATCCATCTAAGCATTCTCATTTCCGCCACATGCATTCGTTGTTCCTCTTTCTTTTTCACTGCCCAACATTCACTTCCGTACATCATAGCCGGTCTTATGGCTGTTTTATAGAATTTTCCTTTCAGCTTCATTGGAACTTTTCTGTCACACAACACACCGCTCGCTTCCTTCCACTTCATCCATCCAGCCCTAATTTCAAAATTAAACGTCTTGAAATGCACACGTGTTTGAAAGCAGATATGCTCCGCCGTTTACGTGCCTATTTCAAAACTACCCGGTCTTGAAATGAACACGGAAACTTAAATACGCCACCGGGGACTAAACATCATTGAAAACAGTGGGTTTCTCGGGGTGCATCGGCGCCAAAGGAGGCAAATGTGGGTTTGTCAGACAATAAAGTCAAAGCGACCGTTTTTGGGATGCACGCGGTATAATCCGCATTGCCTTCAAAAGGGAAAAACAATCAATGACGAATATTATACATAGACCGCATTTGGACAAGAAAAAAGTTCTTGTCCACCAGGACAATGCAAAGATTGTCCATTGTAAAAACCTATTAATTAGGTTAAAAATTGCTCTCTCATCTGCCCATTCTCCAGATTTATTCCCGAGTGACCATTTCTTGTTCTCATACTTGAAAAAATGGCTCGACCGAAAGAGATTTGACTCCTTCGACGAAATCATCTTCTAAACAAATGCCTATTTTCATGATGTTGACAAATGATATTTTTCGGAATGGATCAAAAATATTAATTTATTAAAATTATTTAAAATAAATAATTTTTATATAAAAACCTGTGTATACACGCAATTGACAAAATCAATCTTAAGCTTTCCGTTATTATGTTCATCGTAAACCCACCCATACCAACTTCTACTTGCATGCCAGCTAACAATTTAAGTGAAAAATATAAATAATAGAAATCTGTTTTAACAATTTGATGTGTTATTTTATAAATTAAACCATAAACATAGCAATATCGCTCTCTTGTTTTAGATTTTCTTGGACGAGCTGAATTAAGAATAAAGGAGATTTTGAGGGATTCCCAAAATCACAATGGCCCTATTACCAAAAAGCTCATTCTGCACCAAGTTGAATCTGGAGAGATAACAGTGAAACTAGATTTACATTTATTTGATAACTATTAGTCTTACTAATTGCCCTTTTGTTATATAACTGTTAGTTGCTGAATATATTACAAAACACTTAAGTATTACATTATAGAGGCTTTTTTGTAGCTAAAACTGCATTATCTGACTAAACTTGATAGTGGTTTTGTGTACAATCGAGCGTGACATTTTGTTCTTATTTATTTTGCTTTTAATTTGTTCAGTAGATTTGGGCTGTTTTTTAATTCGGCGTCGAATCGGCCCAATAATGCGGCAACGCAAAGCTCTGTGACTGTTTTGTCCTTTTCCAGGAAGTTGATATAGGTCATGCCTTGTGAATCCCAGAAAATGGTGGCCATCACCTTTCCTGCAGGTTTGACAGTCCTCGCCCTCTTAGAAGCACGTTCGATGGGTGAAATCCATTGTATCGACTGTTCCTAGGCCTCTGGTGGAGACCAATGGGACCATGTTTCGTTGACGAGTATGAAACAACGTAGAATCTCCTTTGGACTACGCTTAAAGAGCCTCAGACACTGCTCTGAAGTGGTATCAGAGTTGTGCTTATTGTCCGGAGTGAGAATTTCATGTAGAGTATATCCCACGCAATGTTTTGAGATGTTTTCGTCTGTCAATACGAGATCGTGGATTTCTTTCACGTTCTCCTCAGTGGTAGTCGTTTTCGGGGCACCTGGGCGTGACTTATCAAATACAGCATCCAAGCGCTCTTTGATTTCGCTGCGGTCTTTCCCTTCCAAAAACAGAAGTCGGGTCAGCCACCGATATTGCTATTTTTTCATTTTTCTAAAATCACTAGACACGCCCGGTTAAACACGCGGTCAAAACAAAACTACTATTCGCGGTGTGCAAGTACTTGGAAAGGATACGTGAAACGATCGTGCGCGAACAGCGGAGAAATATTGCAACTTTCTTAAATAATTCATATTGTCAATTGAAATTGTCAAATTGACGTAGGTACATTTCATATCTACTGTCATTGAAGAAGAAAAATTATATGTTGCTCCACAATATTGATATGATATGCAAGTATTATATAAAGGTAAATTTAATTAATTGTATTTTGCTTGCAGTACTGCATTTTAATAACTAATTTTATTTACTACATACAATGGACATCCTAAGTCTTGACGTCACAAAATTGGGAGGAGCTTATATTTGGCTCCAAACAATTTTGTTTATAATGTTAAACACTCATAAGGAATTTTTAATTTATTGTTTACGTGGTATTTCATTTAGGTATTTAGTTAAAGAAACGTGCCAATTAAGAGATTTTTATTCGTTTTGGCCCAGGTGAGTTAATTTAATGCAATGATTAGAACGTAAACAGTGTTGAGGTTATGTTTATTTTTAATCACTAAGGAATAAAAACCACCTGAGCAAAAACGAATAAAAATCTCTTAATGAACACGTTTCTTTAACGAAATACGTAAATGAAGTCTTATTTTGCCACACAAAGCACATAAATGAAAAATTCCTTATGACCATTTAACGTTACAATCAAAATTGTTTGGAGCCAATATAAGCTCCTCCCAATTTTGTGACATTTGTGACGTCAGACTTAGGCTGTCCATTGTTTACGTTTTAATAACATAACCTGAATCTTATTTTTTCTTCTTATTATTTTTTTGGCCCATGGCCTTGACAATTATCCAGTAACCAGGACTAATATAATTGGCAAATATAATTAAAAGTGCGAATAAAGTTGCAGAGCGTAGAAATAGGTGTCGCTTTGCCGAACTTGCACGGTCCCAATAGCGTATTTCAAACATGCTATTCAGTGTATTCTCCTTTTCATGACCATTTTTCAGTGCGTCACAAATTATAGATAAAAAGGTAAGTCCGTGATAAGACACATTTATGACATTTATTCTAACATGACATTTTAGTTAAATCTGACAGTTGTCACATTTTATTTTCAATTTGGAATAAAAACAAATCAATTGTGTCTATTGCATTTATAAAATGGTATTTTCTTTGATTTGTATAGTCTTATAAATTGTACAGATTATGTGTGAGTGTGTGTGTGTGTGTGTGTGTGTGTGTGTGATGAGAGTGGATGGCATTAGAGCATGTCTATTTGCCACAGAATTTATGTACAGATTATATTGATAATATTATTATTTTATTTAATAAATAATTCTTTTTTGATTATGGCGCCATCTATCGACAACTAGAATAACTAGAAGAAATGTTATAAATGTCTGTAATCACCGACGTGCCTTTTTTTCGGTCACATACAATTTAATGCGTTAGAGAGAAATCGAAAAACTGTTACGCACTGAAAAATGGTCATGAAAAGGACTATACAAAGATAGCCCCATGCGACCTAAATGAGAATTTTCTGACAATGTTGCCGCTCTTCACGACAGAGGCCGTGAAAGGTAGTATTAAACAGGTACTTGTAGAGGATTATCGCTGTTAACTGTTGTAGGATACTAAAGGAGAATTTATTTATGATAATTCACAGAATGGCAAACCCGCTTGCAATATACAACCATACTGATTCTAACGTTTAAAACGGAGAATAGTCCGATTCGGCTGATATTTTGACATAAGGCCGTTTACAATCATGTTTTACACGATAGTAGGTTTAACATGCGATAATGGCGCCATCGGGCAGAGGCTAACTACTTATAGGACCATCCAAGTATTTTGAATCATATCACAGAAATAATTTTTATCGTTTTACAAAATTATAATTTTACAAAATAAACTGCATTTTATTGTGAAACCATTATCATTTTAGGGATAATACTACGCAGCTGATTTCTTTATTTTTTCCATCATTGTTATTAGTATTATGAAAACATGTTATATAATGAGTGGACACTTTATTTAATATATCTGTTACAGTTCAAGCTAGTGCTTAGTTAAAGTTGACTATTCCTAGTTAGAGTCAACTCAAACTAAAACGAGCAGTAAGAGTTGATTTAAAAAATTAAATTCAACTTTTACTAGTTGAAGTAGACTCTTTTTAACCCTTGTTAGTGAAAGAAGATCCCGGGAGAAACATAATCAACTCTTACTATTAGCACAGTATAAAGAGGGACAGTAAAACCTATTCTATGTCGGCACTTTGATCTCAAGCAGTAATACCGGCAGTACGCAGTTGGTAATTCACCAGTGGTGGATGGGGGTTTTTCCTGTTAAAACCCGTACGTTTCTACGCGACTAGCAATGCAAGAGTGGTGGTTAGCGACTGGGAAAATTGCGCGGTCGCCATGCGCGTTGAAAGATTTTACTTCCAATTTTTCGGAGAGTAGTTCTACTGTCGCCCTTTATACCGTGCTATTAGTTTGAATTGACTATTCCTAAATCTATTTAGTAAATGTAGAATCGAACTTGCTTTTTTGGTGTGTTTTTGAATCAACTCTTACTAAATGGAATTGGGAAGAGTATACTTTTCCTAGTTAGAATCTACTCTTACTAGAAAATGTTGAATAAAAATCTTCATTTTATACTTAAAATCAACTTTTACTAAAACCAGCCGTTTGAGTTGACTCGAACTCGGAATAGTCAACTCCAACTGGATAATTAACTTGAACTGTAACATATAAACACTTTGCACTTGCTGTTATACAAACTAGGTTACTTTTATTACATAAGTTAGCTTAAAATTTTTAAACCAATTGATTGCTGACCTGACATTCCTGCTTTATGTCCATGTTTAATATGAAAACCTTTAATATGAAAACCTGCTTTATATACATATTTTTAGAGAATAAAGTTATAACCGTGACACTATAATGATTATACACTATCAATATTTTCAATTTTGCTCTCTAAAGTCTTGCCCTTGTACCATTTTTAGAGTAATAGTTACTAATAAATAATACAAAGTAACCCACTCTCTACATACTTTTTATGTTACACTTAGTTCTACAGTCATAACGTAATATACTTACGTACTTTTATTAAGAGGAAACAGTAGCGATGAACAGGTAACGAAAACGCGTTCCAAGATTGCGGCTGTAATTTTGAATATTTTTTCGAGATATTTGGCACACGTATTCGTAATATAATAAAGAATGGCGGCACAGAGCATAATTTGAAAAATATATTAATATGTGGAAATTACTCTAATTAAATACAATATTAAAAAAACGAGCCTCTACCGCCATTAAGAAGAACAAAAAGATACACTTTCTTCAAATAAACTTTTTTATCCGATGTCTAGATTTTGTGTCATTTTGGAACTACTAATGAAATAAAAAGTTTTAGTAGTTCCAAAATGACACAAAATCTAGGCATCGGATAAAAAAGTTTATTTGAAGAAAGTGTATTTTTTTGTTCTTCTTAATGGCGGTACATTTTCGTTTTTTAATATTGTATTTAATTACAGAGTAATTTCCACATATTAATAGATTTTTCAAATTGGGCTCTGTACCGCCATTCTTTATTATATTACGAATACGTGTGCCAAATATCTCGAAAAAATATTCAAAATTACAGCCGCGATCTTGGAACGCCTTTTTGCTACCTGTTGATCGCTACTGTTTCCTTTTAATACAGTCTTGTGATGCCGTCTACCTGCCAGACTTATTTATATTTTATTTTTTAAGTGTTAGGCTAGGCGCCAAATAGAGGTCACCGTGTCATTTTCATTTCTGATGGACAAACTCAACGGTTTCTTATGGATTTTTGGCTGCTGATTACGAATTTCGAGGGGGGATTTCGATCCGAGTGGTCAAAAAATTGTTATAAACAATTTAATTGTTTATAAATTGTTTATAAGGCTCTGGCTTATAAACTAAAAAAGATACAAAAAAATGTTTCAAATAAAATTTGTTCCATAATAAAAAACGAAGAAATAACCGTTTACTAAACTTAAATCCGATAATTAGAACTCAAGATATTGTAAAATTAGTGCACAATGCAAATTGCAAATTGCAAAATAATTATTTTTCGAAGCTTTATCGGTCGTAACTCGGCTTCTACGCATGTACATGAGCCTTATAAGGTGTCCTTTTAAAGCTTAATTAAGAGGTTTCCAAACAAAGTTTATTAAATTATTTGATCTTCATTTGTTTTAAAGTTATACCCGTTTGAAGTTATAATTTTCTTAAAAATATTGTACATTCATCTGTTTATAAGGGTTTCAAGCAAATTTGAGCTATAAACATTTATACTTTAATTAACAATAATGATAGAAAAACTCAAAAGGAACAATTTGAGCTTATGAAACTGTTGTAAGTTTATTTTTGGCTAAGATGTCGATATTTTAATGGCGCGCTATGAGGCGCAAGATTGGCTCACAGCGTAAAGGTTCACGCGCTAAGATCTCGATGCAAATTATAATTTCTATGTATATATACGTTATCTTCATTTTTCATTTTTGAAGATCCTAATAAAATTTTATCATATACTTCTTATAATTAAATCATCATACTGTATCTCGTATCACCTTTCATTCTATTTAATTTGTCTTCTATTTTTTGTAATAAATGAGAAAAAAAAACACATTAAAAACTAATATTTCAGAAATATAACTAAAAAGTGAGTTGATATTATTTATTATTACTATTTTTACAAACATTTTCTTTCATACATCTGCATCGAGATATACAGGGAATCTCGGCTTTTTTACATCTGCATAAATTCTTCGAGCAATTTTTACAGACACATGGTGGTACTAAATCTGATTTTGAAGGCATTAAAATTAAAACTTTTTGGGGCTTCAGAGTTTCATTATCTATAAGATATCCATATACAAGTGGATCAAGTTCTTTTGCAGAATCTTCGAGGCACGTTAATTGTGTGTACACCACATAAAATGCTCGTTTTATATGTAAGTGGATTGAGTTTGATGTTGGTGGCATATCTTTAACAAGAGAAATGCCTCCTTCAACATGAGAAAACAAGAGAAAAATCTTTACGAATATTTGCTGTTTCAGTTATACGTGCACAACCGTTCTCAGTAGAAGACACTTTGATGTTGATATTTTTTTAACATATAATACATAATTTATTATTAACTAAATTATTCATTATTGCAACGAATCAATATCACATTACACTATTAAGAGACAATGACTTTGTTGTAACAAATAGACAGAATTGACAGTAGTATATTATATTATTGTACTTAGACATTGATAGACATATTAAGAATAGTCAAGGCTTCCTGAGCAAAATAGTGTAACACGAGAGCAGTCGATCTAGGTCTGGATCCCGCGTATGAAAAAAAAGTTGATTAATAGCAAGCTGAAAATTTGTTAATAGCTTAAGGGTGTCTAGTCGGACAAACTTTGATATATGGGAACACTGAAACAGGGGAAGTTTCAATTGTGGAACATGTTAAAAATTTGGAACGGTCAGACCACGAAAACGGCACATGTATTTTGTCCGACAGAACAGACTTAAACTCTCCGAACAGAGATTAAACTCTCATGCAAAAATCAGACTGCTATTTATCACCAAATGGGTGTTTTAATGAGTGGAACATGTAGAATATGTCAAATGACAGGAATTGTGACAGGTGATAAATAGCAGTCTGATTTTTGCATGAGAGTTTAATCTCTATTCGGAGAGTTTAGTCTATTTTCGTAGTTTTCGTGGTCTGACCGTTCCAAATTTTTAACCTGTTCCACAATTAAAACTGCTCCTGTTCCGGTGTTCCCATATATCAAAGTTTATCCGACTAGACACACTTAAGCTATTAACAAATTTTCAGCTTGCTATTAATCAACTTTTTTTTCATACGCGGGATCCAGACCTAATCGGTATATTTACCATGATATTTATTACTTGACTGTGTATTGATCTTGAGCCTCAGAGCGTGCTATTATATTATCAATATATTGGCCAAAAATAAACCTACGAACACTTTCCTAAACTCAAAATACACCTTCTTAGTTTTTCTATTATTTGTATAAATTAAAGTATAAATGTTTATTGCTCAAATTTACTAAAAACCCTTATACAAAAATTAATGTACAAATTATTTAAGAAAATTATAACTTTAAACGAGTATAACTTTAGAACAAATGAAGATAAAGTAATTTGACAACTTTGTTTGGAAGTCTATTAATTAAGCTTTAAAATGAGACCAAGAAAACTCTTTTTACTGCGTAGAAGCCGAGTTACGATCGATAAAGCGTCGAAAAATACTTAATTGACTGTAAGCCGATCTTCCGCCTCATAGCGCGCCATTAAAATATCGACATCTTGGCCAAAAATAAACTTATGAACATTTTCATAACCTCAAATTGTTCCTTTTGAGTTTTTCTATCATTATTGTTCATTAAAGTATAAATGTTTATAGCTCAAATTTGCTTGAAACCCTTATAAACAAATGAATGTACAATATTTTTAAGAAAATTGTAACTTCAAACGGGTATAACTTTAAAACAAATGAAGACCAAGTAATTTAACAAACTTTGTTTGGAAGCCTGTTAATTAAGCTTTAAAACGACACCTTCTAAGGCTCATTTGCATGCGTAGAAGCCGAGTTACGATCGATAAAGCTTCGAAAAATACTTATTTTGCAATTTGCATTCTGCACTAATTTTACAATATCTTGAGTTCTAATTGTTAGATTTAAGTTTAATAAACGGTTATTTCTTCGTTTTTTATTAAGGAACAAATTTTATTTGAAACATTTTTTATCTCTTTTAGTTTATGAGCCAGAGCCTTATAAACAATTTATAAACAACTAAATTGTTTATAACCAATTTTTTGACCACTCGGATCGAAATGCCCCCTCGAAATTCGTAATCAGCAGCCAAAAATCCATAAGAAACCGTTGAGTTTGTCCATCAGAATTGAATATGACACGGTGACCCCTCTGGCGCCTAGACTATGTTATCTTCTTCTTGATGTGCCTATCGGTGAGGAATGTTATCGATCATTATGTCAATCTTTAACTTATCTGCAGCAGCGCAGAAAAGCTCTTTTTATGTTATGTTGAACCAGGTTCTGAGGTTCTTTAACCAGGATGTTCATGTTTTTCCTGGACATCGCTTTTCAAATATTTGCCCTTACAGGATGGCTTGTAGTGGGGCATATCTGGATTCATTTCACATAATCAGTACGAAGTATTAAAATTTTTTGAGATTTGATCGTGGTCAGTACCTCTCGGTTCTTCTTTATTCTTCTGAGGACCACTTCATTTGTGACTCGGTGAGTCCACGGGAAGTATTCTCCGATATAGCCACATCTCCGAATCTAAAATTCATTCAATCCTTTGCACATATCTTCATTCAAGGTACACGATTCAACACCACCAAAAGGACAGAGAAGACTATCGCAGTTTTATACCAAGAGGTTGTTGTGGTTCTTGAAGAAGACCGTCATCCGATTGAAGGTTTTAGCTTTTCCGATGCGCGCTCTTACCTCTTGGTTGTTAATCCATTGTTCATTTATTATGGTGCCGAGATCGTTGCAGTGCGTCACTCTTTCTACAGGGGATTGGTGGACGTAGAGTTGACAACTCCTCAAGTGTTATGCCCCTCTAAAATATCGATAACCAGTTGCGTGATCTTCACTGTATCTATTATTTCCATACCAAATGTAACCATACATTTGGTATGGTTTGGTGCTTACTCTATATCATCGTCGTAAATTCTTTACACATGATTTTTTCTTCTACATCGACAATATCATAGTTTGTAGTATCCACTGGTGAACATTGGCATCCCACAATTATCTCCAATGCTCCAGACCTTCTGCCATGTAAAGTTAGTTTGATGTAACAATATTTATATCATCCGTCTCGGAGACGTTCCCCTATACCTATATCTTAAAAATTTAGCTACTCCAGTGTGCGTTAATCCATCTAGCATGCTTCACATCTACGTTCAATCCCAACATCAACCGCGCCATGTCTCGCTGAGGTGGTCTCACCAATTTTTTAGAAGTATAAAGGTACTTCACCATAACCACCATTGTTCAATAACTATCCTTTTCAGACATATCGGTATTTTTTTAAAGAACCGTCTTACCGACTTAGTCTACCAAAAGCCGGCCGTGCTACTTTTAATTGTCTTTTAATTTCGCAAATATTTTTTACCAGATATAAAATACCAATCTGTGACAACGCAACGTTAAAAAATTTGTGATAAATCTGGACGAGTAGATGTATCCTTGAAAATCCCTTCGTGTTTGTTTTATATTGGATTTGATGTTAAAATATTAACGAATTTGTATTCTCAAAAATGTATATAGTGGGTTTCATTGCACACGGTTTATATACTTGTTATTCGCAATTGTAAACATGCATATCGTTTCTTCAAAGTTACACTAGCATATCTGACATCGACCAAAATAATAAAGGACAATAAATTTACAATAAAAAAATACTTACCGTTCATTGGTCTTTTAAGATTGTCGTTAATAAAATAGTTAAACATTGTGAAAATATCTTCTATGCAAATGAATCAAAATGCAAATAATTACGATGGAAACACTTTGAAAACTTAATATACAGAGTGAGTTTTATACATGGAATGCCTTAGTTATCTCGGAAACGGCTTGCACGATTTTTATAGATTTTGCTGGGTAAGGGTCTTCTAATGCGGCCGATATTATGATGTTATTTACATCGTTGTCAGAATTTCCGCTTTTTTTTAAATCCACTGAACTTTCTTATTTCAAATGGAATATCCTGCATATTTTGCGTTTTGAAATCGTTAAGAAACTCTTATTATTTTTCATGTAATATTCCCTATACCTAAATGTCATAATTTAGGAATAATTGCTACATTTAAAAAAAAATAAAACAAATTATAAAAATCAATTGTTTCGGCCCGGGTAGACATTGTTTTAGGTGCTTTGGATGATTGGGAGCAAAAAAGGTCTATTATAATTTTTCTCTCGAGTTGATCGTTTTCGAGTTATAAACAATTTAAAACTGAAAAAAAAGGAAAATGACGATTTTCAAGGCTTAAAACACAAGTAAAATATATTTTTAAAATTACGAATTACCTAAATTCAAGTTCAAACCTTATTTTACCAGATACCGATAAGTAATTTCGGCTTATTTCATTTAAAATATTGTTTCTTAGTTGTTAATGCAGCCCGATCGCCCGTCCTCTCATAAGCGTTTCATTAACAATTAAAAACAATATTTTATAATAAAACATGCCAAAAATTCTTATGGGGAGCTGATAGATAAAGGTTTGAATTTGAATTTGGCATTTTTTAATTTCAAAAGTTATATTTTTTAGATGTGTGTTTGAGCCTTGAAAATCGTAATTTCTTGTTTTTTTTTTTAGTTTTAAATTGTTTATAACTCGAAAATGATCAACTTTACAGAAAAATTGCAAAATACCTTTTTTGCTCCCAGTCATACAAAGAATCTAAAATATTGTCAAGGCAGGCTAAAAAAATGGATTTTTATAATTTGTTTTAAAATTTTTTTAAAAATAAATGTAGCGATAACTCCCAAATTACGACATTTAGGCATAGGGATTGTTACATGAAAAATAAATAAGCAGTATTTCGTAAGTACTTCAAAACGCAAAAAATATATAGGGTATTCCATTTGAAAAAATAAAGTTCATTAGATTTCCAGAAAATCGGCAGATCTGACAACAATGCAAATAACAGCATAATATCGGCCGCATCACAAAACCCTTACTCACTAAAACCTATAAAAATTGTGCAAGCCGTTTCGGAGATAATTGAGACGTTCCATACATAAAACTCACTCTCTATGTACATCCCGGCATGTTTTTTGTTACGATAATTATTCGTATTTTTTAGGTAATTATTGTTTCTATTTACGCTATAGTATAAACAACTTGTATTTTTTATGTATTATACGACTAAGCTCATCAGTCTTATATTGCAATTTGCTACAGTCCATTGATAGGATTTTTAAAGGATATTTTCCATGTAAGATGTAAGTCAATAATTAAATAACTTTAAAAACTTATATGCAGATATGTTAAGTAACTTTTGGAGTAGCATGTAAGTATATTAGATCTCGTTAATTATAATATTGCCATTTTATATATATCATATATGTAATAAACTTTAAATATCTTCATTATTTTACAAGAAGAAAAGTAATTGTATTAAGAAATATACTGCTAGTTCAACCATATTATACAATACTTTCGATTTTATTTAGTCAGAAACATCTTAAAAAGATAAAACAAAAGCATAGACACGCCTAATTGTCTCAATAAAATTTTTGATTCAAACTATATAAAGCTAAATAATTTGGACCATAATTCAAAGTTTACTACATTGCCAAATTCGTTTACTACATCTGTTGTTGATTTGACAGTATTCTAGACGATATTAGAATGCGTCTACATATTACATTTCTACATGTTTTTCTAGAAATTAATATGGATTCATCGATAATTCTTTGCCTTGGCTCTGTAACACTTGCTGATTTAGTTTTATAACTTCAACTTTTTAAGTATCCCCATTAAAATCATCTTTAGGATTCAAATCGGGTGAACGAGGAGGCTGTATACTATCTAATCTTTGCTCCAAACTTGTTTTTCAGGGCAGGTACAAATTTAATAATATTATTGCTATTGAAATTATTGAATCTATCGAATTAACTCAGTACCCACTACTCGCATACCCGACATTACATTTGGTTTGTGTGATCTTTGGATGTATTCATTGTCCATTTACCTCACTACAGTACCTTAAATTTTGGAGATTTACATTCCCACGCAGTCTAAATATTGCTTCGTCGTAAAAGCATAATCTTGTTAACGAAGTACTAGTCAGTTACAATGTTATTCCTCATTACCTCACTAATCTGTAACCTATGGTTGTAGTCATCTTCACTTAATCTTGCAACAACTGGATTTTGTAGTGTTTGAATGAATTCCTACGTAATACACGCAAGAGTGAAGAATGACCTACATAATGTATTTGTGCTGCACTGCGTGAGGATATGTGTGAATCTTCAAACTCTGCATTAAATCTGAAGTTTTATTGTAATTTATAACAATAAAAATGTATACCATTTTTATTCAGTTGCAATGCGAAGCCAAAACTGTCTTAACTTTTACTTAGATCAGAGAGTGCAGCCAGCACTCTTATCGACGATTTCACCTCTTGTTAGAGGTTCATCAGAGACTGCATAGGCTGCTTTCTCTGGTCCAGGTAAAAATTTTCGACATATTAATCCCCCATTGCAACTGACGAGAAGGTAGTAGGTGCGTAGCGGCATCTGCTAAATAAAAGACTAAGTTTTTCAACCTAATAAAATATTTGTAAATTAAATATTTTTAAAAGATTTTTAATTGAAAAACTTATTGGCCCATTTTCCTGGTGACACCTCCAAGGCTTCTACAATATGCAAGCCAAATGGATGCTGCAGTGAAGACAAAAGGGAAGGAATTCTACACTATGCAATTCACAACCCCCGTCTGAGTAACTAGGTCCATTTTCCGTTGGAACTTTACCACGCTGCAGACGGAGGTTGTGAATTGCATAGTGTAGAATTCCTTCCCTTTTGTCTTCATTGCAGCATCCATTTGGCTTGCATATTGTAGAAGCCTTGGAGGTGTCACCAGGGAAATGGGCCAATAAGTTTTTCAGTTAAAAATCTTTTAAAAATATTTAATTTACAAATATTTTTATTAGGTTGAAAAACTTAGTCTTTTAATTTATAACAGTTTTTGGTGGATAGACAGTTTTTATGTATATGAGAATGGTTTGGAAAAGTATCGTTGAACAAGTTGGCTACTTCACTATAAGATCTTCAATTTCTTCATATCGAGCCTTACTAATAACGCGCTTTATTTTTTATTTATAAGACTGCCCTTTATAGACTATTAAATAATATTATTGCTTTTCTTCTTGTAACAATCTGTCTCAATATCTGTATTCAATTTAAATATATCGCAACCTACTATAATATTATAAGGAAGTATTTTTCATTAAAGTTATTGAAATCAGACACATTTTAGTTTTATCTATAGCTACTGTGTTAAACTATCTCAATTAAAGTTAAAGATATGTTTTAGATTATGCTTTTTTTCATAATTCTATTAGGCGCAACTTTGGAAACATGTAACTGTATTTTGTTACATAAATTTTTTGCCATAGTTCATCAAATAATATGGTTCATATTTTTTATGTTTAACTTAATCCTCCAACGTTTATTAGTTTTTCTTTTTATACTGAAAACTATATAGTTTATTAGATTTTAATTTGTATTACTAACATATATTCTTTATGTATTTGTGATAATCATTTCATTCCCTTTAACTTTACATTCCATCATACTTATAACAGTATCTACTATTACTTTTGAAAATTTAATTAATTTTTTAACCGAGTAAATTATAGATTTTAGACTTCAGAGGGGTCGTTTGACGCTCTCCACACTGCTACTTGAAATATCTTTTTTGTATCACCTACATATATGTTTAGTCTGACAAATCTGAGCTTCTAAGAAAACCTATTGTGACGTTTATTTTATATTTATTTACATTTATTTTAATTGATTTATAGTCTTTTAACACTAACACTAAAAACGAAATTAATAATATTTATTAATTAACGCTACAAATTTATTTCTTAGACTAACTGCTATAATTTTATTTATCTTTATATATATGCTGTTCAGTCATGCTGGAACTTTATCCGCGCCTCTCGAATATCTTGGAATTATCTCAAAAGCGGTACGTAGACCCCTCATGACGTCAGGCCGTTGACGTCATGAGCCGTCGATGAACACCTACGTCTACTGTAGAATCATGTATAGGCAGATAGCTTCTTTGAGCGCTCGATGACGTCAGGACATCACCGATAGGATTGGGAACAGTAGCGTAGCCAACGAACTGACATAACACTATTGTCCGTTCTCGAGAGATACTTGTTACTTAGTCAGCTCCTAAGGACACCTGTTCCATGTACTTATAGCGTTGGCCAACAATTGTCCTGCATTTGCAGACAACATGTTTGTCGTTAGACGTTTCCTCTCCATTTTCACAGAGCACATCTGCATGTTGGTATGCTAACTTTGCCCATTTTACTGAATTTTTTTATTGTTTTCTTATTGATTTGTTAGAACCTTCTTTATACTATTTTATAATCATCTCATCTTTATACCAGCCTATATTTGTGAAAATTCTTCTTGGCACATCATTTCTGACATATCCTAATCTCTTGTCATGATGGATTTAGGTAATATTCTAGTTGAACACTAGGAACAACGTGCATTGAACATATTTGTTAGATTTCTTTTTACAAACCCAATGTGTCACTGGTATTTTTACAACTAATCAATAGTCCCGAAATGTAATCATAAGTTTGTGGAGATAATCAAATATAAAACATTTTTTTTTTTGTTATAAAACAGAATTTTTTTTGTTCGTAGAGCATTTGAAACTAAAATGTGTCTATTTTTATTAGGTTTAACACTATTGTTATAATATATGACTGTTTTATACTATTTTATTCTATCTGTATACTATATATATTGCCAATAATAGTTATTGTTAATTATTAGAAGTTTAAAATATGGTTCTATATATACAAAACTCTCAGTATTATATAGCTGTTTTGCCAAATTGTGTTTTATTTACTTTACCAATTTTAGACAAGTCATTTATTCATGTTAATATATATTTTGATGTACTTACATACTTCAGCCAATAGTATACAATTTTGGTTCACTTCTTCTTCTTGCAGTACCGTCTCCTATCGGAGGTTGGCTACCATCACAGCAATCTTAACTTTGTTGGCTGCAGCTCTGAACAACTGTATCGAACTGCACCCATACCACTCCCTTAAATTTCGCAACCAGGAAATCCTCCTACGTCCCACATTTCTCTTTCCCGAGATTTTTCCTTGGATTATGAGTCTTAGCAGAGAGTACTTTTCTCCTCTCATTATGTGGCCTAGATACTCCAGTTTTTTTGTTTGTATGGTTTTTATGACTTCGCATTCCTTCCCCATCTTCAGCAAAACATCTTGATTTGTTACTCTTTCTGTCCATGGTATTTTCCACATTCTCCTGTAACACCACATCTCGAATGCCTCAATGTTTTTGACGTTTATCTTTTTTAGTGTCCAAGCTTCCATGCCGTACAGCAGAACTGAGAAAACAGCAACTTAACATTCTCGTTCTTAAGTTTATATTTATGTCCCTTCTGCATAGGAACTTTTTCATTTTGACAAACGATTGTCTCGCTATCTCAATTCGCCTCTTGATTTCTCTTGTCTGGTCATTAGTATCAGTGAAGCAAACCCCTAAATATTTTTAGGACGTAACTCTTTCAACTGGCTGATTATTTATGGTTAAATTCACATTGGTGTATAGCTTCTTTGTTACAATCATGAATTTAGTCTTTTTGATGTTCAATTTTAGACCATACTTATTGGTATGAGTGTTTATGTTTTCCATCAAATACTGTAAATTTGCTAGGTTATCTGTTACTATTAGCGTGTCATCAGCGTATCGTATATTGTTAATTAACTCTCCGTTAATGTTCATACCAATGTTTTGCTCTAGAAGCGCTTCCCGACATATTGTTTCGCTACATATATTAAATAGTAGTGGAGAAAGCACACAACCCTGACGCACACCTCGACGAATCTCAATTTCTTCGGTTAACTCATTATCAACCTTGATTTTTGCTGTTTGTCCCCAGTACAACCTGGATATGATGTTAATGTCGCGACTGTCGATGTTTTTGCTGCTTAGGATTTCATACAGCTTTTGGTGTCTGACTTTATCGAAGGACTTCTCAAAATCTACGAAACCTACGTAGAGGTCTTGGTTTACATCAAAACATCTTTGCATTAACACACTCAGACCAAACAAAGCTTCCCGTGTTCCCAGTCCACTTCTGAATCTAAACTGTATGGCGCTTATGCCCTCTTCTAATTTATTAAATATTCTTTTGTGAATTATTTTGAAAAATACTTTTAGTTTTATGGTTCACAAATATGAGCAAAAAGAATAACATCCTTAACACACTATAAACACAAGGCATAATGTAAAATAATACACACATTAGTTAAGTAAGACAAACATTACACTCTGGGTTCCCAGGTATAAACAGAATATATGATTCAACAATTTACAACCCAGTTCCAACCATTAAAATTTAAAATTCATCGCTGCTGTAAAGTGCCTGACTAATGAAAAGATCTTTATTATTTTTTTAAATTGTAAAATTGGCAATTCAGTAATTGCAGAAGGCAGCTTGCTGTACCATAAGAGTTTGGTCCGTCTCTACTTCTTTGGAGCCTGGTGTAGGGTAGCAAAAGCATGCTTATTCGTGGTTTCGTATTGGTGTACATCCTCATGTCTTTGATGACGATCTATATGTTGTTTTACATGAACATTACTCTCTAGAATAAATAGCGAAGATAGAGTTAGTATGTGCAATGCAACAAATGCTTGCACTGCCCTATCATTCTGATAGACCAGGGCCCGGATTACGTACACTCGATACGCATCGTATCCGCCATGTTTTCCCATAAGGCGCTACAGTAAAACATGGCGGATACGATGCGTATCGAGTGTACGTAATCCGGGCCCAGGTCAGCAATTATCCTTACTATTCTTCTCTGAATGCGAAAGACATCTTTGGCTTCAGCACTGTGACCCATGCAAAAATTGCATAGCTGATGTGTGAACGACACAGTGCAAAATAGGCCTGTTGTAAAGTGAATTGAGATACAGATTCAGAAATGCTTCTAATCATAAAATTTGCAGATTCTAACTTAGCAACAAGGGACCTTGTATGAGCTTTCCAACACAGTCCTGCATCCAAGTAAACCCCCAAAAATTTTATTTGTTTGTCTGTACCTCCGGAAGGAATAAGCTGCCTTGTTAAAAAAATCAAAGATTTTATTGGAGTTTACAGACAACATATTTGCCGCAAACCATTGTTCTGCGTTATCTTGTGCTGGTTTTGATGCCTCTATGTGTGCATTACGATTATGGTCTTTGTAGGTAATAGTAGTGTCATCAGCAAAAAGGGTAAATGAGCTGGTAAGGCCTATCTGTGGAAGAACGTTAATATACATTAGAAATAATAGTGGTACCAATATTGACCCTTGAGGTAATCCGGTAATCCTATATTTATAGCTCTCTCTGCCGACTTCATTCCACCCACCTTCACACTCTGCTTTCTATTGGAGAGATAGCTGGAGATCATTGCAATGCTAGTACTTCAAAACCCACATCTCTCCAATTTCCTGAGAAGCAGTTCATGTGAAACACAATCAAATGCTTTACTCAGGTCACAGAATGTAGCCGACCGATAACAGCTCTGCTCAAAAGCGAGTCTTCGTCACAGTCCATGATGGGCTTTGTTGTATTTAGACCCTTTCTAAAACCAAACTGACTGTTTGTAAACAAATGAAGCGTTTATTTAAAAACCACACTTGTCCAAAAATTAAAATTTTGGCAAATCAAGAAAAACTTTCCAGACATCTGTTGTTTTTCTAATACTATCCAAATGATCTATGTAGTTTACTCCGGGCATCTGAGATTTTTACACAACTGAATGTGTCAGATGGATAAAGAAACTTCTATTCTATGAGAAGAATACCTGAAGTCGAATTTGCGAAAAATGGACAGATGTTGTTTTTCAAATAAACGCTTCAAATTTTTGGATCTAAAATACTTAACAATCGTTGCTGCCATACATTTCTCAAATACCTTTGATATTATAGAATGGAGTGATATTGGCCTATAATTGGATGGGTCATCATTGTCGCCCTTTTAGTATATTAGTACCTCCACCTCTTTTTTGATGAGATCAGGAAAAACTTTCTTTAAAACAGTGACTTGTAAGTGTTGTTAGAGGACCAATAATGAAATGTTTCACTCCTTTAATTACATCAACAGAGAATCCGAACATTCCGAAGTAGTCTCTACTTTTCTTGTTCACCATAACAGTGAAACATGTTCAGACAAATGCATCAAATATACATACATCAATGATGGTAGTCCGTTCGTTGATTACTAGAGAGCTTGGGAAAAATTACATTACATTAGTAAATTATAAGACATTTATTACGAAAACTTAAGTTTATTCGTAGATAATACATTCATTTTTATAGAAATGTAACAGTATCACATATTTTTAAAGAAATACATGGTAAGAATTTGAGTAACTTGAGTGGTAAATAAATAGAAAACGTAAAATTACGATATATCTACAATATTCTAACTAAATTAAATAGTAGCATATACTCATCTCATTTATACAATATAAATAAATACTATAAACTTATTTAAAAGGAATTTGTACGAAAATAAATAGTTCTTAATATAAATAAATACCGACATTACTAAACTAGTACACAATAATTGACAAGCGATGTAAGAGTTCGTGTTTCTTCACAATTATTGCTTTTGGGGTTTTAGATGGATTGGTACAACTGTCTACAATTTCAGAATCTTCTGAAAATTATTTTAAATGAAAACCGCCATTGTGCTATTATTCGGTATATACTATAATCTATCCTCGCAAAAAACGCCTAAACGTTAAAAGCTATTTTATGTGGGGTTAGAGAATTATATTTCGACCAGGCGTCCAGACTTATGCTAAATCACCCTTATTTGGACCAATCGTATATGACCTTATTTTTTTGCTTTAATCGCTTCCAAATATTATTAGAATATCACTATGCCGACACTTCAAAAAGTGGGTTAAATTTTTTATTAAACAATTTTTGGAAAAACTTAGAAACATCAATTTTTTCTCCTTTTTGTTGCTATATCTCTGCAGCTATGCATTTAAGAAAACTTTTGTAAACGCAAAAAGTTGTGCAATTAAATTTCCTATAAAAGAGATAGAGTTTATTGCAGATTGAAGAAATAATGATTATTACTGAAAAATTAGCAAAAGCCATGGTTAAAATGTTGATTTAAAACTGTAAAAATATAGAAAAAGTTACGGAAGTCAATGGTGGGAATAGCACTTACAGGCCCCTCAAAAATGAATTTACGTGTTCAAAACAACGACGTGCTTAAAAATTTTGATTATCTCAGCTTCTAGTTGACCAATTTTTTTCACTTTTGTTTTAAATTTTGTTTTTAAAATATAATACTTTTAAAAAACTATAATTATTTATTTCCATGTTTTTACGTATAAATGAATATTTACTTGCAAAATTACGTATTTTTTCCGTTCGTTCAGGTTACAATATCAATGTTAACTGTAGTATTTTTGTTATCAAATAATGTAAATACATATAAAAATAAGTCTTTAATTTTTAAATCTTTAAATTTTAAATAAAAGTTATTCTATTCTATTTGTTTATTAGCTTAAAAATTATTCATGAATGATTTGAAGTTTATTTAAAAGCCTGAAAGCCCTTTTATGTGTAAGAAAATTTTCAAGTATTTAAAACTTTTTTGTTGGCCCTGCATAATTTTATAAATTAATACCTTTTCTTGAAAAATTTACATTGCAAAATTATTTGGCCAAAACTACTTGATCGATTGTGTTGAAATTTTGTGTAGTATTGTTATGTATTAAATAGATTTTCTGGGTGAATTTTGAAGGTTGTATGTAGCTTTAAAATATCTGAAAAGGATTATTGAAAAACATTGATTTTTGACCCTTTTTTTAATCCTTTTTACTAATTTTGCAATAATAATTATTTTTTTAATTTGCGATCAATTCTATCTTAGAGGAAGTTTAAATGCAAAACTTTTTTGTGTTTATTTATAACACAAAATTTTTCTCGAGGTATAGCGACGAAAAAGTGAATAGCAAATAGGTGTTTTTATATTTTAATGTTGAAGAAGAAATGAGCAATGTCAATAATGAACGTTACTTACAGAAACTCTAATTGTTTCAGTAGAAATTTCTAAATAAAAAATAACAAAACTTTTTGTATCAATCGCGTATGTAACTAAATGTTAACTTATTCGCGGTGTGCAAGTAATTGGAAGGGAATTGAGAAAAACGATCGTGCGCGAATAGCGAAGAAATATTGCAACTTTCTTAAATAATTCATATTGTCAATTGAAATTCTCTTGACGTACATTTCATATCTACTGTCATTTAAGAAGAAAAATTATATGTTGCTCCACAATATTAATATGATATGTAATTATTATATAAAGGTAAATTTAATTAATTGTATTTTGCTTGCAGTTACTGTACTGCATTTTAATAACTAATTTTATTTATTACATACAATTGTTTACGTTTTAATAACATAACCTGACTTATTTTTTCTTCTTATTATTTTTTTCGACTATGGCCTTGACAATTATCCAGTAACCAGGACTAACCCGTTGTCCTAGGTGAACGACAAACGCGACACGACGCGAAAATATCAAGTAATGGTTGTATTTGTGTATGGCCTACGTTTTCGGGTTAATCAGTCTACGACAAGACGCGACGAAGTGCGAACTTGATTTGTTCGCGACGAGACACGACACAGTGTGACGCCCCATTGCTTTTTTCAATTCAAATTATGCTACGCAATAGTTTATTAAATAAATAAAAACTAATAATAACTATATAGTACCAGTGTTTTTTCATTAACATACCTTAAAGTCAGTAACAGCCTCTCCTCAATAGAATTTGGTTTTAGAAAATTACTTATTGATAGTTATTGATAGCTCAGTTATTAATACTGAGTTTAACAGCTGCAATGATATAATTGAAAGTGAATAAGCCACAATACTCTTTAAACCAACGTGGATTATTTCATTAATTTCCGATATAAATGATTAAACTCTCCAAATTTACTCGTTCTAAATATATGACATTTGTTGTCTTTCTTTTTCGTTTATGGAATTTTTTAGCTAAGTATTTAAAATATGAATTTTCTAGTAATACTGCCGTATACTTCCCCACACTTAAGAATAGGAATGAATAATTGACATCGTCACGTTTGTCCTGGTTTTAAGAGTGATGGAAAGCGACGCGATGCGACGCTACATAAGCCACACGTCGCGTGAATTACTGGTCGCATCACATCGCAACGCATCGCATCGCGTCGCGTCGTTTTCCGTCGCTCACCTAGGACAACGGGTAATATAATTGGCCAGTATAATTAAAAGTGCGAATAAAGTTGCAGCGCGTAGAAATAGGTGTCGCTTTGCCGAACTTGCACGGTCCCAATAAAAAGATTACTGAATTGAAGACAGAATTTGTATCACATCCAACTCTCATATCGAAGATGACATTTTTATTAAAAATTATTTAACAGTTGAAACAAAAATGTCAATACTTATATATCCCACCTTCACCTGAAACTTATCGTTTACAAGCATTTACATATTGAAGATCATAGATTAGACATAGAAGAAGTCAATAATTTGGCAAACTTTGACTTTTCAGTTAACTCTACGCAATGGCTTAGTTCATTAATTTAACAAAGCCAAAACAATGGCTGGTAAATCATGGTTAAACCGTTAAACCTCGTACTCCTGAGCCAACATCTGTCAACATTTTACACGTCAGAAGTTCAGAAATTGATGTTGCAGTGAATGGGTTTGGTAAAACAGGTACTTAACCCAAATCTTTGAAGACTGGATTTTTGAGCCAGCGGCAACCATAGAAATGCCGGTGAACAATCTTCCAGTTGATAAGGTCGAAGAAAATAATAAGCATTCTTCATGACGTACACCAACTCTTGTTCACCATCACCAACTCTCGTACACCATCACCAACACCACTAAACCAAGCTGCAGGTGAAAAAGAAGCAAGGCATGTTCCAGCAAATATTGACGATTCTCCAAGAACACCACCTCCAGATTCTTTAACACCACAAAAATCGTATCAGCTTCTTGTAGACAAGAAAACTTTGCATAATACCTCTCTGTTTTCTGCAGTAAATTCTATAAAAATGCGACTCCCTCTAGTTCATAGATTAACACGGATTTTCAAGTAATACTTGAACAAATAGTTCTACTTCCTAGGGCTGCAAGAAAAATTAATGGTAAAGATAAAAAAAAAGAAAACGTCTGGGATAAGTACCTTACAAAGAAGAACTCGAATCATCTATAGAGAAGAGGCCCATTATGTTAAGTGATTGTATACGATAAGTTTTATTTATCTATCTAGCCTAAAAGTGTCAAATTCACTCGTCTCTATCACTCACTTTGGTCTCTACGAACTTTTTGTCCTCGTCGGGAAAATTGAAAATTGGTTTAAAACCTCCTTCGAGTTGTGGTTTGAAGTTTTCGATGTCAAATTCGCTAGTCGTTGCGTAAGGAAGAGTTGTCGCCTCAGGAGATTCTGTTGTTGTCGTGTTCTTATTTCGGACTACAACAGACCATCCTTGGTTCATTGTGTTTTCAATATTTAAACTAGCCTGAAAACATATTAGTTAAAGTAAAAATATTTTGTAATGTTACATAGTGTGCTTAAGTTAACTATTTTTCTAATAACTTTACAAATAATGTACAATTGCTAAACATACAAAAATATTAATTATTATATAATAATTATTTATAATATTGAATATGTGGATAGGACATGAGTTGTGTCAGACTGCTGCCAGGTCAAACCTTCATGTCAGTGGCGTATCTAAAAAAATTGCCACAAACTGTCCACTGGAGGCATTAGGCAGCATTCTTTCATATTAGGCCTTATACCCACATTGGAAACTCCCTAGGTATGAACCCAGGGTCTAGGTGTTCCATACACGTGGAACCAGAATGAACTAAATTAATAAAAATAAAAAAATGAGGTAGTGTAAGAAGGGACATAACTAACAAAACTACTCAAAATAGAATGCCCATTAGAGAAAGGAAGACCTACCAGCTCCAACAACCATTTGGAGAAACCAGGATGTTGACAATAGCAGGTCGTGATGCCACGGAAATTTTAAATTGGGTACCTTTCGACAGGTAAATAATGTTACTCATGTTGCTAAGTGGAATGTGTCTCCTTCTCCTCAGTCCGTTATCCAGGGCAAGTATATGGTAACGTTGTAATGCTTGATTGACTGTATTAACCATTTAACTCTTCTTGAGCTTCGTGAGTGCTTCACGAAGAGAGAATGCTGCGAATTTTATAATTTGATCAGACCACCGCGTGGAGATCTGCCTCTTGATCTTCTGTCTTCAACTCTACGACGATCAATCTTTCCAAACCATCTTTCTTCTAGTGATATGACCAAAGAACCTCAGAATATTTCGTCAGTTTTGCTGTTGCTGACCTAGCCGTTGTTAGCCGCATTTTTATTTCTTTTTTACATCCTCCATAATTTGTTATTATCGATCCTAAGTAGTTGAAGGCTATTATTTTTCATAAGTCTGCCCTCTTTTGATGTCTGGCTGCTCCTTCTATTGGCATCAGCAATACTAGCTGCGTCGATATTTCCGACGAACTCGTTGCTCTTTCTCCAATTTTTTCCCACAAGATACATGAAATGCATCACTATGACTTTATTTTTTTTGTTACCAGGGATCTGGGTAATTCAGAATTGTTTCTGCAATAAACTGATTATCTTTAAATTGTCTTTTAATATTATGATGCTTATTTCGATGCGTCTCCTTACTTTGACTGCCTTTTAAATGAACACGAGATCCAAACATTTTTTATGATTTTCAAAACAATAATTTTCGATAAATATCAATAATATAAACACTCTATAGTATGGAAGGAAAGTATGGTATGCTAAATTTGCAGTTACTCGAGCGTTATATGCGGACCTATTGGGTTGTGAAGAGTATATAGGTCCTAAAACCAAAAAGAGTTAAGTAAAGTTTTTCATTTAAGTGGGGACTTTACAATTTTTAATTTAATTTTCCATTTCCAACAATCGTTTTTTCCGATTATAGCGCCATCTATCCATAATCCGAAAAAATGTCTCGAATAAAAGTTACTTATTTTTACGTACGGAATCCAAATCTGCAATAAAAATGGGGATTCCTATTTAAGATTTTAAAGTAACACCCACCCCACCTCTGTAGGGGGTCGTGTTTGGTGTCATTCGATAGATTTTTCAAAAATATTAAATACGTGTATTTTTCAGTTTTTCGATCTGATGTTCATTTCGCGAAATATCGCGGGGTTCGTATTTAATATTTTAAATTTTATCCCTACCGCTCTCGGTGGGGGTCGTGTTTGGTATTATTTGATAGATTTTTGAAAAATATTGACCACGTATTTTCTAGTTTTTCGATCTGACGTTCATTTCCCGAAATATTCGCTTTTTTTTTGTGAAACTTTGCGACTCGCCTATTCCCTTAAATCGTGAGATTTTTGAAATGTACACTATTTTGCATGTACTTAACTTACCTTATCGTAATCTGACGATTTCGCGTTTTTTAAGGATATACTTTTTTTTCGGACCCCCCCTTAACGAACTCCCCTGTATTAAGAGCCAATATAAATGGTAGAGGTACATTTCCAGGGTACAAGGTTTCTCCCCATGTAATAATCTGACGCGCTCGAGTAACTTCAAAAATCCCCGCTTGGACTCCCCTACCACTATAATTTTGTTTCTATACTCATCGGCACAATTACCGCCCACCTTGAATTTCTTTCAATTTGCGGAAATTGTCAGTCTTGGAAACTACCTTTGAGGAAAAGAAAACAATAAAATTATTGAAAAAAAAGTCGTTTATCAAGGAATGCTTGATAAAAATCTAATAATATTCGAAGAAAATTCAAACAAACATTACTTATTTTTAAAATCATAGTCTAATTAAAAAAATATTAGCATTAATAATGGATGTTGCCGCCTCTGGCCCTTAAGAGTTCTTGAAGCCGGTTCGACAATCCATTGTTGGTTGGTCAATCCAGTTGATATACTGAATATATGATTGGGGGATATTGTGTCACTTCTCTACCGCAGCCGTCTTAGCTCTCTGAAGGATGTACGTGAAGGGGCTGGTACTCTTTCCCGTTTTTTGAGGTTGTTCCAAATGCGTTCAATTGGGTTAAGATCGCGACTATGTGCCGGCGTAGTTATGCTGGTATGGTAATACCTATGTACATGGTAAAACTTGAATCCCGAAGCCTTCATTAAGGTAGGTACTCACAGGTGAATCTTGCGATATTGCAACGTGCATTGTTATGCATTAAACTAAAGTTTTCACCAATGAACGATTGCAAAATACATGACATGGTCTTGGCGAACTTCTTCCACGTATTTTTAAGCATTCACACTATCTTTATCGAACAAAACAAGATCAGTACGAGCTTCGTAAGAAATACCTCCTCAAATCACTGACCCTTCCTGGTTAAGCCACTGTTTAGGTTATAGTGCAATTGAGCAAACCTTTCATTATGACTTCTGTAGACACGCTGACCATCTGCACCTCTTAAGGCTATTCTGCTCTCATCTAAGAACAGTAATGTTCTTCCATTCCACCAAAGTCTAGCCAAATTTTTTCGCACAAAACCAAGTCTAGTTCTACGGCATTGTGGGAGCAGCTATGTGGTGTGAGCTGGACGGAAAGCCCTCAAATTTGTTTCTGATAGCCTTCTTCTACGTTCACCAACACTAACATTTCTTACCTCAAAAAGACGGGTACGAACTTCAGAAGCGGTGCAAAAGCGATTTTTCAACATCCTTAATCTGGCCTGGAGTGTATAAGCCTGTCTTTCGAAATCGTCTGATAGCATCCCGGACCGTAGTTCATCCTCTACCTACATTAGTTCAGAGAAATAAGGGAAAAAAATATCCTGTTGGTGACATAACTCCCTCACCAAATTGTTTGAGTAGTATGGAGATCTATAATAATAACCTATATGTTTCCTGCGGCCGATTTTTATGATATAGGTACATAGTTATAAACAAATGAAGATCAAAAAACGGTAAATTTTCGCTTTTTTCATCTATTACCAAAAAGCTAGGAATTTTAAACAAATTTGAGAATAAGAAACTCATAAATAAAACTTTAAACAAATAAATATTATTTGTACAAATATTTTCGACCGTACTGTGTTATAGTGGTTTGAAGTTTCAGCAATTCGGTCATGTGAAATAAAAGTCTATTTGTTATTTCTCAATATTTCGTCACACTTTTGTGACTTCTTCAGGAGAAAAAACTATAAGAGTATTAATTTAGATTTTTTTTGAACATATCGTAAGGGACATTGAACATTAAACTTTTTAGTAATAGACGAAAAAACCGAAAATTTACCGTTTTTTGATCTTTATTTCTTTATAGCTATGTATATCATCAAAATTGACTGCAGGAAACATACAGGTTATTAATATAGATGGCCATACTACTAAAAAAATTTGGTTTCGGCCTGGAGGGGGATGTGTCACGAGAAAAATCTTATTTCTCTGGACTACATCATTCGGAGAGCTCAAGATGGCTGCGCAAGAGGATTGGCGCAATATTCCCCAATCTGATATCCAGGATATCATGAATAGATTGTTGAACCGGCTCCAAGAAGTCCTGAGCACTAAAGGTGGCAACACCCATTATTACTACTCATAATTCTTTTTTAATTAGACTATGATTTTCAAATTATATTTGTTTGAATTTTCTTCGAAATTTTTTAAATATTGGATTTTTGCTAAACATCCTTTGAAAAGCGACTTTTTTTCAATGATTTTATTGTTTTCTTTTTCTCAAAGGTAGTTTTCACCATATCTTTCATAAAATGTGGTTCAAGATTGACAATATCTGCAAATTGAAAGAAATACAAGGTGGGAGGTTAATTGTGCCGGTGTATTTATTATTAAATTATCCAGATTTAGCCATACAGCTCACACTCCCTCTAAGGGGAAAATTCACTCATCCCAGATACCTGCGGTATTAAAAGGATTGAGCTCTGGTGGGACTCTTTCCGTGTTATCGAGCACTAGGTGACTTGGTATGCAGGTGTATCTCCTAAGAATTTTCGTACACATCTGGCCGTTGCGAGTAGTACAGCTTTCTGCATGGTCTTGTAAAGATGTTCATTTAGACCCAGCCTTTTTATGCTTTCGAGGAGGTTTTTCGGAATGACTCCAGTAGTAGACATAATAATAGGTATCGTCTGGGTACTTTGCATTCTCCATTGTCTTCGTGTTTGAATTTCCAGATCTCTGTACTTGGCGATCTTTTCAGTAAATTTACTACGTAGATTATTGTTGTTAGGTATCGCCACATCAATTAGTGTTGTTTGTCTTGTTAATTTATTAACTAGTACGAGATCTGGTCTATTATGTGCCACTGTTTGGTCTGTGAGCATAGTGCGGTCCCAGTATAGCTTGTAGTTGCCATCCTCAAGCATACTCTCAGGGACGTATTGATAGTATGGGAGATGGTCCGTTTGGAGAAGTCCCAGCTTGATAGCTATTTCTTGAAGAAGGACCTTTCCCACTGCGTCATGCCGTTCCTTGTATTCAGTTGCAGCAAATGTCTGACAGCCCCCTGTAAGATGTTGGATGGTTTCTTGGGCTTGACATCCATATCGGCATCTGTCATTTTGAACCTGAGGGTCTTCGACGATATATTTCAGGTTATTTCTGGTTGGTATAACCTGATCCTGAATGGCCAGTAATGAACCTTCCGTTTCAGGGAACATCTTTCCTGATGTCAACCAATAGTTCGACGCTGTATTGTCGACATAGTCTTGGCTGACCTCATTGGGATGTCGCCCGTGTAGAGGTTTAACCATCCAGGTGCGCATTTTTCCGTCTTTAGTGAGGTGGTTTATGCGCATTTCTGGTTCCCTCAGTTTGATCGGTGTTGTGGCACCTACTGCGCAAATAGCGTGGTGTAGAGTAGATGTCTCAGCCTGCATCTGAAAATAAGTTCTTAAATTAGCAATCTGTTTGTCTAATTGCTCAACTATACCCATAAGTCCTCTTCCTCCTAAATACCGCGGTAATGTCGTTCGTTCTACTGCACTTTTAGGGTGGTGTTTTTGTGCCTTTGTGAGGTGTGTTCGTACTTTTCGCTGAAGATTTTCTATATCCGTTTTTGTCCACTTAACAATACCAAATGAATAGCTAAGCGCGGAACAAGCGTAGGTGTTTAGTGGCTTAAACAAATTTTTACTGTTAAGCTGTGAACGAAGCAGCTGTTTTACCTTCGTATAAACTCAGTAGTTATCTCAGTTTTCATTTGCTTATGGTCAATTTTCCGCGCCTGCTTTACTCCAAGATATTTGTACATATCGTTTTCGCCCATGGCCTCGATGCTCTGGCCATTTTGCATATCGAATCCACCGGGCTGTACCTTTCCTCTGACTATATTCAAAACACGGTACTTGTCTAAACCGAACTGCATACTAATATCATTAGAGAATGTTTCTACAGTTTTTAGCATCTGTTCTAGGTGTTCTCGATTGGAGGCCATTAATTTCAAATCATCCATATACAACAGGTGATTGAGCTTCGCTATCACAGTATTATTGTTTTTAATGCTAAAACCTGAGTCACTTTAGTTTAATAGCTGGGAAAGGGGGTTCAAAGCTAAACAGAACCACAATGGACTCAACGAGTCTCCTTGAAGCAGGCCCCGGTTGATTGCGATATTATCGGTTTCGATATTGTTTTCACCAGGTATTTGGAGGTGAATTTTAGTCTTCCAATTTATTAATAAAATTTTAGGACAGTATTTCTATGACACTAAGGAATGGTTTTACGTAAAAAAAACAAAAATCTTTTTTTTTTAATCCAGAAAGTAGAAAGTCCCCTTAAAATATTGGTTTCTCGTTATAAACCAGTTACGAACCTATCGTGATAAATAGAGATATATGATATATGTCATGAAGACACAAGAAAGAAAATTTGTGAGAAAAACCAAAACTATAGGTACCTATATTTACATGTTTGTGTGTATGATTGTGGGAGCGCAAATGTTTGTAGATGTTTGTTCAAAAATAATTGAATCTTACCTGAAATGGCGCTTCGAAATCCAACTTTGGATAATCGGGTACGCTCAAATCGTTTTTATGATTAGAACTTTCATCGATTCTATGTATGTTATCAACGCTACTTACAATTCCAGTAGGACTCTCATGATGAGCGTGCATTACAGCGCTAACTGTAAACACCTTATTAGAATCGCCAGGCCTTATCTCGGGTATGACTAGAGATCCATAATTTGGCATCGAATATTTATCTGCGATAGAATTCGGTTCCGTTGGTGTATAAGCAACAGCGATGGGTCTGTCAGTGTGGGTTTTGAGTGTTACGGATATTTGGTTTATACCTAGAAATAATTAAGAAAACTTATGTCATAATGAAACATTTAGGGTGCTATACCAGGTGTCCACTTATATTTTCCCCGTGTTAACTGCCTATAACTTCTAAACGGCCCAAGATTTTCGCTGAAATGTTTTATTTTATGTTTTCTTTCAGTGGATTGAATTTTTTATATCGCTTTTAATTACGAAAAGAAAGACGGATTTTTGAAAAAAACGTTGTTGATTTTTTTTATTGGAACAGCCAGTATATTTTTTTGTAAATTGAAAGAACGGTCATTTACCTATCCAGCGATATAAAGTTTTTTAAAATCGGTTGTCAAATGACTGAGTAATTAATTTTTAAAATGAGAGATATCACACCTTTACCTTTTTTAAAGTAAGACGGATCGTTGTAAAACCTTTTGCAATTGATTCGATAGAGCTTCAGGAAAATTGTTGACCACTTGGCATGAGGGACAAATGAAAATTGCATTGTTGTAGGCGGAAAATGCATTTTCCAAAGTGCATCTAAAAGTGTTCAAAAAATAAAAATTCACAACTTGGAAAAAAATCATTGAAATGAGTTCAAATTTTTATACTCGGTAGGTTTTTGAGGTCGCTTAACACGAATATAGATGACACGACTCGGATAGATAACACGACTTGGATAGATTTCAATAGACTAAAAGATACAAGAACAAGAGAAGACATAAAAGAAAAATTAATAAAAACTTGAAAGAAATTAATAGCGTGAACTCCGAAGAAGTTGAAAATAATTGGAAACAGATAAAGACAGCACTAACAACAGCTGTTAAAGAGACGTTGACTCCTAAACGAACTGAGAGAACTAAAAGAAAGGCATGGATGACAGAAGAAATTCTTAATTTAATGGATGAGAGACGTGCCTATAAGAACAAAAACAAACAACAATATGATGCAATAAATCGAACCATAAAGAGAATGATCAAAGAGGAAAAAGAAAAGTGGCTGTCAGAACAATGCAAGGATATTGAGGAATGTGAGAGAAAGTACGATAATTTCGGCATGCATAAGAAGATCAGAGAAATGACTGGTACAAAGAAGAAGACTCATAGTGGAATGGTGAATGATTCAGAAGGCAAGATTATAATAGATTTCAAAGAAAAACTCACAAGATGGAAAGAATACGTAAAAGAACTTTTTGACGACGAAAGAGAATTAATAACAGTGAAACGAGAAGAAATGAAGGGTTTAAGGATACTTAAACAAGAACTGGAATATGCTTTAAAAAACACCAAGGATGGTAAGACACCAGGGCCTGATGAAATACCGGTTGAAGTATTAAAACTTATTGATGGAGAAGTGATGAACATGATACTCGAGTTATTTAACAACATATATGATACTGGAATAATACCACAAGACTGGTTAAGGTCCACATTCATTTTAATACCTAAAAAATCAAATGTAAAAGAGTGCTCGGATTACAGAACGATTGCCTTGATGAGTCATATGCTTAAAGTTTTTCTAAAAATCATTCATAATAGAATTTTCCGCAAACTTGAAGAAGATATAAGTGGAACACAAATGGGCTTCAGGAACGGCCTTGGTACGAGGGAAGCGCTCTTTGGTGTGGGCGTACTATTTCAACGGTGTTTGGATATCAATCAGGATGTATACGCCTGCTTTATAGACTTTGAGAAGGCCTTCGATAGAGTCCGACACGACCGACTGAGACAACTTCTAATCGAAAAGAACATTGATGAAAAAGGTATTAGAATAATAACTAATTTGTATTGGAATCAAACAGCGCAAGTCAAGGTAGATGATGAAATGACTGAGGAGATCAAAATATGTATAGGAGTAAGACAGGGATGTATTCTGTCTCCTCTTTTGTTTAATTTTTATAGCGAAGTCATATTTAAAGAAGCTCTGTCGGACGTTAGTTGTGGTGTAGTGATCAACGGAAATACAATCAATAATTTGAGATACGCTGACGACACAGTGATATTAGCAGACAATCTTACAGATCTGCAACGACTGATGGAACGCACTAACCACTACTGCAACAGCTACGGACTCACATTAAACCTCAGAAAAACTAAATGGATGGTAATAACAAAAGATCCACACGCCAGGAATGATTTGGTTGTCAATAACACGGTTATAGAAAGGGTATCCTCCTATAAATACCTTGGAGCTTGCCTGGATCATACAGGCGATCAAACAAAATAAATAAGAGCAAGAATAGAAATAGCTAGATCAGCATTTAACAAGATGAAAATATTTCTCTGTAGTCGTGACATAAATCTTGATCTGAGAGTGCGTATGCTGCGGTGTTATATCTTTTCCACTTTATTATACGGAGTTGAGTCATGGACCATCAAGATGGGCAGCATTAAAAACATTGAAGCTTTTGAGATGTGGTGTTACCGTAGAATGCTACGTGTATCTTGGGTGGACCACGTGACGAATGCCGAAATTTTACGTCGGATCGGAAAAGGATGTGAAGTTGTACTTACTGTTAAAAGAAGAAAGCTTGAATACTTTGGCCATGTTATGAGAGGTGACAAATACTTGCTGCTGAGACTGATCATTCAGGGTAAAATCAGGGGTAAGAGAAGTATCGGTAGGCGCAGAATATCTTGGTTAAGAAATCTGAGGGAATGGTTCGGCTACAGTTCCATCGACCTATTTAGGGCAGCCGCCAGTAAAATAAGAATAGCTGTGATGATTTCCAACCTCCGATAGGAGACGGACTTGAAGAAGAAGAAGAACACGAATATCGGGTCGGCGAAGCTAAAATAGGTACCTGGTGCCCTTGATACACTTGACTGGTCCAGGAATGGTGCGAGGAAGCCCGATATATGGCACTATTTGGCTGTACATCCATAAATCGATTTGTTACTTATTTTAAATGAAGATTATTTACAAAGTTAAATAACTACCTTTCTATCAAAGGAGCCCGGTAAGCATGCTATTGGTCGTGAACGCTCCATGTAAAACTAGATAACTGCTTCATCGGGATAAGAAAGTGGAAAAACACATGTTTGGTCAAAGTGGAGGAAAATAGCCGGTAAAAGGCTGAATATGACGTGAACTACATAACCACGCAGATATAGCTTAAAATGGAGCCCCGGAAAAGGAAAGCTCCAAGTGAGAGTACAACCGTATGCAGGTTTGGCCTAGCCAGGCTCGGAAAACTAAGAGGAGGATGGATCAGAATCAAAATCAGAATCAGAATCAGAAATGTTTATTGCTTTTAACTACAGTAATGCTTAAAGTAACATAATAGCTCACCTAATAAAACATTTTCCCCCATGACCATTAGTCGTCTGGGGGGTTGGCCAAAATATTAATCAACATTTTTTTATCTATAACTAACAATAAAATTAACAATTATTAAAAAAAAATGTAACTAATGAATGTGAAAAAAAATTATATAGTTTCCAGTGAAATTACCTTGCTGGGATAAGCTTATACCAGGCACCAGTATACATAATGAAATTTTATAAAGTATTATGTATGTACTTAAATAAACATATAAACACAATTAAATTAAATATTAATTAAGATTTAATAAAGCATAAAAGGTCACTCATTAATTGAGAAGTATATATTAAATTTTACCTATTAATTAGAGTGTCGTGAATACAAGCTCAAAATCGGTTAAGAACTGGTGAAGAGGCACAATACATAAAGAAGAAGAATAGAATGTCATGAGTCTAATAGTTATATTCCAACACTAGATTGTATCTATACTTCCATGCATCCCTTGCATATCCAACCAGTTCCCTCCAGCCCAAACCTCTCATAAGTTCCAACAATTTTTCCCTATCTAATCTACTTTTTCTGAACCACTTCATTCTGTATTCACGTAGTATCGGACATCGTCCCATGAAATGCAAAATATCTTCCACCTCCCTCTCATTACACAAAGCACACTTTTTCCTATCATCAGCCCTACCAGGTCTATCATTGAGATACAATACTCCACATCTAATCTTGAATATCCACCTTATATCATTAAAACTCACCTCATCCCTCATATAACCCATGACAACGCCTAGTCCCATTAACTCTCTATAATGATTGCAGAAATTTGATCTAGTTGCTCTCTCCACTGCTCTTTCCTTTATCCCAACACGAATGGCTCGTATCACCTGTTCCAACTTAGGTATCCTCCCAAAAACTCCTATTTTCCCACTCTGTGTTAAATTCCACTCCCCATCTCTCTCCCAAGTTTTCCCAATCTCTTCTCCAACCACAGTTAGCTCTTATCATTTCCTGAAGCAGAAATTTAGGCAGACGTCCTTCCTCATACTCTAAAACTCTCTTGACATATTTTTTATGCAACTTCATCGTAAATAGATACACATGCTCAATGTTGGTTTCTAAATCCAACATATAGTTTGGACAGTAACTCGGAATATTTAACATTTTTTTTATAAAAAACCTTCTTACCTCCTCAACTTCCTTAAATTCCGCCAATCCCCAAACTTGAGCACCATAAGTGAGAATAGATCGGACTACCCCTTCATAAATACGCACCTTAGATGATAGTGGAAGATTCGCCTTAGCTAAGACCTGTCGCCAAGCCATGTTTATAGCTGCTCTAGCCGCTCGTCGTTTTTCGATGATTAGTCGTGAACGCTCCATGTAAAACTAGATAACTGCTTCATCGGGATAAGAAAGTGGAAAAACACATGTTTGGTCAAAGTGGAGGAAAATAGCCGGTAAAAGGCTGAATATGACGTGGACTACATAACCACGCAGATATAGCTTAAAATGGAGCCCCGGAAAAGGAAAACTCCAAGTGAGATTACAACCGTATGCAGGCTTGGTCTAGCCAGGCTCGGAAAACTAAGAGGAGGATGGATCATGGCGGAAATGTATACCATATTTATATGGTATACATGTTTTTGTCTAATTTTTCACGTGAAATAAGGATATTGTATTGTAAATTGATTATTACTTCTATTGTTGTATAAAAAACAGAGGAAGCGATTAAATTCTGGTCACACAGAACCGGACTTAGACGAATGTCATAACTGTAATCTATAGTAGTCCAAGTAATGAAGCTTAAAATAGGACAAAACCTCGCAATTTTTACAGAATGGTTCGATTTGTTTGAAATTTGAGAATAAGTAGTGGATAGTCCAAAGATCAAAATCTCCCATCTCGGGGGTGGAAATTTGTTATTATATTTTGACCGCAAAAGTTGGTAAGAACGTTCATTCTAAGCAAAAAACGTTTTATACATTTTTTTGATAAAATTAATAGTTTTCGATTTATTCGCTATCGAAAGTGTCAATTTTATATCGAAAAAATCAATATTTTTAATCAGTTTACTGCTAATAACTCAAAAACTTTTCGTTTTATCAAAACAACTTTGCTTAACAAAAATGTACCTTTTGAAAAAATAAACAAAGCCGTTTATTTTTAATTTTCTAAGACCAATAGTAATCGAGCTATACTTTATTATATGTTAGCTCTTCTTCGTCAAATGCTAAATATTGTTTAAACTAATTTAAAGTATTTAAAAATATCTATCTCCAGAAATAAAAAATAGTCTCTAGCTCAAAAATTAAGTGACTTATAATAAAAAGAATGTCAGTCCCTATTTTTTTCAGCGCAAACGTGATCGGAAACTTCCCCCTACTTTCTATCCAAATTAAAATTAGTCAATGACCTTATTTGGGCTTCTTTATTTATGTATTATTAATGGGTTCTAGAGGTTTGACCGGCTTAGAATGATTAATTTAAAAAAAAAATGGAGTTAAAAGCCAATAACGAATTTTTGTAGATTGGTAAAAAATGCCGTTTCCTTCAGAATAGAAAGATAAGCATCAGAGATAGGAAAAAATATTTAAATATAAAATTGTAGCTTATTTAATTCCCAAGAAATTGGTTTGCAAAAATGTTTTCTACGGAAAAAATTGGGTGAGCTATTGACAATTAAAACTTGTAATAACATGCAAAAACCACCTTTACCAACCCTTGCAAAGTCACCTCTTTTTGCGGCTGAGAATTTTAAAAGGATTTAGTATTAATAGCCTTATAGATCTTGTAAAAGCCTACAAAATTATTTTTTGCCAAACTTTCTAGGATAAAAAATAAAGAAGTTACGGTTAAAAAATCAATACATTTAAAAAAAAGGGAGAAATCCAATTGGAAGCATAATAATGTAAGTTAGTGGTGTTTTTAGTCATTGCCCATATTCATTCTTCTTTATTTATCTATTATTAATAGATTCCAGAAGTTTGACTTGCTTACAATGATTAGTTTTTAAAAAACTGGAGTTAAAAGCGAATAACGAATTTTTGTAGTTTGGTAAAAAATGCAATTTTCTTCAGAATAGAAAGATTAGCATAAGAGATACGAAAAAATGTTTAAATATGAAATGACATGTTATTTAATTCTAAAGAACTTCGCTTGAAAAAAAAATTTCTGCGGCAAAAATTGAGTGAATCGTAAATGAGTAAAATATCAAAAAACATTGATTTTTTCAATATAAAACTAACACTTTCGATAGCGAATAAATCGAAAACTATTAATTTTATCAAAAAAATGTGTAGAACATTTTTTACTTAAAATGAATGTTTTTATCAACTTTTGCGGTCAAAATATAATAAAAAATTTCCACCCCCGAGATGGAGTGGCAACCACCCCCATGGTAAAAGCGCCTCTCGGCATCATATTGACTTTGATCCTTGGATTATCCACTACTTATTCTACAATTTTCAAGCAAATCGATCCATTCTGTAAAAATTGCGAGGTGAAAATCTTCGGTTCCTGGACTATTGGTACAGGTCGCAACGAATATGCTTGCTTGGTATAGGTAGTCGGAGAGATAGTAGCGGAATTTTTGCGTGATAAGTAATATAGAAAAACTATAGGGGGTTATGTTGAATTAGTTGTGTACATGACTTTCCCCAACGGTCGGAAACCAGAGTGGGGGACGAGGGTAGTTATAAGGGGTCAAAGTCGCGGTTTTTATTATTTTTTTTGTGACGCTCATGATCGGGATAGTGCACCAAAATTTTGGAATAAGTAGGTCATGACGTAACTAAGTAAAATCTCCAGGAATGGAATGCTGCGTTGCCGACAAAGGGGTGGGGGTTGGGGTGAATATAAAAAATATAAGGGGTTTTTTGCGACGTTCGTGATTGAGATAGTGCACCAAAATTTGGGAATAAGTAGACCATGACATGACTGTAGGGTCGGTGTCGAGTCATTATATGGCAGTGTCCGTGTTTAAAAGATATTTCTGCTTTATACATACGGCGGGCTATATGGCTTGTTTTTCGTTGTTTTATAAATACATATTCGTACATATAAATCAAAATAAAACAAAATTCATGGCGACCAACACAAACACAAGAGCTGGAAATGTTGATGCAGATCTAATCATCAATGACCAAAACTTCGAAGCGGTCAAAGAGTTCATATATCTAGGGACATTGGTTAACCCCAATAATGACACATTTGAGGAAATAAAAAGGCGAATAATAATTGCAAACAGGTGTTATCATGGTCTATCAAAGTACTTATCTAACAAACGTCTGTCTCAAAAAACTCGTATAAGGCTGTATAGAACATTGATAGTCCCCGTTCTCACATATGGTTCAGAGGCATGGACGCTAACTAAAACAGATGAATCCGCTCTATCAATTTTTGAAAGAAAGGTACTACGCAAGATATTCGGAGCGGTTTGTGAGAACGGAATATGGAGGCGTAGATATAACTTTGAACTACAGAATATCTACAAGCAAACGTTTGGTGGAAAAGATATTATCACTATAATTAAGCGAAATCGCCTGCAGTGGGCAGGACATGTAGCCCGAGCCCCTGAATCGAACATGATAAAAAGGATTCTAACAGCTCAACCCGTGGGAATGAGAAGACGGGGTAGACCAAAGTTGAGGTGGATGGACGGGGTAACACAAGATGCCGAGAAGATCGGAGTCGGCAACTGGAAAGTGCAGGCAAGGGACAGAACAGAATGGCGTAGGACGCTTGAGAAGGTCGAGGCCATCTAAGGGCTGTAGCACCATGATGATGATGATGACATGTAACATGTACACAAAACTAAGTGAAGTAAAAATGAGACAGATCCAGATGACAACATAAAATTAAATGTCAAAAGTAGTGGTTTTTACCTCAGAACAGTTAGTTCTGGCATTTTAACGTATTCAGAGGTACCTACCAAACCAATTAACTTGACGAGTTTAGTTAAGGAAATGATGGAAATACGGCACACAGCTTAAGCTTCTCCTTAACTTTTGACACAGGCTTAGCTAAGCAAAAGCTTAAGTAGCTGTTGAAATACCGGCCCGTAGGGTCGGTGTCGAGTCATTAATCATAATTTTCTGCAATCGAAAGTTATTTTCTATAATTTAATTTCGAACCTAGGGATCTTTGCGTAAAGTAACTCGTGGACATCCCAACGTAACAGTCGGTATTTCCAACCGCACTTAAGCCAAAGCTTACTTTAAGCCTGAGCTTAAGCTTAGATGCCTGTATTTCCACTTCAATTTGAAGCTTAAGCGTAAGCTTAAACTAAATAATTTTAAGCTCGCGCGGGAGTTGGTTTAAGCCTTTGTTTAAAATTTGTTTTCTGTTTTTTGAGGTTATTTCTATAGATTAATATATAATTATAGAGTTATTTTGAAAACTAAATTTTACGTAATAACGTTGTTATTGGATTATTAACGATTATTAAAATTCTTACTCCTTTTGAAAGGTCTAGACACCTGAAAATTTTTTATTTCTACAATGCTTGGTATGTTTATTTTACAAAAATAAACATACATTCCAATTTGACATTTTAAGGAATATATCCAATAAACAGAATTACAAATACGGACCTATTGCTTATGCAAAATAACAATAAAAATTAAAACCAGAGAAAATATAGACAATAAACTCACAACACATGTATCGTGTACACAAAATTAAGTGAAGTAAGTGACATTGATACAGATGACAAAACTAAATATCAACAGTATTGGTTTTTACCTCAGAACAGTTAGTTCTGACATTTTAATGTATTCAGAGGTAACAAACCAATTAACTTTACGGTCGAGGATCAGTTTAGTTAAGGAAATGATGGAAATACGGCACCCAGCTTAAGCTTTTCCTTAACTTTTGACACAGGCTTAGCTAAGCAAAAGCTTAAGTAGCTGTTGAAATACCGGCCCTAAGTAAAATCCCCAGAGCCGGAAACCAGAGTGGGGAACAAGGGTAGTTATAAGGGGTCAAATTCGCGGTTATTATTATTTTTTTTGTGGCGCTCATGATGGATATAGTGCACAAAAATTTGGGAATAAGTAGATCATGACATTACTAAGTAAAATCTCCAGGGGCGGAACGCTGCGTGGGGGACAAAAGTTTTGCGTCACAAAAAAAATAATACAAACTGCGACTTTGGCCCCTTAAAACTACCCTCATCCCCAACTCTAGTTTCCGCCCCTGGAGATTTTGCTTAGTTACGTCATGATCTACTTACTCCCAAATTTTGGTTTACTATCTCGATCACGAACGTCACAAAAAATCCCTTATATTTTTATATTCACCCCTGCTCCCACCCCTTTGTCGGCCACGCAGCGTTCCGTTCCTGAAGATTTTACTTAGTTACGTCATGACCTACTTATTTCCAAATTTTGGTGCACTATCTCGATCATGAGCGTCACAAAAAAAAAATAAAAACCGCGACTTTGACCCCTTTTAACTACCCTCGTCCCCCACTCTGGTTTCCGGCCGTTGGGAAAAGTCATGTACACAACTAATTCAAGATATCCCCGTATAGTTTTTCCATATTACTTATCACGCACAAAATCCGCTCCCAGCTCTTAGACTATTGCCTATGTCTAAAACAAATTAATTATTTTTGTTACAGGGTCCTCCTCCGCGTTCCTTAAGCCCCTACTAGGGCTTGGTACTTAAGCCCCTACTACACTCTAAATATTGTTACCTTGCTTTCTCCATTATCTGCGATCCTGTACCAGATGGACGACGTATTATAGGGATTATCCCACAACAGTTTCATTTGATATTTGCCCAGAGTGTTGGAGATCTTTCTCTTATATTCGGCTTAATACATTGCCTTCTCCTTTACATGTTTTGTTATCACTTTTCAGCTTAAATAAGTTGGTACTTACCAGTAATTTTTTGGCCGCCAGTGATGATTTTTGGTTCATAAGTATCTCCAATACTATTCCATTGATTGTTTGAGAAATAATCAGGTTCATCCAAGTCGTTTCCATTTTTTGACGGAGCTTCTGGAACTGGCATCACATTAAGATTAGGTTCCAATCCCGGACGTTCTAGGGGATAAGGAAAATCAGATTTCACTGGGAATGGAGGAGGCTTATGTGGTTTTAAAATGGGATCGTCGTTTCTATCCTTGGAATCAAACAGTAAATCAAAGTCTTGGTTTATTTTGGATGGCGGCAGGGGACGTTCTGAACGAGTTCCTGAAATAAAGACAAGTCAAATGGATTTAATATTGTTCTGAAGCTATTTCCTTGTGGCATTTTTATGATTAACTATTTAGATGGGAAATAAGCCACAATTAAATTGAAAAAATAATTTTATTTTTTTATTAAAATTATTTTTTCAATTTAATTTTGGCTTATTTCCCATCTAAATAGTTTATCATGGATTTAATAGTTCAATAGAGAAAATATATACAGGATAGGTCAAATAAAGTAACTTCTCCTTTGTGTGCCGTGCTTGCAGTGGCGTAACAAAATCCGTCGGCCCCCTCCCGCAGAATTGGAAATGGGCCCTTTTAAAAAATTAGTAAATGCGACATGTGTAACAAAAACTTATATGTGTTATAGCCCAGTAAATGAACGTGAAATACCGCGATACCCACCGTGTAATTTTCAATGTCCCCACCGAAGTGGTCCAGTCAATACTTTTCGAGTTGTTTACGAGTGAAAATGTTTAACATTGTTCAGCAAAAAAACCGCGGTTTTTCGTAAATAATTCAAAAAGTAAGTATTCGTAAATAAGTAGAAAAAATGTAGCTTATACAAAAATGAAGTGTATCGACCAAGTAAATGCAAATTTGTAGCTCATAAAAAGTTGTTCTTATTCGTCAAATTTCAAATCGAATATTTCAACGTGAAATAACCAAAAAATGAAGCACTTTTTGGGGAAAACTCATTAAAACTTTTTTAAAGTGTTTAAAAAAAGTTTTAGGTATTTTTACTCTTTATGAAAATTTTTATCATCAAAACTAAGCGAGTTACGCTCTAAATACAGTTAAAGTTTTTTTTGGTAAAAAATAATTGTGAAAATCTTCCCCCATTTAACACCCCAAATGAAACTAATCATTACCGCTTTACAAATTACTTAACTTTATTTTATATGACCTGTAAATTTCACCGGTTCAATAAGTGCTTATTTTTGAAAGGGGTTTTATTTGAAAGGGATCTGGTGAGTCACATTAATTACGAGTGTATGCAAATTTTGAACAGCCATATCTTAACCAATTTTTGTCTTACAGAAAAAGAAAATAAAACCAAAGTATTTATAAAAGCAAAACCTACATTTCTTTACTCTTTCGAAGACCGATTTTCGGGGGGAGCCATGAACTTCTTTTATGATACATGCATAGCTTAGATCACCTCACACTTTACTTCGTTCAGCACAAAGCTAAAAACATTTTTCTCCTAGCAAGCGGGATATGTGTTTGAAACTAAAAACATTTGAACTGCAAATATTTAAATTTATCTTATTTTAAATTCTCGAGGGGGCTTTCTGGATCCGCCGTTGCTAATACATTTTAAGTTATTTTGAAAAAGGGCATTTTTAAAACAAAAATCAATAAGATCCAACTTAAGGGGATATTTTCACGTTTTTTTTTGCAAAAAAGGGAGCCAACTTTAGATATTTTGAGCGTAACTCGCTTAGTTTTGATGCTAGAAGCTTGCTAGAAAGTGATATAAAAAAATTAAAATAAAGCTCTTTTTTAAACACTAAAATTTTTTAATGAGTTTTCCTCGAAAAGTGCTTCGTTTGTTAGATATTTCAAGTTGAAATATTCGATTTTAAATTGAATGAATATGAACAATTTTTCATGAGCTACAACTTTCCTTTTACTGTGTCGATAGACTTCTATAGAACAAAAGTTGCTTATAATTAGTCAATTTATCCATTTCCAAACTTATTTTAAACGTATATTTTTCACCTTGCGAAGGGGTGACTTTCACCCCCCAAGTAAAAGCAACCAACGGCACAACTCCAACTTTCCAACACCTCCACAAGTGGAGGACAAGTAGAATCTAAATCCAAATTGCCAAGCAAATACGTCGTGACGCTGATAATTAGACTATAAAACGGTCATTTACTGGGCTATTAGTGTATTCATGCACTGTTTATGACAACTTACATTTTTCATCTTTATTGGTATAGATTAAAATATAACAAAAATTAATAAAAATGATTAAATTATTACATAGTATTATTCTGAGATGAACAACTTTCTTCGTGCACCACTATCAGCGAATATATCTACAATTTTATTAACATGTATACGATACATTGTATCTATTTGATGGACAACTTCATTTTCAATACTACATGCTTAAAAACGTTGTGTATGTATGCGCAAAATAATATAACAATACCACATTTTTACATATGTATATTAGATGATAAGATGGGGCCCCTGACATATTGGGCCACCCCGCAAGCTTCATGCTGCGGGGGCTCTGTTACGCCACTGCGTGCTTGTTTTCAAGCGTTGGCTATCGTCACATTAACAAGTTGATGAAATGTTTCTCGGTCGGCAGCTAGATGAAAAAATTCGTCGACTGTTCGACCTGTCTATTGTCTAATGTTACTCAGCCAGGACAGTTGTTTTCTTCCAACCCAGCATTTTCCTTCGATTTTGCCCTGAATGATCAACCGGAGTGAGCGATATTTAGGTCTTCTCATTGTATGACCGAAGTATTGAACCTTTCTCATTTTTGTGACGTTGATCAATTCTCGCTCTTTGTGCATGGTTTCCAGCACACGTTCGTTGGATATGTGTGCTGTCCATGGGATTCTGAGCATGCGACGGTAACACCACAACTCAAACGCTTCTAATTTGTTGAGATTCTTCATTTTTGTTGTCCAAGTTTCACATTCATAGAACAAAATGGACATGACGTAGCACTGCAATACTCTTAGACGTGTGGTCAATGACAGACTTCTACTGCACAATACATAACGGATAAAGGATAAAGTATGGAACCAACTAAATATCATTAAAAGAAAGCGTTATTCCTGAAAATTTGCATGCAAGTACAATAACACATAACGCGTCTAACCTGAAAACCCCTCAAAAACTGTAATTTAAATGGACACATAAATTTTAAAAGAACTAAGTATTCCTAATCCATTCACAATTTGTTAAAACCAGCTGTTAAAAGGCCACCATCTTCCATATTGGTAGTTTTATGATATCTTCTGGTTCAACCCTCAGTTAACCAGTGAATTCCTGCTTCACATCACTTAGCATATTTAGGCCTAAATCCCGCGTACCAAAAAAAGTTGATTAATAGCAAGCAGAAAATTGTTAATAGCTTAACAGTGTCTAGTCGGACAAACTTTGATGTACGGGAACACTGGAAGAGGGAAAGTTTTAATTGTGGAACAGTTTAAAAATTTGGAACGTCAGACTACGAGCACGTTTCATGTATTTTGTCAAACAGATCTTCCAATTGATTTGTTACTCTTTCATTAAACTGGCATGCAAAAATCAGACTGCTATTTGTCACCAATATAATTCCTCTCATTTGACATGTTCCACGTGTCGGACTTATTAAAATGCCCAGTTGGTGATAAATACCAGTCTGGTTTTTGCTTGAGAGTATAATGAAAGGGTAACAAATCAATTAGAAGTTCTGTCCGACAAAATACATGGGACGTTTTCGTAGTATGACGTTACAAATTTTTAACCTGTTCCACAATTAAAACTTCCCCTGTTCCAGTGTTCCAGTGTTCCCGTACATCAAAGTTTGTCCGACTAGACACCGTTAAGTTATTATCAAATTTTCTGCTTGCTATTAATCAACTTTTTTCTGGTACGCGGGATCCAGGCCTAATTGCGATGGCATAGGATGTGTTTTGGAATCTCTTTTTAAATTTCGCATTTTCTGCGCTATGGTACATTCACCTTACCTAGTTTGTCTAGATGTTTTATTAAATGGCAATATCCAGGCACCATGTGGGTCACCGTTTTAATCTCTCGTTTATTCAGGTTTGTCAAATTGTCCAAGAGTTTTTTTATCAATATTCTTGATTATTCTCTTAGTCTGGATTTGCTCTTGAGTGGCTCTCTTTATTTTGTTGATTCTTTGCCAGTCACTTCTGAACCTCGTTTTGTAGCATCTTTAGTGATGCCACAGAATGGTTCTGGGTCTACAAATGTTTCTATCGAGCCTTGTAGCGTCAACAAATCTGCTCATTCATTCCCATGCACCCCTTCATTACCCGACAACCATAACAGGTGGGCTGAAAAGTTCGTAGGCTAACATAGCAAGAATTTTTTTTGATAAAATTTAATTTTATTATTCAATATAGTTACCTTTGAGGATGGTACCACGATTATGGCGGTTATACAACTTTTCAATACCATTTTTATAATACCATTTATTTTAATTGATGGATTCGACCGTTACTTGATGGAAGTTCATTATTTTATCTAATAATAAAACACTGAAAACGTTTGTTTTCTATACTTCCACAGAATTTATTATAACTAAGTAACTACAGCTGTTTCGGCAGAGTGCCTTTCTCAAGTGATATAGTTTACAATGTGTTTGCCTTTTTAAGTCTTCAACTGAAGGGGTTGAGGAGTGGGGAGCTGTTTGTCTCGAGTTGGTCATTCAGAATTATATCTGTATTTTTCAGTTTATTAATTTCCATAGATTCTAAAAAAGATAGCTTAAGGCCTTTATTTTGAATATGCAGAGTTTCAGAATCATTCTTTCAATGAAGAGTTTCAAATTCTGCACATTCAAAATAAAGGCCTTAAGCTATCTTTTTTAGAATCTATGGAAATTAATAAACTGAAAAATACAGATATAATTCTGAATGACCAACTCGAGACAAACAGCTCCCCACTCCTCAACCTCTTCAGTTGAAGACTTAAAAAGGCAAACACATTGTAAACTATATCACTTGAGAAAGGCACTCTGCCGAAACAGCTGTAGTCACTTAGTTATAATAAATTCTGTGGAAGTATAGAAAACAAACGTTTTCAGTGTTTTATTATTAGACCATTTATTTTGTCTTTAGCCTCAAAATAAGCCTCAGTTTCGGCGATTACCTCTTCATTGGTGCTAAATTTCTTTCCAGCGAGCATTCTCTTGAGGTCAGCGGACAGGTGGTAGTCGCTGGGAGCCACATCTGGTGAATACAGTGGCTGCGAAAGCAATTCGAAGACCGATTCATGAAATTTTGCCATCATTTTCATTAATTTGTTACACGGTGCGTTGTCTTGATGAAACAGCACTTTATTTTTCTTCAAATGGGGCCATTTTTACGCGATTTCTTCCTTCATACGCCCCAATAACGCAATGTAATAGTCGCGGTTAATGTCTTTTTGCTTTTCATGATAGTCGATGAATATTATACCATGCGCATCCCAAAATATTGACGCCATAATCTTGCCAGCCGACTGTTGCGTCTTTCCACGCTTTGGAGTTGGTTCATCACGTGCAATCGACCCGGATTAAAAATCATATGGACTTAATACCAGTAGCGTCATCTATGTGTCAGCCTACGAACTTTTCAGCCCGCCGATTATTAAAAATACTATACACCATATTATATTTTGCCAGGTTGTTTAGGAGATCTTTGCAGTTCCTCATCAGTTTTGATTTTGTGAGTGGGTTTTTTACTGGCAGAAAAGCCGTTTGGGTAGCTGTATAAATCTTTTCTTTAGGGTCTCCGTCCATGATTTCATCAATTCAGGCCACTAAAGCAAAAACATGGCTGGGACACAGTTGCATAATGCCAGATTTATTATAATTACATATTTGCCCAAAGATTTCTTATCTAGTACCATCGGCAATTTTAGACCCATTAGTTAACCATATTAAGTCCCCCATAAATATTTCGGACTTTTTATTCTTCAGATGGTATAATTATCTTAATCTTCTCAGTGAAGATTAGTTCTAATTTCATGATCTCCTGAGTGTAAGCTTATTATTAACCTCGTGAGAGACTCGCAAGACTTCTTCACGTATTAGTTTACATTTATCAATAATTCTTTGTTTCAAATTTTGCAAACATATTTATCGCCTAATGTAAGCACGTGATTTTAGATAACGGATTAAGGTCTGGAGAACCAGCAAGCCACTTTATGAATCCTCTACGTCCAATCCATCGATTTGGAAAATTCGCAGTAAAAACATTCTAACCTATCTATAATAGTGGGGAAGCACTCCATCTTGTTGAATCCAAAAATTTTATGTTGTCTGGCCAACTGGTCATTCTGTTGAAGTGCAGGAATAATTTGGTATTTAGTAAATCTAAATATTTGTCACCAGTTAAGTTTTCATCCATGAAAAATGGGTCTACATATAAGCCTATTTTGAACAATTTCAGAAGTAAGTTGAGGGTATTTCCAGTGATACCGGAAGTAGAGGAAACTTAAGACCGACAGAACTGGAAGAAATTAGGGGAGGCCTATGTTCAACTTTGTATGCACAAGGCTGGATAATGATGATTATAAAATCCTCCCCTTTCTGCACAGTGAAATCTCATCATTGGTACAGTCTAAGACCTCAATGGCATACGGGATCTACTTCTGTTGTTTTTAGTGACCATAGTTTAATTTTACTATTGTGCAACATAGGAATTTGGTCACGAACGCATTCTTGAACCCCGCAACACTGCTTATTGAAAAGTGGTCCCGGTCAAATTTAACGAAAGTTTGGTCAATGATACTTCTCGATGTGTAGATTAAAAAAGTCCATGGGACCTGGACTACGGCCTTCTGAAGTTATTGGATTCGAGTGCTCGGTTTACGTTAAGTGCACTAATTCACGATCAAGTGAACGAAAATATTTTATTATTGGAAGAAGAGAGACTCATTTTCTTCATGCATACGTGCGTCTTGTATATAAATTGGTAGTCAAAAATAGATGCATCGTATTTTAGTTTTCAGAAAACCTCCGAAAGTCCTCAGAAAACTAAAGAAGTGCGATATAAAATAGGCTACTAGAGCGATATAAGAATTATCATGTTTTCATGAATGCTTCACTGGTTATGCAATACCAGCAAAGCTACAGTTCCGGCCAGTGGCGACGCGTGACTTTTTCTAAAGTGTTACCAAAACCAGATGCAAAAAATCTTATTTAAAAAAATGAAGATATGGCTAAATGTATATACATATAGCTTCAATAATATCATTTTGTATATCATTTGAAACTCTCGAAAAAACAGTTGATGTTTCTAGATGTTGGCAAAATTTTTGATCTTTTTTGGCAATTAATGTTAACAATTCCCTGTAATTGCCTCGAATGTCAGAGCCGTCGCCCTCAAAATGACCACGAAACGCTAATTCTTGTTCGGCCAAAAAAACATACGGTACATATCTATTATAAGTGAGCTAAGGATATACGAGTACCTTTCTATTTTTTTAACAAACTCATTATGTTTAGCAATATTTGCTTTAAATGCTTGGTTAAGAGAACTTTTGATTCTTGTTTTGCCAAACTGAATCAAATTGGGTATACATCTTACGTGTAGGTAACGGAGAAATTTCATGTCTCTTTTTTAAAACTCTAAAACTATTTAAATCGTGAACCTGGTCCACCCATTTTTCTGTAAAAACCAGAAGACATGGCCAACAATACAGTCTATTTTTCTTGCAACCACATAACCAAGGATTTTCACTGTACCAACTAAATTTAAAATATCGAGCTAATTTTTTAAATTCCTTTTTTAAATTGTTTAAAATAGGTCTTTCTATTTTCAATAATCTCATTTTATTTTTCAATCAGAATTACTTTTCAAGTAGTTGATCGATTACGCAGCGACACTCATCCATGGTGAACTGCACGCACACTTTTTATTATAGGTACTGTTAGCAAATTTAAATCTGGTAACAGCCCTACTGATATACACAGCGCGCTTACGCCCATCGCTCCTTCAAAATTTTCACTAGCCGGTCCCGAGCCGCCCGAGCGACAGCGAGATAACCATTCATTGTCACCATAAATGAGACTGGTAACAGAATATAATAAAGTGCAACTGAGTCACATAAACTCGCCAATATTTTCGTGTGTCTGGCTATTTACTGAATTAGGTACTATTAACACATAATATAATAATATATTTCTATTGGTAAAAATAAAATAAAATACTAAATGGAATTTATTCATCGTCATAAAATACATATTTATTTGCAAGATTTTTAACTGTTACCAATGGTAACAGTGGTTACATGGACGCTTCGCCAGTGGTTCCGGCTTATCTTTAGAATACTACTGAACAGTGGCTGATCTAGGGGGGAATGGGGTAATTCTCCACGTAACACGGCCCAGAACTAAAGAAAAAGTTGTCGAAACAAAAAATACATGAGCTGACATAAAATTTGTCCCGCATATCAGACACAGTTGAGTCCACGAGTCTTTACCCGTGCGTCATTAATACCTGGCGAGATAAAACACATATTTGATAACTCAAATTTCAACCCCTGATAGGAGCAGTAGCTTCTTACTGTCACTTGCTGTTTTTAGTAAATTTCAATTTTCGACTAATCATCGACTTATTTCGTATGCTTTAAATGCTGACGCACGTGTAAAGACTCGTGGACTCAACTGTAAAAGACAAGTAGAGAACATGGACTGATCTCAATACGAAAAAAACAAACTACCTGGTAGTCAGTAAACACTATTTATTAATTACAATTGTCTATGAAAAAATCGGGTTTAAGTCATCTTCGACTATCTGTACGTTAAGATTTTGCTGATTTCGGTTAGATGCATCATATTATGTCGTGTTAACTAACGACCTATCAGGATACTTAACATTGGGTTGATGTCTTGCAAAGCCTAAAAACCATAACACACTGGTTATATGAGCACAAGTACCTGCCCACAGTTCTCGCACCAGATTGACAGGTACAACAGTACCCGCTAATCGGTTCTTCTGCAGGCTCATCTTCATCAACCGTGTAGGAAATGAATATTTGGTGTTTTCTAGCTTGCCTAAACCTAAAAAATATTCGAACTCTTATGAGTCCCGGTTCATCCATATTTTTATCAATTTGAAACGCTTCGTCATTGTCTCTAATTATTTTGTCTTGTATGTAAGACTTATTAAAAATCTGTACCAGTCTAATATAGCGACAGTACGACTAGATCAGAAGTTCTCAAACCAATTCAAGACCGAGAGAGGTGTTAGACAAGGATGCGTGTTGTCACCTGACTTATTTAACATTTATGGTGAACATGTCATGAGGATGGTTTTAGAAGGATGGGCCGGTGGAGTAACAGTAGCTGGTAGGAAAATCTCAAATTTAAGATTTGCTGATGACACTACCCTTATAGAAGCAAATGAGCAAGAAATGTTTGATCTTCTGCGAAGAGTTGAGTACGAAAGCAATAAAGTTGGTCTGAAAATCAATAAAGCTAAGACAAAAATAATGGTGGTCGACAGATTTGACACTATTCAACTGACTAACATATTACAGGAATACCAGATAGTAAACACCTTTGTCTATCTCGGGTCTAGTATAACTAACGATGGTAACTATAAAGCAGAAGTTCGGAGACTTATTGGTATGGCAAAAAATGCGATGAGTCGCCTAACTAAAGTTTGGAAAGACAGATCTATCTCTCAAAATATCAAGATGAGACTGGTGAATGCCCTTGTATTCTCAATATTTCTATACGGAGCAGAGACTTGGACTCTTCGCGCATGCGAGCGCCAAAAAATTGATGCCTTTGAGATGTGGTGCTGGAGAAGAATGCTGCGCATACCTTGGACAGCTCACAGGACAAACGTTTCCATTCTAAACCAACTCAATATTAAAAAAAGGCTGTCCACAATATGTCTGCAATGAATTCTGCAATTCTTTGGTCACGTGGTTCGCAGAGATGACGACAGTTTGGAGAGATTAATTGTTTCTGGGAACGTTTCGGGGAGAAGATCAAGAGGACGATCACCAACTAGATGGTCTGACCAAATAAAGCATTCAGCTGGAAACTCATTCTGCGAAGCTCTTTGAGCAGCTGAATATAGAGACCAATGGAGAAACATTGTTAGGAGTATTGGAAGAAATCACGATCCTCAGTAATGGGGAAACGACAGGAGAGAGAGTAAGACGGTGCCAGTTTAATTTGATATATCTCAATCGTCAGGTCTTCCAGGTATTCTAAGTCGAAAAAAGCCTTCTCCATTGACCATTTCTTCTAATCGGATTATCAGTCTCAACTCTAGCTTGTACAACATTGGGAATTAATAACCTCTGTAATAATTGTTGAGCATCTTCAGCTGTAGCACCTTCCATTGTACAATATTTTCTATGAAAAAGTTCATCATCACTGGCTCTAGAACCCCTGGTGGACCTCGGCCTGTTCAAGAATCAGCTTTCATTCCTTCCTTTTTCTAATCTTGGTTTTCCAATTTCGTACTCTTAACACCCGTAAGTCGTCTGGGCGTCTGGTCGTATAGTACTCTGGGCCTACGTCTTTTCCTCACACCATCCGGTCTTTGGTTATAAATGTGTTTTGACGGATCTATCTCGTTCAATCTCGTTAAATGAAGAACAATTTTTTCTTTAAGTCTGGAGCATGTTACGGGTGGAATTAGCCCATTCCCCCTTAGATCCGCCACTGTTCAGTAGTATTCTAAAGACAAGGCGAAACTGCAGCTCTGCTGGTATTGCATAACTGTGAAGCATTCATGAAAACATAATAATTCGTATATCGCTCTAGTAGCACATTTTATATCCCACTTCTTTCGTTTTCGGGGCTTTTCGGAGGTTTTCTGAAGACTAAAATACGATGCATTTATTTTTCACCACAAATTCATAGTCAACACGCAAGTATGCATTAAGAAAATGAGTCTTTCTTCTTCCAATAATAAATATTTTCGTTCACTTGACCGTGAATTAGTGCACTTAACGTAAACCGAGCACTCGAATCCAATAATTTCAGAAGGCTGTAGCTCGAGAATAGTAGTTATTCAGACCCAGGTTCCATGGACTTTATTAATGTACACATCGAAAAATATCATTGACCAAACTTTCGTTAAATTTGACCGGGACCATTTTTCTATAAGGAGTGTTGCGGGGTCCAAATAAATATACCAAATACACAAAACTTTAAAAAACTGTTTAAATTATTCTTTAAGTAACTATTCTTTAAGTAAAAGTGATGAAAGTTGCGTTGCGATGAAGTTACGTAGGAGTCAGAGGTTGATATGTTGATAACATGGACTTTGAATCTATTAGGCCGATGCCGCAGTGCAGGAAGTTTGGTAGGATGGTGGATGGTAGATACCCGCCTGGCGACCATCCAGCTACTTATACCACGAATAATACAACGACGGTAGCCGCAGTGGCCTCCCACTACCATCTACCCATCCGGTGGTCCGCCAGGCGTCTATCCACCCATATCAGTCGTGTTTGATAATCCATCCGGGTAGCCTCGCTATAAATATATTACATATATGGAGGAAAGCGTAATAAGGGCCGTTTATAAAAGAAGGGAAATAAGTTTTTGCATAATCACATTTGTAATACACCCCAGAATATGGTTCAAGAAGTCGCCCACGAGATAGGTGGTCCAAATTTTTTTAACAATTTTTTTTAATCAAATTGCAAAAATTATTATTTTTGGTCCGGACAAATCTTTTTTAACTTTTTTAGACCATTCTGGACAAAAAAGGTCTCTTGTAATTTTTCTCTAAAGCTGATGGTTTTCGAGTTATAAGCAATTTAAAATTTGAAAAACGCGAAAATGTCCATCTTTAAGACTTAATAACTCGGTTAAAAATTATTATTATGAAAGTCAGAAAGTGACTAAATCAAAGTTTAAAGCCCCCCCCCCCCCCCCTACATGATCCTGAAGAAATATGTGTCATTAATGTATTACTAAGCTGTTATTTTTAAGTATTAACAATAAGCCGTAAGATCGTATTGACGCGGCTAAGTGCGAGTAAGATGCCCCATTGGACTGCCGGAATGGCATCTCTCTCGCACTCACCATAGACAGCCGCCTAATACGTGCTGGCGCTCATTATTATTACTTAAAAATAACAGCTTAGTAATAAAATAATGGCAAACATTTTTTTTACATTATACGCCATTATAATTGCCGAAGATAGTAACATTTTTTTCGCAACTTTAGAGAGAGGCATGATGTCTCCTCAGCAGTCAGTTGGATACTGACTTCATTTCACTCTTTTCACTGCGTCCAGGATGCAGCGACCCTCCACCATCCACCTTTAAAATCCACCATCCAAGCCACCATCTAGCATCCTGCAGTGCGGCATCGGCTTTAGCGATAGCAGCTAGTAAAGCACGCACCAAAATGTGCAAATGATTACAGAAACACCTGTATTAGTAAAAAATATCGGAGTGTATTTCGATTAATTAATGACATTAACGACAGTTATACGGGTTACCGTTAGTATATTATTAAGCAGAACAGAAAACAGTTAACATGTTTAATACTTTCCACTTACCTATCACCACACTTTCTTTTTTGTTACTGTCATCGATTACATCTAATTTTATTGGAGCAGAATTTACTGGATACACCTTATATATCGTTTTGTCGTTACTGTCAATTTTAATATCTTTTTCGGGTTGAATATTCACAACGGGCTGAACACCAGGGGGATCTTTGTTCCTTTTGTCAGCGTTTTTCGCTTGAATCATTTGTAGGGTCTCTACTTCGGTAACATCAGTATCGGCTCTTCTGTTGGCTATTTTGATTTGTGGTGGCGTCTGATACAAACCAGGCTGATCATCGCTTCCCTTTTCTTCAGGTGGATTATCTGGAGTTAAAAAAATAATGGAAATATAAGACTACTGCCTAACTTTTTAAATTAAGCAGTAATCGTATATCATCCTCATTGTCTTCATGGAATAACTACATTAAACAGTTCGAATCAGCTGCAAAAGCGAATGGATGGTCAGAAAAATAAAAGGCTGTAAACCTGAATATTGCCCTTCGAGGAGATACCTTAGATGTGCTTGAAACCCTAGTCGTAGAGGAGACAGATGATTTCGAACAACTTGACCAGCTTGTTAATCTGATAAAAGGCACTGCATCCAAGAAAACGAAAACCATTCGCTGCTGCAATTGTGGTGAAATGAAACACGCACGAAGCTCAAGTAAGCACCCTAGTTACAACACATATGAAGAAACTTTTCCAGATCAGGAAGAACTACGGCTATCAAACATAAAATCGATATTAGTAATGCCAAGCCAATTCGACAAACAGCTCGAAGATTACCACAGGTGAATATAGAGGATTCTGAAAGGATTGTTCAGGAAATGAAGAAAGATGGGGTGATAGAACCTTATATCATCCCATGGGTCTTACACAACTTAGACATAATATTCTAATCTTAAAAGAACAGTAATTGTAACATAAGTAAATAATAAATTACTGTCCGTACTTACTATGGTGTTCATCAAAATTCTGCCTGGGAGGTGCTCCATTTTTGTTTCTTAATGCCGGTACATTTTTATTGGTAAGAAAAAGTGGCGGAGGTGGTGGAGGGGGAAGTAATTTTTCAAAAAAGCTGATAGGTCTATTCGATGGTCTATCTAGAAGTGGCTGACGATTTAACTTCTTGTCAAAATAACCTGCAGGTGGTTTGTTCATGTTGGTATTTGGTCTAAATTGCGGCAAGACGTTAGGTAAGTGATCAATGCGCTTGTAGGCTACATCTGTTTGAGGACGGGGTGGACGGTTGTATTCAGGATTTCCTAAAAAAAATAAATATGTGTATATACAAGTATTTATACAGTAAGATAAATATAGTCCTGGATAAAAGAACACCTTCATATTTTTAACTTTTTTATTAGTATTTCGATAAGCTTTAAAACTTAAGGCAAGTTTAAACATGCTTGGATTTTATGCAGCCAGTAGCCACGTCAAGGCCAGAAAACGAAGCCGAAAAAGTACTTGAAAAATAAAAAAATTACTGGGTGCTATTTTTCAACTGCAAGCAAGCAAGCAAGCAAGCAAGCAATTTGATTCAACCCGACCTGTGGGATGTGTCCACCCTATCGAAAAAGTACATTCGGGTGTAACAATTCATTGGAGCGAGGTGTTTTGACCCGAGTATGAACAGGGATCACCCCACCTCGCTCCAATGCCCCAGGCCATCCCTTTCCCCCCCATAGCACGCTGATGCGCGATGGGGGCACAACTATCGTAGCCAAGTGCTCTTCACAATGGAATCCTGGGTAATAAGATTCCATGTGGTACCCTAATCGAATGCAAAAAACTAGGCCAGCGTGAAGCGCTCTATGCCTTTATCTTCTTACTTACTTATCCGCGGAAACTAAAATTGCTTGCTTGGGCCCCAAGTCATTGTACCGAGCCCCATTGAGCTCTGTCCAATGACTTGTTGCTCGAGTTGTTTTGAGTGTTTTTTGGTTTTTTATTTTTTTTTGGGGCTTACGCCTTTTTTGTATTTTATATATTTTTTTGGGGGCTTACGCCCTTCTGTAATTTTCTATTACTGTCTTACCTTGAGGTGATCGTGGTATTGAACCTACGTGTGTTACGTTTTCTTCGGCACTTGTTGTTTTCGAGCTACGAACCGTTCACTGTTTTCACTATTTTTCCCATTTCACAATATTTGCTGTTTTGGACGTTTGTGTTTCCATCGGTGGAACGCATCGTACCCTAGCATCTCTCGCAGTATGTGACTTGGGTGGTGCTCCAGTTCCGCGAATTTGACCCTTGCCTTGTCTGTCATCATTTCGGTGACTCTCACCTGTTGAAGTTCTCTGAACAGGAATCTTTCTGCTACGTATCTTGGGACTCTGGCTGCTTCTCTTAAGCTGCTGTTATGGACCGCTTGTATCTTCTTTTTGTGGGTGTTACATACTTGTCCCCATGCGAGAGATGCGTATGTTAATACCGGTAATATTATGCTGTTTATTAATCTTAACCTTGTTTTTAGTCTTAGTTTACTGTTTCTTCCTGTGAGTCCTCTTAATGTTGCTCTCGCTATGTTGGCCTTCTGGACTGTGGCTTCTACATGTTTTTGGAAGGTTAATCCTTTGTCCATGATGACACCTAGGTATTTAGCTTCATTTTTCCACTCGATGGGGGTGTTCTGCACTGTCAGCTGTTCTTCTGGCTGTTGTCTTCCCTTCTTGTATAGTACCGCTTGCGTCTTTTCTGAGTTTATGGCTATCTTCCATTTTATACTCCATTCCTCGATGTCTTCTAACGCTGTTTGCAGGTTGGTCACTGCTATGTCTACATTTCTGTGTTTGGCCGCTATCGCTGTATCATCGGCGTAGAGGCTCATTAGGGTCCCCGGTGTTCTAGGTACGTCAGCGGTGTATATTGTGTACAGCAGAGGTGACAGGACCGCTCCCTGTGGCACTCCAGCTTCCGGGCTCCCGAGCTCGGACAGGACTTGTCCTATCCGAACCCTGAAACTCCGGTCGCCCAAGTACGAAGAGATCAGTCTCGTCATCGCCCCGCTGTACCCATATCCTCGCATTTTATAAATGAGCCCCTTATGCCATACTCTGTCGAAAGCTTTGCTTACGTCCAGGAATGCCGCTCCAGTGTACTGCTTATCATTGAAACCAGCTGCTATGTACTCAGTTAGTCTGAGTACTTGTAGCTCACTGGAGTGCTCTGCTCTGAATCCAAATTGAGCTTCAGGGATTATCTCTAATCTATTTGTTTCCGCTTGCAGTCTGCTGAGGATGATTCTTTCCACTATCTTGCTGATAGCTGGGAGTAAGCTGATTGGCCTGTAGTTCTGCGGGAACGTGTGGTTTTTGCCAGGTTTTGGGATCATGATGACATGGGCCTCTTTCCATCTGTTTGGGAATCTTTTATATCTGAGTATAGCGTTCACTATGTTTGTAAAATACACTATAGCTTTTCTGGGAAGGTATTTCAGAGCTCTATTTGATATTTGGTCTAGACCAGGCGCTTTTCTCGGAGAACTGTTTCTTATATGTTCGTTAATTTCTTCCGGTGATGTTGGGGGAATAATGTCTTCCGGATCCTCTGGTACCTCTTCTTGCTCTTCTACTTCTTCCAAGAAGTCATCGTCTTCGTCTACATGGAAGTTTAGCCTGCATTCACTTTCGAGTGTGGACCTCATCGCCTCAGCTTTTTCTTCTATGGAGTATACTATGCCGTTTACTCCGTGTAATGGGGGGATGGGTTTTCTATCGCTTTTTAGCATTTTCTGAAGCTTCCAGACGTTTTTCATGTTTGAGTCTGTTTCTTCCATCTCTTGTACGTAGTTTTCCCATTTTTTGCTGCGGTGTAGTCGAAGAGCCGTCTTCACCTCTCTATTTAGTGTATTTGCCCAGGTTTTGTCTACTCTGTTTCTCGTTCTTCTGGCTATTTGCTTCGCTCTGTTCTTTTCCCTTATAAGATCTTTTATTTCTTGTGTTATGTCTTTGAACCTTCCCGTGTGGATCTCGACTTCTTCTTCCGTTGTGCTGTTTCTAATTGCTTCTTGTATGGTGTTTTCTAATTCTAGGACTTTTTCTTCTATTTGTTCTGGGTCGGTTAGAATTGGTACTATATTTATTCTTTCACTAACTAGTCTTTTGTAATTTGTCCACTTTATTTTCTTTTTAGTTCTCTTCGGTTTGTTTGTTTCTTCCCATGTTCCTATTTCTAGTAGAATGTTTCTAGAGTCCTAGGTTTTTAGCAACAACGATGTCTATGTGGGTGGGAAGTCCATTTCCTGGGAAGTGTGTTGGATCTTCTGGGCCCATTGCCACTGTATCTTCGTTGTTTTCTATGTAACTGTTTAATAATCTTCCGTTTCGGTTCGTAGCTCTATCATTCCAGTTGGGGGATCTTGCATTAAGGTCTCCTATTATTATTGATGGTTCTGGGATGTTTAGGAACGCCTCTAGATCTTCGTCCATTAATGGGTCTTGCGGTCTTACGTAGGCTGATGTTATTCTGACTGCGCCGTACCTCATTTTCACTTCTACCGTTGTTGCCTCCATGTTTACTAGTGGTGGAGTCGTGAATCTTGTGTGTTTAATTCCCTTCTTGACTAGTATGGCCGTTCCTCCTGATCTTCTTGTGTGGTCGTTCCTGTAAACATCGTACCCAGGAAACTTTAGGTTGAAGTTGTTAGTGAGCTTGGTTTCCTGTATTGCTACGATGTCCATCTCGTATCTATTGACGAGTTCATCTAGGATGTTTTGGTTGGTTGAAATACCGCCTGGATTCCAGGAACCTATCCTCAAGTATCCCCTTTCTGTCACCATTACTTCTGTGCCTCCCTGGTGCCCAATATCACCTCTCTGACTACCCTAGTCACTATTCTGACTATGTAGTCTTCGTCTGGGATCGCTGTGGTGTTTTGCGCGTTTTGTGTGGCCTGGGCGTAGGAAACCCCGGCTGCTTGTGGTCGTCTTTGTTGTTGTGCTTGTTGGTGTTGTGGCCTCCTTGGCGGTGGTCTTCCCCATATTGGGCACCTAGGGCATCCTCTGTAGCTGGCTGGATGGCTGCCTTTGCAGTTTGCGCAAGTTGCTTTGACATCTCTGACACGTTTGCACTCTTTTGTTTGGTGGTCTTCACCGCACTTAACACACTTTGGGTCTTTGTGGCAAGCGTTTTGGGCGTGATGGAAGCCCTGGCAGTTAAAGCACTGCGTTGGTCCGTTTGCCTTTCGTAGGTCCTCTACCACGACCTTCATATGGCACAGGTTGGTTATCCGCTTTGCACCCTCAACGTCTTCGTGGTCCAGAGTCAGGACGAACATCGGAAGCTGTCTCTTGGGACCGGCTCTGTTGGACATGTTTTTCGCCGAATGGCAGACAATGTTATATTGTGCTGCCATTTCGTCTTTTATTGTCTCTTCTGTGGTGTTCGTTGGTAACCCTCTTAAAACCACTCTGGGTTTTCTATCCTCGTCTAACGGGAAGGCTATCCATTGTAGCCTTTTGGTTTTTTCTTTTGCGTCGTATGCTTTTGCATAGTCTTCCACTATCCTGACCATGCTTCTGTAATCTTCGGGGCTTTTTGCTTGAATGAGGGTTTCCCGACCGCTCCTGGAGATTTTGTTTATCGTGATTATTTTTTTCTTTTGGGCGATGCTGAGGATGGCCCCTGTCTCGCTCACGCTCTGTAATTTTATTACAGGCGGTTTTCGGTGATGTGTTACCTGTTGTTCAGGCAACACAGCGGTGTCTTCGTCTTCGTTTGTTTCCATCCGACTTTCTGACTCTGAGACACTGGGACGTCTCGGGGCAGGCGTGTCGCCACCTGCGCTCGTAGCTGGATGGATTGGGGAAACTGATCCTTGGGGCAGGTTGGGGGTGTCTTGCATCTGGGGAGACTTTGCCCTCATAGCGTTGCCTGCTTGGAGTTCCCATGCCGTCGCCTCTTCCTTTGAAATCGGTGATTTCAGCGCTGGGAAATCTTCTTTGTTTTTTGGTTTAGCTTCGTTTCGGATATTTTTTAATCTCTCTTCAGCAGTTGGTTTTTGCTTTTTATCTTCAGGGCTTGGCTGTGGCTTCTTCACGTCAGAGGCTGGCTGTGGCTTCGGTTTAATCTGCTGTAGCTGTTGTTGCATCTGTTCCATGAGTTTTCTTGTTTCTTTCTGTTCTGTCAACAGGTCGTCCAATCGGTTTGTCATCTTCCGGAGTTCAGCTCTTAGTCGCTCGTTTTCTTCTTCTTTCTTTGCCATTTGTTCTTCGGCATTTTGAAACCTGGCCCTCATCGTTTCTATTATTTCTTCTAGGATTGCTACTTTGTCTCTCGGTTCATCTTCGCTCTCGGATTTTGATGTCCGTGCTCTTTTGGTCGTACCTCTGCCTGCCTCATCGGGAACTTCTTCCTCCATGGCCTCTACTTCCGAGCTTTTCTTTTCTTTCTTGTCGCTCTCTTTCTTTTTCTCCTCTTTCTTTATTTTTGACTTTTCCTTCTTTATCTCGCTCTTGGGGAGTTTAAAACCATCGGTTTTTGCGTTCTCGTCCACGGACGAGTATCCATCATTTTCTTCCGAACCTAATCTCTGAAACACGTTTGAACCCACTTTACGTGTGTCCTCATAAGTTGGCGGGGTAGGCGCCATGGAACGGGGGGGTGATCGAGATCTAGCTCGATTCATCTGGGGTTTGGGGACGGATTTATCTAATTTTGATGAAGCCTTTTTGTCTGCCGACTGGTCCGACACCACGTCGGCTTCAGGGTTGGCTCCCTGCACAAAGGCGCGGTTGTTCACGTACTCAGACAGAACTGAGTACGGGATCCCCTTGCTGTTCTCGTTCTACTGACCTAGGGGCCGGGGCTGCCCGATGTAGATTCCAAAGAACTACACCTTGCAGTGTCGATACCCTTACGGAGGCACAGTAGAAATCCCGTGACGGGCTCAAGTAGAGCCCGTCTTGCTTTTTCCGCTAACCGTTGTCTAGCTACGGCGTCTCAGAGAATCCAATAAAATCAAATTCCCTAAGTTTCACCGCATCCAGTCAATCGGCCTTTGCCTCTCCTCGCCTCGGAGAGTGAGTATCGCTCAACTGGTGTTGCGCTTACATCCGCAACTGGACTGAGAAGTCCACAGTCAAGCTACCCCCACCTCGTTCGGCTGCTCTTCGCTGTTGCACCGCTCCGCTGGCACGTCTTTACTGTTCAGCGTCCGACGCTGAACTCTTTTTTTTTCAACTGCAATATCTGGGGAAGTCAATAGAAAAGGCGTACCATATCGTGGGTATCGAAATTTTTACTGCTTCATGTTTTTTTCTTAAAATTTAAGCAAAAAAGGGACTTTTTCATGCATTTCAATATTGTGAAAAAACTAGGGATTGTTGATAAAAACGTTCAACAGATGACTTGCTTGAAAATAATTGCTTTTTAAAATGAGGTTTTCTAAATTAAAAGTATTTACAAACAAAAAAGTTATTGCAAATTAAACCAAAGTAAGCATTTGTCACTTGATTATTACCTATTATTAAAATAAACAATAAAAATATTTAAAAAATATTTCAGAAATTGGGTTTTTATGTAGTGTAATTTTTATCGGTCGGGTAATTTTTATACAATTCTATTTAGGCCAGAAAATGAAGCATTTTGGCTCGCAATTTTTTCTTCCAGCATGGACTTACTTGAAATTTTTACAGAAGGTAGGGAATAGCCCAAGGATCATTTTCTATATCATGTCGCTATCATACGCTAAAACCTTGGGGGTGGTTGCCACCCCATCTAGGGGGTGGGAATTTTTTATTACATTTTAACCATGTAATTCGATAGAAAAGAAAAAAATGTTTTTTACATTTTCTTCGTAAAATTAATATTTTTCGAGTTATTCGCGCTTGAAAATAACAGTTTTTCGACGAAAAAATCGACTTTTTTAGAGGGCTTTTTGAGAATATCTCGAAAAATATGCATTTAATCAAAAAAACTGTAGATATAAAAATTGTATCTTTTAGTAACACAAACCAAATTCTTTTCTAATAATATCTTTTAGACCAATACAAACCGAGATACGGCATGTTAAAGGTTAGCTTTTTTCGTCAAATGCATAATTTGAAATATTCAAAGCCAAATAATGGGAAAAATTTGCATTTTTCGAGGAAAACTTAAATAATCTTTTTTTAAGTATACAGTTAGACCTTTAAAAAAATAATAAAAAGTTTCTAGCATGAAAACTAATCGACTTATAATCAAAAAAATGTCGGTACCTGCTTTTCTCTACGAAAAAATCAGTGAAAACAACCCCCTAACTACCTTCCTAATTCAAAATTTGTCTTCACCTTTCTGTAGTTCCTTTTATATTTATATTATCAATACACTCAAGGAGTTGGACCTATTTAAAATGCCTAATTTTGGAAAAATATTATATCCCACTGTATACTGATTTTCAGCCTTAGTAAATGGATTTAATTACCTTCGTAGGAAAGCAACTTTGATACCCTCTCAGTAATGAGACCCCTCAAAAATGATTTTGTAGGATTTTTAAAGAGCTATTAGACTGTGTAAATTAAATTCCGTAAGATGCCTTAGTTTTTAATTGGGGCGGGTTTAAAGGGCTCCCAATCTCGGGGGTGGGAATTTTTCATTACATGGAAATTGATGGAAAAAGTAATTCTCAGAAAAATATGTTCTTTACGTTTTTTTCGTAAATCTAATATTTTCGATTTATTCGTGGTTGAAAGTAACAGCTTTTCGACGAAAAGATCGTCTTTTTTAGATGGTTTTTTGAGAATAACTCGAAAAATATGCATTTAATAAAAAAAAGCTGTAAGATACCAAAATTATATCTTTATATTGAAACACAAACAAAATCCTGTTTTTATAATTTTTCTACGACCAATACAATCCGAGATACGGCATGTTAAATATTAGCATTTTTGTTAAATGCATAATTTGAAATATTCAAAGCCAAATAACGGGAAAACTTTGCATTTTTCGAGAAAAACTTACCAAATCTTTTGTAAAGTATACAATTAAACGTTTTAAAAAAAATAAATAAAAAGTTTCTGGCATAAAACTTTTGATCAAAATAAAGTCGGTACATACTTTTTGCTACGAAAAAATCAGTGAAAACAACCCCCTAACTACCCTCCTAATTAAAATTTATCTTTACCCTTTTGTAATTCTTTTTATATATGTATTATCAATACGATCAAGAAGCTTGACATATTTAAAAGGACTAATTTTAGAACAAATGGAGTTTAAAGTAAAATTGATTTTTTGAAATTTCGTATTTTTCACGATTTTCTTCAAAATATCTCCGAAAATACTGGAGATACGAAAAAAATGATGAAGTACTAAATTGTAGCCTTTTTAATAGCTAAAATTTCCCTGTGCATGGATTTTCTTTACAGTGAATATTTAGCGAGGTATAGATGTTTAAAACCTCTATTTACGAGCAAACACCCCCTTATTCGAGCCCTTTAAACTCATTGTTGTTCTGAAGCTATTTCCTTGTGGCATTTTTATAATTAACTATTTAGATGGGAAATAAGTCACAATTAAATTGAAAAATAATTTTATTATATATTATAAAAATATTAAAATTATTTTTTCAATTTAATTGTGGCTAATTTCCCATCTAAATAGTTAACTTTAAATGCATCCCACATAAAAACTAAGGGATCTTACGGAATTTAATTTACATATGCTTATAGCTCTTCAAAAACCCCACAAAAACATGTGTGAAAAAACTTTTTATCACCAAAAATGAAGGAGCTATGTTTATAAAACGATTTTTTTTTCGAAAAATTCGAATAGCTCGCTTGGGAGTATAGTAAAGCATTTTTAATGTATCTAATACCACAGAACCTGACATCGATCTCGATGAAGATGACTAAAAACTATTTGTATTTGTATTTGTACCTACATATTTGTAAATTCGTATTTTTGTGCAAATAAATGTTTTTGTACATAATTCTACTTTTTTTCTGTATAGATCTATTAAATTACTTATAAAAATTGCAATGTTATTAAGGGTGGTTTTTAAGGGTTGAAATATTATGATATTATATCCTAAACCATAAAACAATCATTATTTAACCAATCAAACCCAAATTTTACCCTTATTAAAGTTAACAATATTTTTATATAATTTTTGGCAATAAGGGGTAGTTTACACCCCTAAAAATAATCAACGCCCTTAAGCATGATATAGAATATGAAGTACAGCGTGAGATGATCCTAATCCCAAATTTTTATGCAAATCGATGGAAGTCGAAATTATTCTTTTAGGATAAATATTTTTTTATATGTAGCTCCAACAAGGGTGGTTTTAAGGGTTGAAATATTATAATGTTTTATCCTAAAGCATAAAGCAATCATTATTTAAATAATAAAAACCAAATGTTAGCCGTATCAAAGCTTAAAATATTATTTTATAATTTTTTACAATTAGGGGTAGTTTTCACTATGAACTAGCGGGTGAAATGAGCGTAATTTCAAATTTTTGTACAAATAGATACTGGACGAAAAAATTACGAGGTTTTGCCATTTTTTCTGCTTCATTTCCTGACCTAATTTGTTTATCCCATTGAGGAAAAAAGCTAATTTTCAAATGGCTGTCCAGGTGAGTTGTCAATACTCAGACGTGTTTTTTGTTCTCATTCTCTTCGTAAGGTCTCAAATTTTCATATTTTTAAAAAAGTATATTAATTTTTAACTGCTTACTTACAAATAATTAATGCAGAGAAAAGTATCTACCATTTTCCGTCTTATAAACAATTTAATTATCTGCGCCGTTTACCCCTTTACTAAAAAATAAAATACATTTTTGCACGATTGTTGACTGTTTACCGTGACAGGTAACTCGACGGTAAGTAATCCAACTCGACGGTAAGTACTCCAACTCGACGGTAAGTAATTCACTTACCGTCGAGTTAAAAAATCTCTTAATTTTAATTTATTTTTTGAAAGAATAAAGAAAACTAACGAATTATTTATTAATATTGAAACTTATGGTACAATTTGTTAAATTATTTAATGAAATCCCACTTGTTTGGGCAAGCTTCTTCCCAAGCCCGTTCAATTTCTTCAAATTCACTTTCGCTCATATTTTAATTTATAATAATCAAAATTGTACTTAAAATTATTGACAACTAAATAAAAACTCAATTATCCATTGTTGTTATGCACCCTAGTTACTACCTAACAACCAAAGTATCTATCTTGATAAAATGAATGAAACTAGTCAATATGACGAAAATGTTTAATTTTATAATTTATAATGGTATCAATCGTGCAAAAAACGTTATAAGCATGTCGAACGTTAAGGGTAACCGATCTCAGACAATAATTGGAGTCGTCGCTCCGCTCCTCCTCCAAACAATTGTCTTCGATCGGTATAAAACCCTTACCGTTCTCCATACTTAATATACTATATGTGAAAGGCTATGAAAAAACACATCTTAAGAGCGTAGGCTCAAAATTTCGGACTAATGCTTTTTGGATTCATTTTTTTTTCGAATCCTGCGAAAATTTATAAGTATTTTTGAAAAATTTTAACGCCGAATGAAAGATTACATCATTACCGAGGACCAAAAGTCCTTGAAAGCTTCTATAATGCCTATTTTAATAAGTTACAGCGGTGAAAAAAAAAAGAGAAAATTTAGTGTGACATTTAATTTCAAATATTTCATTTAAAAGAAACTTTTTGTTTATTCTAAGGAACTTTCTGCCCTTGGTAATAATGTAATATTTCATTCTGCGTTTAAATTTTTCAAAAATATTTATTAGTTTTCTCAGAATTCGAAAAACATGAATGCATTTAAATAGCATTGGACCAAGATTTTGCGCATACCCCTTAATGTTTCTAAACAATTCGGCTATAAATTAAAAAAAATATCTCCGCTTCTATGGGTATAGTCCTGTCGCCAGTGGGGGTACAACGGTCTCCTTAATTCAGATGAACTTACCCAAGTTTTTTTTTATGTATTTTGACCCGTAGAACACGAATTTTGTGGGTAACAGTCGATCCGAATGTCGATAAGATTGTAATAAACAAAGAAATTGAGGAATCACATAACAGCGATTTTTCGTAAAACAAAATATTGTTTTGTATTTTTTGGGTAATTCTAAGCAAAAAATGTTTTTACAAGTTTTTTCGTAGGATGCATAATTATCGAGATAAACGCGGTTGAACTTTCAAAAAATCGAAAAATTGCAATTTTTGAACCCGAATAACTTTTGATTGAAAAATAAAATAGCAATTCTGCTTACCGCATTTGAAAATTCAAGTCAAATTCTATCGGCTTTGATTACTTTCATTGCTAAAAATTATTTGTTTTATTGTTAAACAAAGCTATAAACACATAGTGATTGAATAATGTTTTCAATGCATTTCCCATTTGAAATCGAACGAGTAGGCGCGCATACAGACAATTTATACGTAGATTATAGTGTACATTAAAACGCATGCATTGGGCACGGGAAACACTATGTGTTTATGGCTTTGTTTAACAAACAAAAACTTAATTTTTAGCAATGCAAATAATCAAAATCGATATAATTGGACTTGAACTTTCAAATACAGTAAGCAAAATTGCTATTTTATTTTTTAATCAAAAGTTATTCGGGTTCAAAAATTGCACTTTTTCGATTTTTTGAAAGTTCAACCGCGTTTGTCTCTAAAACTATGCATCCTACGAAAAAACTTGTAAGACCATAGCTGAGAATCACCGAAAAAATACAAAACAATGTTTTGTTTTGCGAAAAATCGCTGTTATGTAATTCCTCAAGTTCTTTGTTTATAAAAAACTTATCGACATCCGGATCAACTGTTACCCAAAAAATTCGTGTTCTACGGGTCAAAACACATAAAAAAAACTTGAGTAAGTCCATCTGAATTAAGGAGGCCGTTGTACCCCCCTGGCGACAGGACTAGTAGTAACAAACTTTATTTTTTTTAAGATGCGTTTTTCAGAAACTTTCAGATGGTGTGTTTTGTAAAGTTAAAATGGCCGCAGATAAAAAAATTGATTATAAGGCAAAAAATTGGTTCTTCATTCTCAATCAATTATTTGTAAGTAAAAAATTTAAAATTAATATACTTTTTAAAAAACATGAGCATTTGAGACCTAACGAAGAGAATGAGATCAAAAAGTATTTTTTCAAATACATAGAATAATTTTTTAAAAACTACTGGACCGATCGAACCCATGTTTTATATAAAAATTCACATGAAATTAGGGCAGTCAATGAGGGTATTTGGCTCCGAATTCCATCCTACTACATCGATTTACTTGATATTTTCACAGTAAGTAGGGAATGGCTCAAGAAACAAAGTCTATCCTATGCCGATGTGCGCTTTTATCGTGGGGGTGGTTCTCACCCCTTCTCGGGGGTGAAATTTTTTTTAATAAAATAGACACGGAAGAGGCTAGAGAATTTAATTCTAAGCAAAAACTGTTCCATAATTATTTTTTGAAAACTCAATACTTTTTGAGTTATTCGTGGTTGAAAATTGGTCATTTTCATTGAAAAATGATACCCTTTCGGACGGATTTTTGCAAATAACTTAAAAACTATGCATCTAACAAAAAAAACTATAAAAAATATTTTTGTAGCTTATAAAATAACAAAGAGATTTATTCCTTCAGAAATCTTCTAGTTATAATACAAAAAGTTGTATGGTAGGTGAGAAGAGTTTGTTTTTTTGGTGCATGCTCAAATCGGTGTATTCAACTTGAAATAACAGAGAAACGGTTGATTTTAGGTGTATAATGGTACTAATAACTTTGGTAGTGCTTGAAAAGGCCTTTAAAATGAGTAGTATTAAATGTCGATTACATTCAAACTAAGCGAGATATGCTGCAAAAAAATTGATGACTAATGTATTTTAAGAAGAAATGAGACCCCTCATCCATCAGAATTTAAATACATACGTCGTTTTCCTTCTAAAATACTTTTAATTATAGTATTATTTCTATGTTCAAAAAGTTGGACTGGTTTAAAATGAAGGATTTTTGAAAAAAGTAAGATCAAATTATAGAGCGAATTTTTAAATTTCCTTAAAAATCTTCCTTTTTCTCCATGTAACTCGAAAATGATAAGAGATACGAAAAAAAGATATGATACATAAATGTAGAGTTTTTTTAAATAAAAATTTCGTTTTTATTTTTCATTACTGTATCTGTTATCATTTTCAAGTTACATGGAGAAAAAGGAAGATTTTTAAGAAAATTTAAAAATGCGCTCTATAATTTGATCTTATTTTTTTCAAAAACCATTTATTTTAAACTCGTCCAACTTTTTGAACATATAAATAATACTATAGTAAAAGGTATTGTAGACAGAAAATGATGCATTAACATTCTGGTGGATGGGGGTTAAAATTACTTCTAATTTTTTCTTAAAATACATTAGTTATCAATTTTGTTTGCAAGATATCTCGCTTAGTTTAAATGCAATTTACTTTTAATATTGCTCATTTTAAAGGTCTTTTTAACCACTACAAAAAGTATTGGTAGCATTATACACATCAAATCGACCTTTTCTCTGTTATTTCAAGTTGAATACACCAATTTGAGCATGTAGCAAAAAAAAACAAACTTTTCACCTACCATATCTCTTTTTGTATTATAACTAGAAGATTTATGAAGGCAAATGTGTCTTTGTTTTTTTATGACCTACAAAAATGTTTTATACAGTTTTTTTAGTTAGATGCATATTTTTTAAGGTATTGAAAAAAAACCGTACAAAAAGGTGTTATGTTTCAATGAAAATGGCCAATTTTCAACCACGAATAACTCAAAAAGTATTGAGTTTCCAAAAAAAATTACAGAAGAGTTTTTGCTTAGAAGTAGGTTCTCTAGCAAATTTCGTGGTTATCTTAGCAAAAAATTTTCCACCCCTGAGAAGGGGTGGGAACCACTCCCAAGATAAAAGCAAACATCGGCATAGGGTAGACTTTGAATTAGGAAATAAGTAGAGGCCAGGCCCAAAATTTCATTAAAATCCATGCAGTAGGATAGAATTCGGAGGTAATATCCTATTCTTGCTCCCATTGACTGGCGTAAATGTGCTGTTAATATTTTTATTGTTTATTTTATAATTATAAACAATTGAAAAATGCTTACTTTGAATTGAGAAATCAAAAGAAGGACACAACTGGCATGGGCCGCTTTTACTAAATTAGTAAATTCCTATTCATTCCTTCATTCCTATAATCTTCAAGAAAATTTCGTATAAGTATTCCGTATAAGAAATACACTGCTAGTTTGTTTCTACGGGTTGGAGACCGTAGCCCTTCCAAGAAATCTGCTAAACAACTAAAAACAACGCAAAGGGCAATGAAAAAAACATGCTTGGAATAGTACTGAGAGACAAGGTTATACATATACCGAGATAAAACGCAGAACGAAGATCAGGGATATCGTGGAAAAAGTACCAAAAATGAAATGGCCGGTCACATAGCCAGATATGATAATAACAGGTGGGCATGGAGAATCCTAGAAAGGAGACCAAGAGGGACGACAAGAAGCATGGGAATTCCTCAAAGGATGACAAGAAGGTAGGCGACATAAGAGTAGCGGCAGGCAAACAGTGTATTAGATTGGCGCAAGATCTAGACAAAGATAAAGGCAATTGGGAGAGATCTACATTCTGGAGTGGATGGAAAATGATTGACAAAGAAGATTCAAATAATAAATTACTTACCACTGTAGAAATGTCCTGGTCTTGGATCCCACGGAGGTCTACTATAAGGTCTCTTGGGCGTCATCACCTCTTGCTCCCTTGGAGGTGTTAAATCACTTGGCAGTTGATGAAGAATTGGACCCGAATTTAACTGCAGTATTTCTCTATTGGGTGTCACTGGTTGTCTACTGGGTGGAGGTGGAGGCATAAAATCAGGATACTCAGGTTGTTTATCATTAGGGAAAACAACCTTACTGGTTAACGTTTTCGTAGAATCTTGTAAACTTATTAAAGGGTTATCTAGTTCCAATTTTTCATCGAGGACTTGCCCTGGAGTCTGTTTATTGATACCATTAACAGGAACACCGATGGCAAGAGAAGCCTCAGAGTTTCTTTGAGGTTGGATAGTTACAGCACTTCCAACAGTCTCTGAGGGGAAAGAAAGAGTACCTTGTAAAGTGATTTCCTTTTCATCACTGTCTAGCTTTACATCATTACCATAGTAAGGTCTAAAAGGATTACTGTCATAATAAACTCCGTTAACATTTTGTTGGTTTCCTAAGACAAATGATACTGAATTTTGATCATGAGGTATATGAACATTATTCTGACTCGGTATGGATGGTTTTTCAAATGGTCGTGGTATTACTTTCTCGCTGTTTAATTTTTCTCTAAGATTCTGTGTTGCAACTATTATTGGGTCTCGATGTTTAAAAGGCTCATAGCCAGAAGTTGTTAAATGGTTTTCACCAAGTGGTAAGGATGTAACTTTATTAGTAGACGGTGGTGTAACGAATGGTTTTTTAGTTGTGGTTGTAACACTAGGTGTTTCATCGGGGTAATCGTAATAGTCAGTACTCTTTACGTTCTTTACAGTAGTTACTTCAGAGGGTTTATCACTAGTATTTTTATGCAAAGGCTGTACCTTTAAATCATCCTCAATTGTCACTACAGGTTTACTTTCAACAGCAATATTATCGCCAATATCTTCGTATTCATAATTGAATTCGGGTTCTGTTGAATAAACGTGTGTTCTAGGTGGATTACTAATATACGTTTTCATAGTAGTAGTTGTTGTTGTGGTAGTACTTGTAGTAGATGGTTTGGTAGTAGTTTTTTGAGTTTTAATTTTTTCTGTAGGTTTTGTAGTTGTAGTAGATGTTGTAGTAGTGGTAGCAGAAATATCATCGTCGTATTCCCCAAAGAGTTGTTCAAATAAACTTAACATTTTTTTAGTTGTTGTACTTGTTGGTCTAGGAGTTGTATGAACAACTTTACGGAATTCTGTTGTACTTGGAGTCCAACGTTTAGTGGTTGTTGTACTTGGTTTTTTCGTGGTTACGTCAACAGTCGTATCATAATAATCTTCAAATTCTTCAGAAAATCCTACACCCATTCCTGTGTTTAAAAGATTAATAGATTTAGTTGTTTCTTGTGGTTTTGGTGTTGTTGTGGTGGTTGTTCGCGTTGTAGTAGTAGTAGGCGTTGTTGTTGTATATGTAACTCTAAAGTATTTCTCCGTAGAATAATACGTTGGACTAACCAATGGTTTTTTCGTTGTCATTTTATTGGGATAATCTTTGTGGTTGTGAAATTTATTCACGCTTCCTTGATATTTCGTACTCGCGTAAGAGCTAGAAATCAATGGATATACATATTTAGCTGAGTTGTATTTGACAGGTAAGTTTAGAAAGTCATGGAAATTGGGAATTAATTGGTTTACATCACTTGGACGATGGCTACTTAGACTACCATCTTTACGATCTATATTTGCTTTGTCATAAATATTCGAGTTGTTTGGTTCATCTACATAATCGTACAAGTCGTCATCATTTTTCGCATCTGGAGATTTTTGCTGAAAATCAATTTTTCCTGTTAGAGAATCCTTTTCTGCGTAAAAGGGTTTGCCGTGGTTGAAAATATTTTCTGGTAAATTATATCCAGGCAGAACAAGCGGTGACGGATCGGGAATTTCTTCAGATAAGGGTTTATTTTCCCTGGAATGTACCTAAAATTATATAATATGGTATATGTTGTATAGCATATACACACACCGGCAAAATTAAAGGAACACCTTAAAAATGGGACATGTTTGATGTCTCGAATCTCCTAAGCCCGTTGTCCGATTTGAATGATTTTTTTTTTGGATGTTGTAGCCTTATTATCTAAGAATTAAGAATATTAATGTAACAATATTGTTGCTAGACAGGTATATGTCATTTTATACCGGGTGTAAGAATCATACTGTGTTTTTTCGTTAAAGTTCGGAACACCCTGTGGAATATTCTAGAATATATAAAATATTGAAATTAAAATTCTATTGTAGGCTTAAGCTCTCTTAACATTTTCTTTTTTGATTCATTTGCTTATGTTGAATAATAAAAAAGTTAGGTACTTTAACAACTAGCCATGTTCTTCATCAATACAGGTTGTTTCTAAATAAGTGCGACAAACTTTAAGGGGAAATTTTGCATGAAAAAATAATGACAGTTTACTTTATAAACATATTTTCGCAAATGCTTCGTTCCCGAGATATGGGACGTTGAATTTTTTCTTACAAACTGACGATTTATTTATTGCTCTAAGACCTGTTGAGATATGCCAATGAAATTTGGTAAGTTTTAAGAGGTATTTATTGGGTATTTTTTTACTTACAATTAAGAATTTTTTATTTGCCATTGGCGTGCTTACGGGATATATCTAAACTGTTTATACCCAAATGCACGCTAATGGTAAATATAAAATTCTTAATTGTATGCCAAAAAAATGCACAATAACTACCTCTTAGAACATACCAAATTTCATTTGCATATCTCAACCGGTCTTAGAGCAATAAATAAATCGTCAGTTTGCAAGAAAAAATTCAACATCCCGTAAATCGAAAACGAAGCAGATGCGGACATATATGTTTACAAAGTAAACGGTTATTATTTTTTCATGCAGAATTACCCCTTAAAGTGTGTCGCACTTATTTAGAAACACCCTGTATTGATGAAGAACATGGCTAGTTGTTAAAGTACCTAACTTTTTTATTATCCAATATAAGCAAATGAATCAAAAAAGAAAATATTAAGAAAGACTAAGGCTACAATTGAGTTTTAATTTCAATATTTTATATAGGCTAGAATATTCCACAGGGTGTTCCGAACTTTAAGAAAAAACACAGTATGATTGTTACACCCGGTATAAAATGACATTTACCTGTCAAGCAACAGTATTATTACACCGATATTCTTAAATAATAAGACTACAACATACTAAAAAATCACTCAAATCGGACAACTGGTTTAGGAGATTCGAGACATCAAACATGCACCATTTTTAAGGTGTTCCGTTAATTTTGCCGGTGTGTGTATTATGTTAATATACATTATTTATTTAAATAAATGTGTAGTCACTACCTTGTGTGACAAGAACTGTCCTAAGAAATACATGAATATGATAATACTATCATGAACATATGAAAATGAGCCAAGTAAGTATTAGTCTAGAGGAGCAAAGGAGGCTTCGTGGCCGATTGAGGTCCATGAGATTTTACGGAATGGGACGTTTCATCGCCGCCGTTTCGATGCCGCCGGTTCATCGCCAGTCCATTTCATCGCCGTCATATCTCGCATTTCCTAGAATTCCTAATTAATACTAAGAATAAATAATAATTGTAACTGTCGAAAATTCGGAAATATATCAGATAGCGATTAATTGACTGGCGATGAATCGGCCGGCATCGGCATCGAATTGGCGGCATCGAAACGGCGGCGATGAAACGTCCTAGACCCAGATTTTACAACTGATTTTTATATATTTTGACCCGCTGAATCCGAATATTTTTAGGCATGAATTTGTTATTAACAATTTAACTGTTTAAATGCTTATAACTAATAAACATATAAGTACCTTTTTTAAATTATGTTTGGTTTCTTAAAAAAAAAACGAAACAAACTTTGAAAAATTAAATTCGGTCCATTGGAAGCTGTGATATTGCAAATTTATTGTTAAAAAATAACAAATTATCGAATATATGTATTAGACATTTTTGCCGATACAGGGTGAGGCAGATAAAGGGCCAATTAGAAATATCTCGAGAATTAAAAGTAACTGAATCGTAAATATTTGAAGAGTGAGCTGTTTAATGTAAATATTTACCTAACAATAAAACACTGAAAACGTTTGTTTTCTATACTTCCACAAAATTTATTACAACTATGTGACTACAGCTGTTTCGGCAGAGTGCCTTTCTCAAGTAATTTAGTTAACAATGGTTTGCCTATTTAAAGTCTTTAACTGAAGAGGTTGAGGAATGGGGAGCTGTTTGTCTCGAGTTGGTCATTCAGAATTATATCTGTATTTTTCAATTTATTAATTTCCATAGATTCTAATAAAGAAAGCTTAAGGCCTTTATTTTGAATATGCAGAATTTGAAACTGTTCATTAAAAATTATTATGATCTAGAAGGTAAGGTGCGTATGTAGAAGTGTCTGGTTTTCTATTGTTGAAAGCCCTTTTGTGTTCTGCTATCCGTTTGTCAAAAGTTCTGCCAGTTTGACCTTGACCGATGTAAGTTTTCGTTACAAGTTACAAACTAACTTGTGGTGACTGTCCGAAAACTTACATCGGTCAAACTGGCAGAACTTTTGACAAACGGATAGCAGAACATAAAAGGGCTTTCAAGAATAGAAAAACACACACTTCTACATATGCACTTCACCTTCTAGATCATAATCATTCTTTTAATGAACAGTTTCAAATTCTGCATATTCAAAATAAAGACCTTAAGCTATCTTTATTTGAATCTATGGAAATTAATAAATTGAAAAATACAGATATAATTCTGAACGACCAACTCGAGACAAACAGCTCCCCACTCCTCAACCCCTTCAGTTAAAGACTTTAAACAGACACCACTGTAAACTAAATCACTTGAGAAAGGCACTCTGCCGAAACAGCTGTAGTCACATAGTTGTAATAAATTTTGTGGATCTACTTATTTGCTACTTATAACTTCGTTTTTTTTTAAAGGGACGCTCTGTAGATTTTTTAAATTTTTGAATTCTCCTCGATGTCTTCTTTATTAAAATATGAGGTTTTGTAATATTATCCTGGGTAGTTTCAAAGATAATTGGGATTTTTTTATTAATTTCGTAGCAATATTCATACCCTACCCTAGAGTACTGATTTGACATCAAGAACTCTATATTCAAATAATTTTTAATATAGTCCACCATTGTTAAAAATTATTAATATAGCGAAATGTTTAATTTTACTATACAGGGTTGGTCGAAACTCGGAGTGAGTATATTCTGAGTTTTCTTAAATAGAACACCCTGTATTTTAGTATTGTAATGAAATTATATTTTATGGTATTTTTTATTGCTTAAGCATTCCCTATACCTAACTGCTTTAATTTTACTTAAATTTGTGATTTATTTGTGATTCATTAAAGCAAACATTAATTCCCACAAAAATTACATGAAATTTTATTAGGTCGGCCGTGAAAATATTCAATTAAAAATAATTTTTCGAAAATAAATACATATTAATCTGGGCTGATTCTTAATTTATTAATATTGGTTGAAACAACAAAATACCTGCGTAGTTAAGATTGTTGGTACGTTCAATATTAATAAAAACATACAATATCTATCTAGTTGGCTATGACCTTGATACTAAATTTGCTTAAACATTTGACATACTATTCTTGTGGTTAAAGTTGTTGCTTTTTGTCACCATTACTAATATGAATTTTTCTAATGAGGAACTGATTAATATGGTGTTTGTGTTAGGACAATATAACAAAAATGTGCTACTAGCAATAATAATCTATCATAAGCAATTCCCTGATAGATGACAATCAAGATGAGAAACTTTTCAAAATTTACTAGAACCGTTTCAACGGACTCCAGTCCTTAGACTACCTACGAGAAATATGATCGGACAAAAACTATTGTAAATGATTAAAATGAATTAAATTTAATCCTTAGTGTCACTGAGAATCTGCATATTAGAACGAACGTTTTCGTAATCTAAGTGTTTAGTCCGTCGAAACCGTTCTAGTAAACTTTGAAAAGTTTCTCTTCTTTGTTGCAGTCTATCAGGGAATTGCTGATGATAAATTCTTATTTCTAGTAGCGCATTTTTGTTATTAGTAATGGTAACAAAGTAACTGGAACTATAAAAATAGTCTAATGTCTAATGTTTAAGCAAGTTTGGTGTCAAAGTCATAGCCAACTAGGTAGAATATTGTATGCATTTATTAGATAATATTTTACGCACCAACATCTTAATAACAGGCATTTTGGTATCTCATCCTCATACAATATTACTAAATTAAGGATAAGTCTAGATTAATATGTGTTTATTTGCAAAAAAATATTTATGATTGAATATTTTCACGGCTAAACTAATAAAATTTTACGTAATTTTTGTTGCAATTAATGTTTGGCTTAAAGAATCACGAATAACTCAAAAATTAAAGCAGTTAGGTAGAGGGAATGCTTAGGAAATAAAAAGTACATAAAATGCCATGTCATTACAATACTAAAATACAGGGTGTTCCATTTAAGAGAACTGAGAAAATATTCATTCCGAGTTTCAACCAACCCTGTATACTAAAATTAAACATTTCGCTATATTAATAATGTTTAACAATAATATTTATTATATTATCGGTATCATTGTAAACACTTAATTTATGTTCAAAATAGAAATTATAAATTATTTTTATTAATTAAAATATTACCGGTTCCTCCTCCTCGTCTTCCAGTTCTTGACTATCGGAAAATTCGTAGTCATAATAAGGAGACGAAATATTTGTTAAATTTCGGTTAGGTTCGTTATTACTGCTGAGAAGAGCTGCTCCATATGAACCAGTTGGGATGCATCCACAAATCAAGAAGATGCCAGGTGTAGAAATAAGTATTTTCAATATCGTTTGAAGGACATAATTAAGATCCATTATATCTGAAAATAAATTGAAAATAGAAAATCAGTATTATTGGTACCAATTAAAAAATTTATCTGAGTTTTACATTATTTTATAAAAATTGTACCATACGAATATAAAAATATTTTTAGATAAAATACGAAAAGTACATGTATCAAAAAAGTCTAAGGCTATTTTTAAAGTATAAAATTAAGAAAAATGAATTTATGTTCTAATTTAAATTATTATCATATTAAATTATATAATTTAATATAATTAATAATAATTTAATATAATTTAATTATATTTATCATATTTAATTTCCACACCGCGATATACAATAAGGAAAATTATTGGCAAAAATTCGCAAAGTGAATTTTGTACACAAAGCGACATGCATTATATCTGGTGGAACAACCACACATCAAATTTATCTCAAATTTATCATGTCTGGGTAGACAAAAGTGCTCTCATAAGCTCTAAGGTGAGCTCTAGGACTCTAGGCTATTGTGAGAATGTTGAGACAGACTGGCGGAACATAATAGTGTTACATTGGTATGGTTTCAAGGTCATCGGGGCATATACGGCAACAACAGAGCTTATGCACCTGCCAGGAGAGCATCAGCTAAAAAATACTTGGGTCCAAAGACGGCTGTGGCAGTGCCAAAAAGCATTGTCCGAGAACGTAAAAAAGCTTGGATCCGAAGCCAACACGCAACACAACTCACACTGAGAGGATGTACCCGGTCAAACACATGGCAAGATATATATCGGACAGACATGTGCTAGTGGGGTTGAAGTACTGCTAAAAATAAGCAGGAATCAGCTCGGAGCCATAACAGGTTTCCTTAGTGGGCATGCGCCAGTTAAGGGGCACCTGAATACAATAGGACTGTTTCATGGAGACTCCAGCTGCAGACTCTGTAGCAGAGAACCTGAAACGGTCAACCATATTTTGCATGACTGCGAGGCACGGGATAGCAGGTGGCAAACATTTTTTAGAGACAACGGAGTGACTCTAAATACATATGTGGATATGGCACCCACCCACTAAACCTGTATGAGCTAGTACAGGGTTCCAGAATCCTGGAATGGGTTCATAAAGGAATGGAAGATGTACAACATGCCAATTGGCTGCAGTGCAACCGGTTGATAAGATACAGCTTTCAGAAAAAGAAAAAAGGCAAAAGGACCGCAACAAGTATACAAGATGTGAAGAGGAGCATGCTGCGAATATGACCATCGAGAATAAACGACACAAGAGGAGTAACAAAATAGATAGATTCAATAAGGTTGCTTTTGGCCTATTTCACTGCAACCTTTTCAGATATATTAATTGTGGTCCTCTAGCCCTAGATTATATTCTCTAGCCTGACCCTTTTTAAAAGGTCTAATATCTTCGAGACTAAACTTTCCACGTAGGCTACCTCTTTGCCGGCGACTTTTCTTCGCCTATTGCAAATAAACGAACATTTTCCAAGGTTGTCACACTGACATAAAATGTGCTCTGCTGTTTCTTCTAGCTGATAGAAGCTGCCTAGGTCATCACCTCCAATCCCATCAGCTTTAACTGACTATTCAGTTTACAGTGCCCTGTTAACAGACCTACTATGGCTTTGACTGTTTTCCTGTCTTCGCTTATTAGGTCTGCTGTAAATTTTGGCGAGTATGCTCTGTAATAAACTGTTTCACTTGTGTTTGTTCTGGTGAATTCCTCCACCATTCCAGAGATTTGTGAGTAACAAGATGATCTTCTTCTTAAAGTGCCTATCCGTTCCGGATGTTGGCGATCATCATGGCTATCTTGACTTTGTTTACCGCAGCGCGGAACAGTTCAGTGGTAGTGGTGTTATAATACCACTTTCGTAAATTTTGAAGCCGGGAAATGCGTCTTCTTCCCGGTCCGCTTTTACCATTTACCTTCCCTTGGAGAATCAGTTGGAGAAGGCCGTAACGTTCTTGATTTCTCATTATATCTCCTAGATATTCTAATTTTTTGTTTTGATTGTTATGAGAATTTCACACTTTTTCCCCATTCTACGCAGGACTTCCACATTAGTAATTCGGTCAACCCAGGATATACGTAAGATGCGCCTATAACACCACATTTCGAAAGCTTAGAGCCGATTCATAGATGCAACAGTTAGTGTCCACGCTTCCATTCCGTAGAGCAGAACTGTGAATATGTAGCATTTCAACAGACGGTATTTTGTTTTTAATGATGTCTAGACTGCTGAAAATGGGTCTCATTCTAACGTATGCTGCTTTCGCTTTTATTATTCGCTGTTTAATTTCTGTTGAATGGTCCCATTGGCTATTTAAATTCGTACCCAGATATGTATATTGCTCAACTCTTTCGATATTCTGTTGGTTGACTGTAAGTTGAGCGTTTAATATTGGTTTTTTACTAATTGTCATAAATTTGGTCTTCTTTATGTTAAGAGCTAGTCCGTATCTGTTGCTGACTTCTGTTATACGATTTGTTAATATCTGTAAATCATTCAGATTATCGGCAAAAACTATGGTGTCATCTGCATATCTAATGTTATTCAACCATTCACCATTTATTAATACTCCTTTCGCACAACCGTCTAAAGCTTCCTTAAATACCCATTCAGAGTAAATATTGAATACTTAGTAGTGGAGATAAAATACAGCCCTGTCGTACTCCTCGTTCTATTGAAATTTTATCAGTTAACTGGTTTCTATTTTGATTTTGGCCGTTTGATTGTAATAAATGTTTCTAATAATCCTTAGATCTTTGTTGCCAATTCCAATTTCTTGCATTAGAGTTAATAATTTGTCATGTTTTACTCTGTCAAATGCTTTCTGGTAATCTATAAAGCATACGTATATATCACAATTTACATCCCTGCATCTCTGAAATAGCACTTGTACAGCAAAAAGGGCCTGTTCCCAGAGCATCACGAAATCCGAATTGTGTTCTTGTTAGTTGTTCCTCGCACGTTGTATATATTCGTTTGTGAATGACCTTTAGAAATGTTTTAAGTAAATGGCTCATAAGGCTTATAATTCTAGAGTCTTCGCACTTTCTCGCATTGGGTTTTTTTGGAAGATTTATAAAAGTTGATTCTAGCCATTTTTGGGGAATTATGCCTGTCATTTATATTTGTCAACCATTTTATGCCGTCGTAGTCCATAAGTTTTAAGAATTCGGAATGAAAATGATCAGGGCCTACTGTTTTACCATATTTGGTACTTTTGATGGCATACGTTACTTCTTCAACTGTAAGTGGAGGTCCAGATTCGCAATTGGTGTTTGTTGTGATGCCAGTGTTACTTCGTATATCTTGAAAAGTTTTTTCCACTTATTTAATCCAAATATCCCTTTTCTGTTCTATTTCTAATACTATGTTTCCCTGATTATTTGTCAGAAATCCAGTGTTCTTGTGTTTATATAAGCCTGCAGCTTCTTTGATCTTTTTATGGAGGTTAAACGAATCATGTTTTTGTTGTAATAACTCTATCTCTGTACATTTCGAGCTTAACCAATTTTCTTTTGCTATTTTAATAACCTTTTTAATTTCGTTATTTATTTTGTTGTAGTTATTCTTATTATCTTTAGCCTTTCTTCTGTCTTCCATCATACATAGAATCTCCTCTGTCATCAATTCTTTTTTCTTCGTTCTTTCAGGTCTTAAGTATTTCTCTGATATTTCTTGACTTACTTTGTGTATCTTTTCTAGTTCTAACTCTGTGCTATCTATTTCTGTATGAACCCACGTTTCTTCTTTTAGGCGTATTTGTACCTTTTCTTTTTCTCTTTCTCTAAGTTTCATTTTGTCGACAAGTGGATTGTGATCCGATTTTATGTCGGATCCCGGGTACGTTTTTACAGATGTTATAGAGTTTCTAAATCGTTTGTTGACAAGGATATAGTCTATTTGATTTCTTAGGTACTGTGTGATGTGGAGTATCCTGAGGAGATTTCCACGTATACAGTCGTCTTGGAGAAAGATCATAAAAAGTGTTTGTGACTACGAGCTGTTCTTCAGTTGCAAATTCAATCAAACGGTCTCCACGTTCGTTACGTTCTCCTAGCCCAAAGGAACAAGATGATACTAAGTACAAAATGCGAAAACCAGTAATCAAAGGCCAAAGAAATCAAGAAAACTTGTCTTGGTACAAAAAAACTGTTTGCATGAGTAGTCCAATTAGTTGTTAGACACAGACTAATGGGTTCTACATTTAAAATTTTTCAGAAGTTCGAGTGATGAATAGAATTAACCTGGGTTTTTAATTAAATACAAATTCATCATTGAGTGAAATTTCCACTGATTGAACGAGAAAGTGAGTTTTTCTTGTTTCTTCTCTAGAACTCTGCCTCTGATTAACCAAATTCTAACTTAATAGTTGTAAGAAGGACATAAAACAAGCAATCAATACAATAAAATTTCGTTTTTTACCGTGAGAACATTTTTGATAATAAAAAACTTTTAAAATCATCATTATACTGTCTTGTAATAAGGTAGAATTCCTAATTTTATAAAAAAAAATATAATGAAAAGCAATGAATATTTATCGTTCAGCATGTATATTAATAAGAGACCTAGAATGTTGAAGTGTGTAGGCGTTAAATGTTAACGGTACTACCAACGATGGTACTTGAGTATATGAAGCTTGGTCAAGGTCGGTATATCTGACCTTGCCTCAGTCTGTTAACCTACTCTCCAACTGCTGGTCTTTCTTATTATTAAAATCGTAAAAAACTAAAAAAAAAAGGTATAAAAGTAGGTATCTGATCAAAATGTTAAAAGTAGGAAAAAGTAAATTTTTTTTCAAATGAAGAGATGCACAAAATCTACGAGTAAGTACCTACACGTACTGATTTAAATTTTACAGTTTAAATTCAAAAAATTTAATTTTAGGATATACCTTAGAAAGTTATTCTAACAATAATAATACTGTTAGACGAGCGGAACACCCCGCAAAAACGCTTATTTCTCGAGATACTGACCAGGGAGAGGTGAATGGCCAATTTTAGTCATACTGTGTGGTTTTGATGATTTGATGATTTAAACGAAAATGAGGTTTATTTTCAATTTCATGTGGGGGAACATTGTCAAAATCGCAATTTTGCCCCAAAAATAAAAAAAAATCACGTTTTTTGCGTTTACCTCGCTACAACTCTGTTCCATTTTAATATTTTTTTCTGAAATTTTTACAGTATATAGCTCTAACATTTCTGGAGATACCGATACCTGTTTCAAGCTTTTATTCTTAATCTGATAAAGGTTATGAATTTTTTAAAGGAAAAGGTGCGGATTTGTGCATTGCGAAGTTTAATCGCAAAAGTTGAGTGACGAAGTTTAAAATTTGGCTTCTTAATCACGTTTATGTTAAAATAGAGAGTACAAAGAAGTTTTCTGGTAAGTTTTAGATGAAAATGTTTTATAGAAAAAAAAATATTGCTACTTTTAATGTCGACATTAGAAATCCCCAATATAACGCTTAATTTTCGAGATACTGACCATGGGTGGTGAATGGCTAATTTTGGTCTTAGATTATGTTTTTCACCCTGATGAAAACGAAAATGAAATTTATTTTAAATTATAGGTGGGGAAATATTGTCAAAATTGCAATTGTACCCTAAAAATAAAAAAAGATGAAATCACGTTTTTTTGCGTTTAGCTCGCTACAACTCTGGTCCGTTTTAATATTTTTTTCTAAAGTTTGTACACTATATATCGCTCACTTTTTTGAAGACAATGGTTTCTGCTTTAAGCTTTTGTCTTATTCTAGTAAAAGTTATGAATCTTTTAAAGTACAAGGTGCAGATTCGTAAATTGCAAAGTTTAATCGCAAAATTTGACTTACAAAATTTGAAATACAGATTTTAAACTGAATTCTTTTTAAAACATGAGTACAAAGAAGTTTTCTGGAAAGTTTTGGATCAAAATGTTTTATAGAAAACAAATGGTGCAACTTTTAACATCGACGTTATAAATCTCCAAAATAACGCTAATTTTTCGGGATAGGTACCTATCATTGGTGGTGAATGGTTAATTTTGGTCTTACTTTATGTTTTTAATGGTGCTGAAAACGAAAATCAAGTTTAAGCAATTTTGCCCCAAAAATAAAAAAAATAAACCACGATTTTCTTAAAATTAAAAGTTGCACAAAATTTTTTTTTATAACACATCTAGATCTAAAACTCCCCATAAAACTTCTTTGAACTTTATGGTTTAACAAACGTAATCAAAGAGATAAATTTTAAATTTTGTCACATAATTTTTGCGATTTAACTTTGCAATTAACGAATCTGATTCCTTTGATTTTTAAAAATTCATAACTTTTACAAAAAAAAAAAAAGACTGAAAGACTACAGTTGCCTTCATAGTCTTCACAAAGGTGAGAAATATCTGCTGTAGAAAATTTAGAAAAAAATATTAAAATGGAACAAAGTTGTAGCGAGTTAAACGTAAAAATGCAAGACTTCTTTTTATTTTAATTTTTAGGTTAAAATTGCGATTTTGACACTGTTCGCTCACATAAAATTCAAAATAAACCTCTTGTTCATTGTCAGCACCATCTAAAACATAAAATAAGACCAAAATTAGCCATTCAGCGCCCATGGTCAGTATCTCGAAAAATAAGCGTTATTTTGGGGATGTATAACGTCTATATTAAAAGTTGCGCCATTTTTGTTCTATAAAACATTTGAAACTAAAACTTTTCAGAAAACTTCTTTGTACTCTATGTTTTAACATAAATGTGATTAATAAGATAAATTTCAAATTTTGACACTCAACTTTTGCGATTAAACTTTGCAATTAACGAATCTGCACCGTGTACTTTAAAAAATTCATAACTTTTACTAGGATAAGACTAAAAGCTTAAAACAGATACCATTGTTTTCAAAAAAGTGAGCAACATATAGTGTACAAACCTTAGAGAAAAATATTAAAATCGACCAGAGTTGTAGCGAGTTAAACGCAAAGAAAACGTGATTTCATTTTTTTTATTTTTAGGGTAAAATTGCGATTTTGACAATATTCCCCCACCTAAAATTTAAAATAAATTTCATTTTCGTTTTCATCAGGGTCAAAAACATAATCTAAGACCAAAATTAGCCATTCACCACCCATGGTCAATATCTCGAAAACTAAGCGTTATTTTGGGGATGTATAACGTCTATATTAAAAGTTGCGCCATTTTTGTTCTATAAAACATTTGAAACTAAAACTTTTCAGAAAACTTCTTTGTACTCTATGTTTTAACATAAATGTGATTAATAAGATAAATTTCAAATTTTGACACTCAACTTTTGCGATTAAACTTTGCAATTAACGAATCTGTACCGTGTACTTTAAAAAATTCATAACTTTTACTAGGATAAGACTAAAAGCTTAAAACAGATACCATTGTTTTCAAAAAAGTGAGCAACATATAGTGTACAAACTTTAAAGAAAAATATTAAAATCGACCAGAGTTGTAGCGAGTTAAACGCAAAAAAAACGTGATTTCATTTTTTTTATTTTTAGGGTAAAATTGCGATTTTGACAATATTCCCCCACCTAAAATTTAAAATAAATTTCATTTTCGTTTTCAGCATCGTCAAAAACATAATCTAAGACCAAAATTAGCCATTCACCACCCATGGTCAGTATCTCGAAAAATAACCGTTAGGTATATTGGGGATTTCTAATGTCGATAATAAAAGTTGCACTATTTGTTTTTTCTATAAAACATTTTGATATAAAATTTTCTAGCAAACTTCTTTGTACTCTCTATTTTAACATAAACGTGATTAAAAGGACAAATTTTAAATTTCGTCACTCAACTTTTGCGATTAAACTTTGCAATGCGCAAATCCGCACCTTTTCCTTTGAAAAATTCACAACCTTTATCAGAATAAGAATTAAAGCTTGAAGCAGATACTGTTGTCTTCAGAAATGTTAGAGCTATAATATATTGTAAAAATTTTAGAAAAAAATATTAAAATGGAACAGAGTTGTAGCGAGGTAAACGCAAAAAAAACGTGATTTTATTTTTTTTATTTTTGGGGCAAAATTGCGATTTTGACAATGTTCCCCACATGAAATTCAAAATAAATCTCATTCTCGTTTTCAGCACCGTCAAAAACATACAGTATGTCTAAAATTGGTCATTCACCTCTCCGTGGTCAGTACCTGGTCATTTTGGGGTTGCCTGCCGCTCGCCTATGTTAGTTTTCCCATAGATGTAGTACCTAACTACAGTTTATTCACATAAGCTACGCAGATGTCATAGAGCGATAGAGCGAATAACCTGGATGAAGTGGAATTGGGCGGGCCATATAGCCAGAATGAAGGACGGGAGGTGGACCCTGGACCAAAAAATTACAGAGTGGAGACCACGAGCAGACAGAAGAAGTAGAGGTAGACCACCTACGCGATGGACAGATGACAGTCAAAAAAGTTGCTGGGAATTGGTTGCAGGAAGCCCAAGACGGACAGAACTGGAAGAAATTAGGGGAGGCCTATGTTCAATTTTGGATGCAGAAGGCTGAATGATGCAGGAGATGTAAACATTAGTTGATAGCGATGTAGTCATCAGCAACATAGAGATGGCTATTTCGTTCAGTTTTTGAATATTTTTGGATAACGGTTACTTGTATAATTTGTAACGTTGCAAACGTCACATCTTTGGTATTTTATTTTTAAATAATTATTTTACCTTATTTTCTTTAATATTTCATTAATAATTATCTTCTTCTATTTGGTTTACCCATTTCCTACCCTATTTACATTGTATCATCTCTTGTGTTCCATGTTCGTTATTTCAAATTTCGGTCCAAGGTTCGTTGTCATGTCATTTTAATGACAGTGACAACCCCCATATCTCATTCTCAAAATGGAGGGGTAATGTTTTAAAAGGCAGAGCAGCTTCAAAAATAAATAATTTCTATTTCAACAAATCTTCCTCTTGGGGTGAGTTACATATAGTTTTTTTTAATAATTTCTTACAGTCATTATATTCCATCCATTCCATTCCTTCTTATAACATTTTTTATATCTAACCTTCAAATGTTCTATCATGTGTTTGGTTTTTATATTTTTTTTTCATCTATTAATATGCACGTGTGAATCAAATTTTAACTATTCTCCTCATCTTAATTTCATTTAAGTAATTTGTTTTTGTCATCTGCTACTCTTTTTGATTATATCTTGAAGAATGGTAGACTGGCACACTTTGGTTATTAACTTCTTGATCGTTGATATGTGTTTTACTCTTCTAGTTTTTGGAAAGAGATCAACCTTTTCCTCTTCGGGAACCTAAGCCTCACATCACCGGTGATGCACACTTGAAGGCGAAGACAATGACATCCGGACTGCAACGACCACCATCTCTAGCTGCAGGGGCCTAGGGCCGAAGATCCGCCCAGGCCTACAAGAAGTCTACAGCAGTACCATACGACATCAAGAAGATACCATCAGCTACCAAAAGCCATAAGTATAATCCAGAATTGTTAGTTTTTGGCAAGAATTTGAATACATTTGTTAATGCAATTTACTAAGTCATTTTATTTATTATATCTTTATGAACAATAAACATGATTGGTTAAAATATATTGTTTTGTTTGCTACCATTCTAAATTTTCAGAGTTCATATCTAAGGTTAGGACAAGACGAACACACACCTGAGTGACTGAGCTAAGCTAAGGGTGTAACGATGGCTATCTTAGTTGGTTGAAGTAATATTTTCGAATATTGTTTCAATTAGCTGGGGCAGTCCATCGCTTACTCGTTACAAATTGCGTCAATTTTTCATTAATTTAATTAATAGGATTATTTTTTCACTATCTATATATTCAGTGTTTAAAATAATTTATACACTATAAAATAAAAACTAATATTCGATAAAAGAGAAAAAGTGATAAAGTGATTTCAATAATATCCAGTTACTATGGAACGAGCAGATACAATTTGAACATCTTTGACAACTAAAATCGTTGTTTACATGCACTGCATCTCTTATTGAAATTTAGTACATATACTCGTAGATATAGAACTCGGGGGAAATAAATGAAGCCGATTTTTTAAAGTTTAGTGCGTGTGTTGTCCGTTAGGTAAAATAAGTACGGGGACAAAAATGTATTTTTTTAATTTCAATTGTTTCCCATGATATTTAAATGGATTTTTGTGATATTGTCTTCTTCTTTAACCCGGGAGCAGTCGCGCTCACTTCTGTCACGTAATCAGTCGCGCGATGAGAAAAAATCTAACAATACGAATTTAAATTCGAATTTAAAACCAATTTCTATTTTATAATATTTTATTTATTTGTTGTGTTAAAAATATATATTTCTAACAATTTTAAAGCTAATTGATTCTCACCAAAGCCATAATTCCACAAAAAAAAATAAAAATAATAAAAAAATAGTTATTTTCCTAACTAGTGCGTAAAGTGATACTTTCACACACGAGACTGCCGTTGACTTGGGGCAAGCAGTCGAGTGCGGGGAAGACACTTTCCGCGTGAGTTAGGAACAATATTTTTTCTAGGGCCGTACATTTGGAAAAAGCCACAAAAAATTGAGTTATATCAATTTTTATTTAGAACTGAAAATACACAAATTAATTCTTTAACAAGGATGTCAAAACCAAACTTTCAATATAATGGGTTACCACGACGACGATATTGGTTTCCATGACGACGATTCAAAACCATTGTAATTGTCTACTAATCTGACTTTTAAATATTATGTCAAAATAATTTTATTTCATCGAATTATCGCGCTAATTTCATTAAAACATGAACACAATAAGATAAATTTGAAATAAATTAGTAAATAATATCTAAATATTAGTTTATTGCATGTATTATAATATATTATAATGCCATATTACAAGGTATTTTACTTTCTTGCACGACGAAATGCGTGCGTGAAAGTGGCTCTTTTAGCACGGCCGTAGAAAAATTATTTTGACATAATATTTAAAAGTCAGATCAGTAGACAATTAGGTACAATGGTTTTGAATCGTCGTCATGGAAACCAATATCGTCGTCGTGGTAACCCATTATATTGAAAGTTTGGTTTTGACAACCTTGCCAAAGAATTTTTTTTTATTTAGCTAATGCCTCGACAACTAATGGCCATTGGCATGGTAGGTACGGTAATTTTGAACAGTTAGGTACCTAGTGTCATGTGTAGTGTGTGTGTTGAGTAAGTGTCTTGTTACTTTGGCCAAAGAATTATTTTGTGTGTTTTCACTTCTAAATAAAAATTTATATAACTCTATTTTTTGTGGCTTTTTTCCAAACGTACGTCCCTAGAAAAAATATTGTTCCTAACTCATGCGGAAAGTGTCTTCCCCGCACTCGACTGCTTGCCCGAACTCCGCTATCGCGTCGTTCCGGTCAACGGCAGTCTCGTGTGTGAAAGTATCACTTTCCACACTAGTTAGGAAAATAATGATTTTTTTAAATTCCCACGTATTACTACAATCTTCCGTTAGATAGATCTTCCGTTAAATATTATTATTCCCTCACTTTGAGATAGTAATGCTTCTTCAAAAACGGCTTCACTATATACATTAAAAAGTAATGTAGACACAATACATCCCTGCCTAACTCCTCTACAATTTGTGGACTGGGTTCGTTATCTATTACAATTTGTGCTCATTGATTCCAGTAAAGGTTTGTTATTATTCGTAAGTACCTTTTGTCTGTTTTTTGTTTTTAGAATTTGGAATAATTTTTCCTGTCTTACTTTGTCAAATGATTTCTCAAAATCAACGTAACAAACATGCACATCCACATTCAGATCCATGCATCTTTGAGCTGAACGCATTAAAAGCAAATAACGCCTCTCTGGTTCCTAGTCCGTTTCTGAACCCAAACTGACTATCATCTATTCCTTCTTCCAGTTTTTTTTTATTTATACGGTGTGATATTTTATAAAAATATAATTGTATGAAAGTGGTTCGATAATGCAGTGCATTGGGTTTTACTACTAGAACTTCCAAGGCATATAAACTCTGCTTACCATCTTCTGAAAGAATTCTGAAAGTATCATCTAAATCTAGGATCAGCAATCAGCAATGACAACAAAATAGAGAAGTTGAAACGCAAATAACGGCAGCAAACGGATATTTATTTTTAATGTAACATCTAATGAAGTGAAAACTTCATTCTCCAGTCAGAGAGTATCTACAGAAAATAATAGAGAATACTTTTCGTATTGTTAAATTCTTCACTTGGTACTCCACCTATAGTCTTTTTTATAGTTTGACGTGTATTTTCTATTTGACTCTCCTGTGAAGACTGTTTTTTTGGATTTGTATTAATACTTTTTCTTTATTATCTTTTTTCGAATTATTTTAATATTGTACTTTCTGTTGTTAGTTTTTTGTCTGAGATTGCCATGTTGCTAATAAACACTAATTTAAATTTAAAACTTTTAAACGTTAGTTAATATAAATTAGAGTAGGTATAATTTTTTAAATTATACTTATTAAGTAGGTACTTTTCATCCAACTCTAATTTTGATTTTAAATTTTTAACCTCCTGTATCTTAAACATCATCCCTTAAGGTATCCGTGTTCCTGTATCAACCCTCATTAATCAGCAATCATTGGAGTAGTACGTTATCAGTCAAATACAAAAACACACTCTAAGTATTGAATCCGAGTGTTAAGAATTTTATTCATGAAATTGGATGATGATTATATAAAACAGAATGATTAATGAATAAATCATGACGAAATCAGCTCCGTTTCTTGATCAAGGTGAAAGTTCCGGAAAGTAAAGAACAAGAACCTTGCGTTGTCTCGTACAAAAAACACAACATAGTACTTCTAATAATTGCATTTCTTAGTAGTTATACCAGGTATTGTTACTTGATGGTTAAAATACACTATTTTACATGATTTCTCATTTTGGAAAATGATAAATGGGTGACATACAATCTACTTTATATACAGGGTGAGTCATGAGGAAGTGTATATGTTATAGTCAAAGCCCGAATTTCAGGCACTCCTAGGTTTGACTAGGCAATCCTCAGGACTGACTGACGGTCTTAGTCAAAGCCCGAAATAAATTAGAGTTTCGGCCTTTGACTAGTCAAACCTAGGAGAGACTAAGTTGGTCAGGCAAAGGTCGAAATTTAATTTTATGAAATCGGGGTTTGACTAGTCAAACCCCAATCAGCTATTAAAGTGTTGTAATTTGTTAGATTAGGTTTAATAAAACGTCATTTTTTAAATTTAATGTTTATTATTTTTATATTGTCGTAATTAAAAGAAAAAAATTTGTGTTTATTCTCACATGTTGAGGTATTATGGTATTTAGAGTTGCACAATACGTTAGACCTTTTACACTTACATAATTTTGAAGTTTCTTATTGCAGTAGCATTTATAAAGCCTTGTCCTCCAAATTTAGAATATTTTGTAATAATTTTTTTAGAGACAGCTTAACATCAGGAACATCTTCGAAATTAAGAAAATTCTCTTTGCATTCTCTTATTTGATTTCTTAAAAAAATAGTGTTTATTGTTCCAGGTTTCGTACCAACTCTATATAAACCGTCAATTGCTTTATCTTATATGATACCCAAAATATTTCGAGCATCTCTTTTGGCTCTATCAAAGCTGGGGATAGGCATTGTTACAGTTTTTCCGATCGAATCGGAGGAAATTTTTTTCCACTTAATGGTTTCATAGAATTAGCCTGGGCATGAAGACCTTAAATCACCTTTCCTTTATTTATTTTAATATCTTCTATCTGTGTACAATGGATGTATGTAACTTATCTTTAAAAACCTTCATAGTATGCACCAAGTGTGCTGTTTATTTGAGCTGTTAATATTGGGAGATAGGAAACTTTGTGTTGTACATTTCCTACTCTGAATCTGTCAAAATGCGTCTAAGTTGAGCGAACGGAGTTTGATTATTATTTACACGTAATTTGGTTTGGCATAATATAAAGTATATGAGTTTTATTTTAGCACAAACAGATGGAATGGGAATGTCATCGTCAACTGTGAAAAGAGATATTGCCATCGGAGAAAAAACCAAGGATCACCATAATATTAACGAAGCCGCTGGACCGTCGTCACCAGGAGAGGAAGAAAATTCTCAAACAATTTAGATTACTTCTTCATATGTGGTCTCTGACGCACATACATATTGTGTGCTCTGACAGTACACTTGGTGCATACTATAAAGGTTTTGAAAGAAAAGTTACATGAATGCGATGTGCACAGACAGAAAAGATTAAAATAAATAAAGGAAAAGCGATTAAAGGTCTTCATGCCCAGGCTAATGCTATGAAACAATTAAGTGAAAAAAATTTTCTCCAATTTTGATCGGAAAAACTGTAACAAGACCTATCCCCTGCTTTGATAGAGCAAAATATGATGCTCCAAATATTTTGGGTATTATACAAGATAAAACAATTGATGGTTTATATAGAGTTACGTCTCTAAGAGAAATTAGTACAAAATCTACAAAATATTCTAAACTTGGAGGACAAGGCTTTATAAAATGCTACTGCAATAAGAAATGCTCTTCAAAATTATGTAAGTGTAAAAGGTCTAACGTATTGTGCAACTATAAATAACATAATGCTTCAACATGTGAGAATAAACACTAATTTTTTTACTTTAGTTACGACAATATAAAAATATTAAACATTAAAATTAAAAAATGACGTTTTATTAAACCTAATCTAACAAATTACGACATTTTAATAGCTGATCGGGGTTTGACTAGTCAAACCCTGATTTCATAAAATTAAATTTCGACCTTTGCCTGACCAACTTAGTCTCTCCTAGGTTTGACTAGTCAAAGGCCGAAATTGTAATTTATTTCGGGCTTTGACTAAGACCGTCAGTCAGTCCTGAGGATTGCCTAGTCAAACCTAGGAGTGCCTGAAATTCGGGCTTTGACTATAGCATATATACTCCTATCTCGTGTGGAGGCCCCTCGGGAGAATAACAAATGACCATTGAAAGTGTCTGCTCCCATTGTTTAATAACGGGGTACTAATGGGATACTAACGGTGTATGGGGCGAATTATGAATTTTGACTGAAATGTCTATTTGTTATAACTTTTGAAAGGTAAGTTCATGTGCCTCAAATTTTGGTCAAACGTCAAACTACTATCACCTAGCCAAGTGATTTATTCAAACTGGAAAAAAATCAGGGCTGATTTTAAAAAAATTAATTCGTTTTGTTCATAGAAAAAAATTTAATTCTTCAATAAGAATTTTACAAAATAGTAGAATTTTTCAATAAGGCATTTAAAATTGTATATTATTTTTTTTCCTTGCAAAATTCTTTATTTCAAAAATATTTAATACTTAAAAATCATGAAAATGTGACTATGAACTCAAAGTTTAATAAAATGAACCATAGATGTAAAAAATGTAACTTTTCCTGCAAAAATTAAATTTTTTTAAACAAGCGTTTAATTTATATGTATGTATTAATACTATTACAGCCCCTGCTATACATTTTAAGTAATACAACCCTTTTAGCCAATTTGCTGAATTGCAAAAGGCACAAAAGTTGTTTTGAATAATACTAAAATATCTCCCTGTATAACATGTGTTTATTGATTCATCTGTAGTGTCTTTTTATTGAATTCTCAGAATTTTGCTTCAAAAGAAAAAATATTGAATTCTTAGAATCTTGTTTCAAAAATAAAAAAATATATAGTCTAATTTCATTTAAATTAACGAAAAGACAATTACATAGAACAGAACATAATAATAAACGAATCTTAATAGATATTTTAATTTTTTAAGAAAATTAAATAATAAACAAGAATTGTATACAATTACATAAAATAACTTAAAAAAAACAAATAAAACGAAAAGGACGTAACGGCAACCAAAAGTACAAATTTTAATTTATATTAATTTTCGAAATAAATGAAATAATCAATTATTATATTATATTATAACAGTACTACAGTACATTTAAAACCAATGAAAACCCATCAAAATAGTGTAATAAACACAAATAAATAATAACGATGGCGAGTAAAAAGACAAATTATGTACCCAACAACGAAAATATCAAATTATATATCAAAACCTGCTCACTTAAATTTTAACATTAATAAATGGTGATGGTGATGATGTAGTGATAAAACTACGGCAACATTTTTCTTAATAAAAAAAATAAAAATATTACAAGGAATAATTCCTAATTTCCTAAATACGAGTACTTATAAATTAAATAGGTAGTTGTTCAAAAAAATTTATTTTTGCAGACAAAGAAGTCACATTTTTAAATCTATAGTTCAGTTTGCTAAACTTTTCATTCATAGTCTTTGATTTTTTAAATAGATTGTACAAAAAATATAGAAGAAGATATAGATGACACCCAGTTTGGATTCAGAGGAGGACTAGGAACAAAAGAGGCTCTGTTCGCTTTTAACGTTCTCGCACAAAGACGACTAAATATGAACCAGGATCTCTATGTCTGCTTTAAAGATTATCTAAAGGCTTTGATAGAGTACGACATCATAAACTCGTAGAACTTTTAAAAGAAAAGAATGTGGACAGTCGAAATATACGAGTTATTGTCAATATTTACTGGAACCAAGAAGCAAAGGTTAAAATCAGAAACGGAAACCATAGAAATCAAAAAAGGTGTTAGACAAGGTTGCGTGTTATCTCCATTGTTATTCGACCTGTACAGCAATGCTATTTTTAAGGAAGCAATATCAGAGGAAGAACAGGGTATATCAATAAACGGAAAAATCTTGAACAACATAATATTCGCAGACGACACCGCTATTTTTGCAGACAGTCTAGAAGCACTGCAACGATTAGTAAATAGATTACATCAAGTCAGTATAAAAAATATGGACTACAAATGAACGTTAAGAAAACCAAGTTCATGACTATTTCTAAGCAATACACAGTAGGAAGGCTAGATATCGAGGGAAAACAACTAGAAAGAGTAAATAACTACAAATATCTGGGAACCTGGGTAACAGAAAATAACGACCAAGGTAGAGAAATCAGGACATGCATCGAAATTACAAGAAAAGCATTTATAAAAATGAAAAAAAAAATGTTTGTTAATCGAGACCTTCCTCTGGACCTTAGAATAAGAGCCTTTAAGGTGCTACGTGTTCTTGACTTGGTTGTATAGAATGGAAAGCTGGACACTGAAAGTAGACAACATAAAAAAGTTGGAAGCATTTGAGATGTGGTGCTATAGAAGGATTTTGAAAATAGCATGGATCCGATTTACGAACGCAGAAGTGTTAAGAAGGCTACAAAAGGTTTGCGAGGTGATAAAGAACATCAAAACAAGAAAGCTGGAATATTTAGGCCACATTACTACAGGTGTGGAATATGAGACATTAAGGCTCATAATGCAGGGTAAAATTAGTGGAAAAAGATCCATAGGTAGAAGAAGAATTTCCTGGCTGAGAAGCTTAAGAGAGTGGTATAGTTGCAGCTCAGTTGATCTTTTCAGAGCAGCCGCCAATAAGGTACGGATAGCTGTGATGATAGCCAACCTCCGATAGGAGAAGGAACTGCAGAAGAAGAATCTGACTGAAATAATTTATTTTTCTTTATTGTTTTTTTCAAGATTTTGAAAACAAAACGGAGAATATTAACAGTTTATATAAAAACACGTGCCCTTTATACTTTGTGAACTACGCATACAATATAGAAACCGTAGCGGCGAAAAAACCCTTTTTCACAGGGCCGGCGATCAGTGGCGTAGCTGAAGATTGGGGCTCCCTGCGACAATTTTTGTGGGCCCCCGTATTATAAACATTTACTAAAATATGAGTAAATGATAATATTTGGCCTTTCTTTAATAAGTGTTCATCGGTTAGTGTTAATAGATTTTTTGGGAATAGACATGAAAACCTATTATACCTTCATGTCTCTTAATCCGACAAACTTAAACCTATTAGTAAGTTGTTGCAATATTATATCTAAATTTACATTGAAAACATTACCTTCCAAAACTTTTTTTGCTACAAGTTATATTTTAGTCTCAGCTGAGCTCATCGTAAATTTTTTTATACGTTTTTCCGTTTATTTTTAAATTCCGGTATAATCCCCACTATTCTGCTATTCCTGCTGCTTCTGCTAAAATTTCGGATAACGAATTTCTCATTTCTCGAAGATTATCACGAGTTTTTTCAAAAAGTTGAAAAACCGTTAGCTCTGCTGTTTCAGATTGTAAAAGTTATGATGTTAGTTGAATAAAGTATTTTAGATTGAATAGTAATGTTAACGGCAAATTCAAAATTATTCATATGCTCTAATAATGCATTAGCTTCTAATTTTTTATTGTTTTTTGATAGCAATAAAATTTTTGTTAAAGATATAATTACTTGTCGGAAAGCTCGACACAAAGCCATAACAACATCATGTCTGGATGACCACCGCGTTTCACATAACCTTTTTAAATGTTGGCAAACGCGATGAATCCAAAGTGATAATAAACTGCTCGTCAAAAGTTAGGGATATAGAAAATTCTGCTGAATTTTTATAGTAGATTTTTTCGCTAATTTTTTTTATTATTTTAGACTTTTTTTTAGTATTTACACAGTTATGCAAAGGTTTACTCAAACTTTTTTTTGTACTTATACCGGGTGGAAGAAAAGAAATGTTTTTCTTATGTTAAGTTTGAGACGCCCTGTAGGGAGGACTAGGTACAAATGCGAGTATACAGAGAGAGTCTGTAAAGTGGAATAAATTCAATATCTCAAATACTAATTGTTTTTTTGGAAAATGCTCAGACCCGTCGATTAGTATTTCAAATTGTCCTTTTTGACATTCAATAATAATGTATACAGGGTGTCCCAATTTAGAGATATGACGTCATCGTCGATTTTCTTAAATGGCAACACTGTCATTTTGATAGCTAATTTGATAGGGTTTGTAAAGTTATACATAACTGCAAAATATCAAATTTTTATTCTCTACCATTTACAAGATAATAGAAAATAACAAAGTTATATCTGTAATTTGGAATATATTCAATAATTAAAATACTAACTGTTTTTTTGAAAAATGGTCAGACCCGTCGATTAGTATATCAAATTGTCCTTTTTGACATATAATAATAATGTATACAGGTTGTCCCAATTTAGAGATATGACGTTATCGTTGATTTTCTTAAATGGCAACACTGTCATTTTGATAGCTATTTTGATAGGGTGTGTAAAGTTATACACAACTGCAAAATTTCAAATTTGTATTCTCTACCATTTAGATGATAATAAAAAATAACAAAGTTATGAAAAAGAAGTAATCAACTAATAATTGAATTTAATTATTTCAATAAATTAAGCAAAAACTCATAATGTTGCCCTCAATTATTGTCAAATTGTCAATGGGCAACGTTATGAGCATTTGCTTAATTGAAATAAATAAATTCAATTATTATTTGATTACTTCTTGTTCTTCATAACTTTGTTATTTTTTATTATCTTGTAAATGGTAGGGAATAAAATTTTGAAATTTTTCAGATGTGTATAACTTTACACACGCTATCAAAATAGCTATCAAAATGATAGTGTTGCCATTTAAGAAAATCAACGATGACGTCATATCTCTAAATTGGGACACCCTGTATACATTATTATATGTCAAAAATGACAATTTGATATACTAATCGACGGGTCTGAGCATTTTTCAAAAAAACAGTTAGTATTTTAATTATTGAATATATTCCAAATTACAGATATAACTTTGTTATTTTCTATTATCTTGTAAATGGTAGAGAATAAAAATTTGATATTTTGCAGTTATGTATAACTTTACAAACCCTATCAAATTAGCTATCAAAATGACAGTGTTGCCATTTAAGAAAATCGACGATGACGTCATATCTCTAAATTGGGACACCCTGTATACATTTTTATTGAATGTCAAAAAGGACAATTTGAAATACTAATCGACGGGTCTGAGCATTTTCCAAAAAAACAATTAGTATTTGAGATATTGAATTTATTCCACTTTACAGACTCTCTCTGTATATCGAAATCGTATTGTAGTCTTATGTTTTGTGAACATTTTGTTTTTGGATGTCCCTGATATCTTTAGAAATAAAAAAATAGACGGTTTTGTAATTTAACATGTGTTTTAACGGAAACAAAAGTTTGAGACACCTTGTAGGGAGAAAAAGGCACAAAGGTGAGTATACCTCGATATTTTGTTGTAGTCTCATATTTTGTGAATATTTTATTTTTTTAATTTCTCTGATATCTTTAATAACAAAGAAAGTAGACGATATTACTCTTTAATATGTGTTTTAACTGACGACATGCGTCACATCACACATGTGAAACATAGAAAAACATATTAAAGAGTAATACCGTCTAGTTTCTTTGTTATTAAAGATATCAGAGAAATTTAAAAAATAAAATATTCAAAAAATATGAGACTACAACATAATATCGGGGTATACTCACCTTTGTGCCTTTTTCTCCCTACAAGGTGTCTCAAACTTTTGTTTCGGTTAAAACACATGTTAAATTACAAAACCGTCTATTTTTTTTTGTTCCTAAAGATATCAGGGACATTCAAACAACATCATGTTCACAAAACATAAGACTACAATATCATTCTGATGTATACTCACATTTGTACCTCGTTCTCCCTATAGGGTGTCTCAAACTTAACACAAGAAGAACATATTTTTTCTTCCACCCGGTATAAGTACAAAAAATAAGTTTGAGTAAACCTTTGCACAACTCTGTAAATACTAAAGAAAAGGCTAAAATAAAAAAAATAGCGGAATCCGTCTGTTCGCGAAAACATGAACTATGAAAATCAGCATAATTTTCTATATCCCTAACTTTTGACGAGCAGTTTAGTAGATACATAGTACATCCCATCTTTTAATACTTGCACTAAAAAAACATATAATCTCTTAATTATGTCGAAAATAAAACCAACTTCTCTACACCAGCAAATGCATCATTCAACACTAAATAGGTTCAGATTATGGAATGCACATGAACATAGAAAGCTGTTTTTTCAATGTCAGTTATGCGCGTTTGTACGCCTGAATATACCTACACCACTCATAACGCTTGCCCCATCATACTCCTTTCCTCTGCAGTTGTGTACGGAAAGGTGCTTTGATTGTATAGATTTTAAAATTTCATTTACATGACCTTCTGCATTTTGGTCTAATAAGCGAATAAATCCCAAAAAACTTTCAACACCTTCTGCTTTGGAAGGTAATTTATTTTCATCGCAAGTTATTTTTACATAACGGAAAATAAAACTAAGCTGATCGTGTTTTGAAATATCTTGAGTGGCATAAAGAATTATTGAATAAAAACAAATTTTTTAAATTAAATGAATCAATTTGTTTTCAGTTTCTTGAGCCAGAAAATTTATAACTACGTTTTGTATTTGGGGGCTCAAGTAATTTGTTTTAAGTTATTGTTTTTATCGATTAATTAAGCTAAGACAGGATCATATTTAGCTAGTAAAAGAACCACCGACAAGAAATTACATTTTTGGGATTCACTTTCATCTAAACTACCAACATGTCCACGAAACGCTAAATTGCACCCGGAAAGAGTAAGAGTTACGTCAATTACCCGCTTCATTACTTTCTTCCAAGTTCCCTATTTTGATGCTTATTAGAAAAATGTTTTGTTCACCAATTTAAAGAAAGTAGAAGTATTAAGCTTAAAGGCTTAAAAGGGCCCCTCCTGACGTCGGGGCCCCCCGCCTTGCGGGCCTGTCAGCTACGCCACTGCCGGCGATAGCGGACTTGCAAAGGATGTACTACAGTCGACTGCCCCTGCTTGAGCGGCGCCAAAATGAGCTTTTTGCTGCTGGTGCATACAAAATACTAATTTAAAAAAACACGTAAGGACGTCTATGCTAGTTTTGCAGGCGGGCACCTTATACCCTATCACTGGGACTGCTTTTCCCCTTCCAAAAAGTGCACAAAGTCGCTAAAGAAGTTTACACGTCAAAAATTTTATAATATTTTGGACCAAACCTCGTATATACATCAGTTAGTTGTCGTTATTCTCTTCAGTTCTTGGTTGTCTGAAATATAGGTCAGTAATGTTAATGTCTGCTCGATGAACTTGAATCGTGCTTAAACCGTTGAACCGAATCGAAGATATAGGTACCACTACGAACGTTCATAATAATGGTTAAACTTCCTGCAGCGTAGCAGGACTGTACAAGGTGACACGAATTTATTGAACTGTGAAATTTTAATAATTATATTATATTGATTTGTTGTTTTTGCTTTACAGACGAGGAAATAAAACAATAAACATACCAAATTTTTGCAGTTGATTGAATTTAATTGAAACTTTTTGCATTCGATTCGAAAGAGCCTTAGGAAACTTTGTGGACAAGAATGATGATGACGAAATGAAAATGGCATTATTGAACAAAGAAAATGCATTTTCCAAAGGAATTTCCAAGTGACGAAAAATGTTAAATTTGTCATTCGGAAATAATTGAAGGGAATGAGTTCAATATCATTACTGAACACGAATATCACGATGGCGATGATATCCGAGTTTTACTAACTTTCGATACAAAATCAGTGCAAACTAATTACTCATTACTAGAAGGTTTTTGGGGTCGCTGTTCACGAATGATGGATGAAGGTGATCGTCTCCAATGCATATCCAGGAGACGAGAAAGCCTGTTCTGGTTACCAGGTGCGTCGGAGAGCATCGCCGTCATACTACAAAACCCCTGATTAACGACTTTGCACATTGATTTTTGTATTTAATTTTCACAAAACTCCAGGAGGCTATGCCCGTCCTGGTACCCGGTAACCAGGTGCGTCGGAGACCATTGCCGACACGATATTAGTGTTTAGCGATCCCAAAAATCATCGAGTAACGAGTTTACACTGACTTTTTTATCAAATTTGCACAAAACTCAATGAGACGAGGCACGATCTGAGGACCAGGTGTCTCGGAGACTCGAAGACTATCGCCGTCGACCTTAACGAGTTTGCGAGACTTTGTATCAAATTTCCATAAAACTCCGGGAGACGAAGCTCATCCTGTGCACCGGGTGCCTCGAAGACCATCGTCGAAATGATATAGTCTAAGAGCTAGTGAACCCTCCGACTAACGGTCTTCCTGTAAGGCTAGAAATTTGTATAGTGATAATTCATAGCACACCAAGGCTAAAAACCATGACCTGGCAGGCATCAGCCCTGCACGTGTATCTATCAGGTGAATCTAAAAGTGCAAATTTAGGGGGTAAAATAAACTTTCTCCTGTAAAATTTAAATTTAAGTATGTGTTTGAGTAAGTCATTTAGAAGAAATGTGTAAAATGACAGGCGATTCTGAAGAGCATAAGACCTTGCCAGGCGAGGGGAAAGATTAGGGGTTTTTTCCTAAAATTATCTTTTGTGCATCGAACAAAGTTTTTTTAGGCTTTTTGAATCATTCCAAACAGAAAAGGTCTTTGGTGACTCTTCTCTTAGGTTAATAGTTTTTGTTATATAAGTGATTAAAAATTTTGAAAATTGGGAAATCGGCCATTTTTAACCCTAAATCGGACATTTAACTAAAAATTTCAATGTTGTCAAGGTAGGTAGATATTCTTTAAACATTGATTGATGAAATCCCGAAGAGTTTTTTGCAATACAGTATCGAAAACCCCTTTGTTTTTTAATTGCTAATCAAGCGGGTACGACACTGTAGTATAAATGAGGACGTTTGAGTTTGCATAAATTCATTATCTCGAGAATTGGCAAATTTGAAGAGAAATCCTCAGACAGGTCGATTTTTATTTTTAAATTAGGACTTTTTGGCATATATATAATACTAGTAACATCATCTATCTGGGCGTGATGACGTAATCGATGATTTTTTTAAATGAGAGTAGGGGTTGTGTGATTGCTCATTTGAAAGGTTATTAAATTCTCTATTCAGTAATATAAACCTTAACATAATTATTTATACTGGGTGTACAAACAATTTTTTCTTCTTTTTGTCTAAATTAATTTAGCAAAAATTTTTTTTGTACACCCTGTATAAATAATTATGTTAATGTCTATATTACTGAATAGAAAATTAAATAACCTTTTAAATAAGCTATCACACAACCCCTACTCTCATACGTCATGACGCCCAGACGGATGACGTCACTATTATTATATATATGCCAAAAAGTCCTAATTTAAGAATAAAAATCGACTTGTCTGAGGATCTTTCTTTAAATTTGCCCTTTCTCGAGATAATGAATTTATGCAAACTCAAACGTCCTCACTTATACTACAGTGTCGCGCCTGCTTGATTAGCAATTAAAAAGCAAAGGGGTTTTCGATATTGTATTGCAAAAAACTCTTCGGGATTTCATCAATCAATTTTTTACCCAGAATGACCCAAATTATCTTTAAAAAAATAATTTTTTAATAAATAAAAATTTATTTAATAAATTTAATTTTTTAATAATAAAAAAAATAATTTTTGTGAATTTGTTTAAAAAAATTGTTTAAACAATTTTTTGACCAATGTACCATCTGGAACCCTGTGGATTTGTTATAAGCAGTGCCGGATTAACCATTAGGCGGAGGCCGCCTAGGGCCCGGGCACTTGATGGGGCCCGCATCCCACACAAATGCATTAATTAATATTTAACTGTTTAAGCAGTTATTTAAAAAAAATTTAAAACGTTAAAAAAATCAAATAGAGCTAACTAAGACAAAAAAAAAGAAAATGGTTAATGTATGATTTCCAATCAAACTTAGTTTTTTGCTTTGTCTTCTGTCAAATATCAGAAAAATACAACCGACTTCAAGACAAATTAAGCAGTTATCTTCAAAGGCATTTTTATATTCCATGTTCTAATCATTCCCTCAATTTGGTAATCAATTTTGCAAGCAAATTTTGATAAAAGCTGGTAATTATTTTGGTATGGTACGTTTTTTTTTCAATTTCTACCCACCGATAGGCCTTATAGTCCATTCACTTACGGTAAAATATTGCAAAACCTCCGGATTTTAAAGAACCTTTGAAATTAAAACAAGATCTTGGATTGACATGAAATTTGGTATAAGCATAGCTAACATGTCAAATAAAAAAGTGATATTGTGCCAATGTGTGTTTTTGCTCTACGGTTGAGTCCACCCCTTCTCGGGGGTGTAAAAATATACCGTCAAAATACGTCCGGAAGTGGATAAACTGACTAATTCTAAGCAACTTTTGTTCAATAGAGTTTTTTCATCAAGTCAATACATTTCGAGTTATTTGCAAGTGAATATCTTCATTTTTCAACAAAAAATAACACGTTTTTAGACGGTTTTTCGCAAATAACTCTAAAAGTAAGTATTTTATCGAAAAAATATTCTTAGCAAAAATATAGCTTTTAAAAAATTGAAAAAATGGTGTATGTGTGCAGTCTGTAGACCCAGCAGTAGATGCAGAGTTGTAGCTAATGAAAAGTAGGTTCTTATTCGTCAAATTCCAAATCGAATATTTCAACGTGAAATAAACAAAAAATGAAGCACTTTTCATGGAAAGCTCATCATAACTTGTATAAATGTTTTAAAAAAGCATTATTCTTGTTTTTTAAAAAAATTTCTATCATAAAAAATAAGCAAGATACGCTCAGAATAAAGTTGATCCCATTTTTTGGGTAAAAAAGCTGGTGAAAATAACCCCCTAATTAGCATCCCAAATGAAATTAATCCTTACCGCTTCACAAGCTACTTTACTTATGTATTGTTTATATGCTCTGTAAGTTTTATCGGTATAAAGTGCTTATTTATAAAAGGGCTTGAACAAGTCACTAATTACGAGTGTATGCAATTTTTTTTATTTGGCTTAATGCCTCGACAACTGATGGCCATTGGTATGGTACAGTGGATTTTTCCAATCAGGTACCTAGTGTAGTGGGTAGTGTGTGTGTTGAATAAATGTCTTGTTACTTAGTAAAGTCGTCATTGTTTTTGCAAAGAGACGCTAATTGTATCCGAACGTCTGCGGTCCCTCCAGTGAGTACCTACCGATCCCACAAGGATAGAAACTATTTTCATTTATTAATTTTTAATAAATGAAAAATTCTCTACCCAGGGTATTAAAATTTTGAACAGTCATATCTTAACCAATTTTTATCTTTCAAAAAAGCAAAAATCTGACATATTCAGAAAATCAAAACCTATATTTTTTACTCTTTAAGATTTTTAGTACCACTAATTAAGTTATTTTGATAAAAAAGACATTTTTTTCAAAATTTCAAAAAATTTGTTTTACTTTATATCCCAATGTTTTGAAATATAAGCACTGTGAACCGATGAAACTTACAGATCATATAAATATAATATACTTATAAGTTTTTTCAAGATTTTCATAAATTTTCAAGATTTTTGTGCTAAAAAAGAGGAATCAACATTATTTTAAGCTTTACTTGCCTAATTTTGATACTTGAAACTTGTTTAAAAAGAAACAAAAATAAAACTTTTTTAACACTTTAAAAAAGTTGTGAGAATTTTTCACCGAAAAATGCTTCATTTTTCGGTAATTTACGTTGTATTTGATTTGGAATTTGACGAATAAGAATCTACTTTTCATTAGCTCCAGTTCTGCTTATACTGGGTCTACGTACTTTATACATACACCATTTTTTTTTAAATTTTGTACACGCTATATTTTTTCTAAAAATATTTTTTCGATAAAATACTTAATTTTGGAGTTATTTGCGAAAAACCGTCTAAAAAGGTGTTTTTTTTTGTTGAAAAATGAACATATTCATTCGCAAATAACTCAAAAAGTACTGATTTAGTGAAAAAACTCGATAGAACAAAAGTTACTTAGAATGAATCAGTTATTCATTATTTTGAATGTATGTTTTTTCACCCCCGAAGGGGTGGCACTCATACTGAGGGCAAAATCACATATCGACACAATATCCCTTTTTTTCTTTGGCATATTAGCTATGGAATATTAATGAGAAGTTGTTGCGAAATGTAAAAAAAAGAAAAATGATCTTTTTTACATTGTCGTAATTTATTTTTGGAGTAACTACTTCCCAAAACAACATAAATATCTGTAAATTTGTTTTAAGTAAATGGTCGATATAAAGGGGCTTACTTCTTATGGCCGCCTATGGCCCCATGATGCCTTAAACCGTCACTGGTTATAAGGACCTCTTTTTGAGTAAGTTTGTACAAAAATATCTAATCGAAATAATTTCGCTAACGGGGGCGATGATACAGCCTGGACTATAGCGCTAATTGTTATTATTTAAAAATAACAGGTTAACTTTGATTACCTTACTTTCAATAATTTTTAATCGAGTTATTAAGCCTTGAAAATGGCTATTTTCGCATTTTACAAATTTTAAATCGCGCATAACTCGACAACAATCAATTTTAGAGAAAAATGAGAAGAGACCTTTTTTGCTCAGAATGACCCAAATTATCTAAAAAAATTTGTTCGAAATGAAAACATTTTTTTTGTGAATTTGTTTAAAAAATTGTTTAAACAATTTTTCGACCACGACACTGCCCTGTGGATGTGTTATATGGAAATCTTTTGAGTAAGTTTGTGAAAAAAAATCGAATCAGAATAATTTCGCTAACGGGGGCGACGATACAGCCCGTCTAAAGTATCGTTACTTTAATCGATCGCTACGAGATGACACGTTTTAAAGAATTTTTATGAGTAATCAAACAAATCATTAGGTATGTTATAAAACCGGTCTCCACTCAGTATTTTTTCAATGTGTTTATCATTTACACCTCGTACAAAAGTCTGCATGAATTATGTAACAGACGAACTGAATTCTACAGATTCGGGCAGTCGAGACATATTTTAGAACAACCATTATGTGTGCCAATGGAACAAATAGAGTAGCGGTACTTTGTTTATAATATACCAAAATATTTTAATAAGATAAGTTTGGACTTGTACCTGTTTAGCAATGGAATTTTGATTATTAATAGCTGGATTAGCCTAATCTACTATTACATATTCAACTCTCAGTGCGAAAACGAGCGATTCTTAATCTTTGAGGCCTATGTAATCAAAACCTGCTAGATCCATGTTTTAAAATTTTTCAGGAGACTAAAAAAACATTAAAAATGTAAATTTTCCAAAAAGTATCCAACATTTCTCAATCAAAGGGGCATCAATAAATGTCATAAAATGGCACACTAATTTGGTATAGAGGCATTTTTCTGCATGCCCCTTACATCTTCAGAAGGACCCCGCAACACTCCTTATGGAAAAGTGGTACCAGTCAAATTAAACGAAAGTTTGGTCAATGATACTTCTCGATGTGTAGATTAAAAAAGTCCATGGGACCTGGGTCTGAATAACTACTATTCTCGAGCTACAGCCTTCTGAAGTTATTGGATTCGAGTGCTCGGTTTACGTTAAGTGCACTAATTCACGGTCAAGTGAACGAAAATATTTATTATTGGAAAAAGACAGACTCATTTTCTTCATGCATACTTGCGTCTTGTATACCAATTCGTGGTCAAAAATAGATGCATCGTATTTTAGTCTTCAGAAAACCTCCGAAAAGTCCTCAGAAAACTAAAGAAGTGCAATATAAAATCTGCTACTAGAGCGATATAAGAATTATCATGTTTTCATGAATGTTTCATAGTTATGCAATACCACAAAAGCTGCAGTTCCGCCTTATCTTTAGAATATTACTGAATAGTGGCGGATCTAGGGGGAATGGGGAATTTTTTCCCGTAACACGGTCTAGGACTAAATAAAAAGTTGTCGAAACATAAAAAATACATTAGCTGACATGAAACTTGTCCTGCATATCAGATATAGTGTGTGTGTGTGGTTGGGATATTGACTGCGAAACCTAAGGCTTCATTCGCCTAATCATATTTACCTTCTGATTCTTATAACAAAAAATAAAATTTATTAACATTTTATATCAATAATATTAATGTTTTTAAACAATATCAGTATGGTAAAAAATTCTACATTCTACAATTGGCAAACTTGCAAATCACATAATATTAATGTTCGTACACAGTTTTCTAATACTATCCAGTTCCATATCTAGTTCCGAATCCAGTGGTTATATTTCTCCCGTATTGTCCAGTGTCGCTCCCAGTGATTGAATTTTTTTTTTGGTTTTTTTTTGAAATATTTTTTTATTATTTTATTATTATATTTTTTTTATTGTGCTCATAATTCTTTTTTTTTATTTATTGATTTTTTGGTCTTTTTGTCTCATTTTTTTTTATTTTTTTTTTATTTTTTTAACCAATATTTTTTTTGTATTAAAATGATTTTTTCTTTTATTTTTTGTTTACTTTTTTTTTCTATCTTTTCCAATTATGTACAATTTTGGTATACATTTTATTTATAAACTAATACTTCAAATTCTTATATTTAAACTGCTTATGTGTTGATAATATAACAACTTATAAACTTCTAAATTGTTAGACACTATTAATTCATAAAGATTGATTGGTTTTACTAAAAATTTCATTTTCATAATTAATTCCATAAACATATTGATCTTCGTTCTATTTTTATTACAGATTAATATCATATGTTCTAGTGTGCTATATTCTCCACATTCGCAGTTTGGGGAATTTACGATTTTTAATTTAAATAAGTGTGAACGTGCTAGTGAATGATTAAATCTGATTCTACAAATAATTCTAATTACATCTTTTTTTACAATGCCATTAGAGAACCATGGTTTAGTAGGAATTTTCGGCTGAATACTTTTATAAAAAAGTCCTTTGGTGGAATGACTATATATATCCATCCATTCCTGCCTAATTATATTTTTTGGAAATAGTATATAGGTCTTCTGGAATGAACGAATATTTCACAAAATTATCAGAATCTAATGCTTCCTTGGCGAGCATGTCTACTTTTTCATTATGGATAATCCCACAGTGAGCTTTAACCCAAACAAACTTAACTATTTTTCCTTCTTCGTGCAAGTTTTTAAAATTAACTAAAATATTTAGTAAGAGATAATTAATATTACAATTAGTTGATATGTTTTTAAGTTTATCTAAAATACTTTTACAATCTGATATTATTAAAAAATTTTGCTTACTAAATAAGCTATTTTTTATATATTTTAAGGCTTCTAACATACCGATTTGCTCAGCTGAATAACTTGAAAATTCACTCGGAAGTTTTTTTGCCTCGAAATAGTTTTCTATAGGGTCCCAAAATGCACAAGACGTTTTATCGTCTTTTTTAGATGCGTCTGTAAATACGATATGATGATTTTTAAAATAATTTTCTATGTCTGAATTAAACATCATATTTCTCAACGACTTCGGATACATGGAATAATCTCTTAGAAATCGTATTTCTAACTCATGCACATCAGTTAAGTTTGTTTGGTATATTGGTAACATTTCGTTTCTATACATTGTGTCTTTATATTCTAAACAGTCTTTATATGATTCACATAAAATAAGTGATTCCTTTTTCTTCCAGTACTTATTAGTCAAATCCATTATAAATAGGTTGTGAAGTTTACTAACTAGGCTACTATTTTTAGATAAAATTTTCCACAAAAATTTATTACAGAGATATTTTCTTCTTAACTGTAAAGGCATTTCGCAGCATTCCACGTAAAGATTTGAAACTGGTGTACTTTTAAAGGCTCCAATGGACAATCTTAGGCATTTATTTACTAAATTATCTATCTTTTTTAAGTTACTGGAGGCTGCTTGGGAGTATAGAAAGCTTCCGTAATCAAGAATTGATCTAATAAATGATCTATATAATAACAGGGACATTTCTGGATCGGCTCCCCAGCTGTAAGAACTTACAGCCCTTAATATATTTAGTCCTTTTTCGGCTTTTTTTAATATTCTTTCTATGTGTTCTTTCCAGAGTAATTTTCTATCAATAGTTACTCCTAGGTATGTTACGTGAGAAGTAACGGGAAAGCTATGCTCTTGTAGTACAATCTGGTTGGGAACTGCGCGTTTTCGTGTGAATATACATGATTTTTGATTTTTTTAGTGAAATATTTAAGCCTTTCTCATGACACCATTCGTTAAATTGAAGAAAAAATTGGTTTAAAGAACTATAACCAGATTCCAGATCACAATTATCAATGTAAATGCATATATCGTCCGCATACTCCAGTATCTTAATGTCCCTAAATTCGTCTGACAGCCTTTCTAGGTCAAAAGTGTAGATTGTGTATAATAGAGGACTTAAAACGCTGCCCTGAGGTAATCCCAGACTTGTTGTTCTTGTATCTAAAATTTCCTCGTTTACTTTAAAGTTAATTATTCGATTCCGGTATAATTTTATTATTTTTGTAGAGAATTCATAACTAAATCCAATTCGTGTCATTTGTCGATGTAGAATTTCAAGATTTACTTTATTGTAGGCTGCCTCTATATCCATAAATACCGCTATAGTGGAACGATTTAAAGAGAACGAAATATTAATGTCAGCCACTAAATGAGTAATATTTTCTATTGTGGAATGATCTTTTCTAAACCCAAACTGATATTTTGGTAGCTTGAGGTTGGATTCTAGCCAATATTCCATTCTTGTTTTGATCATTCGCTCGAATGTTTTTAGAACACAGGAAGCCAGTGATATACCTCTGTAGGATTCTGCTAAATTTGGATCTTTTTGTGGTTTCAACATTGGAATCATAATGTACTTCTTCCAATCTTCTGGATACTGCGTAGTTTCCCATATATTATTTATTATTTCCAACAAAGTAATTTTGCAGGACAATGGAAGGTTGTATAACATTACATAATGAATGTTGTCCATACCAGGAGCTGTATTTTTGTGTTTTTTAATACTGTTCTGCAACTCTTTTAGACTAAATTTCTTTAGTAGACTGCCCATTTCAATTGTATTGATGTTTTCTACTTGACGAGGATAAGCTTCTTCTTCTTCTGCAACCCATGGCGGCGTGACTTGGTTTATAAAAATTGTTGTCCACTCCCCTGCTACTACTTTACTGACTGGTTCTTTATAAATATTTTTTAACTTTCTAACCTCTGTCCATATTTGTGTTATTGGAGTATTTTTATTTATAGAAGTACAAAAATTCTTCCAAGATTCTTTTTTGCGCTTTTTTATTAGTCTTTTACATAGAGCCATTGCTCTTTGTAGGCAAATATAATTTACTGCATTTGAATTTTGTTTAAATCGCAAAAGAGCATCTTTTTGATTTTTCATTAATATGTCACATTCTTCATTCCACCAATGTTTATTAAATTTCGAATTGATCACTTTTTTCTTTTTGGGTATTGAATTGCCTGCAGCTTTGTTTACTTCTGCTATAAACTTGTCATATCCTTTTATATTATTTTGATTAATACCTTGTTCAATACTTTCAGAAAAAAGCGACCAATTTGCCTTGTTTAAATTCCATCTGTTTTTATTTGTGTTTATAATATCATTATCACTTTTAATTTCTATTAATATGGGAAAATGATTAAATCCTAAACTAGTTATTTTTGTTTGCCAATTGCACAATGTAGCCAAATCAGGAGATACAATAGAAATATGTATTGCCGATTTATTCTTTTGATTTAATGTAGGAACTTTAGATATAAGACAAGTAGTGAACATGCACTTGATCTCAATACGAAAAAAAAAAACAAAGTACCTGGTAGTCAGTAACCGCTAAATATGAATTACAATTGTCTATGGAAAAATCGGGTTTAAGTCATATTTGACTATCTGTACGTTAAGATTTTGCTGATTTCGGTTAGATGCATCATACGTCGTATTAACTAACGACCTATCACAATGCTTAACATTGGGTTGATATCTTGCAAAGCCTAAAAACCATAACACACCAGTTATATGAGCTTAAGTACCCACAGTTCTCGCACCAGATTAACAGGTACAGTAACCCGCTAATCGGTTCTTTTGCAGGCTCATCTTCATCAACCGTGTCTTCTTAGCCTTCTATCGTCCACGTTTGGACATAGGCCTCTCCCAACTCCTTACATCGGTCTCTATCCTGAGCAACATATTTCCAATTCGTTCCGGCTACTCTTTTAATATCATCAACCCATCTCATCTGTGGTCTTCCTCTCGGTCGTTTACTTTGGTAAGGTCTCCAATGTTGTATCGTGGCATTCCAACGTTGGTCTTTTTGTCTAACAGTGTGGCCTGCAAAGCTCCATTTAAGTTTGGCAACTTTTGTTGTTATGTCCTCGACTTTTGTTTTTGATCTTACCCAGTCGCTCCTCTTTTTATCTGACAGTCGTATACCTAACATTGCTCTTTCCATAGCTCTTTCTGTTGTAGCTAGTTTATTCATATTTGTCTTGGTTAGGGTCCAGGTTTGACACCCATATGTCATGATAGGAAGGATGCACTGGTTGAACACTTTGGTCCTCAAATATTGAGGTATTTTGCGGTTCTTAAGTATCCAACCAAGTTTTCCAAATCCTGCCCATGCTAGTATTGCTCTCCTATTAATTTCCGCACTTTGGTTTTCTTTGTCAAGTTTCAGGATTTGGCCTAGGTAGATATATTCCTGGACTTTTTCTATCTCACTGCCATTTATAGTTATGCGTCTGGGGTCATCTGTGTTTGTCATTATTTTTGTTTTCTTCATGTTCATTTTTAGACCGACGTATTGGGAGCTGCCTGCGAGTTCCTCTATCATAATTTGCAGTTCCTCGAATGAGCTCGCTATAATCACAATGTCATCAGCGAATCTGAGGTGATTTAGCTTCTTGCCATTAACGTTAATGCCATAGGTTGACCAATTTGTCGTTTTGAAGACGTCTTCTAGTGCTAGGTTGAAAAGCCATCAACCGTGTAGGAAAGAATATTTGGTGTTTTTAGCTTGCCGAAACCTAGAAAATATTCGAACCCTTATGAATCCTGGTTCATCCATATTCTCATCAAGTTGAAACTCTTCGTCATTGTATCTAATTATTTTATCTAGTATGTAAGACGGTGCCAGTTTAATTTGATATATCTCAATCGTAAGGTCTTTTAGGTATTTTAAGTCTAAAACAGGAAAGTTGGCAAAATCATGATTATGATGACTTTCCAATTGACCATTTCTTTTAATCAGATTATCAGTCTTAACTCTAGCTTGTACAACATTGGGAATTAATAACCTCTGTAATAATTGTTGAGCAGCTTCAGCTGTAGCACCTTCCATTGTACAATATTTTGTATTAAAAAGTTCATCATCACTGGCTCTTGAACCCCTGGTGGACCTCGGCCTGTTCAAGAATCAGCTTCCATTCATTCATATCCTTTGCCTTGGTTTTCCAATTTCGTACTCCCCTTCGACACCCTTAACTCGTCTTCCACCTGGTCCTTAAATCGTACTCTGGACCTACGTCTTTTCCTCACACCATCCGGTCTTTGGTTATAAATGTGTTTTGACGGCAGGATCTCGTTCATTCTCGTTAAATGAAGAACAATTTTTTCTTTAATTCTGGAGCATGTTACGTGTGGAATTACTCCATTCCCCCCTAGATTTGCCACTGTTCAATAGTATTCTAAAGATAAAGCGGAACGGCAGCTTTGCTGGTATTGCATAAATGTGACGCATTAATGAAAACATGATAATTCTTATATCGCTCTAGTAACACATTTTATATCTCACTTCTTTAGTTTTCTGAGGACTTTTCGGAGGCTTTCTGAAGACGAAAATACGATGCATCTATTTTTGACCATGAATTCATATACAATACGCAAGTATGCATGAAGAAAATGAACCTGTCTGATTCCAATAACAAATATTTTCGTTCAATTGACCGTGAATTAGTGCACTTAACGTAAGCCGAGCAATTGAATCCAATAACTTCAGAAGGCTGTAGCTCGAGAATAGTAGTTATTCAGACCCAGGTCCCCTGGACTTTTTTAATCTACACATCGAGAAGTATCATTGACCAAACTTTCGTTAAATTTGACCGGGACCACTTTTCCATAAGGAGTGTTGCGGGATCCTTTGTACTTTTAGTTTGGATTTAGCAGATTTTGATTCCAAGCCCACATAAAATTATCCAAATTCCTCATTTTCAACTGCTTTTAGTTTAGGAGCAATTAATGCTCTAAAAATGTTTATTAAACTTAAACCATTTTGATAGGAAAACATATAAAATATACAAGAAAAAAGGTATTTTATTGTTCATAAAAGTAATGGTCATAGCATGGTTTGATTCTAACATCAACATTCCACTGGTATTTTAAAAGGGATTTAGAAGGTTTTGAGCCAAAACCTTATGGCTGTATATTAAGATATCTTCTCTCTATCTTCGTGCCTTAATCTATCCATCTTTGGACATAGTCCTCCCCTTTTCTTTTCCACTGGTTTCTATCCAGCGCTGTGATCATCCATCTAGATCCCGCATGCTTTTTGAGGTCGTCGCTCCATCTCATCTGAGGCCTTCCTCTTCTTTTCTTATGTTCCCATGGTCGCCAGTAGATTATTTGCTTATTCCATCTTTCATATGCTTGTCGGATGGTGTGACCTGCAAATTTCCATTTGAGTTTTGCCACCTGTTCCTTAACGTCTTTCACTTTGGTTACTCCTCTGATCCCGACGTTTTTTTTGCGATCTTTAAGTTTTATATACAGCATCTGTATATTAATATACACTCACCGGCAGAGAAAACGGGCACCCCAAAAAATGGGTCATTTTTAATGTCTTGTATTTCCTAAACCTGATGTCCGATTTAAGTAATTTTTTTTAATATGTTAGAGCCTTATTATTTATCAATATCGCTGTAATAATATTGTTGCTAGACAGGTACATTGTCATTGTATACAGGGTGTACGAATCAAACTATGTTTTTTTCTCAAACTTTGGAACACCCTGTGGAATGTTCTAGCTTTTATAAAATACTAAAATTAAAACCCAACACTTAGACACTTTAACAACTACCCCTGTTTTTCGTCAATACAGGGTGTTTTTCAATAAGTACGGCAAGCTTTAAGGGGTAATTCTGCATGATAAAATAATGACAGTTTGCTTTATAAACTTATGCCCGCAAATACTTCGTTTCTGAGATAGGGGGTGTTGAAATTGTTCTTACAAACTGACGATTTATTTATTGCTCTAAAACAGTTTGTGATATGCAAATGAAATTTGGTAGATTTTAAGACCTAGTTATTGCGCATTTTTTGGCATACAATTGAGAATTTTATATTCACCATTGGCGTGCATACGGAATATATCTAAAATATTTATACCCGTATGCACGCCAATGGTGAATATAAAATTCTTAATTGTACGTCAAAAAATGCGCAATAACTACCTCTTAAAATCTACCAAATTTCATTTGCATATCACAAACCGTTTTAGAGAAATAAATAAATCGTCAGTTTGTAAGAACAATTTCAACACCCCCTATCTCGGAAACGAAGCATTTGCGGGCATACGTTTATAAAGCAAACTGTCATTATTTTATCATGCAGAATTACCCCTTAAAGTTTGCCGTACTTATTTAAAAACACCCTGTATTAACGAAAAACAGGGGTAGTTGTTAAAGTGCTTAACTTTTTTATTATCCAACATAAGCGAATGAATCAAAAAATATAATGTTAAAAAACCTGAGGCTATAGTTTGGTTATAATTTCAGCATTTTTTAAAAGCTAGAACATTCCACAGGGTGTTCCAAAGTTTGAGTTAAAAACACAGTTTGACTCGTACACCCTGTATACAATGACAATGTACCTGTCTAGCAACAATATTATTACAGCGATATTGATAAAGAATAAGGCTATAACATATTAAAAAAATTACTTAAATCGGACATCAGGTTTAGGAAATACAAGACATTAAAAATGACCCATTTTTTGGGGTGCCCGTTTTCTCTGCCGGTGAGTGTATATTATAATATATTTAGAAAAAAGATTAAATATACAAATCACAGATATTATTGCGAAATAAAAAACTTGCTTATTAGGATCTGATATTATTGATAGAATCGGCAAACGTTTTAATAGTACCTACGTTCTTTAAAGGCAAAATATTGCAAAACCTCTAAATTTTAAAGAACCGCTTGGATTGACATGAAATTTGGCATACGCATAGCTAACATGTAAAGAAAAAAAGTGATATTGTGCCGATGTGTGCTTTTGACCTAGGGGTGAGTTTCACAGTCTCACCCCCTTTTGGGGGTGAAAAATATATGTTCAAAATAAGTCCGGAAATGGATAAAATGATTAATTCTAAGCAACTTTTGTTCCATAAAGTTTTTTCACCAGGTTAATACTTTTCGAGTTATTTGCGAGTGAATATGTTAATTTTTCTACAAAAACAGAATAACCACAGATAATAATTTCAGACGGTTTTTCGCAAATATCTCAAAAAGTAAGTATTTGGTCGAAAAAAAATTCGTATCAAAAATATAGCACGCAAAAAATTGAAACACATGGTGTATATATTAGGTCACTATACCTAGTAGATGCAGAGTTACAGCTAATGAAAAATAGGTTCATATTCGTCAAATTCCAAATCGAATATTTTAACGTGCCATAACCAAAAAATCGAAGCACTTTTTTGGGGAAATCTCATTTTAACTTTTTTAAAGTGTTTAAGAAATGCTTATTTTTGTTTTTAAAAAAAAAAATTTTTAGCATCAAAAGTAAACAAGTTACGCTCAAAATAAAGTTCGTCCCTTTTCTTTGTAAGAAATCTGGAAAATCACCCCCTAATTAGCATTTCAAATGAACTTAATTGTTACCACTTTACAAGTTTTTTACTCGCGCATGTATTGATCATATGATCTGTAAGTTTCATCGGTTGAAAGTCCTTATTTTTGAAAGAGCTGTAGTTAAAAGGGCTTGAACGAGTCACTTATCACGAGTGTATGCAATTTTTGAAACACTGAATCTTAACCAATTTTTGTCTTACAGAAAAACAAAAAAATACAAAATATTCAGAAAAGTAAAGCCGACTTTTTTTATTGTTTAAGATTTTTGGTATCTCTAACAATTTTTAAGATATTTTGAAAAAAGCATTTTTTTCAAAATTAAAATTGTTAAAAATTTTACTTTAAAACCAAATTTTTTCAAAAATAAGCACTTTGAATCGATGAAACTTACAGATAATATAAACACAACATAAGTAAAGTAACTTGTGAAGCGGTAATGATTAATTTCATTTAAGTTGCTAATTGAGGGGTGATCTTCCTGATTTTTTTTGCCAAAACAAAAGTGACCAACGTTATTTTGAGCGTAACTTGCTTACATTTGATGCTAGAAATTTTTTTATAAAAACAGAAATAAAGCTTTTTTAAACACTTTAAAAAAGTTGTAATGTGTTTTCCCCAAGAATGCTTTATTATTTGGATCTTTCACATTAATTTATTCTATTTGGAATTTTTCGAATATAAACCTATTTTTCATTAGCTCTAACTCTGCTTTTGCTAAGTATAGAGACCTAATATATATACCGTTTTTTTCACTTTTGTATGAGCTATAATTTTGCCAAGAATATTTCTTTCGACAAAATGCTTACGTTTTGAGTTATTTGTGAAAAACCGTCTAGAAACGTGGTTATTTAGTTGAAAAACGAACATATTCACTTGCAAATAACTCGAAAAGTGTTGATTTGCTGAAAAAAGCTCTTTAGAACGAAAGCTGCTTAAAATTAGTCAGTTTATCCACTTCGGGACTTATCTTGGACCTATATTTTTTCACCCCCGAGATGGGGTGAAACTCACCCCCAGGGCAAAAGCACACATCGGCACCATATCACTTTTTTTCTTTGACATGTTAGCTATGCGTATGCCAAATTTCATGTCAATCCAAGCGGTTCTTTCAAATTTGCAGCAAAAACCGTGAAAGAATGTACTATAAGAAGTAGTTGGAACTAACAGTTATACGAAAGAAAATTGTATTAAGACATAATTTTCAACGTATACGGGACGAGCTCGGGGCGACACCATCTTCCACTTGGTGTTGTCTTTTCCTGCTAATAATAGCATTCTCCTGAGAGGATTGTTTTCATTCGATCTTTAAAGGTATAGTTTATCCATTTTAGCCTACCTATTTTCCTACACCTACTTCCATACTATACCATGTCCATGACTGGACGTTCGTTATCCAAATGGTTATCATAATTTCGTTCATCTCAGCTCTGAAGAGGAACAACGAAAATGGACCAAACCACTCACGCAGGTTCCCCTGCTTCCACATGATTTACTCTAAATAATAAGACGGAGAACTCCATGTCGTCCTGAGTGTCACATGCCATGAGTAATATACTCGTATTTTTCGGTTTTCACTATGTACTTCGAATTCTTTTTTTTTTTTTACTTTTGAATCACGCTAGGCCCATACCGGTTTCTTAATATTGTTCTGAAGCTATTTCTTTGTGGCATTTATGTAATTTATTATTCTAAGTGGGAAATAAGCCACAATTTATATTGAAAAATTATCTTATTAACGTTTCGACTTTCACTTCGGACGTCGTTGTCAAAATATTTTTTTAGCGTTGTAAAACCCTGTAAACGTAATAAACGTTGCCTTTATTTCTCACTCTGTCAACCCCGCTCATGCGCAGCAGCCTTCGATACACTCACATTTCGAAAGCTTTAAATTTATTTAATAGCGATTTAGTGAGCATCCAGCTTTCAACTCCATACAATGATATCGAGAAGGTGTAACATTTGACGAGTCTTATTTTCAGGTGATTGTTAATATTCCGTCCACAGAATACTTTTTTAATTCGGAAGAATACTGTTCTGACCTTTTCAATGCGGATTTTTATGTCTTTGCTCATATCCCAATATTATCATTTATAATTGAACCGAGATGTTCTCAGTTTTTTTATTTCTGTGCCATATGCTGTAATAATTATGTTATCATCTATCCGTGTTTTGCTGACTACCATATATTTAGTTTTTAAAATATTAAGATTTAAGCCATATTATTGGCATTCTACAGTAACACTGTCAATTAATAACTGTAGTTCTACGTCAGAATTAGCAATCAATACTGCATCCTCCGCATATCTCAGATCACTGATCTAAATTCAGTTGACCGTGATACCGACATCAATCCTGACAGGTGCCTCTTTCCATGTTCAAAGCCATGTTCGGAGTACAGATTAAAAGGTAGTGGTGGTACGATACACCCTGTCTAACCCCGCGCAGAATTTCAATTTATTTGGAAGTACCTAGACTCTAGACGAGTTCTGATATTGACTTGCTGGTAATATTAGAGATTTTCTATAATTCTTAAGTTTTTGTCGTCTATTCCTACTCATGTATTTATCTATATCTGTTTCCCATGCAGTGGCGGCCCGTGAGGTAGTGCCATAGAGCCATGGCACTACCTGACTAACAATGCAGAAGCATATTTTTTATTTTTAAAATCTTTTAATGCCTGTTAATTTTGTGTGTGTATTTCATTTTATCTCCATAAATTATATAAAATCTGGCAACTGTGCGCGTAGTACAATCGCTGCCACTTACAGCGGAGATTATTCGGCTGGAGAATCTTGAGCCAAAATTGGTACTGGCACGAATGAAAAGAGAAAAATTTTACGAGCATCCTATGTAAGTGACAGAGAAAGAGCTATATTGGACTATTTAGTATACCTTAAATGAGAATCTCGTGCCGGGCACGAGAAGGTATCTATTATTTAAGTTTCTTTAAGTGCTGGCTTGTCGCTTTTGTTATGTCTATTTTCTGTTAAAGTTTTTGTATTTATATTATTATTAAACTTTTAGTGCATCATGATCGTGGGTGTAGTATAAATAATATTTTGATTATTTCTTAAGTTTAATTTATTAATTGACAATGAATCAGATTAGTATCTTAAAAAACTCTTTTGGTGGTTTTTCTTTACAAATTTTATAAGGTTTTGTGGAGCTTTCGAGTTAGCTTAAAGAGGTCACGACGAAAAAAAATTCACAAAATAGAGGCATATTTAAGTAACTGGTCAATTTTAGCGCCGAATTAGACAACGACTTAAAGGTTCATAATATTTAAAGTTCCAGATCTTTCAAAGGTCTACCGTCTCCTGACATGTAGTTGCTTTTAATTTATTTATGTCGGAGAAGTTTTCTGCTTACAAGTGTCGGTTAGTTGAATCATTTTTTAATGAAACATGGAGACAATTTTAATTTTTAAACAAAACTCGGTTTAAAACTGAATTAGAAGTACTGTATTAGTGAGACGAATTAAAGTACTACCTCTGGGGCTGTTCCGCTATGAGTTTTATTAAATGTGGAAGGTTTAAAAAGCACATTGGACGAAACCATTAAACTTTTAAGCATTTTAATTACTATTCCTATATCAATATCTGAAACAGAACGCTGTTTTTCGATGTTAAAACGAATTAAAACATTAGTTAAAAATACAATGAAAGGTATGTTATCTGCAGAAAAGCATTTTGTAAATGGTATTGATAATTTTAATAATAAAGTCATTGAAAACTTTGCAACCAAAAAAAACAAGAAGTATGTATCGTAAACTTTAAAAGTGGTATTAACACAACTTTGTGCCTATGTGTAAATAATGAAATAGAGACTAAATCGTAAAACAAGCTAAGTAATATTGGCAGTAAGTAATGGTTGTAAGTTGAGAGTTTTTTATTGTTAATGAATTTACGGAACTGTTTTGATAAATTTTGAACAATTTCTTGGCACCTCAGATAAATATACATAAGATACATAAGGTAAAAGTATCAGCGCCTATTTTTTTTTTAATTTTTGTTTTATAACTTTTTTGACAATATCGTGAACCCGTCACTAAAAATTTTGGCGGCTGTCCGAATTCTGGCACTACCTTCTTAAAGTGGTACGAGCGACCACTCTTCCCATGTCTAACTTTATGAAATATTTTCTCAAAGTCTGTAAAGCACATATACGTACAAAGGATTTATTAACGTCTGTACACATTTTATCAAGTATTTGCACTCTGGATAGTGCCTCTCTTATTCCAAAATTATTACGGAATCCAAACTCCATTTCACTAATTTCTCCTTCAATTCTAGCATAACTTCTGGAGTAAATTATCCGAATAAAAATATTTTAAACGTGTTTCAAAAGAGTCATAAGACTTTTGGTTCTGTAGTAGGAGCACATTTTATCATTTTCTTTTTTTTTTGAAACATGAAAAATAGAGAGTTCAGCCAATCTGTTGGTATTTTCTCAGTTTTGTATACTTTATTTAAAAGGCTAAGAACTGATTTTCCCTTTATTTCCATTTTATGTATATCTGTTGGTATTTCATCTTTTTCCTGTAGATTTTTTTGTTTTTTTTTTGGCTATTTTTATCGCATTGTCTAATTATTCTTTTTTACTGTTTAGAAGCGTTGTAAAATACTTACAAGAAATATATAAAATATAAGTTAAAAAGTAAATCACATGTAATTAACTAGCATAGTTATTAGGTTCTATCATGAATTTAAATGACCATCATTGCTACATACTTACTGTTATAATTAGACCATGGTAAACTAGATCTAATATAAAGAATATGCGAATTATAACGGTAACCGAAGGAAGCGATCGTTTAATTTAAACATTTTTAATTAAACTAATACGTGGTTTGTTGGTTAAACATAATAAACACAAATATACAGATAAGCTAATAAAATAGACTACAGTGCTAGTCAAAAGTCCGTACCCCCCCCTCGTATCTTTTGAACGGTTATACCTATAATAGTGAAATTTGGACGGAGGAAATAAACGGACGTAAACTTCTTAACTAGTCATGACAGGTGACGTAATAGTGACAGATGACGTTACAGAGCCACTGTGACCGATAATTTTAAATGGGACCTTATGGCAAGTGATACCTCGTTTGAAAGGTATTCAAAATACCTATTCAGTCATACTAATTTTTTTGGGTTCAAGTTGATTTTGATTTTGGTGAATAAATTAAATAAATATAATATTGTAGTTTCGCATTTAATTAATAAAAATTCAAATGTCCGCCTATGGTTTTTTTGTGAAAAAATTTGAAGTTTTTCAATTCTCTAGTAGTTTTTACGTCAACGTCAACCTTTTTGACAAGTAATCATAGGCGGAATTTTGAATTTTTATTAATTAAATGTGAAACTACAATTTTATTTTTATTTCATTTATTCATCAAAATTAGTTTAAACTCAAACAAAATTAGTATGACTGAATAAGTATTTTCAATACCTTTCAAACGAGGTATCACTTGCCATAAGGTCCCATTTAAAATTATCTGTCATAGTGGCGCTGTAAAGTCATCTGTCACAATTACGTCACCTGTCATGACCAGTTAAGAAGCTTACATCCGCTAATTTCCTCCCTCCAAATTTCGCTATTATAGGTATAACCGTTCAAAAGATACGAGGGGGGGTACGGACTTTTGACTAGCACTGTATATTCGCCAAAAGCACTTATAAATAAGGAAAAGGTAGTTTCTGTTTTTATTTAATTCAGAGCTGGACTACCATCTCCAGATAGCTATTTCTGCATCTCATGCATCCTCGGTGGAGCTATGCAGTCACAACTCTAAACCAAATACCAAATATCAACAGCCTGCTGCACTATTCAAGGGAAATCACCGCGAAGCAATGATTCCATCTTTGAGACGCAAAACAGCGACATCTCCCGTAAAACGAGGAAGACGAAAAACCCTAGATACAGGGTTTACTACAATTAAAACAATTAAAATAACTGAAATAAAAATAATAAACAATATCATTATAAGAAATTGCTTTCTGGCTGCATCCCGTATCTCTGGCTTTTACAACATACAGAGAGGATCTAAATTATGGAATAAATTCATTTTCTCCAAAATGGACGACTTTTGAGAAAAATCCTAAAACAAATCGATTTTTATTTTTAAATTACAATTGTTTGGCATATATTTCATACTAGTGACGTAATCCATCTGAGCGTGATGACGTAATCAATGATTTTTATAAATGGGAATAGGGGTCGTGTGGCACCTCATTTGAACGGGTGCAATTCTCTATTCAGTAATATAAACGATAATATCATTATTTATACAGGGTGACCAAAAAAATAATTTTTGAATTATATTAATTAACGCAAAAAGAAGAATGTATGTAATTTATTTAACTCAAAATATATTGTACGGCTGTCAGTAAATAGAAAAAAATTTTTATTTCACAAATAAACATTTCTTTTCGCTTAAATTAAATCACAAACAGCCTCCACCTTACCTCTTGGCAGTTTGAACATTTAATTTAAGCGAAAAGCAATGTTTATTTGCCAAATAAATATTTTTTTCTATTTTCTGACGGCGATAGAATGTATTTTGAGTTAAATAAATTGGATATATTCTTCTTTTTTCGTCAATAAATTTAATTCAAAAATTATTATTTTGGCCACCCTGTATAAATAATGATATTACTGTTTATATTACTGTATAGAGAAGTGACCACCCTTTCAAATGAGGTGCCACACGACCCCTATTCCTATTTAAAAAAAATCATCGATTACGTCACCACGACCAGATGGATGACGTCACTAGTATGAAATATATGCCAAAAAATTGTACATAATTTGAAAATAAAAATCGACTTGTTTCGGGATTTTTCTCTAAAGTCGTCCATTTTAGAGAAAATGAATTTATTCCATAATTTAGATCGTCTCTGTATAAGCACAGAGACGACGAATATACAAGAAAGCAAATAAAAAGCACGGTCACGTATTAGCATTCTTTTCGTCTGGGAAAAGGGCCGAAAGAGTTTTTGGTACTCAAATCTGAGTAAAGATGAAAAAGGAAAAGGCACTTACAAATATTTATATAATTCTATCTATAGTAGATTTAATAAAGTATTACATATTTATTGACCAATATTGATAATATACCCACTTAACCCATTATATCCCACTGGACCCATATGGGGACAGCAAACAAAATATCAATGTGGCGCCTTCTATTGAGAAATAGCAAGAGTTCACTACTACAGAGTGTTAGTTTACATTGTTTTCTTCTTGACTTATAGCGCTGACGTTGACTAGTTCGCCCAATGCAACAATAGGTGCAACTTTGTAAGCAAGGTCACGCCTTTGTCTGGAAGAGCGGTACATGCTTTTACTACAAGACAAATAAATACAAAATTTCAGCTGTAAATACCCAAACGTATAGTTGTGAGTGTAAGTTATTGTGTTTTCATCAAGTTTGATTGAGTTTGCTGAAATTGTAGATTACATAAGTTAGGTAAGTTAGGTGTCCTCGTTTAGGGACAATGGGCGGATGCCGTCTATATAAAATACATGTGATATTTTTTACAATACCTATTTTTATTTCAGTTTGTTATGGAACCAGAACATTTAGCACCAATATCTCCGAAAAATTTTTATGGAAGGAATTATCGACATTTAGGTGCTGCTTTACAAGATGTTGTTACAGCAAATACTATTGAACATGAAGTAGACATTGTCATTACACCACCCGATGCCGACCCACAGACCGATGAAGAGGACTTGGACGAAAATGATTTAGAAGATATCGAAAATATATTTCTAAGTGACATAGTCGGTGAAATCGAGTTGCAGCATATAAACAGCAGTGATGAAGAAGAAAGTGAGGACGAAGACAGCTTGTCACTGTCTGAAAGATTGAACAACTTAAAATCACAACAGGCCAAAAGAATAAAGATAAGTCAAAAATGGACTAAAAATTTTGTTGATACTAATATGCCAACAACTTCCGGTTGGGTTGACCGTTGTGAAATTTTAAAAAATGAATTGGAAAACTGTAGTCCAGTTGAAGTATTTGAAAAGTTGTTTGATGAAGAAATTTTTGACTATTTGATGCATCAAACGAATTTGTATTCTTCACAAAAAAATAGACACGACTTCTTTGTTTCAAAAGCTGATCTGAAACTTTTTGTGGCAATTTTACTCCTGACAGGCTATCATAGACTACCAAGTGAACGTAATTATTGGAGTCTGGATGAAGATCTTGGAGTGCCTTTAGTCGCAAATACTATGTCAAGAAACCGATTCCAGAAAATAAAACGGTATATTCACTTAGTAGATAACGATAATCTGAATACCCACGACAAAATGGCTAAATTGCGGCCACTAATGTCACTTTTAAATCAAAGATTTCAACAGTGGGGCGTTTTACATGAAAACCTGTCAATCGACGAAGCCATGGTGAAGTTTTATGGTCGGCATTCCAGTAAACAATATATAAAGGGAAAACCAGTACGGTTTGGTTATAAAAACTGGATGCTGTGTAGTTCCACAGGATATTGTTATGCCTTTGATACTTATTGTGGTGCTAAAGGAAATCCTCAAGTTTACGATTTACCCTTAGGATCTCGGGTGGTTCTTGATCTTCTCAAAACTGTTGCAGTGCCCTCTGATCATGTAATTTTTTTCGACAACTATTTTAGTAGCCATGGTTTACTAAAAATGCTGAGAGATCAAGGTTATCGTGCCACTGGTACGATAAGAGAAAACCGAACTAAAAAATGCCCGATGACAAAAGTACAAATGTTCAAAAAGAAAGAGAGAGGTTCTTTTGAACACTATTATGATAGTAAGTCAGTGCTTCTTTTCATTAGGTGGCAAGACAATAACACTGTCTCAATTGTTACTAACTATGACAAACTGCAACCCATTAGTATGGTCAAGCGCTGGTCATCAATAGCCAAACAGAAAGTAGATGTAAAACAGCCACACATTTTCAGTACGTATAACAAATGCATGGGTGGAGTTGATTTACACGACCAGGCAGTAAGCAACTACAGGATTTCTATTAGAGGTAAAAAATGGTGGTGGGTGTTATTTACAAACATGATCAACATGACTGTTGTCAATGCCTGGAGACTCTTTCAATTAGCAAATGATGATCCAATCTCACTGTTAGAGTTTGAACGCATTATAGTGCGCACTTATTTAGCTTGTAATGAAAAATCGACAAAACCGAAAAACCAACCTGCTGCGCATTTGCCACCAACTGTACGAGGTCACGAGGGAGGTAATTTTCCAAAAAAATTAGATCAACAGCGACGGTGTACCCAGTGTCACAAAAAAGCTAGGTGGAGTTGCTCAAAATGCGCAGTGGCCCTTTGCATTGAAAGGGACTGTTTCAGAGTTTATCATTCTAAGATGTTTATTGAAAAAAATCTCATGTTATTTATTTTGCTGTAGGTACAGATTGATTTTTGTTTAGTTTTAACCATTATTGTATTTTACTTTGTACTTAAAATAATAAATATCATGTAATGTAAAATTTTCATTTTTAAAACACTTTATCCCATTGTCCCCATTTGGGGACATATATATATGTTGTATACCTTAAGTAATTAAGTATGACTTACATTTAATTTTTTGCTCAAAATAATACCTTTAATAGGATTCAGTAAAAAAAATTTATTTTTTTCAAAAAAATGTCTTGGGTTTTAATGGGTTAAAACCTGGTTCAGGCTAAGGGAGAACGGAGAACTACTAACACTAAATCGACCGACTTCAATTTTTGGCGGAGGATCAGTTATGCCATGGAGAGGAAGCTAAATTGACGCCTGGAGTCTTTATCGAGAATGATGGATGCGTTGACGGTGTATAGATATCTGACAGAGGTTTTAGTAGAGCATGTTCTACCATTTAGGTTATTCTTGAAGACTACTCAACATTTTTTGCATGATAATGCACGCACCCATTATAATCGGATAGTTACTAAGTATCTTGACGATAATCAAAACAATCGATTTCCAGATTTAAGTCCCTTTAAATACATTTGGAATTAGGTGGCGAGACCTTTACGAAGACATGTACCAGCCCCCAGAAATTCTAGAGAGCTTAGCGATATATTATAGGGCAGGAATGGGACAATTTTTCCATATTTAATCATCCAAAATCTGATCCAAAGCTGACTTGTCATTTTCAAAATGTTACCAGTGCCAGAGGACGAAATAATTGCTACTAAGATCAGGAAATAAGCCACAATAAAATTGAAAAAAAAAATGTCAAAATACAAAATACTACTGGTATAGTAAATATAGTAAATGATTATAGTACATTTGATTTTTTTATTTTTTTATTTTATATGAAAATTAATTTTATTAATATTAAATAAATTAAAATTATTTATTTATTAATATTTATTTATTTATATTGGTTTTAATATAGAATATAATAATCTTATCCTACTAACTTAAGAAATGTATTTAATAATTTTCTCAGTAGTATTTTGTATTTTGACAACGGCACCCGATTTGGGCGTCGAAACGTTAATAAAATTATTTTTTTCAATTTAATTATGGCTTATTTCCCATCTAAATAGTTAATTATAAAAATACCACAAGGAAATAGCTTCAGAACAACTGAGATCAGTCCATAAATTGGCTATTGTTTCAACGAAAAGTGCATAAATAGGTCTGGATCCCGCGTATGAAAAAAAAGTTGATTAATAGCGAGCTGAAAATTTGTTAATAGCTTAAGGGTGTCTAGTCGAATAAACTTTGATATGTGTGAACACTGGAACAGGGGCAGTTTGAATTGTGGAACAGGTTAAAAATTTGGAACGGTCACAGCACGAAAACGACACATTTATTTTGTCCGACAGAACAGACTTAAACTCTTCGAACAGAGATTAAACTCTCATGCAAAAATCAGACTGCTATTTATCACCAAATGGGCGTTTTAATGAGTGGAACATGTAGAATATGTCAAATGACAGGAATTATGACAGGTAATAAATAGCAGTCTGATTTTTTCATGAGAGTTTAATCTCTGTTCGGAGAGTTTAAGTCTGTTCTGTCGGACAAAATAAATGTGCCGTTTTCGTGCTGTGACCGTTCCAAATTTTTAACCTGTTCCACAGTTAAAACTACCCCTGTTTCAGTGTTCCCATATATCAAAGTTTATTCGACTAGACACCCTTAAGCTATTAAAAAATTTTCAGCTTGCTATTAATCAACTTTTTTTTCATACGCGGGATCCAGACCTAAAAGTAAAATTGTTCATTCTCATGCCTTTCAATAAAGTTTGATCAAAAAAAAAAATTGTAGGCAATCAGTCACTAAACTATGTTATGACCGAAAACAATTTGAAATAAAGTAAAATTTTTAAAATTTCTTCGAAATTCGAATTTGAAATGCATTACCAAGCACACAATCGAATTTTAGGCTCGGTAGTTTATTTAAATTAAAAAAACTTTATTTTATAATGTAACATGAGGGCTAAAAAGGTATCTTTTCATTACACCATGTGCTTACTTTTTTCGAACCAAACACAAAAAAATTGGACATAAATTATCAAAAAAAATGTCAGCAAGTATCTCTATAAAATCAATAAAATCTACAGGATATAATACATTACATAATTGAGAGAGCATTTTGTGTTTTATTTTGTATGTTATTTATAATTGACCAATCACATATCACTAATTACCAATGGAAGTTTTTATGCCATAGTTAATTTCATATCAAATCAAGTATTACAAAATAGCAAATTGCAAGTTGAATAAGTAGGTATACATAAAAATACTGACAAAACCTTTAAGTCTTATTTCGTTAAATTTGTAAAATGCTAAGTTTACAATTAACTATTTTGATTGCGAAATAAGCCACAATTAAATTGAAAAACTGAAATTTTATTAACGTTTCGTCGCCCAAATGTCGTTGTCAAAATAAAAAATATTACTAAATTAAACAGAAATGTTGTTACTTAGTAAAAAATTCTTCTGATAATTTATTTAATCTGACTCATTTATATCGGCAATTCAGACATATATTATACATTTTAAAGTAGAAGACTTTAAAATGATATTGCCAAAATTTATGAGTTGCGTTCCTGGGTCGACTTTACTGAAAGATAGTTTATTCGATTACATGAAATCAACCCCAACCCAAGAATATCTGCCACAAAAAAATCATATCATGTGATCTGTCTTTAAAAAGACAACAAAATGCAACGGTGACAGTAAAATTCTCGTTTTAGATATTCCATATTTCAAAGAAGCGGCTCTAATTATTATACTAAATGAAACCAATTGTATCGCAAATTCCTCGGTAGAATGCAGTAGGATGTGGTTACCCATACTAAAAGAGGAAGTCAATAAAAAGAAAATACCACGATTAGTAAGTAAATAACATATCGAGTTAGTACATATTTTATGTTTTAGTATTATTTATATCTATGAATAGATATAATAGTATTTTTATAATTAAAAATAACATATATCTATATATGTATATTAAAGTCAGAATTTGGTATTAGTTTTGAGAGTAAAATGTAAGACCAAATACTTACGATGTCGGGATAGTATCACGAGGTTTTTTCCTGGTTTTCCATCGTGATTTACTATGGAATCTCTAACACGAGAATTTTACTGTCACCATTGCATTTGGTTGTCTTTTTAAAAACAGATCACATGCTACGATTTTTTTGTGGCGGATATTCTTGGGTTGGGGTTGATTTCATGTAATCGAATGAACTATCTTTCAGTAAAGTCGTCCCAGGAACGCAACTCATAAATATTGGCAATATCATTTTAAAGGCTTCTACTTTAAAATGTATAATATATGTCTGAATTGCCGATATAAATGAGTCAGATTAAATAAATTATTAGAAGACTTTTTTACTAAGCAACAACATTTTTCTTTAATTTAGTCGTATTGTGTATTTTGACAACGACACCCGATATGGGCGTCGAAACGTTAATAAAATTATTTTTTTCAATTTAATTGTGGCTTATTTCCCATCTAAATAATTAATTATAAAAATGCCACAAGGAAATAGCTTCAGAACAATTAGTCGAGGAAATAAAGCTGGAAAAATGGCAAAACCTTGCAATTTTTTCGTCCAGCATCGATTTGTACAAAAATTTGGGATTAGGCTCATTTCACCCTCTAGTTCATTTTCTATATTGAGCCGTTGTACGCTTTTGGTTTTTTAAGGGTGAAAACTACCCCTAAAAAAACTACTTGTAAAAAATTATAAAACAACATTTTAAACTTTAATATTGTCAACATTTGATTCTTATTAGTTACATAATGATTGTTTTATACTTTAAGATATACTATCATAATATTTTAACCCTTAAAACCACCCTTGTTGGAGCTATATATAAAAACTTACTTATCCTAAAAGAATAATTTCGGTTGCATCGATATACATAAAAATTTGGGATTAGGATTATATCACACTGTACTTCATATTCTATAACATGCTCAAGGGCGTCGATTATCTTTAGGGGTGTAAACTACCCCTGATTGTCAAAAATTATATTAAAAACATTGTAAACTTTAATCTGGGTAAAATTTGGTTTTGATTGGCTAAAAATAATGATTGTTTTATGCTTTAGGATATAATATCAAAATATTTCAACCCCGTAAAAACCACCCTTAAGAACAATATAATTTTTATAAGTAGATAATTTAATAGATCTATACAGAAAAAAAAGTAGAATTATAGAATTACAAAAACATTTATTTACACCAAAATACGAATTTACAAATATGTAGAAGTACAAATACACATAGTTTTTAAGTCATCTTCTAGTATACGAACCAGTTCTGTGATATTATACATGCATTGAAAATGTTCCATAAGCGGACTATTCGAATATTTCGAAAAAAAAAACGCGTTTTATAAACATAGCTCCTTCATTTTTGGCGATAAAAAGTTTTTTCAAAAACGGTTTTGTAGGATTTTTGAAGAACTATAAGACTGTGTAAATTAAATTCCGTTAGATCCCTAACTTTTTAATTGGGGTGGGTTTAAAGGGCTCGAATTAGAGGGTGTTTGCTCGTAAATAGAGGTTTTAAACAGCTACATCTCGCGAAGTGTTCACTGTAATGAAAATTTATGCACAATATAATTTTAGTTATTAAAAAAGCTATAATTTAGTAGTCTATGATTTTTTTTGTATCTCCAGTATTTTCGGAGATATTTGAAAGTAAAACGTGAAAAATACGAAAGTGCAAAATATCAATTTTTCTTTAAACTCCAATTTTTCTAAAATTTGGCCTTTTAGATAGGTCAAACTTCTTGGGTGTATTGACAATATAAATATACAAGGAATTGCAAAAAGGTGAAGACCAATTTTTAATTAGGAGGGTAGTTAGGGGGTTATTTTCACTGATTTTTTCGTAGAGAAAAGCAGGTACCCACATTTTTTTATCATAAATTGCTCTATTTTTATGATATAAATTTTTTATTATTATTCTTTGAAAGGTTTAATTTTATACTTGAACATAGATAATTTAAGTTTTCCTAGAAAATGCAAAGTTTTCCCGTTATTTGGCTTTGAATATTTCAAATTATGCATTTGACGAGAAAAGCTAACCTTTAACATGCCGTATCTTGGTTTGTGTTGATCTTAAAGATATTATAGAAAAATAAAAAAAAAAGAAAAAAAGAAAAAAAGAGAAAACTTGAATATCTGGGGCATATAATGAGAGGTAGCAGATACAGGATGCTGCAGTTAATACTCAATGGAAAGATCGACGGAAAAAGAGGAATTGGTCGAAAGAAATATTCATGGCTCCGAAACCTTCGTCAATGGACTGGCTTATCAGCAGATCAATTGTTACATGCCGCACAAGATCGAGAACGATATCGGCAAATTGTTATGGAAGCTACCCACGCCTAAAAATTTGGGCACGGTACTTAAAGAAGAAGAAGATCTCGGTTTGTGTTGGTCTTAAAGATATTATAGAAAAATAATTTAGTTTGTCTTACTAAAGGATACAATTTTGTTATCTGCAGTTTTTTTGATTAAGTGCATATTTTTCGAGGTATTCTCAAAAAACCCTCTAAAAAGTCGATTTTTTCGACGAAAAACTGTTACTTTCAAGCGCGAATAACTCGAAAAATATTAGTTTTACGAAGAAAATGTAAAAAACATTTTTTTCTTAGAATTACTGTTTACATCGATTTACATGGTTAAAATGTAATAAAAAATTCCCACCCCTGAGATGGGGTGGCAACCACCCCCAATTTTTTAGCGTACAGCGGCATGATATAGAAAATTATCCTTGGACTATTTCCTACCTTCTGTGAAAATTTCAAGTAAATCCATGCTGGACGAAAAAATTGCGAGCCAAAATGCTTCATTTCCTCGACAGGATAATACAAGTAGTCTAGGTATAGTTACAACCTTTCACGTACGTCGCTCTTCCACAATTGGGCTCGCAAAAAGAAAACAACTTCCCTGAAGCTGCAGAGCTCTCTGGTACATTTAAAATTTTATTTCTTACTTAGAATAAGACATCTTCTTCTTCAGCCTGTTTGCATCCACTCCTGGACAAAGGCCTCCCCATGAGTTTTCCACTGTTCTCTGTTTTGTGCTATTTGGTGCCAGTTTCGTCCCATTTTTGCTTTGATGTCGACTAGCCATCGTTTTTGTGGTCTTCCTCTACTACGACTGTGCTCGTGTGGTCTCCAATGTACAATGTTTCTCGTCCACCTTTCGATGTTTAGTCGTAGTGGGTAGGTACCCCTCTATAATTATGATAGAGGATAGACTTACTTCAGGGAGGTAGCGTCCCTGCCCACGCGAGCTCCTGGTCTTTCCTCTATTCCCTTCTCAGAGGGAACCAGGCCCAAACCCAGTATAATCCTACCCAAATCCCAAATTTCTGCTCTATATCCCCCCCACACTTGCTAGAGTGGCGAGTTATGGCTAATTCACCCCAAATGAGAATAAGACATACTGAGCTACATTAAATAAAAAAGGAACTAATAAAATAGAAGAAAAACTTAGAAGAAGCGGTAACGAACAACTAAGCTAACGCAAAATACAGAAGAATACGAAGTAAAAAACAGGGAACTACTTTACATTAGAAAAGAACAGGTTCTGGGTACAAAAATGCATGCGTCTTAAAAGTCTGCTACGATTAGCTCAGTGGCCTGAAAGGGGCATGGAAAACAGCATAAAGCCTGTAAACTGTAAAGAAACCACATAAACAAAATAGTCATCTATTCAAATCGGTCAGTTGAAAATAGACTCCAGTACACAGCAAATGATCCGCTATAGCCCAATCAAAGAACAATCTGACCCAAAAAAAAATAAAGGAAGGATGAAAATTTGGGAATAGGTAGTTGAAATTGCCTATTATTATATAAGAAAAAGTTTACAATTCTACATCCTCTCCATTTTACAAAAATGGAGGGGAATACCCTCTCTCGAAGGTGAAAAATATACATTCAAAATAAGACCGGAATTGGATAAAATTACTAATTCTAAACAACTTTTGTTTTATAAAGTTTTTTCGCTTAGTCAATAATTTTTGAGTTATTTGCGAGTGAATATGTTAATTTTTAACAAAAAAAAAAAAAGAATGTGTGTGTACTTTGTACGCACGTAAGAAGTTATACTTCTATTATATGATTTCTTAAAAATAAATATACTTTAAACAGTTTGTTTTAATTTTTTTTAAACACCAAACTAATTTTGTGCTTACCGCTTTCAAAAAAATAAAAAAAAGTATAAGATTGCACTGGATTCGAACTCAAGACCTCTTGATCTCTGGCCGAATGCTATACCCATGGACGTATAAATAAATAATCTTTATTTATACGTCCATGGCTATACCAAATGCGCTACGACGACTGTGTCTGTATCGCTTCGGACGTACCTAATGACAATTCACGGTAACAAACAGACAAGGTGAAAGTATAATAAATATACAATAAAATGAAAGTATAATAATATTCATCTTACTCATGAGGAAGACAAATCCAAAGACACAAAAATTATAATAAATATATTTACTAAAAACACTAATATATTCTTTTTACACCTTTTCTTGCACTGATATATTTATCGATATATAACTAGAAAGATTTAGCAACTAAACGCCATACTGTCTGTGTGCGCATGCGCGCAGTATTATGAAATTTTACTCTCAATCGCGCCTAGAGAAGTATAACTTCAAAAACATGTTTTTGGACGTTTTTCGGAGATAACTCAAAAAGTAAAAGTATTTTAGTGAAAAAAATATTCTTAGCAAAAATATAGCTTATAAAAAATTTTAAAAAATGGTGTATGAATGAGGTCTGTAGACCCAGTAGAAGCAGATTTGTAGCTAATGAAAAGTAGGTTCTTCTTCGTCAAATTCCAAATCGAATATTTCAACGTGAATAACCAAAAAAAAACTTTTTAAGTGTTTAAAAAAGGTTTAATTTTGTTTTTTAAAAAAACTTCTAACATTAAAAGTAAGTGAGTTACGCTCAAAATATTGTTGGTCCCTTTTATTTTTTGGCAAAAGAATTCACGAAAATCACCCCCTAATTAGCATTACAAATAAATTTTGTTATTACCACTTGACAAGTTACTTTGCTTAGGTATTATTTATATGATCTGTAAGTTTCATCGGTTCAAAGTGCTTATTTTTGAAAAAGCTGTACTTAGTTAAAATGTCTTAAACGAGTAACTAATCTCGAGTTTAGGCAAATTTTGAACAGCCATAGCATAACCAATTTTTGTCTAACAAGAAAACAAAAAATTAAAAATATTCAGAAAAGCAAAACGAACAGTTTATTACTCTTTGAGATTTTTGGTAATAATAATAATTTTAAGTTAATTCCATAAAAATTTCCATTTTTTTCAAAATTAAAAAAAATGTTTTATTTTAAATCCAAATTTTTTCAAAAATGAGCACTTTGAACCAATGAAACTTATAGAAAATATGAACAATACATAAGTAAAGTAACTTGTGAAGCGGTAATGATTAATTTTATTTGGGAAGCTAATTAGGGGGTGATTTTAGCAAAAAATAAAAAAGACCAGCAATATTTTGAGCGTAACTCACTTACTTTTAATGTTAGAAGTATTTCTAAAAAACAAAAATAAACTTTTTTTTAAACACTTTAAAAAAGTTGTAATGAATTTTCCCCGAAAAGAGCTCCGTTTTTGGGTTATTTCAAATTGAAAAATTCAATTTGGAATTTGACGAAGAAGAACCTACTTTTCATTAGCAACAACTCTGCTTCTACTAGTTCTATAGACCTTATACCAACACCACTTTTTTCAATTTTTGATAACTATACTTTTTCTAAGAATATTTTTTTCGCTAAAATACTTACTTTTTGAGTTATCTGCGAAAAACCGTCCAAAACATGTTTTTTGTCAAAAATGAACATATTCACTCGCAAATAACCCAAAAAGTATTAACTTGGTGAAAAAACTCTATAGAACAAAAGTTACTTAGAATTATAGTCCAAGTAATGAAGCTTAAAATAGGACAAAACCTCGCAATTTTTACAGAATGGATCGATTTGCTTGAAAATTTGAGAATAAGTAGTAGATAGTCCAAGGATCAAAATCTATATGATGCCGAAAGGCGCTTTTACCATGGGGGTGGTTGCCACCCCATCTCGGGGGTTGAAATTTTTTATTATATTTTAATCGCAAAAGGTGGTAAAAACGTTCATTCTAAGCAAAAAACTTTCTATAATTTTTTTTGATAAAATTGATAGTTTTCGATTTATTCGCTATCGAAAAAGTTAGTTTTATATCGAAAAAATCAATGTTCTTAATAACTTTTCTGCTAATAACTCTAAAAGTTTTCGGTTTATCAAAACATCTTTACTTAACAAAAATATACCCTTTGAAAAAATAAACAAAAACTTTTTTTTAAATTTTCTTTAAAACCAATAGTAATCGAGCTATACTTAATTATATGTTTGCTCTTCTTCGTCAAATGCTAAATATTGTAGTTTCAAAGTCAAAAGACGGGAAAACTATGCATTTTTCGAGGACAACTTATTCAAACTAATTAAAAGTACTTAAAAATATCCATCTCCAGAAATAAGGAAAAAGTCTATAGCTGAAAAATTAAGTAACCTATAATGAAAAGAATGTCAGTCCCTATTTTTTTCAGCGAAAAAGTGATCGCAGGCAACCCCCTAATCACCACCCTAATTAAAATTAGTCATTGATCTTATTTGGTCTGTTTTATTTATATATTATTAATAGGTTCTAGAAGTTTGACCGGCTTAGAATGATTAGTTTTAAAAAAAATGGAGTTAAAAGCAAATAACGAATTTTTGTAGTTTGGAAAAAAATGGCTTTTTTTTCTTAATAGCTAGATTAGCGTCAGAGATACGAAAAAATATTTAAATATCAAATTGTAGATTATTTAATTCACAAGAACATGGTTTTCAAATATTTTTTCTACGTCAAAAATTGACTGAGCTATTGACAATTAAAACTTGTAATAACATGCAAAAACCACCTTTACCAACCCTTTCAAAGTCACCTCTTTTGCGATTGAGGATTTTAAAAAGATTTAATATTAATAACCTTATAGATCGTGTAAAAACCTACAAAATTATTTCTTACCAAACTTTATAAGATAAAATATAAAAAAGTGACGGTTAAAAAATCAATAAATTTAAAAAACAAAAAAGGAGAAATCGAGTTGGTAGCATAATAATTGAAGTTAGCGGTGTTTTTAGTGATTGACCTTATTTATTCTTATTTATTTATGTATTATTAATAGATTCTAGAAGTTTGACTGACAGAATGATCAGTTTTAAAAAAACTGGAGTTAAAAGCGAATAACGAATTTTTGTAGGTTGGTAAAAAATGCCATTTTCTTCACAATAGAAAGATCAGTATCAGATATACGAAAAAATGTTTCAATATAAAATTGTAGGTTATTTAATTCCCAAGAATCTGGTTTGAAAAAATTTTTCTACGGCAAAAATTGAGTGAATAGTATATCGAAAAACATTGATTTTTTCTATACAAAACTAACACTTTCGATAGTGAATAAATCGAAAACTATTAATTTTATCAAAAAAATGCATAGAACATTTTTTGCTTAGAATGAATGTTTTTATTAATTTTTGCGGTCAAAATATAATAAAACATTTCCACCCACGGGATGGGGTGGCAACCACCCCCATGGTAAAAGCGCCTTTCGGCCTCATATAGATTTTGATCCTTGGACTATCCACTACTTATTCTCAAATTTTCAAGCAAATCGATCCATTCTGTAAAAATTGCGAGATGAAAAGCTTCGGTTCCTGGCCTATTAGTCATTTTATACAATTTCGGATTTATTTTGAACGTATATTTTTTCACCCCCGAGAAAATAGTTTTCACCCCGTATTTCCCAATTTTTGTAAAATGGAGGGGATGTAGAATTATAAACTTTTTCTTATATAACAATAGACAATTTCAACTACCTATTCCCAAATTTTCATCCTTCCTTTATTTTTTTTGAAAAATTTTGTGTTCCCTGATCGGGCTACTACTTACTATCCAAAATGAAGTATATCCGATTCCCAGGTCCTAGAAATATTCTCGTCAAATTACTAAAGTTAATTACATTTTGAGGAAGGAAGAGATGAAGGGGAAAGGAAGGAGACCTATTGGAAGACCGAGAAACAGATGAAAGATGGTATGGATGAGGAGTCCCTAGTGCGTGAGTGATGTTTTCAATGATTTCTCATTTAAAATCGAACGAGTAGGTAGAGTAGCTACGAGTGCAAGCGAGGCAATTTCTACGTAGCATGCCTTAAAACGCATGTATTAGGCACGGGAAACACTATGTGTTTATAGCTTTGTTTAACAATAAAAAAATTAATTTTTAGCAATGCAAATAATCAAAACCGATATAATTTGACTTAAACTTTTAAATGCGGTAAGCAGAATTGCTACTTTATTTTTGAATCAAAAGTTATTCGGGTTCAAAAATTGCAATTTTTCGATTTTTTGAAAGTTCAACCGCGGTTATCTCGAAAACTATGCATTCTACGAAAAAACTTGTAGGAATATTTTTTGCTTAAAATGACCCAAAAAATACAAAAAGATGTTTTGTTTTGCGAGAAATCGCTGTTACGTAATTCCTCAAGTTCTTTGTATATAACAATCTTATCGACATCCGGATCAACTGTTACCCAAAAAATTCGTATTCTGCGGGTCAAAATATATAAAAAAACTTGGGTAAGTCCATCTGAATTAAGGAGGCCGTTGTACCCCCCTGGCGACAGGACTATAACTTTGTTAATAATAATTGACTTATGCTCCTTCTCAAATATGCCCGGAACATTAATAAAAAAAATAAAATATTTAAAAATTTCAAAAAATTTTTTTTTCTTCCTTTTTTGCTTATAAATTTAAAAGGATTCATTTTGGAACAAAGTCGTATAAGAATAAAACATAGATAATTAAATTTTCTATCAGATACGATTGGTTAAAAATGTCTTAATTTAACACCCTTGCTGCAAAATAGCAATAAATATAAAATAAGGAGGCAAAAGATGCCTGTCCTTATTCAATATTTTTCCATCACTTAGGTTACACTTGGAACCTTCCTAATTCGCTTAGAAAATTTTTGTAATGTGCTAAAACCGTCCACCAAATTTCATTAAAATTGACTTACTAGATTTTGCATAATAATTATGCAATCTAAACTTTTTTAAAAAATTAAAATTTTTTAAAATCTTGCACAACAAAAACTAGAACATACAAAGATTTGTCAATTTTTTTACATATAAAGAAGCACACCACCTATCTAATGTACTTTACAGAATTGAAATCGGATTATTTAAGCAGCCTCAGCAATGTTTTAAAATTATAAACAATTTTTTGGCTTATAAACAAATTAGTGCTGTGTCCAGGAGGGGGTGCTACGGGCTCCTTTATTTAGATGGACTTACCCAAGTTTTTTATGTATTTTTACCCGTAGAACACGAATTTTTTGGGTAACACTTGGGTAACATTTCTTGGGTAATTCTAAGCAAAAAATGTTCTTACAAGTTTTTTCGTAGGATGCATAGTTTTCGAGATAAACGCGGTGGAACATTAAAAAAATCGAAAAATTGCAATTTTTGAACGAGAATAACTTTTAATTAAAAAATAAAATAGCAATTCTGCTGACAGCATTTGAAAGTTTAAGTCAAATTATACCGGTTTTAATTATTTGCATTGCTAAAAATTAATTTTTTTATTATTAAACAAAGCTATTTGTTTATAAGCCAAAAAATTGTTTATAATTTTAAAACATTGCCGAGGCCCTTAAATAATCCGATTTTAATTCTTTAAAGTGTATTAGATAGGTAGAGCACCTCTTTATATGTAAAAAAATTAGCCAACTTCTAAATGGTCTACTTTTTGTTCAGAAAGATTTTAAAAAATTTGAACTTTTTTAAAAACATTTACATTGCAAATTTATTATGCAAAATCTATTAGGTCAATTTTAATGAAATTTGGTAGACCATTTTGAGTAAGTTATAAGAATTTTCTAAGCAAATTACTAAGGGTTTAAGTGCCACCAAAGTGGTTAAGAAACATTGAATAACAACAGGCGTATTTTGCCCCCTTATTTTGTATTTATTGCTATATTGCAGAAAAGGTAATACCTTTTTTGACTATTCGTAATTTTTGACCAGTCGGTATATCATACAAAATTCAATTATCTTTATTTTATTTCTCTACGACTTTGTTCCAAAACGAACCGTTTTAAAGTTATAAGCAAAGAAAGCAAAAAAAAATCGATGTTTTTCGAAATTTTTAAATATTTTAATTTTTTTATTAATGTTCCGGGTATATTTGAGAAGGAGCATAAGTCAATTATTATTACTGAAGGTGTCACCTAACTTTATCTGCAAAAATCCGAATACCACCTCTCACATCCAAAAATACACGTTTTTTCAGATTAGTCCTGGTCTAATGACGAATATTTTGATAAGAACGAATTTTGAGAATCAGGAATAAAACAGAGTTCAACAAATTAAATGAAAATGTCAGAGCCAACGTGGAATCAGTTTTGAGCTGTGGAGAAGAATTGGAGACTTTTGATGCAGAACTAAAAACAACCAAAGGATCTATCTTAAGATATGAAAACGAAAACATGTTTTTTATAATCACGAAAACTAAATTGATGCCAAAATTAGTCTACCAGGGAAATCCAATACAGAAGAGAAGAAACGGCACATTTTTGACACCGCGTCAAAAATGGAATAATAATAACAAATATTTAAAAAATATAAACATATAAGATTGGAAGATGGATGCAAAAATTAGAAGATGTAAAAATAAAATAAAAAAAAATATTGAAATATAAAATAGGTAAGTATATGAAATAAATCTGAAATAAAATATAATACAATATATTTTGTATTTTTATAGTAATATTTTACCAAATTTTATATGTATTGCGCGATATGAAATTTTAATCTTATGCCTAAGAGCTTGAAGACCTATTGAACTAAATAATCAAATAGTTTATTATTAATAAATTCTTACCTGAAAATTTATGTTCTAAAAATAAAGTAAAAATTCTCCAAAATCCAAAAAAATCACACCATAATTTAAATAAACACTACAATATATTCAAAGTAATTAAAACAAGGGGTCCTTACTTTTAAAACTTATTTTAAATATCGGTTACCGTTACTTTTAAGCTCGCGAGTATTTTTTCCGCCTTTTACTGATGCACGTCTTGGTGAAATGAAGACTCCGTAAGAACTTGACCTCCGATATCAAGCACCCAAGTCGAAGAACGAAAAACTGTCAACTAACGTTCACTTGGGTGGTTCAGTGAGATTGAAAACTACATAATTCAAAGATACTCTTCACCGTTATTTTACAAGAAATTTTGTAGTAAAAAAGGTTGGGGCATATATGGTTACTTTCTCTTATTGCATTACTTGCTGACGGTAATGGGAAAAAAAGTTAGCAGATTTTGTATTGATTTGGAGTGAAAAAAGTAATTGGGTCATTCTGTATACAACGAAATCGCCTCTTTACCACATGTTTTCTTGTTATGATTAATAAGAGCCATGATAATACTGAAGTAACGGAACTATCTCTCTGCAAAAACAACATCTTGGTTGTATATTTAGCAGTAACACAGATAATTTCGTTTTAAATTACCAAAAAATATGTCGAATAATAGATCTTTAATAAAGAAACTAAAATCTAGAAAGTGTTAGAACTAAGCCAGCTAAATGACTATTTGATGAAGAAAGCTGCAGAAAAGGCAAGTTAACAAAAAACGGAAATACCAAAAATAAATTATCTCGAACTTCTTGAAAAAAAAAATATTACTTTCTTTCTGTATAAACAGTGTAAGGTTCTAACCACGTGGGTTATTGTCGGATAACCAGTCGGCTATTGGTGCGCACCTAAAGCAAATTCAGGATATTTCACAAGCTTGAAACATTTCAGTTTCCAAATTTTTTGTAGATATACTTCAAAGGCTTAGGTATATTGGTAGGGACCGCTTTAAATGAATGGTTGAACAGTAGAAGAGTGAGAGGCGAAATTTCCAATTAGTGTAATGCGCACAATTGCCCGACCTATTGGGCTAATGGTGCGCATATGTCGAATAACTGTGCGCAATAATGGAACTTAAAAATGACCTTCGAAAATGTAGCTTATTGAACCTAAATATTAAAGCAATAAACAAATATACGGAAAAAGATAAGAAACCAAGTTACAGATATTTAAAAAAAATCTAAGTATTGCAGAAGTCACAAATGTATCCTTTTGGACTATCCTGAGATTGCATGAGATCATTGACAATATATCAAACACTTGCACCATACCTCGTCTTTTTTGCTACCATCATCACAATACACAGAAGTCATTTTGATCTGACACGAGATTCTCATCATCATGGAACAGTTCACTTTCTAAAATAACTTCGGAGCTGTTGTGTTCAAAACTTTTGCTTTCTGTACCTTTTTTCAATTTCGTGGTTTTCTCTTTGCCCCTTTCTCTACTTTGTCGGTTGTTTAACGTTTGTTTACGTTTTATAACGCAGTCACAAAACGTAAATAATGCCTTTATATACCTTGCCGGCTAATGGTGCGTAATGCGCAACATTAGACGACGTTACCCTTTACCACATAACACAAAATTTCATAAAAACAAAAAAGAATCGAGTAAAACTAACTATATCAGTGTTTAAAATGGTAAATAACTAAAAGATATAAGTACTATTTAAACTATATTTATGTCAAGAAAAAAAGTTATCGCTTATTTTCTCAGTCACACAAATAATATCATACCACGCGAAAACATGCAAACGATAACTGCCAACCAGTAAAGTATCTCCTGACGTTCGTTTGTGTCGGATAAATATGGCAGTTGCTACTAGATGGCCAGACAATATAGTTTTTGCAATTTTATTAAATAGGAGATTAGAAACATTGATGCGCACAATTACCCGACGCGCACCATTAGCCGACTCTTCCCCATATCTTTCTGAAATCCACGATTGACTTAGGATCGTGAAGAGGTCAACTTTAGCTAAAGATGAAGATCCTCTTCACCACCACAAAGATAATCATCGAGATCTCTACCCTGGTTAGCTCTTCTCAGAGGTAGTTCGGCTAATCCCTAAGACAAATATTGGTAGCAAAAACGAACACAAAGAGATCCAAGCATAAGACAAAATTTAAATAAACATTTTATTCGAGAAATAAGTAGACTTGCCTCTACGTTATGGTAAGTCCTGTACAAAATGACCGAAGGCCTAAAAAAGGTGACTGAAGGTCCAAATAAAATTAATTTGCTGAAAGCTCAAAGATAAAAAGGTGGCTAAAGGCCCAAAGGTACAAAGGTGGCTGAAGGACCTTATATTGAAAGAAAAATGTCCTCATAAAACACTTAACTTGCATTTCCATATAGAGCTTCCGGAAGGAAAGTTGACGGTGTTCCAGATCTGGACTGCAGCCGGTGGAATGCAGACTTTATCGTTGGTTCATTTTCCTATAAGACGAGGAGCCGGAATACAGGCTTTATCGCTGGTTCATATTGCTATTTAAGACGAGGAGCCGAAATGGGATGTAAGGGATAGTGATGCGCAATATATAGGCTCTCCTATCAAAATGTCAATCTCACCTGCCCGTGTGATAATCTTGATTCTGATCATCCGGTGCATCCTGCTAGATAACAAACGAGGCTCTGGCGTCCGAGTGATTGCCGGTATAAGTAATCCTCCACTTACTGACCAACGGTTTCGGGCGGAAGAACTATAAAACTATAAATTAGTCAACTGCATAAGGATGCAGAAAGCAAAGGAGAACTACTGCATTAAAGGCCTTTTGGCACTCCTAGTTTTAACTATCATAACTGTAAATAATTTAAGTCAAAAAATTAATGATCATGGATCTCGGAACCAAAGAACCGGCAAGAGAGGACAATCTCAAGACTGCAGGGCCTCTCAGGTCGTTAATATACCAAATCTTTGCAAAATAGCCACATGGAACGTCAGAAGCATGTTTGAGTCAGGAAAAATACACAATACTATAAATGAAATGAAAAGAATGCAAATCAGCATCCTTGGAATAAGCGAAATGCGGTGGTCGGGATCAGGAGTGTGTGACGTGGATGGATATCAAGTGTACCATGCCGGAAGTAACGATGACAATCACTACAATGGAGTTGCAATCGTAGTAGCAAAACACTTAGCTCAATCAGTAATACCTTATTTCCCCATATCTGACAGAGTAATGCTAGTGAAATTTAGTTCAAAGCCATTCATTACCAACGTAATTCAGGTCTATGCCCCAACATCATCCAGTGATGAAGATAAATTGGAAGCTTTTTACAAAGACCTTACTGATGCTCTAGATGTTAAAGCAGCAAAAATACAATAGTCCTCGGAGATTGTAACGCTAAAGTCGGCAAAGGACGCTGTTTGAACATTGTGGGGGATTATAGTTTGGGAAACAGAAACGAACGTGGAGATCGACTTGTCCAGTTCTGCCAAGAACACGATTTCATTATATCGAATACTCACTTTAAATTACCACCTAGAAGACTCTAGGTACACCTGGAAGTCAAATGCAGAATCATAGAACAAAATTATTAGGAAACAAATCGACTTCATTCTAATAAAAAATCGATTTAGATACTGCATCAAATCAGTTAAAACTTATCCAGTTGCTGACCATTTGCTGACATTGGGTCTGATCACAATCCCATAGTAGCTGTAACCCAATTGAAATTTAAAAAGGTGATCAAAAAGAAGTCTCGCAAAAATATTGATACATCCCAATTACAAGACGAGAAAGTTAAGGAAACAGTTCAAACACAACTCAACGAAAATTTAATTTGGGAAAATATCGGTGAGAATGTCGATGAGGGCTTAAATAAAAACGTAACAACAGTAAAAGAAATCTGTGTGAGGAATCTACAAGGCAGCTCCAAGCTAAAAAGCAGGCTTGGATAACTGAACACATATAGGATTTGACGGAATAACGGCGACTAGCGAAAAACAACGAAACACTTTATAACAGCATACAAAAGGAAATTCGACGTAAAATACGAGAAGCAAAGAGTCAACATCTAGCCAAACAGTGTTATGACATTGAAGAACTTGAAAACAGATACGACACGTTTAACATGTATAAAAAAGTTAAAGAAGCGGCTGGTATCCTCAATAAGAAACAAACTGCATTGCTACATGATGAACATGACAAAGTAATATTTGAAGTAGAGGACAAACTTAAAGAATGGGAAAATTACATTACGAACCTATTCCAAGACGATAGGAGTAGTTCACCTCCGGATATTACTAACAGCTGCGGACCCCTAATAACACGATCTGAGGTAGTAAAAGCCACACAATCATCAAAAGTTGGTCGAAACTCGGAATGAGTATTATCTGAGTTTTCTTAAATGGAACACCCTATATTTTATTATTGTAATGAAATGATATTTTATGCTACTTTTTTATTTCTTAAGCATTCCCTATTCCTAACTGCTTTAATTTGTGCTTAATTGTGAATCGCACCAACAATCTTAACTACGTAAGTATTTTGATAGCTCAACCATTATTGGAAATTTTAAAGATCAGTCTAGATTAGTATGTATTTATTTCCAAAAAATTATTTGTGACTGAATATTTTCAATGCTAACCTAATAAAATTTCACGTATTTTTTGTTGCAATTAATGTTTGGCTTGAATCACCAATAACCAATAACTCACAAATTAAAGCAGTTAGGTATAGGGAATGCTTATAAAATAAAAAAGTACCATAAAATATCATTTCATTACAATACTAAAATACAGGGTGTTCCATTTAAGAAAACTCAGAAAATATTCATTCCGTGTATTGACCAACCCTGTATACTAAAATTCAATATATAGCTATACTAATAATGTTTAACAATAGTAGACTATACTAAATATCATCTGAACGTAAATAGAGTTTTTGATGTCAAAGTACTATAATTCTACAGGGTGTAAAAGTTGCTACGAAATTAATAAAAACACGTAATTATCTTTTAAACTACCCTGTATAATAATATAAAACCTCATACATTTTGAAAGGAGACATCGAGGAAAATCCAAAAATGTAAAAATATACAGGGTGTCCTATTTAAAAAAACGAAGTTATAAGCAAATTCCGGTATAACCGGAAGTATAAAATAGATGAAAATAATTTAATTAAATAGATCACTCTTCAAAACCCCTTCATTTCAATTTTCATGATTCTGTTGGCTTTAGTTCTCGAGATATTTCTAATAGGCCCTTTATCTGCCTCACCCTATATATAGTACCCAAAAATCCCATTTGCAACCTGGCTGCTCAAGTGTCCCGAACATGGTATATTGTTGCCTTATTTCCCTGGTGTAATAGCAATGTTTTAGAGGCTATAACTTCGTTCTTCATTACCATTTATACCAGCGGACAATTACCTAATGGTTGGTCCAATTCATTGTTCATAGCTCTACCTAAGAAGACAACAGCAAAAACCTGTGCTGATTATAGGACCATCAGTTTATTTAACCATTTATTGAAAATTTTTCTGAATATACACCCTATACTTAGACCCACATCACGGAAAATTGAGTGTTCGCGTATACTCCTTAAGAGTCGACTAAAACCACACAGGATATGGGAAGGTAGTTTTCTGTGGCTTCCTACCTTCATTGCACAATGATACCTCTTTCTAGGTGAGGATCTAGCCACAGATAACCTCCACGCGTTTGCCAAAAAATAAAATCCCAAAATCTGGAAGGGACCCCAGAGCCCATTTGTTGCAAAGACTTGTGCTTTCGTCACCGGCTTGGTAAGTACTGAATCTGAAGAAAAAACCAAGAAGAGAAGCTCGTGTGGGCGGTAGCGTGGACCCAAACCGTCGTTTGCTCTTTGAATGTCGATCCACTTATCCCCAAAAGTAAAAACCCAACTGTGAAGAGGCGATAGAGCCTAAATGCGGAATAAATGACATGTCTTCATTCATTTAATTTATAAAATAGAACAAGCAGAATAGTGATAATGGTCCTATAGTCCAGGGCGCATCTGTTTTGAGATGGACGTTGAGAGGTGACTCATATTTTTTGCAGAAATTGCTTGGAATTAACTCATATAATAATAATTGAGTTATCCTCCCACTCAAAAAGGTCCGGAACATTGTTTAAATAATCAAAATGTCAAAAAATGAAGGAAAAATTCGATTTTTTTCTTCGTTTTTTGATTATAACTTTAAAAGTATTCACTTCCGAGAAAAGTTGTACTACCATAAAAGTTGCGCAAATAAATTTCCTACAATATAGGAACGATTACAAGTTCTGAAAATTGTCACCCTTATTGCAAAATAGCAATAATTGCGAAAAAAATAATAAAAAAACAAGTATTCGAATTTTACGTTTTTCAACCATTTTTGCTACACGTAGAACCTTTGTATTTTACGCAGAAAAACTAAATAATATAGTAAACGAACACAGTAAATTTCATTAAGATCGGTTAAACAAATTTTGCAAAATAAATTTTGCAATCCAGCTTTAGCAAAAAAAAAACATTTTTTCAAAATGTTGCAGGACTGAAAATAAAGCAGATAGGAAGTTGAATTTTTTTTACATAATATAGAAGAATACTGTACCTTTCATTTTCAATTTGTAAATTTAAAAACGGTTACCTACTACGGCGTTAGGAATTTTTTAAATAAACATTAATTTTTGGTGCTACGCGCAGGACAGCGGTGTTCCATTCACACAAGTTGATTTCCACCAAAATTTCTTCCAATCTTTATTTAATATATTATTTTTTTACTCTATATTTTGTTGTATTTTAATATTTTAATTCCACAAAAATCAAACTAATTTGACTATTGTTTGTGATATATTGTTTAAACAAGTGCATATGTTTAAAAATAATAAACTTTTATTCTCTAAGCTAAAATATATGAACAAAGAAAGTTTTTGCTAAAAAAAAGGGTTATTTCAAAGGACAGAGTATATGTTTTTATTTTGCAATAAACAAATTTATTTATTTATATCAAAATGTACTAAAAATTAAAATTTATCAATCATTATCAAAGGTCATTGGAATGCCCAATCAGAGCAAACGTATCCGCTGTCCTGCGCGTAGCACCAAAAATTAATGTTTGTTTAAAAAAATTCCTGACGCCGTGGTAGTTAACCGATTTTAATTTTGCAAATTGTAAATAAAAGGTACAATATTCTTCTATATGTAAAAAAATGCAACTTGCTATCTTCTTTATTTTCAGTCCTGCAACATTTTGAAAAAATGAATTTTTTTGCGAAAGCTGGATTGCAAAATTTATTTTGCAAAATCTATTTAACCGATCTTAATGAAATTTACAGTATTGTTTTATTATATCAAATAGTTTTTGTGGATAAAATATGAAGGTTTTCAGTTTATCATAAATGGTTGAAAAACGTAAAATGCGAATACCTGTTTTATTATGTTTTTTTTCGCAATTATTGTTATTTTGCAACATGGGTGACAATTTTTTAAATTTTTAGCTAATCCTATATTGTAGGAAATTTAATTACGTAACTTTTATGTCAGTACAACTTTTCTCAGAAATGAATACTTTTAAGGTTATAATCAAAAAACCAAGAAAAAAATTGAATTTTTCCTTCATTTTTTTACATTTTGATTATTTAAACAATGTTCCGGACCTTTTTGAGTGGGAGGATATCTTAAATATTATTATTAGTCCTGTCGCCAGTGGGGGTACAACGGCCTCCTTAATTCAGATGGACTTACCCAATTTTTTTTATGTATTTTGACCCGTAGAACACGAATTTTTTGGGTAACAGTCGATCCGGATGTCGATAAGATTGTTATAAACAAAGAACTTGAGGAATCACATAACAGCGATTTTTCGCAAAACAAAACATTTTTTTGTATTTTTTGGGTCATTCTAAGCAAAAAATATTTTTATAAGTTTTTTCGTAGGATGCATAGTTTTCGACATAAACGCGGTTGAACTTTCAAAAAATCGAAAAATTGCAATTTTTGAACCCGAATAACTTTTGATTGAAAAATAAAATAGCAATTCTGCTTACTGCATTTAAAAGTTCAAGTCAAATTCTATCGGTTTTAATTACCTTCATTCCTAAAAATTAATTTTTTTATTTTTAAACAAAGCTATAAACACATAGTGATTGAATGATGTTTTCAATGCATTTCTCATTTGAAATCGAAAATGCATTTCTCATTTGAAATCGAACGAGTAGGCGCGCATACAGAATTTCTACGTAGATTACGTACATTAAAACGCATGCATTGGACACGGGAAACACTATGTGTTTATGGCTTTGTTTAACAAATAAAAACTTAATTTTTAGTAATGCAAATAATCAAAACCGATAGAATTTGACTTGAACTTTCAAATGCAGTAAGCAGAATTGCTATTTTATTTTTTAAACAAAAGTTATTTGGGTTCAAAAATTGCAATTTTTCGATTTTTTGAAAGTTCAACCGCGTTTATCTCGAAAACTATGCATCCTACGAAAAATCTTGTAAGACAATTTTTTGCTGAGAATCACCCAAAAAATACAAAAAAATGTTTTGTTTTGCGAAAAATCGCTGTTATAAAATTCAAGTTCTTTGTTTGTAACAATCTTATCGACATCCGGATCAACTGTTACCCAAAAAATTCTTGTTCTACGGGTCAAAATACATAAAAAAAACTTGGGTAAGTCCATCTGAATTAAGGAGGCCGTTGTACCCCCCTGGCGACAGGACTATATACCAGTTATTTTCAAGCAATTTCTGCAAAAAAAATAATATGAGTCACCTCTCAACATCCAAATGTACTAATATGTTTACAGATGCGCCCTGGTCTACTAGACAAATCAACATTCGGAAGAAGAAACAAAGGTTTTTCTAGAAAGAGATGCAGTCCTGTCGCCAGGGGGGGTACAACGGCCTCCTTAATTCAGATGGACTTACCCAAGTTTTTTATATATTTTGACCCGTAGAATACGAATTTTTTGGGTAACAGTTGATCCGGATGTCGATAAGATTGTTAGAGACAAAGAACTTGAGGAATTACATAACAGCGATTTCTCGCAAAACAAAACAGTTTTTGTATTTTTTGGGTCATTTTAAGCAAAAAATATTCCTACAAGTTTTTTCATAGAATGCATAGTTTTCGAGATAACCGCGGTTGAACTTTAAAAAAATCGAAAAATTGCAATTTTTGAACCCGAATAACTTTTGATTAAAAAATAAAGTAGCAATTCTGCTTACCGCATTTGAAAGTTTAAGTCAAATTATATCGGTTTTGATTATTTGCATTGCTAAAAATTAATTTTTTTATTGTTAAACAAAGCTATAAACACATAGTGTTTCCCGTGCCTAATACATGCGTTTTAACGCATGCTACGTAGAAATTGCCTCGCTTGCACTTGTAGCTACTCTACCTACTCGTTCGATTTTAAATGAGAAATCATTGAAGACATCACTCACGCACTAGGTGTTTATAGCTTTGTTTAACAATAAAATAATAAATTTTTAGCAGTGCAAATAATCAAAACCAATATAATTTGACTTAAACTTTCAAATGCGGTAAGCAGAATTGCTACTTTATTTTTTAATCAAAAGTTATTCGTGTTCAAAAATTACAATTTTTCGATTTTTTGAAAGTTCAACTGCGGTTATCTCGAAAACTATGCATGCTACGAAAAAACTTGTCAGAACATTTTTTGCCTAGAATCACCCAAAAAATACAAAAATATGTTTTGTTTTGCGAGAAATCACTGTTATGTAATTCCTCAAGTTCTTTGTCTATAACAATCTTATCGACATCCGGATCAACTGTTACCCAAAAAAATCGTATTCTGCGGGTCAAAATATATCAAAAAACTTGGGTAAGTCCATCTGAATTAAGGAGGCCGTTGTACCCCCCTGGCGACAGGACTAATGTACCTAATTAAAATATTTTAACAGCATTAGATGTTGGAGAGAAAACATTAGGTATTCGTAGTTATATTAATTATAATTTTAAAACAATGAGAAGTTTTAGATCCGAAAATATAAAATTTCTATCGTTCAAAACAAAGTTTTGGGTGACAACCTGAATTTGTGCCGTATAAAATTTGAAAGGCAAGCGAACGATGAATAAAGCCGACTAGGGGGAATATAAGATTACATTCCACAACCTGTCAATTCATCTAGGTAAAATTCCATCGAATCTTTGTTCCTTGTACTTAGATAGGAGTAACACTAAAATAAAATGTGTTTCAACCTTTTGGGATCTTCAGAGAGGCATGTGGTCTGTACATTTCGTTTTAGCGCTGTAGCGTCTTTCGTTTGCTTAGTTCTACTCGTATCTGAGTACAAGGAACCAAGATTCGATAGAATTTTGCAAATTTTAGAAGGCATGAATTCAGGTTGTCAATAGAAACTTGGTTCAAACGATAGAGGTTTTAGATTTTCGGATCTAAAACTTCTCATTGTTTTAAATAGATGTTGCTTTAGCTTCTAACAGCAAATTATTTCATATAATTTTGCTTAGTAAGACGGCTGGTTTTTATTTACGATTCAGCAGGCACGTAGCCAGGAAATGAGCTTGAGGGGGGTCCAAACACAACTCAAATTTTTTGTTAGATTAGACGGCAAGGTATTAAAAAAATATTCAAAATAAATTTTAGATCCATATGCAATTTTTTTTATTTAGCTAATTCCTCGACAACTAATGGTCATTGGCATGGTACAGTGGATTTTCCCAATTAGATACCTAATGTAATGTGTAGTGTGTGTGTTGAGTAAGTGTCTTGTTACTTTGCAAAGTCGACGTCATTGTCTTTGCAAAGAGACGCTAATTGTATCCGAACGTCTGCGGTCCCTCCGGTGAGTACCGATTCCACAAGGACAGAAACTATTTTCATTTATTAATTTATAATAAACAAAAAATTTCTGCCCCTGGTGAGATTCGAGCTCACGACTATTCAGACCTTTCGATCCAAAGGTAGGGGCTCCTACCACTGAGCCACAGAGGGGGATATGCAAAATTTGAAAAAACTATTTTAAAAATTGCAATTTCTTGTTACTTTCTCATTTAATTAAAAATGTTTTTATTAATAAAATATTTTCACCATGTAAAACTTACATTTTTAAAATTTTTCAAATTACTTTTACTAAGTGTTTACTAATTTACTAAGATATAACATGCGTCCCAGATGATGTCAGTGACTACTAACGAAATATAGGAATCTGTAGAGACAAGTACACTTGGTCTTCTATGCAGCTGTCTGTCCAATAATTTTTGGTTATTTGGTATAGCCAATAAATTAATGATGAGCCAATAAAATGAGTCTCTCGTTTCTTATCATGTTTCTGGGTGAAGTTTTTACTCGCTTCATTGTTGAGAACGAACGTTCTACACTGGCAGTTGTGACAGGGATAGTTCCCAAAATTGTAAGGAATTTGTAAATGTTAGGGAAAAAAATCTTTATAATGTTCAATTACGCTGAGAACTTCGGTATTTAGTTGAAAAGATGATATTGTATTAAAGTTAGACCATAACATGTGTGTGGCAAAGCCACATGGAATAAAGTGATTATATTTCGTAAACCGGTGACTTTAAGGAAAAATTCCGAAACAAGTCGATTTTTAGTAGGGATGGCGGTTTTTGACAAAACACCGGTTTTCGGTTATACCGGTTTTTTTTGCTTACGGTTTAACCTGGCGGTTATAACCGGTTTTTGGTTTTTTAATCCAATACTAATAGGTTACAAAGTTACATTTACAATACACTTTAGTTTGCGATACTCCATTCGACTCGATATCAATATGATCAAAATTAGTACTATCGAAAGAACATGTATTACTTTTAACACGTTTGTATATTTGTAGAATAGGTACATTTTAACTCATTTAATACTTCCTGTATGAGTGTATCGTTTTGAAAACGTAGCGAAATTCTTGGAGATTCGTATTCGTAATTGGTAATTCGATATTCATAGTCAGAGCATTATTTTTGGTAATCAGAAAAAGTCATTCACCCACTTTCAATGTCAAGAGTTAAGTGTGAAAAATAGATGATGTTTGCGTCTAATTCAACTAGATCACTTCTTATGTAAATATTATGATTACAAATACCTTTTCAAGGAAATATTATAATAAAACTTAATAAAATTGTTTCTGGCTGATGTGAGATTGCACTTTCAGTTTGCTTCTGTATTTTATAAAATAAAATAAAATTTGAATTATGGTTTTGTTTGGAATAATTACTTGAGAGTAATAATTATGATTGGGATCCGAAACAATACCTAACCTAATCCTAATCACCGTAAAAACCTAATAACCGGTTTTTACTTCAAAAAGAAAAAACCGGTTATAACCGGGACAAAAAAACAACCGGTAAAACCGGTTATTGCGAATTAAAAAAACCGGTTTTAGGTTTAAACCGGTAGGTTTTTCCCATCCCTAATTTTTAGTTTTAAATTATTACTTTTGGCATATATATCATACTAGTGACGTCATCCATCTAGGCGTGATGACGTAATCGATGATTTTTTTAAATGAGAATAGATGTGCTAGCTCGTTTGAAAATTTATTCAATTCTTTATTCGGTAATATAAACATTAACATAATTACTTATACAGGGCTTTCAAGAAAAATTTTTGAAGTTAAATTAATTGACACAAAAAGAAGAATGTCTGTAAGACCTGTTTCGGGATTTTTCCGTAAAATCGCCGGTTTATGAAATAATGAATTTATTCCAATTGGCTTTCCCACACTGTATATTCAGCATTTATTACTTTAAGGGAATTGTCGTGGGAGTAATGGCAATGTTCTAGCAATTTTGCTTTTTCTGTAGAGTCAAATCCAGGTAAAAGGATTTGAAAAACTGATAGAATACTTTCGTTTTTGGTAAATCTGATTTTTAAATTGGATATAAGTTGTTGATCCGTACACTGAATAAAAACAGAAATAATCCCAGTAAAAATAATAGTAATTTTGTTCACTTTTTCAAAAATAATAATAACTTGGAGTTAAACTTGCTGCCTTGGTACCAAAGCCGAGGCAGTTTTGGGAGGGGTCCGGACCCATGGACCCCCCTTGGCTACGTGCCTGCGATTCAGAGTGGACCACAGGCCTCTCTGAAGATCCCAAAAGGGTGAAACGTACATAAGAGGATGGTGGTTGCCTCTGAAACGGAATAAAATATCAACTGTCTTTTATTTTCTTTTTTTTTTTAATTATAATTTTATTTATCACTATTTTTCTCATTCCTTTTTTACAAAATTTCCAGGATCTATTTGTTAAAACATTTTCAAAACACATTTTTCTTGTTATACTTGCATTTAGGTACCATGTAAAACATTGGTTCTGGCGTTGGATATGCCTATTTAATTTATGCTACGTAACAAATTAGTTCTAATATGGTTTACAAATTCCTAACTCCATCGAGTGTAACTATGTAAGTATTACAATACCTAAAGATATCCTACTTGTTTAATGAAAATTGTATACTTTTATTACATTATTTTACACTTCATGTACAAAATCTATAAAACTATAATTCTATAGTAGTATCATTACCATAGCTTCCAAATATATCATTAACGATATTTATTTTAGATCGAGAGCCAGTGGTATTTATCCTTCGTTTTATATTTGTTAACATTTTTCTTCTTTAAGTTCCATCTTCTATCGAAGGTTGGAAATCATCATGGCAATGCGGACCTTGTTGACTGATGCTCTAAAAAGCTCTGCACTACTGCATTCGAACCATTCCCTTATAGGTCTGGATCCCGAAAAAAAAGTTAAACAAATAAAATAGAGAATGTGAAAAAATCCCCTTACGAATAATTCACACATCCACCATTTCGGGCTGGGAAAATTTTTTTGAATAGAATCAAAGATCCAAACACCAGTTCTTAGAAATGTGTTTCGCCCTCTTCAACCTCTCTGGGCTCATCAGTGAAGATGAGAGGTTTAATATCTTCAGACACATTCCAATCAAAAAACAACATTCGAGTCCTAGACATAGCAGAAGCGTAAATCTACGCCCAACCTGAAAATGACAGTCTCAAGTTTTAATTCCCTAATTACATAAAGTAAGTAAGATAATGTTTATGAAAAAACAAAAGATGCAGATCTTTGAAACACACTCAGTGATCAAAAGATCCACAGGTACTGGTTTAACGACCACTCGTACGAAATCAAACAAATGAAATAGAGAATGTGGAAAAATCCCCTTACGAATAATTCACATATCCACCATTTTGGACTGGGAAAAATTTTTTGAATAGAATCAAAGATCCAAACACCAGTTCTTAGAAATGTGTTTCGCCCTCTTCAACCTCTCTGGGCTCATCAGTGAAGATGAGAGGTTGAATATCTTCAGACACATTCCAATCAAAAAACAACATTCGAGTCCTAGACATAGCAGAAGCGTAAATCTACGCCCAACCTGAAAATGACAGTCTCAAGTTTTAATTCCCTAATTACATAAAGTAAGTAAGATAATGTTTATGAAAAAACAAAAGATGCAGATCTTTGAAACACACTCAGTGATCAAAAGATCCACAGGTACTGGTTTAACGACCACTCGTACGAAATCAAACAAATGAAATAGAGAATGTGGAAAAATCCCCTTACGAATAATTCACACATCCACCATTTTGGACTGTAAAAATTTTTTTGAATAGAATCAAAGATCCAAACACCAGTTCTTAGAAATGTGTTTCGCCCTCTTCAACCTATCTGGGCTCATCAGTGAAGATGAGAGGTTGAATATCTTCAGACACATTCCAATCAAAAAACAACATTCGAGTCCTAGACATAGCAGGAGCGTAAACACGAATGTTGTTTTTTGATTGGAATGTGTCTGAAGATATTCAACCTCTCATCTTCACTGATGAGCCCAGAGAGGTTGAAGAGGGCGAAACACATTTCTAAGAACTGGTGTTTGGATCTTTGATTCTATTCAAAAAATTTTTCCCAGCCCGAAATGGTGGATGTGTGAATTATTCGTAAGGGGATTTTTCCACATTCTCTATTTCATTTGTTTGATTTCGTACGAGTGGTCGTTAAACCAGTACCTGTGGATCTTTTGATCATTGAGTGTGTTTCAAAGATCTACTACATCTTTTGTTTTTTCATGAAAAAAAAGTTAATTAATAGCAAGCTGAAAATTTGTTAATAGCTTAAGGGTGTCTAGTCGGACAAACTTTGATATATGGGAACACCGGAACAGGGGAAGTTTTAATTGTGGAACAGGTTAAAAATTTGGAACGGTCAGACCACGAAAACGTCACATGTATTTTGTCCGACAGAACTTCCAATTGATTTGTTACTCTTTCATTAACCTCTCATGCAAAAATCAGACTGCTATTTATCACCTGTCATAATTCCTGTCATTTGACATACCTATACTACGTGTTCCACTCATTATAATTTCCATTTGGTGATAAATAGCAGCCTGATTTTTGCATGAGAGTTTAATGAAAGGGTAACAAATCGATTGGAAGTTCTGTCGGACAAAATACATGTGACGTTTTCGTGGTCTGTCCGCTCCAAATTTTTAACCAGTTTCACAATTAAAACTTCCCCTGTTCCAGTGTTCCTATATATCAAAGTTTGTCCGACTAGACACCCTTAAGCTATTAACAAATTTTCAGCTTGCTATGAATCAACTTTTTTTTCATACGCGGGATCCAGACCTATTAAATTCTTAAGCCAAGGTTTTCTTCATCTTCTCACATTTCGTCTTCCTCGGATTTTGCCTTAAATAATAAGTTCATCACATGTCCCAAGTACTCAAGTTTTAGCCTTTTGATAGTTAATATTATTTTTGTTTTATTTCCTATCCTTGTAGTTACTTCCACGTTTGACATTGTTTGAATCCATGATATTCGCAGGATTCTTCTGTAATACCAATATTCAAAGGCGGCTAACTTATTCAGATGGACTTGTTTTAATGTCCACGCTTCCAAGCCATAAAGAAGAGTAGAGAACACGTAACACCGGAGCATTCTTAGGCGTAGTTCTACAGTTCTAGCCTTATATACTTACAACAAAGAAACTTTTTAAATTCAATGGAATGATGTGCACGAAATAGCACTTGCACGTGTTAACATTAGGGCTTTCAAATAAATGTTTCAAATATATTGTGTAGAGAAACTCACCATGAGATTGAGTAAATTCTTGATTTTTCTGGAGTAAATCCAGTCTGGTATCTTCTATTATGCCCAGTATATAAACATGTAGCCTTTATTTGCTAATATTTTTAACCTATACTTATGTAGTTGTCACACTGGAGATGGTTGCCTTTTTTATGTAATGGACATATTGCACCTTGAGACCCTTCACAGGACAAGATCTGATTTTGCCAGAAAAGAAATAAAAGTTTATGTAGTGTCTGCAGCTGGACGTCGTAGCCACCATTCTTGTAAAATTTATACTCATTTTTAATATTATACTTAATATTAGGTTGTATAAATTAGGTCGATACATGACCATGAATTTAGGTATAGAGAGTCCATTTATTTTTATCTTTTATTTATTTATCTTATATTTTGCCTTTTGTTGGATTTATATGTCGAATTCCTCAGAAATTATCGACTTTTTTATGGTAAAATTTAAGATTTAAGTACTAAAGATCAAAAAAGATTGGTCCCAAGATTGTGCTGTCAAATTTTAAAATCAATGTTTTTAGCATAAAAAAGTGGATATTTTCTATAGAATTCGACTTACTCGTAGATGTTCCTTATAACTGCATTATTTTTTGCTATTGCTACAGTACTTATTTGTTTGAATTTTTATGCACGCTTTATATGCAGATGTCATAGGGTTTGTTCGTCCAAGGTCCAAGGGAATAGGATTGGATCCCGCGTACCAAAAAAAGTTGATTAATAGCAAGCTGAAAATTTTTTATTAGATTAACGGTGTGTAGCCGGACAAACTTGTATGGGAACACTGGAACAGGGGAAGCTTTAATTGTGGAACGTGATTTTAATTGTGGAACGTGTCATCCTGACAAGTTTATGATTGTGGAAACTAGCAGGTTGTTTTTAAGTTTATTCATTAGCAAACTTTACATAATATATGAAAAAATGTTTGTCCGACAAATATGTTGGGCATTTTAATAAGTTCGACACGTAGTCTAGGCGCCAGAGGGGTCACCGTGTCCTTTTCAATTCTGATGGACAAAACTCAACGGTTTCTTATGGATTTTTGGCTGCTGATTACGAATTTCGAGGGCGGATATCGATTCGAGTGGTCAAAAAATTGTTATAAACAATTTAATTGTTTATAAATTGTTTATAAAGCTCTGGCTCATAAACTAAAAGAGATAAAAAAGAATGTTTCAAATAAAATTTGTTCGTTAATAAAAAACGAAGAAAAAACGTTTAGTAAACTTAAATCCAACAATTATAACTCAAGATATTGTAAAATTAGTGCACAATGCAAATTGCAAATTGCAAAATAAGTATTTTTCGAAGCTTTATCGATCGTAACTCGACTTCTATGCATGCAAATGAGCCTCAGAAAGTTTTATTTTAAAGCTTTATTAATAGGCTTCCAAACAAAGTTTGTTAAATTACTTTATCTTTATTTGTTCTAAAGTTATACCCGTTCGAAGTTATAATATTCTTAAAAAAATTGTACATTAATTTGTTTATAAGGGTTTCAAGCAAATTTGAGCTTTAAACATTTATACTTTAATTAACAATAATTATAGAAGAACTCAAAAGGAATAATTGGAGCTTAAGAAAATGTTTGTAAGTTTATTTTTGGTCAAGGTATCGATATTTTAATGGCGCGCTATGTCAAGCAGTCAAAGTATTTTTCGACGCTTTATCGATCGTTACTCGGCTTCTACGCATGCAAATGAGCCAATATGTGATATCCATATACAAATGGATCGAGTTATTTTGCAGCATCATCATTGCATATAAAACGAGCATTTATGTTGTGGCAGCATACACACAATTAAAGTGCCTTGATGATGCTGCAAAAGAACTAGATCCACTTTATATGGATATTATCCACTATCCACTGGATATCTATATGATATAGATTATATCTATATCATATAGATAATTAGATTCTGAAGCCCCAGAAAGTTTTAGTTTACATGTAACATGTAACTGTAAAAATTGCTCCAAGAACTTATGCAGATGTCAAAAAGCTGAGATTCCCTGTATGTCTCGATTCAAATGCAGGAAACAAAAAGTTTGTAAAAATAGTATTAATAAATAATATCAGCTTACTTTTTAGTTCTCTTTCTGAAATATTAGTTTTTATTGTTTTTTTCTCATTAGTACAAAAAATAGAAGACAAAGTAAATAGAATGAAAGGTAATACGAGGTACAGTATGATGATTTAATTATAAGAATTATATGATAGAACTTTATTAGGATCTTCAAAAATGAAAAACGAAGATAACGTATAATATACATAGAAATTATAATTTGCATCGAGAAGTTAGCGCGTGAACCTTTACGCGGTGAGCCGATCTTGCGCCTCAGAGCTCACTATTAAAATATCGATATCGTAGCCAAAAATAAACTTACAAACATTTTTGTACGCTCAAAATATTCCTTTTGAGTTCTTCTATCATTATGTTAATTAAAGTATAAATGTTTATAGCTTAAATTTGCTTGAAACCCTTATAAACAAATTAATGTACAATTTTTTTAAGAAAATTATAACTTCAACCGGGTATAACTTTAAAACAAATGAAGATCAAGTAATTTAGCAAACTCTGTTTGGAAGCCTATTAATAAAGCTTAAAAATGAGACCTTCTAAGGCTTATTTGCGTGCGTAAAAGCCGAGATAGGATCGATAAAGCTTCGAAAAATATTTATTTTGCAATTTGCATTGTGCACTAATTTTACAAAATCTTGAGTTCTAATTGTTGGATTTACGTTTAGTAAACGTTTTTTTCTTAGTTTTTTATCAGCAAACAAATTTTATTTGAAACATTCTTTTTTATCTCTTTTAGTTTATGAGCCAGAGCCTTATAAACAATTTATAAACAATTAATTGTTTATAACAATTTTTTGACCACTTGGATCGAAATTCACCCTCGAAATTCGTAATCAGCAGCCAAAAATCCATAAGAACCCGTTGAGTTTGTCCATCAGAATTGAAAAGGACACGCTGACCTCTATTTTTCGCCTAGACCAATGGTTCCCAACTTTTTTCCCATAATCGCCCCCTTAGACAGGTTTCACCGGTTGTGAATACTATAATCGCCCCCCTCCCCAATTAAATTGAAACAAAAAATTATTCAGTACAATATTGATTTATTTTTACATTTCGTAAAATGATACATGGTAAGTCATCATTCAATCTTCGCTTGTCCACTGCTGGACATAGATCTCTCTCATATCGATCTTGTGCCTCTTGCATTTTGTCCACGTGTTGGTGAACATGGTTAGTAATAATTGTTAATTTCTCCCTTGGGCCTGGTGATACTCACATAATTTCTTTATGTCTGGCTCAATGTTGGTTAATAGCTATGTACCTCAAATCCCCTCCAAGGTAGAGGCAATATGTTTGAAGATCCTCAGAATAACCACATGATGATTTCTGGGGAATTTGGTGAGACCTCCTCTCTGTATATTTTCTTCAAAAATACATAGTTTGTCAATGAATGTTCCGACTACTCCCTTCGCTTTGGCCATATTTATGTTCTTCCTTTTTAATTCCAGATTCGTTCCATTTAATTTTTCAGAAATATCTGATAGTTAAGCGATGTCATTTCGCTTCTCTTGTAGTGCTGTACTCAGTGTGGGGTCAGTAGTTATCAGAAATTCGATAATAGTATCCATGAGACTGCAGAACCGCCGTAAGAAATTCCCTTTCGAAAGCCAGCGGACTTCCGTATGTAGTACTGTAGTAGCAATGTAATAAATATCTCATCATTTTCTTTACAGAGTGTCAGAGTGTACGAAATATTCCACCATTCTTTGGTTTTGCTTTCATTTTATTTACCTCATCTATGATAAGACCAATATTTACATATGAAGCACAGACATAGACCTTCACGAAGGAAAATATGGAAAGAATGGCCAATACTCAAAGGGCAATCGAAAGAAACATGCTGGGTATCAAGATAAATGACAAAAATAAAAATACATGGATCAGAAATAAAACCAAAGTGAAAGATCTAAACAAACATGCAGCTACTCTCTAGTTAAAAACATCATAAAACAACAGACAAAAGACGGAAGATGGAATGAAGCGACAATCCACTGGAGACATTGGGACCGTAAAAGAGGAAAGGACAGACCACAGATGAGATGGTCGAATGACCCAAACAGATACGCTGGGACCAGATGGACAGGATTAGCACTGAAAGAAGAAGAGTGGAAAAATAAGGGGGAGGCCTACGTTCAACTTTGGACAAACGAAGGGCAAAAGATAGATAGATGACAACACGACCACAATTTTGGCCGTACACTTTTTGTTGGAGTCAGATCGGCAGGGTCAGTACCTCCTCTCATCATTCTTATCCCACTTCTATCCCTTTCTCTTTTGTGAGGATGTTCGCCCAATACGAAAGCTCGATAAAAGGAAAATGCAGAATTAATTATAATGTATTACTTACCTATAGAATTAAATTGTGTCATGATTCACAGCCCTCTGTTACTAGACGAGATGTTTGTGTTATTATTACCTGCATTGGTGTACATTTAATTACTTTTTTATTAAAATCAATGGGAAAGTCCCCGTAGCTGGCTGTATACCATAGTTAAAAAACCATACTGAAGTAAAAACTTCTTTTGTATATTGGTATAAAAAGTTTTATTAAAAAACATAAAAGTCCTCCAAAAGGATTTGCAAAACGTTTTCAATCTGAATCAGATCATCCTCAGTGCCTACAACGAAGTATTTCCACGTTAAAATGAATGCAAAAGGTTTAAAATTGTGACTAGGTTAAAGAAAAATGTGGCAATACTTACGTTCTGCTTCACAAAAGAAACTAGCAACTTATTTAAAAAGGTTACATCGATATAAATGGTTTACATAACAATTAAGTGATATTTGTAGCGACTCCAAGTCGATGTTACAAGATGAAATGTGCTAGGAGTGCTCAAAGGGCAACATGGTTCCCTGCTCGTTAAGAACTCGTGGTTCTTGTCAGTTCAATGGACACAGACCAACTAAAGTGAAGGAGATGACAATCCAATTATCAGACCGAAGTGACATGACAAGACAGGTAGTCAATTTTTGGTTATGAATTTCAAATTATTATTGTTGTTTAAAAAATTTTTGGATTATATATTAGTAACTGTATAAAATTGAAATTTAAATTATAATAATTAGATTTTATTGTAAAAGTATATATATATGGCAACTCTCTACTCTATGTTACAGAAAGAACTGTTGTTAGTGTTAGGTAGATAAAATGCAAGTCAGTGACGTCATCGGTGATTAAATTTGAGAAAGAAGGCAAACAGTTTTATTTAGTTTGAAAGAAAAGGAAAATTAGTTCTATGTACGCCACCTATATGATAGGTACCAAGATAAGGTGTATTTAATGTTGTAAGGTGTATTTAATGTTGTATGTTTACAACATTAAATACACCTTATCTTGGTACCTATCATATAGGTGGCGTACATAGAACTAATTTTCCTTTTCTTTCAAACTAAATAAAACTGTTTGCCTTCTTTCTCAAATTTAATCACCGATGACGTCACTGACTTGCATTTTATCTACCTAACACTAACAACAGTTCTTTCTGTAACAGAGAGTAGAGAGTTGCCATATATATATATATATATATATATATATATATATATATATATATATATATATATATATATATATATATACTTTTACAATAAAATCTAATTATTATAATTTAAATTTCAATTTTATACAGTTACTAATATATAATCCAAAAATTTTTTAAACAACAATAATAATTTGAAATTCATAACCAAAAATTGACTACCTGTCTTGTCATGTCACTTCGGTCTGATAATTGGATTGTCATCTCCTTCACTTTAGTTGGTCTGTGTCCATTGAACTGACAAGAACCACGAGTTCTTAACGAGCAGGGAACCATGTTGCCCTTTGAGCACTCCTAGCACATTTCATCTTGTAACATCGACTTGGAGTCGCTACAAATATCACTTAATTGTTATGTAAACCATTTATATCGATGTAACCTTTTTAAATAAGTTGCTAGTTTCTTTTGTGAAGCAGAACGTAAGTATTGCCACATTTTTCTTTAACCTAGTCACAATTTTAAACCTTTTGCATTCATTTTAACGTGGAAATACTTCGTTCTAGGCACTGAGGATGATCTGATTCAGATTGAAAACGTTTTGCAAATCCTTTTGGAGGACTTTTATGTTTTTTAATAAAACTTTTTATACCAATATACAAAAGAAGTTTTTACTTCAGTATGGTACTTTTTTATTATCCTATGGATATCCGATCGAAAGTATTGTTTTTTCTTCTCTATTACCCATTTCTCTTTTCCCAGATGCTAATCGCCCACCTTATCGCCCCCTTTTCTCTATTGCCCCCCATATCGCCCCCTTCGCTCTATCGCCCCCTGAAAATCTCAAATCGCCCCCAAGGGGGCCATCGCCCTCCGGTTGGGAATCACTAGCCTAGACTAACGTAGAACATGTCAAATAACAGGTATTATATTGGTGGTAAATAGCAGTCTGATTTTTGGATGAGAGTTTAATGAAAGGGTAACAAATCAATTAGAAGTTCTCTCCGACAAAATACATGGGACGATTTCGTGGTCTGACGTTCCAAATTTTTAACCTGTTCCACAATTAAAACTGCCCTTGTTCCAGTGTTCCCATACATCAAAGTTTGTCCGACTAGACACCGTTAAGCTATTAACAAATTTTCAGCTTGCTGCTAATCAACTATTTTTGGTACGCGGGATCCAGGCATAGAAATGTATTTTTCATTAATAACTAATACTCGGCTCTTACACTATATTCTAAACACCTACTTTAAGTACACTGGCCTACTTAATACATCGACAAACGAATTCGCATGTTTGGTTGATTCAACGTGCTCGGTCACTGTAACAAATGGATACATATTCAGGCAAAAAGTTTTAATAAAAAAGCTCAAATTACTAATTTTTATTTTTCTATTTAGTGTAATAATAGCAGTAGAATAAATCGTGAGAACACATCGTTAATATTTTCTTTACAAATTTTAAATCTCATATGTAAATTTTAAATACAATAGGTAACTTTCTGTTTAAATATTTAGGCAGACAGATAAGTATGAACAAATTGAAAATATTTTGGTATTACCAATTAACACGTTAATAAATTTTATGTTTTGTTTAACTAGCCAATATAATATATTTTCATAGAACAATATCGTCATATTTAATTTTTAAAATTATTTTACTTTAATTTCTTTTTTGTCATTCTTATTTATTAATTAGTAGGAACTAAGTAATACTGCGAATTTAAAATACTGTCTTTTAATTTTTCACTGCTTTTCTTACAGATAGACGTGACGTGATCTTCCGAGGCTTTGTTTGTTCTTAATATAGAGTGTTTCATTAATAATGACACCGTGTTTTAGAAAAATTTATTTAAAAATTTTTCATTTTTTGAATTTGAACAAAATTTGAAATAAAAATTTAAAAAAACGTTGTATTTTACGGACTTAAAGCAAGAGTAACTTTTAGTACTAGAATACCTCATAATTTAATAATCTAATGTCAAAATTGCTTAAAAACTAAAGATACAAAAAATAATGTGATAAAATAACCGTTGACCTACCCAAAAGGGACGCATATGACCGATACTAGAAATTTGCAATTGGTGAAATGGATTCATCTCTGGAAGATAAAAAAACGTACCAGTTTTTGTTTTTATAAATACACACACCGGCAAAATTAGCCGAACACGTTAAAAATGGGACATGTTTGATGTCTCGTATTTCCTAAACCTGATGTCCGATTTAAGTAATTTTTTTAATATGTTATAGCCTTATTATTTAAGAATATCGTTGTAATAATATTGTTGCTAGACAACACCATTTTATACCGGGTGTACCAATCATACTGTGTTTTTTTCTTAAAGTTTGGAACACCCTGTGGAATATTCTAGCATATGTAAAATATTAGAATTAATACTCGATTGTAGACTTAGGCTTGCTTAACATTTTCCTTTTCGATTCATTTACTTATGTGAAATAATAAAAAAGTTATGTGCGTTAACAACTATCCATGTTTTTCTTCAATAAATCCTCATAGTAGGGGAGGAAAGTATACTAAATTTGCAGTTACTCGAGCGTTATGGGGACCTATTGGATTTTGAAGAGTATGTGCTAAAATCAGAAAAAGGTTAAGTTAAGTTTTCCATAAAGTGGGGGATTTTTCATTTTTTAATTTAATTTTCCATTTGAAACAATCATTTTTCTCCCATTATAACGTTATCTATCCATAATTCGAAAAAATATGTCGAATAAAAGTTGCTTATTTTTACGTAAAGAATCCAAATCTGCAATAAAAATTGGGGGCTCCTATTTAAGATTTTAAATTAAATCCCCCACCCCACCTCCGTGGGGGGTCGTTACACCCCACGGAGAGGGGTGGGGGTAAATTAAAAATTATAAATATGAACCCTGCGATATTTTGCGAAATGAACATCAGATCGTAAAACTACAAAATACACCTATTCAATATTTTTCAAAAATCTACCGAATGGCACCAAACACGACCCCCCACGGAGGTGGGGTGGGGGATTACATTAAAATATTAAATAGGAGCCTCCAATTTTTATTGCAGATTTGGATCCTTGACGTAAAAATAAGCAACTTTTATTCGCAACATTTTTTCCTATTATTGATAAATTGCGCTATAATCGGAAAAAACGATTGGTGGAAATGGAAAATTAAATTGAAAAATGGAGAGTCCCACACTTTATGGAAAACTTAACTTACCTTTTTTTGGTTGTAGCACCCACTCTTCACAATCCACTCCAGGTCCCAAGAACGCTCGAGTAATTGCAAATTGAGCATACTTTTCTCCCCTCCTATGAGGATTTATTGATAAAAAACATGGTTAGTTGTTAAAGCACATAACTTTTTTATTTTCCAACATAAGCAAATGAATCAAAAAAGAAAATGCTAAGAAAGCATAATTCTACAATCGAGTTTTAATTTTAATATTTTATATATGCTGGAATATTCCACAGGGTGTTCCGAACTTTAAGAAAAAAACACAGTATGCTTGTTACACCCGGTATAAAATGACATTTACCTATCTAGCAACAATATTATTACAGCGATATTCTTAAATAATAAGGCTATAACATACCAAAAGAATCACTCAAATCGGACCACTGTTTGATGAAATACGAGACATCAAACATGTCCCATTTTTAACGTGTTCGGCTAATTTTGCCGGTGTGTGTAGTTTTTTTTTGCATTTTTTTATTAAAAAAAAAACAAAATTTTCAAATTGATTCTTCTAGAAAACGATATATCCTACCGACTTACAGCAAGAGTACCTCTTAGTGCTAGAATACCTCACAATTTAATAATCCAGTGTTAAAATACTTAAAGTTAAAGACAAAAAAGTTATGCGCTGAAATATCAGTTGCCCTACCCAAGACGGACGCCTATGACCGATACTAGAAATTCGCAATTAATGGAACCGATTTATCTCTGGAAGATAAATAGGCTTAACAGTTTTCGTTTTCCTACATAGAAGCGTTCTGGAGGTAATTATTAAAAAAACTAATTAGGTACAAGACGCCATCTTCAAAAAGCTCTAGCTACCTTAGGAAGTATTTTCGAACTAATACAAACTTACGTGCATAGAAATCGGCCACTTAAAAATTTGGTCATTTTCGATGTTTCATATTTCCTAAACCTGTTGGCCGATTTAAGTGATTTTTTGAACATGTTATAGCCTGATTCTTTAACAATACCACTTTAATAATACCACACCTGCTAAACAGGTAAATTTTCATTATATACCGGGTGTACCAATCAAACTGTGTTTTTTTATTAAAGTTCGCATCACCCTGTGGAATATTCTAGCATTTATAAAATACTGAAACTAGAACCCAACTATAGCCTTAGGTTTTCTTAACATTCTGTTTTTTGAATCATTCGTTTATGTTGGATAATAAAAAAGTTAGGTACTTTAACAACTAGACATGTTCTTCATCAATACACAGTGTTTCTAAATAAGTGCGACAAACTTTAAGGGATAATTCTGCATGAAGAAATAATGACAATTGGCTTTATAAACGTATGTCCGCAAATGTTTCGTTTCCGAGATACGGAATGTTGACTTTTTTCTTACAAACTGACGATTTATTTTATTGCTTTAAAACCGATTGAGACGCCAATGAAATTTGGTGGGTTTTAAGTCGTAGTTATTGCACATTTTCTGACATACAATTAAGAATTTAATATTCACCATTAGCGCGCATACGTGTAATATGACCGATCATATTACCCGTATGCACGCTAATGGTGAATATAAAATTCTTAATTTTATGTCAAAAAATCTGCAATAACTAGCTCTTAAAACCTACCAAATTTCATTTGCATAACTCAACTGGTTTTAAAGCGATAAATAAATCGTCAGTTTGTAAGAAAAAATTCAACATCCCGTATCTCGGAAACGAAACATTTGCGGACATACGTTTATAAAGCCAACTGTCATTATTCTTTCATGCAGAATTACCCCTTAAAATTTGTCGCACTTGTTTAGAAACACCGTGTATTGATGAAGAACATGTCTAGTTGTTAAAGTAACTAACTTTTTTATTATCAAACATAAATGAATGAATTAAAAAGCAGAATGTTAAGAAAATCTGATTCTATAGCTGGGTTTTAATTTCAGTATTTTATAAATGCTAGAATATTCCACAGGGTGATGCAAACTTTGAGAAAAAAACACAGTTTGATTGATACATCCGGTATATAATGACAATTTACCTGTTTAGCAACAATATTATTAGAGTGGTATTGTTAAAAAATCAGGCTATAACATGTTAAAAAAATCACTTAAATCGGACAACAGGTTTAGGAAATATGAGTCATCAAAAATGACCAAATTTTTAAGTTGGCCGATTTCTATGCACATAAGTTTAGTTCTGTTATTTTCCTAACTAGTGCGGAAAGTCATACTTTTACGCACGAGACTGCCGTTGACCCGAACGACGCGATAGCGGAGTTCGGGCAAGCAGTCGAGTGCGGGGAAGACACTTTCCGCATGAATTAGGAACAATATTTTTTTCCAGGGCCTTACGTTTAGAAAAAAGCCACAAAAAATAGAGTTATGATATATCAATTTTTATTTAGAAGTGAAAATACACAAATTAATTCTTTGACAACGTTGTCAAAACCAAACTTTCAATATAATGGGTTACCACGACGACGATATTGGTTTCCATGACGACGATTCAAAACTTAAATATTATGTCAAAATAATTTTCATTCATCGAATTATCAGTAGTAATTGCACAAGAGCTCTAAAATTATATATTAATTTTAGAGATCGAGTGCAATTTGTTGCGATTATTTCATGAATAAAACTCTTCAAAACCAAAATTTTATTGTAATTTATTTATGTAAGTACAAATTAATACTGTTAAACACACAGTTGATATAAAATATTTTACGGTTGAAAGTCATCACTTTTATAACTTTTAAAACATTAATTGTCATTAATGTCACTGAATGTATTTTTTCGTAGCAGCGAAGGGCATCTGACGTAATATACTTGACGACGGGATATTATCAAAAATTATCACTTTAATTTTTATTTCTGTAGCTTTCTATTGGTCAGAATCTCCTATGAATGAAATAATCAGTAGTAATTGCACAAGAGCTCTAAAATTATCAAATTTTTCCCGAGTGACACTTTGACAGTTTTAATTTCACGGCCCGAAGGGGAGTGAAATTATGTCACAAGTGTCACGAGGGCGTGAAATTCGATAATAATTTTAGAGATCGAGTGCAATTTGTTGCGATTTTTCATGAATAAAACTCTTCAAAACCAGAATTTTATTGTAATTTATTTATGTAAGTACAAATTAGTACAATTAAACACACAGTTGTTATAAATATTTGACGGTTGAAAGTCATCACTTTTATAATTTTTAAAATATTAATTGTCATTAATGTCACTGAATGTATTTTTTCTTAGCAACGAAGGGCATCTGACGTAATATACTTGACGACGGGATATTATCAAAAATTATCAGTTTAATTTTTATTTCTGTAGCTTTCTATTGGTCAGAGTCTCCTATGAATGACATAATCAGTAGTCAGTAGTAATTGCACAAGAGCTCTAAAATTATCGAATTTTCCCCGAGTGACACTTTGACAGTTTTAATTTCACGACCTGATGTCAAAGTGTCACGAGAGCAAAAACTCGATAATAATTTTAGAGATCGAGTGCAATTTGCTGCGATTATTTCATGAATCAAACTATTCAAAACCAAAATATTATTGTAATTTATTTATGTAAGTACAAATTAGTACAATTAAATACACAGTTGTTATAAATATTTGACGGTTGAAAGTCATCTCTTTTATAACGGACGCCTGTGACCGGTACTAGAAATTTGCGATGGATGGAATCGATTTATCTCTTGAAGATAAGTATGTGTACCGATTATAGTTTTTCTAAACGTAAGCTTTCTGGAGATATTTAAGAAAAAACAATTACCAGACGCCATCTTCAAATAGCTCTAGCTCCTTTAGGAAGCAATGTCGGACTAGATGAATTGGGTTAAATTGTCTTAAAATTACCTGAGGAATCTCCTGTATTTATGTGTCTGTAGAGTTTCTGGACACCCTGTATAGCTATGAAAAAAAAAATAAGTAGTTTCTTTCCAGACAGGAGGGTGCATTTGGTATTTTGACAGACATATTTTGACATATTTTGGTGAGATTTTTTACCTGCCAGGTGATCAAAAAAAGTACGGTTGCATGTAAATGAAAACCGTTATAGGTAAGCTGCAGTGTGAGAAAAAGTGTATATCGATAAATGTTTGCGTCCTCCATCGCAGTTATTCCATATTTTCGAGCAAAATCATGTGACCTAACCATAGCCTTGCTGTTGTGCCTCAAAATTTTGGAGTAATTATTATATATAAAACAAAAATCAAACAAACTTAAAAAAAAAATAAAACTTAGTAGGACTTTTGGAATGTTTTTTTGAATACCTATATAGTTACCTCTATAAATAAATTGATAACTTAGATGGTGAAATGATTCCAGACAGACAGATTATGACAGACAGATTCCAGAATGGAAAATATTATGTTGGACATTTAAAAGGAAAGAGGAATAACGAATGAATGTAGGGGAAGTTGGAATGCATAGATTGATAAGTGGAGTGACAAATAATGAAGTCTAGGGTGGCACCAATTGATGCCACAATGATATAGCACATGTTAAGATGGTTCGGGTATTTTCAACGTCGAGATGTTAATCACAAAATACAAACATTAAGAGGATGGAAGGCCAAAGAAGACTTGTAGGAGACGCTTAGGCAGACTGTCGATAAAGGGGATTGATATTGGTATGATCCAAGATAGAAACTTATGGAGAAATGTAATTATGGAAGCCGACTCCGCCTAGGGATAAAGAAAAAGATTAGATTGCGCCTTACGATCTTAAAATGGGTGACGGTTGCGACAGAGATAAATGAGCCTATTTGGTCGGTAGTCTCTTTCTAATTCAAGGGGAGTATCGACGACGTCACTATCCTACTCTGTCGTCGAGTATTTTAGATTGTTTGACAGTTCGAGCGGATGGCGACGAGAACTGGTCGTTTGTCTTCGGACGTGGATAATCCTGGTTCGAATCCCATACCAATCTTTACTTTTTTTATTTTTTATTTAATCAATATTGCGTTTATTAGATATTATTACATCTCTAAAGTAAATCTATGCAAAGAAATATATAACAAATAAGAAAAACTGTGTAGGTACCTATAGATTTTTAAAAATATAAAAGCCAATGTTATTTTTTTAATAAGTTAATTGTGGAATAGTATAAAGTAATTGTTAGAAATATTCGTAAAAAATTACCAATAATTAATATCAACATAATGTACCATCGATTTATTAATTGAATCGGTCATTTCAAAAACAACATGAGTCACATATTCCTAATTTTACAGAAGAGCAAAGAAAACTAACTATATAGTCGAAAGATGGATGAAATGGATGACATCAAAATTCAGAGTTATATTGTAGTTTTGTTCCTAATGTTTTTACTGGACTGGTGTCGTTTTTGCACACAACGTTTATCTTAAAGGAGTCTATTCCTCTCAAAAAGTTAGTTTCTGAAAATTGTGGACTTTGCTGTTTTTGAAATGACCGATTCAATTATAAGTAATTAGACATTATTTTTATTTATGAAACTATTGTTACAATTTTTTAAAAAAGTAGAAGCAAAACAAACATTCACATCATTCGAATAAGGACGAATTTATATTAATAACGAATGACTTTTATTTTACTATACAGTTCACAAATTATGTATTCCAATATTCTTACTATACATACATTTATTATCTGCTAGATTTACTTAGGTCCATTTTTCAGATGGAAAAATATCTAATACACGCAATATTGATTAAATAAAAATAAAAAAAAGTAAAGTTGGTATGGGATTCGAACTACGATTATCCACGTCCGAAGACCAAAGACCATTTCCCGTCACCACCCGCTCCAACTGTCAATACATATTACTCGATAAAGTGGGATATTCACGTCGTTGATATTCCCCTTAAATTAAAAAGAGACTACCGACCAAATAGGCTCATTTATCTCTGTCGCAACCGTCACCCATTTTAAGATCGCAGGGCGCAATCTAGAGTATTATATATCTATGGGTATAAATATAGAACCCTTACTTCCCCCAGTGTAACATAAAAAAGTGTTTATAATTAGGGTAGGCATCTCTTTCTAATCAGAGGGGTTTATGTAATCACGGAGAGTAGGACGTTTAGCCGATTAGTCGTTTAGTCGATTAGAAAGATGCATAGGTACCCTAATTATATTACAAACACTTTTCTCTTTCTACACTGGGGGAACAGTTTTAGATTACAGCGCGCAGTCTAGTCTAGGTTACCTATATGTCTATGAATGGGTATTTACATACGTGAACATTTGATATTTGTAATACATAACTTTTATTCGTTTACTAAATTTTAAACTACAAATATGTGCCATTCTGGAAGAATATTTTACAATTAATCAATCAGTAATCAGTGTTCCCTCCTTTCATCTCACTTTAGTATTATTGGTTGCATAAACACGAAGTTTAATGTATTTGAATTTTAGAGTCGGCTTTTTAAAATTGTCTGTAGCGCCGAAATCGATAAAGCACCGAAATAATTTCATTCAGCTTTCTACACATAATAGTAGATAGTTTATTCAAAAATTGTGAATTTTTATTTAACAAGGTAAGGATGTCATCTATTTGTAGAATATTTCATGTAGTCAGAAAACCAGAAAGTTTTTTATTTGTTTCAAATATATTTTAATATTTACATAAGCTCTTTAAACTATTTGTTTTGGTTCAAGTAAATAATACTATTAAATTAATAAACATCATCCTTGAAATTTTCAGCAATAAGCAGGGAATCTTCTATATTTTTCTATCAAATCTGTATCTATTTCATGCACAATTCTTAAATCTCTTAAATTTATCTCGTTTGACGTATGCATCAGGTGGTGTCATAAAAGATATTTTTATTAGAAACATTTAATAATTGATACAATACAATAAATCTAAAGTTCCGCAAGGACAATCAAAAACGAAAACCCAATATTGTGATAACAAGTACTAATAGGCCTTTTTGCTTTTTTTGATAAAATTTGCCATAGTAAATAATGTATATTTTTTACAGTTTTTAAAAAAGCTGATTTTTTGACATGAAAATTTTGGACTAAAGTTAGGATGCTTTTTCGATATTAAATCAAAATAAAAGGAAAAAATAAATATTTTAAATCAAAACTATTGCTGTATATTTGGGACATGAAAAGATAAGTTTTCACCAAAGGGCCTAGCCGGGTAAGATGATGAAAAGTGCCCCCAACTCGATTCAAATTCCACATAGGTCACCGTTTAGCATATGTAGTGAAATTTACTTTCTGAAATTTTTAGCCCCCTAGGTGGTCATGTGACCCACCTAGAGCCTAATTAGGGTTTTTGTGTTTTTATTTTTTATCTCAGCCGCATCGAGAACTAGCGAAAAACTTTAAATAAAAAAGTTGTAAGATTTAAAAAGTTATGTCCGAAAAAAAATGTCCGTTTTTTTTATTTTTTGGCCGGAAATTTAAATTTTCGAACGATTTTAAAATTTTAAATGAGTAGAAAATAATAACTAAGACATTCGTTTTCACGAAAAAAATATATAACGTGTATTTTTGCATAATGTTTCACCCTCAATTTTTGAAAAATTTTAAAATTGGTGAAACGCACCTTTAGAAATAAAAAACCGCATTTTTCGGTTTTTTTGTTTCTTGATACAATTTTATACATATTTTTCAAAGAAGGTAACACCGTCAATAGAATAGGTAAAAAACTGAAAAATAATTGGGGTTTGCTTAATAAAAATTTTTTGTAACGCCATTCATTTTCAAGATACAGGGAGTTGAAGAAAACAATATTTTACACATTTTTTACGATTTTGCCGAAACTACTGGCAAAATTGTAATAAAACTTGGCGGATTTTAAGAGGTAGTTATTGTGCATGTTTTGACATACAATTAAGGATTTGATATGCATCATTGGCGCGCGTAGGGGTAATGGTCTGAACTTTTCAAAGAAAGAAGATAGTACGCCACTGACATATTTCAAATTAACAATCATTTTTGAATTACTCGTTCAATTTTCGATAAAAAAACTATCTTTTCATTTTTTCATACGACGCGCCGTTTTGCTGTAAAAAATAAAATATCTTAATGCTTCGAAAGTACCGGGTGTCCCAATAAGAATGGCTCTCGGCCATATCTCAGGAACCGTTTATAGTAGAGCTTTGAAATAAAAAATTTTATAACAAAAGTTGCCTCAGGAAAAGCCTGGAAATTATTTTCATACTTATAGTTCCACCGCTAGAGGGCGAAATTGAATATCAAAAATAAAAAAATCTAAATTTTACAAAATTTTCCTAATGAAGGGGCACTGGAAATCCGATTATTGTATTCTTCACAAAATTATGCGTATATTTGGTTTAACAAGTTTAACTCTACCTTTGCAAATAAGAGGTGGGGGTGAGTGGGAACCTTGTTATGAAAAAATGGCTGTAAGTCCGGTCCTGCTAAATCAAATTTTGAAAACTGGGTCTTGTTGAATACAGATCTTTTTCTTCAATGTAAGCGTGATAATTTTGAACCATCCTAATAAGTAATAAGCCAGCTGGGAGGCGTTATTTAATTTTTTTCAGAAATCTAGTTTTCTTTGGAAAATATTAAATACAAGTATGCATTTTTAATCATACTTTATAAAATTAGATTAAATTAGAAATAGAATAGCGAAAACCGCATGTCGATACCTTTTTTCTATCTCAAGATATCTCGAGAAAAGTGTAAATTTTATACAGCACTGTTACTATCACCGGTAAACTAAGTTAATGAAAAGTAGTGTGCTGTGGAAAAAAAGAAAATAACATTTTGCAGATGTCAACGTATAAAAATATAATTAATTAAAACAACAATATAAAGAGGAACAATACTATTAAAATTAAATATAACACAGAACAAAAAGAACTACTTAGTGACGACCTAAATATTCAAATTGTTGCCCATCATACACTACTCTATAATACATGCAGAGAATACTTAACGCCATTCAAAGCATATCGAGAGCAGAAATTGAGACTGCTGTTCAATCTACTCTTGAAAGAGTAAATGTTTGCAACGAAAATGATGGGCAAAAATTTGAACGTTTATGTCATCACTAAATAGTTGTTTTTATTTCTTTGTAATATGGCTTTTCAACGCTTCTCATTTGTTCGAGCCTCTGCCATATGCCGTATAATCCGTGTATAATATTAATATACGAGATATGAACGAGGCTCGAAACAAATGAGAAGCGTTGAAAATACCTAACATACGTTGACAGCTGGAAAATGTTTCTTTTTTGTTTCCATAGCACACTACTTTTAATGAATTTCGTTTACCGGTGACAGCAACAGTTATGTCTTTACATTTACACGTTTTGTAAGATATCTCGAGATAGAAAAAAGGTATTAACATGCGGTTTTCGCTATTCTGTTGCTAATTTTATCTAATTTTTTAATATGGTATTAAAAATGCATGTTTGTATTTAATATTTTCCAAGGAAAACTAGATTTCTGAAAAAAATTAAATAACGCCTTCTAGCTGGCATATTACTCGGTAAGTTGGTTCGAAATCATAACTTTTACATTGACGAAAAAGATCCGTCTTCAGCAAAACCACGTTTGCAAAATTTCATTAAGCAGAACCGGACTCACAGACAGTTTTTCATAACAAGGTTCCCACTCACCCCCACCTCTTATTTCCAAAGGTAGACCTAAACTTGTCAAATCAAATATGCGTAGAATTTTATGAAGAATACGACCATCGGATTTCCAGTGCCCCTTCATTAGGAAAATTTTGTAAAATTTAGATTTTTTAATTTTTGATATTCAATTACGCCCTCTAGCGGTGGTCCCACAAGTATGAAAATAATTTCCAGGCTTTTCCTGAGGCAACTTTTGTTATAAAATTTTTTATTTCAAAGCTCTCCTATAAACGGTTCCTGAGATATGGCCGAGAGCCATTCTTATTGGGACACCCGGTACATATTCGAATTAGTTTTTATAATGGATGTACGAGTTTATGTAAATGTAGAAACTGCTAGAAGTTCGAATACTTTGTAAGAGTTAGATGTTTTATTTTTTGAATAAAAATGGCGCGTCGTATGAAAAAATAGGAAGATAGATTTTTTGTCACAAATTGAACGAAGAATTCAAAAACGATTGTT